>NC_092375.1:194164731-194823584 GCF_030028105.1 Mobula birostris
GCAGAATCCAAACCATCTACAACCACCCTTTGCCTTCTGTGGGCAAGCCAATTCTGGATCCATAATGCAAGGTCTCCTTGGATCCCATGCCCCCTTACTTTCTGAAGGAGCCTTGCATGGAGAACTTTATCAAATGCCTTACTGAAATCCATATACACTAGATCCACTGCTCTACCTTCATCAATGTGTTTAGTCACATCGTCAAAAAATTCAATCAGGCTCATAAGGCACGACCTGCCCTTGACATTGATATTGGCACACCCCAACCATTAGGCTCTAAAACGGTGAAAATAACCCCATTACCGAACTGTTCACATAACCTATGGGCTCACTTTCAGGACTCGTCATCTCATGTCCACAAATTGAGTCCTTATTTCTAATCAATGTTATTGCAATTTATTTTTTCTCAGCTCAAACTGGTGAAACCTGAGGGATGGGCATAGCCAAGCACTCTCCTTTCTCAACTTGTGGATACCATAGAGAGTGTCAGAGGAGACTTTACAAGAATATTGCCTGGATTGGAGGGCATACCCTATGAGAATATGTTCAGTGAACTTGGCCTATTCTCATTGGAGTGACAGAAGATGAGAAGTGACCCGATAGAGGTGTATAAGATGATGAGAGGCATTGATTGTGTGGATAGCCAGAGACTTTTTTCCAGGGCTGAAATTGACTAACACGAGGGGACATAGCTTTAAGGTGCTTGGAAATAGGTACGAGGGGATGTCAGGAGTAAGTTTTCTCACACAGAGAGTGGTGGGTGCTGTGGAATGCACTGCGAGCAGCAATGGTGAAAGCTGGAGACAATAGGGATCTTTTAAGAGCCTCTTAGATAGGTACATGGAGCTTTTAAGAACAGAGGGCTATGCCCTAGGGAAATTCTGTCATGGTCCCGATAGTTGATTCCTCATATTCTCCTAATTCCCTTTTCCCCGCGTTCTCCCGAGCTCCTTGATTGTGGCACCTGATTCTCATCTAAACCTGCAGCGTAAATACCCTGGCTCTGCATCCACTCATCGCCAGATCGTTGTTTCAGCAAGTGTGGTAATTCACGATCCCGGCCACTTAAGATTGTGTATTCTAAGTTTTCTTTCAGTACTGAGGTTTGCTGTACAGCTCCAGTCACGCTCCATGTCAAGGTAAGTTTTTGCCTGCCACCTGTCTTTCTGTTCACTCTCCCTTTCGCTGTTCAGCTCCAGCAAGGCTCCGTGTCAAGATAAGTATTGCCTGCCACCTGCCTTTCCGTTCACTCTCCCGTTCGCCGTTCAGCTCCAGCAACGCTCCGTGTCAAGATAAGTATTGCCTGCCACCTGTCTTTCCGTTCATCCTCCTGTTTGCCGTTCAGCTCCAGCCACACTCACAGGCCTCACCTGCATCCCCACTCTGTCTCTGTGCCAGTGTCCTGCATTTGGGTCCTCCCGTTCTTTGCAACAAATTCTAGGCAGACTCTAGAATAGGTTACATGGTGGGCACATCGTCGTCGGCCAAAGGGCCTGTAATGTGCTGTAACTTTCTATGTTCTATGCAATAACTGTTCTTGAACCTGGTGGCATGAACCCTGAAGCTCCTATACCTTCTTCCTAATGGTAGCAGTGAGAAGAGAGCATGGCCCGAATGGTGGGGGTTCCTTGATGATGGATGCTACGTTCTTGCGACAGTACAGGTGTCCCCCACTTTTCAAACGTTCACTTTACGACACCTCACTGTTACAAAAGACCTACATTAGTTACCTGGTTTCGCTAACAGAAGGAGTTTTCACTGTTATGAAAAAAGGCAGCGCGTGATAAAAGGCAGTGTGCGCCCCGAACAGCCAAGCTCCTCCTGCGGAACTGCATTCTAGTCGGCATTGCTTAAACACGTGCCTGTGAGCATCTGTGTCTTATGTCAATTTATTTTGAGCATCCGTTAGCAAGATGAGTTCTAAGGTATCGGAAAAGCCTAAAAGAGCTCGTAAGGGTGTTACACTTAGCGTAAAACTAGACATAATTAAGCGTTTTGATCGTAGTGAACGAAGTAAGGACAAAGTGAGTTTGACTTGTGGAAGTTGACGAAGATGATGTTGAAGAGGTTTTGGCATCCCATGACCAAGAACTGATAGATGAAGAGCTGATGCAATTGGAAGAGGAAAGGATAATCAAAACCAAATGCAGTAGCGAACGGACCAAAAGCGAAGTCGTCCAGGAACTGAACATGAAGCAACTGTGTGAGATTTTCACTGCAATGATTGCAGAAAAGTACAACTTTAATTTTGAAAGGGTACGTAGGTTTAGGGCATATTTGCAGGATGGTTTGAGTGCTTAGAAAGAACTGTATGATAGAAAAATGTGCGAGGCTAAGCAGTCAAGCATACCGTCGTTTTTCAAGCCTTCCACATCAGCCACAGCAGACGACGAACCTCGACCTTTGACATCGAGGCAGGCAGTCATAGAAGAAGATGACCTGCCTGCCCTGATGGAAACAGACTACGATGAGATGACACCCCAATGTCACATCACCCTAACCTCTGGGCCGCGGACCGATACATTGCAGCAAAGAATGCAGTGGTACAGTGGTAGCCGGGACGCACCCAGCACATCTTTAAGAAAAAAGCCGAAGTAAACATGCTAATTAATTAGGTGCCACCCAGCACGTAAATGTCAGCCCAGATCAGAGGCGATTGCTGATTGTGTCGCCCCTGATCTGGGCTGACATTTATGTGCCGGGCAGCACCTAATTAATTAGCTTGTTTATTTCAGCTTTTTTCTTAAAGATGTGCTGGGTGCGTCCCGACTACCGCTGCACCACTGCATGCTTCGCGGATCGGTATCGGTCGGCGGCCTGGAGGGTGGGGACCACTGCACCACCCAAACTCCGACGACTCAGCCTAACACACCATCATCAGAGTGCTCTGCGCTGTCTTCCCGATTCCGGTAAGTCATACTGCACTGTACATACAACACACATCAAAGTTGCTGGTGAACGCAGCAGGCCAGGCAGCATCTCTAGGAAGAGGTGCAGTCGACGTTTCAGGCCGAGACCCTTTGTCAAGACCACCAGCAACTTTGATGTGTGTTGCTTGAATTTCCAGCATCTGCAGAATTCCTGTTGTCTGCACTGTACATACATTGTTTCTACTTTATATATGCTGTGCATTTTTATGTGTTAGTTGGTATGATTTGGCAGCTTCATAGCTTAAAGGTTACTGGAGAGAGTTTCTGCCGAGAGAGCTTGCGTGAGATTTTTGCTATGGTGGACAGTGCAGCAATGATTGTAGAGAAGTATTTCTGCTTTATATAGGCTGTGTATTTATCATATCATTCCTGCTTTTACTATATGTTACTGTTATTTTAGGTTTTATGTGTTATTTAGCATGATTTGGTAGGCTATTTTTGGGTCTGTGAACGCTGTCAAATTTTTCCCATATAAATAAATGGTAATTGCTACTTCACTTTACGACATTCCGGTTTACGGACCGTTTCATAGGAATGCCCTACCTCCGGATGGCGGGGGAAACCTGTACTACATTTCGATGTGCTTAATGGTGGTTTTGGCTTTACTTGTGATGAACTGGGTCATATTCATTACTTTTTGTTGGCTTTTTCAATCAAGGGCATTGGTGTTTCTCTACTTGGCCATGTTGCAACCAGTCAATATAGTCTCCACCAAACATCTGTAGAAGTTTGTTAAACCTCTAGATGACATGCCAAATCTTCACAAACTTCTAAGGAAATAGATACACTGCTGTGCTTTCTTCAAAATGGCACTTTTGCTAGAGTCGATAAATAGAATCCTGATATATGCATCTTCACTGTCCAGAGGTTCCAGGTTTGAATGAAGAACCAATAAAATGGCAGACAATGACGGTGGTAAAGCAGGATATCATGGTGGGAACTCCTTCATTTCCTCCTACACAGCCCATAACCTTCAGTTTCCTTACATGTATGCCTCTATCTAAGAATCCTATTGTATCACCTACAGAATGCAAAAGCATCTAGAATTGGAAGAATGTGGAGGTTTAGTAAAAGAATAGGGTGTAGGAGATTGAGGATATCGAGAAGGACATGTCCGGTGAAGGAACTGTTCAATGTTGGTCAGTAACTATAGAGTGACGGGTAAACTAAACCAAACCTATAGACAACTGAGTATCCGAGTGAGGCGATGCTTATCGCTTTTAGTCTCAATTCAAAAGAGTTAACTGAGCTTGTCTTATTAGCTGCGGTTATAAAAGACAAACGTTAGAAGAAAGCTGAAATATTGCCTTGTATTGGTCGTAATATCAGGGAGCTATTAAATAACTGTCTCATCGTTTAGGATTTATCTTTGACTAAGCCTGGCTATTACTGTTTTTTACAGACCTGTGCAGCATTCAATAGGTTGAGCTAAATGTATGTTATTTGGCAAAGCAACTGCTCTGATGCCCATCTATCTGATACATTTCCATCTACAATTTAATGAAAACCTTATCATTGATCATGCCCTCCCATTTATTTGTGTTACACTGATCATATTTCAAAGCAAATTAATTCCAGTTTAGTCGTTCTCAGAAACAGTTGGAAGCATTTCAGAGCAGATTTTGTAGAACCACTGATAGTACATTACAGAAGGAAGCTATTCAGCCCTTCAATGCATATATTTGCTTCAAATACTTACTATATTTCTCTTTGAAAATCAAAGTTGAATATTCTTCTACAACTCTGGTTCCTGATCACAAGTCATCATAGTATGACATCATAAATCTGGTTTCAGGTCCCTTTATCAAGGGGAACCAAATCTTTTTAAAGTTCAAAAGTTCAAATTTCGAAGTAAATTTATTATCAATGTACACATATGTTGCAATATACAACTCTAAGATTCATTCTGGGTAGTTACTCTGCCCAGGTCTTTGATCATGTCAAACACTTCTATAGAATCACATTTTACCGTCTCTCTTTTAAGGAAATTCACTCAAACCTCTCCGGGCTGGACCCGTGGATAGCCACACCCCTTGCATTCCATTGGTATGTTCTTTCTGCATCCTACGTGAGACAGACACACCTCTGTGGAACTGCCAGCTGACATGAACACAATCTGGCTCATTATACAAGTGGTGGCCAAACTAATGTCTTATACAGGTTCTAAACAACTTCCACAGCTGTGATATTAATAATGTAAATTTTAATTAATTTATCTTTAATATCCATTGAGCTACAGAATCAGGTTTAATATCACTGGCATATGTCATGACATTTGTTGCTATGAGGCAGCAGTGCATTGTAATTCATAATAATAAAAACTAGAGATTATATTAAAAAGTATATATAAAAGGAAATTAAATAAGTGAGTGAAAAATATTGATGTAGTGTTCATGGGTTCATTGTCCATTCAGAAATCGAGTGGCAGAGGGGAAGAAGCTGTTCCTGAAATGTTGAGTGTGTGTCTTCAGGCTTCTGTACCTCCTCCCTGATGGTAGTAATGACAAGGGGGCATTCCCACTACTGCCTGTAAGGAGCTTGTATGTTCTCCCCGTGACCACGTGGATTTCCTCCGGGTGCTTCGGTTCTCTTCCCACAGTCCAAAAGCATACCAGTAGTAGGTTAATAGGTGAAATGATTTAAACAGACTGTATGAATCATTTTCAAACCAAAACAAGTTACCAAAGAGCTATCAGATTCTCTATCTCAATGCATGAAGTAAAATGATGCTTTATATAATGAGAATGAATAGATAAAAGCTTGTGGCAGCTCACCCACGCAGCAAGCGAACCGGTTCCAGCAGTCGCTGACCAGCCCGCAGCCAGTGGCAACCGAGAGGACTCTGAGCGCAGGGCAGACCTCGGCACGGAAGCCGACATCACTTCCGCTCTGTAAAGGGTGGGGGTTGCTGGGAGCGGGTTACATAAGCGCGCGCCCATTCAAACAGTAAAGGTTTTTCAACCAGACCCTGCTCGAGTCAGTGTGTTATTTTCGCTTGTAGCCTGTCAGCGCGACTACAAGCTGTTGGAAAGAAAATTGTGGCGAAATAGGGAAAAAAAGGACAAAGAAGTGAAATTTCCCAGGGATCCTCCTGATTTTACAATCATTACCCTAGACAGCAAAGATGAATTGTTAGTCATAGAGTCATAGAAACATACAGAACAGAAACAGGCCCTTCAGCCCTCTAGTCCATGCCAAACCATTTAAACAGCCTACTCCCATCTACCTGCCCCCAGACCATAGGCCTCCACACCCCTACCATTCAAGTCCCTAACCAAATTTCTCTTAAGCATTGAAATCAAGCTTGCATACACCAGTTGTGCTGGCAGCTCATTCCACAGTCTTACAACCCTGTGAGTGAAGTTCCCCCTCATGTTCCCCTTACATTTTTCAGCTTTCACCCTTAACCCACGACTGGGGTAACGTATCACGTAGTCCCACTCAATCTCAATGGAAAAAGACTGCTTACATTTACCTTATCTATACCCCTCAAAATTTTGTATACCTCTATCAAATCTCTCAATCTTCCACGATCTGAGGAATGAAGTCTGAACCGATTGAATCTTTCCTCATAACTCAGGTCCTCCAGTACTGGTAACGTCATTGAAAATTTTCTCTGTACCCTTTCAACCTTATCTAGATCATTCCTGTAGGTAGGTGACCAAAGCTGTTGCCTGCTTAACAGCACTAAACATAATATATATAATAACAGCTACTAGTCATATTCTGCTTCTAAAATACAATGCACTGCCACAGCGTTTTTAAGCACTTTCTGGGTGTAAAATTCTAGATACTGGCGAGACTCGATGCAGACTGGGAGTCCGCTTTGCTGAACTCTGTCCGCCAGAGAAAGCAGGATCTCCCAGAGGCCACACATTTTAATTCCACATCCCATTCCCATTCTGACATGTCTATCCACGGCCTCCTCTACTGTAAAGATGAAGCCACACTCAGGTTGGAGGAACAACACCTTATATTCCGTCTGGGTAGCCTCCAACCTGATGGCATGAACATCGACTTCTCTAACTTCCGCTAATGCCCCACCTCCCCCTCGTACCCCATCCGTTATTTATTTTTGTACACACATTCTTTCTCTAACTCTCCTTTTTCTCCCTCTGTCCCTCTAAATATACCCCTTGACCATCCTCTGGGGTTCCCCCCCCCCCCGCCTTTTCCTTCTCCCTGGGCTCCTGTCCCATGATCCTTTCATATCCCTTTTGCCAATCACCTGTCCAGCTCTTGGCTCCATCCCTCCCCCTCCTGTCTTCTCCTATCATTTTGTATCTCCCCTCCCCCTTCCCCCTCCCACTTTCAAATCTTTTACTAACTCTTCCTTCAGTTAGTCCTGACGAAGGGTCTCGGCCTGAAACGTCAACTGTACCTCTTCCTAGAGATGCTGCCTGGCCTGCTACGTTCACCAGCAACTTTGATGTGTGTTGCTTGACATGACATATTTTTAATTTCTAATGATAACTCATCAGAGTGACAAATGAGAATCTGGCAAATTCCCACACAAAATTCTTGTTAATTATTGCATTATTTATTATTCAGTGTCTTATGTTAAATGGAAAATCAAGTCATATATTATTTCTCTGATTAGTGATTTTCTTCAATACATTGATTCAAAATAGTCAGAGTTTCCTGAAAGATTAAACAACATTAAAGATTCTCACCATCTGGGATGAGCTCTCTTTTCATTACTTCACCGGGGACCAGGGAGGAGTTACAGGAGCCTGAAGGCCTACTTTTAAAGTAAGTTTTATTATCAATGTACATATGCTATATGCTATCATATACAACCCTGAATTTCATTTGCCTGCGGGCATACTCAGCAAATCTATAAAATTTTAACTATTACAGGATCAATGAAAGATCAACCAGAGTGCAGAAGATAACAGAATGTGCAAATGAAAATATAAATAAATAGCAATAAATAATGAAAACATGAGATAAAGAATCCTTAAAGTGAAATCATTGGTTGCAGGAACAGTTCAATGATGGGGCAAGTGAGTGTAGTTATCCCCCTTTATTCGAGATTGTGATGGTCGAGGGGTAATAACTGTTCAGTGATTTAAGAGTATCTCCTTCCTCTCCACCACTAGATTTCTGAATGGTCCATGAACCCCCCGAACATTTCCTTAATATTACTTTTATTTTGCTCTGATATATATTTTATAATTTAAAACTGCTGTCACAAACAGCAAATTTCACATCATATAACAGCAATATTAGACCTGATTATGTTTCTGAACTACTACAAAGAGACTCCAAAAAATTACAGAGCTGGGCCAGTTTCTTTAAGCATTAAAAGAACTGGTTTAAAGATAGCTGGTGAGCCGAGAAATGAATATCTCTAGCTTCAGTGAAGATAATAGCCATTGAAATTAGAAATTAGATGTCCATTTAGGAATGAGAAGGCAGAGGGGAAGAAGCTGTTCCTGAATCACTGAGTGTGTGCCTTCAGGTTTCTGTACCTTTTACCTGATGGTAACAGTGAGAATGGGCATGTCCTGGGTGCTGGAGGTCCTTAATGATGGACACTGCCTTTCTGAGACACCGCTCCTTGAAGATATCCTGGGTACATTTTAGGCTAGTACCCACGATGGAGCTGACTAAATTTACAACTCTCTGCTGCTTCTTTCGGTCCTGTGCAGTAGCCCCCCCAAACCAGACAGTGATGCAACCTGTCGGAATGCTCTCCGCAGTACATTGTGACGGGGTCCTAAGTTACCCCTATGAACTGTGCTTGCTTACCCCTATGAATTGTGCTTTTGAAAAGAGAGAGAGAGAGTTATTTAACACTGACATCTTGTTTTTAAGCGAGAGAGAAAGAAAGAGAGAGGGAGACGAAGACTGCTTTGAAATCGTGTTATGAAACCCTAAGGTTCATATTTCCTGTGGACTGTCAGTTTAAGGCACGAGGAAGAACTGAGACTAACTTCTGGATTTCTGCTGTTTTCAGAGAGGGAAGGCACCGAGCAGCTTGTAAGTCGCTATGGTGACCGAGGGTGGCGTTATTTGATGGACAATCGAAGTTATGGTTTCTCTGGAGCATGTTTATACTTCCCAAGGACATGGTCTGCTAGTGCATTCTTACACAGACAGAGAAGGGAAGAGTTACTTGAGCGACAGTTGGTACTCAGTACAGAGAGATAAATAGAAGGTCAGATGATAGACCTGCAACACCTTTTTGGACACTGAATGAGCTTTGTTGTACCCACAGAAAAAGTGGGTATTTGGAGGATCGATCAGGCGGAATGATCAGTGGTTCTTGCAGTGAGAAAAGGGAGTGACTGGTAGGGAGTTGTCCGTGTTTCCAACTCTTGCCTGGGTTGATAATTCCACCACAGAAGAACGGTCCCCTTTATTGAAGTCACAGTCGGTGAATTTTAAAGGATTTCGGAGGACAACGGGAAGATTGATGGCGTCAGCTCACCTGAAGACTCAAATCTCTCCCCCTCTCTCTCTCCATCACTACTCAACTCAATATCACGAACTGAACTGAACTTTACTCATTATCGTAAGTATCTATTTACCCCTAGACTTGAAGAAGTTTGGTTTTCCTATATATTCCACACTTACTTATATATAATCATTGCTAACCTGTTTGATTTATCTGCATTTATATTACTGTATTGCATAGTTACTAACAAATATCATTAGTTAATAGCAATACTGGACTGCAAAGTGTTTTCTATTTCTGCTGGTTCTTTAACCCGTCACGGGGTACATGACTACATCTATAAAGTTTTTGAGTGTATTTGTTGACATGCCAAATCTCTTCAAACTACTAATGAAGTATAGTCACTGCCTTGCTTTCTTTATAACTGCATCAATATTTTGGGAGCAGGTTAGATCCTCAGAGATCTTGACACCCAGGAACTTGAAACTGCTCATCTCTCTACTTCTGATCCCTCTAAGAGAATTGGTATGTGTTCCTTCGTTTTACCCTTCCTAAAGTCTACAACTAGTTCTTTCGTCTTACTGACATTGAGTGCCAGGCTGTTGCTGCGACACCACTCCACTAGTTGGCATATCTCACTCCTGTATGCCCTCTCATCACCATCTGAGATTCTACCAACAATGGTTTTATCATCAGCAAATTCATAGATGTTATTTGAGCTATGCCGAGACACACAGTCATGTGTATATAGAGAGTAGAGCAGTGGGCTAAGCACACACCCCTGGGATGCACCAGTATTGATCGTCAGCGAGCAGATGTCATCACCAATCCACACAGATTGTGGTCTTCCGGTTAGGAAGTCGAGGATCCAATTGCAGAGGGAGATGCAGAGGCCCAGGTTCTGCAACCTCTCAACAGGATTGAGGGAGTGATGGTATTAACTGCTGAGCTATAGTCGATGAACAGCATCCTGACACAGGTGTTCGTGTTATCTGGGTAGTCTAAAGCCATGTGAAGAGCCATTGAGATTGTATCTGTCGTTAACCCATTGTGGTGATCGCCAAATTGCAATGGGTCCAGGTCCTTGCTGAGGCAGGAGTTCAGTCTAGTCATGACCAGCCTCTCAAAGCATTTCATCACTGTTGATGTGAGTACTACCGGGTGATAGTCATTAAGGCAGCTCACATCATTCTTTTTAGGCACTGGTATAATTGTTGCCTTTTTGAAGCAAATGAGAACTTCCGCCCATAGCAGTGAGAGGTTGAAAATGTCCTTGAATACTCCTGCCAGTTGGTTGTCATAGGTTTTCAGAGCCTTACCAGTTAATCCATCAGGACCTTTCACCTTGCGAGGATTCACTCTCTTTAAAGACAGCCTACCATCGGCCTCTGAGACAGAGATCACAGGGTCATCAGGTGCAGCAAGGATCTTCACCGGTGTAGTTATATTCTTCCTTTCAAAGCGGGCATAGGAGGTGTTGAGCTCATCTGGTAGTGAATCATCGCTGCCATTCATGCTACTGGGTTTCGCTTTGTTTGAGGTAATGTCTTGCAAACCCTGCCAGAGTTGTCATACATCTGATGTCGCCTCCAACCTCATTCGAAACAGTCTCTTCACCTTTGAAATAGTCCTCCACAAATCATACCTGGTTTTCTGGTACAGGCCTGGGTCGCCAGACTTGAATGCCACAGATCTGTTTCAGCAGATGATGTACCTCCTGGTTTATCCACAGCTTTAGCTGGTTCTATAATTTTTATTATTCACAGAACTGGGCTGAAAACCATGGAAGTATATATTTCTGATATTTCATCTGTGGTAGTTGTGCTCCATATAAGGTTGAATTATAACAGCAATATTTTGAATTAAATAGCCTATTAACCAAAATTTCTTTTCATTTGTACTGGAGACTGTCTTCATTTAAATTTATTCTTTTATGAATGTGGGCCAATACTCCCTCATCATCATTATCTACCATGTCATATGATGTAGGCAATCATGGTCTTGACCCTAATGGAAGCATAGTGTTTAGCGCAACACTTGACAGTACCAGCAACCCAGGTTAATTCCCTCTCGCTGCCTGTATGGGGTTTGTACATTTTCCCCACGACCATACGTGTTTCCCCTAGGTGCTCCAGCTTCATCCTACAGTTCAAAGGCATACCAGCTGGTACTTCAATATGTTATTTTAACTTGTCAGTGACGTGGTTAAGATTAAATAGTGGGATTGCTTGGTGGCACGGCTCAAAGAGACAGAAAATTCTATTCCGCTCTGTGGCTCAATAAAAAATCAAATTTTGTTTTTGGTAAATTTTTCTGCAGAAGTGGTTTGCCCTTGCCTTCTTCTGGACAATGGCTTTACAGGATATGTGACTCCAGCCATTATCAATACTCTTCAGAGATTGCCTGCCTGGTGTCAGTGGTCGCATAACCAGGACTTGCGATATACCCCAGCTGCTCATATGACCATCCACCACCTACTCCTAAGGCTTCACATGACCTTGTCTGGGGTGAACAGGTGCTACACCTTGCCCAAGGATGACCTGCAGGCTAGCAGAGGGAAGTAGTGCCTTACACCTCCTTTGGTAGAGACGTATATCCACCCTGCCACCCAGATGTTTTACTATCCAATACCAATAGCCCTAACTACAGGAAGTGGTAAAGAATCCATCTACCGATTGTGCTAGATTACCAAATGGGCCAGACAGAGTAAGGATACCAGATTTCCCTCCTTAAGGAGCAATACAGGACCTTGTGGATTCCAATTTAAAATCCGGATGTTCCATAGCTGCTTCCCGAAGACTTGCAATTTTTTTAAATACCAAATTTACTCAATTACTCCAATGTAGGTTCAGCATCTAGCCATAGTCATAGTCATAGTCATACTTTACTGATCCTGGGGGAAATTGGTTTTCGTTACAGTTGCACCATAAATAATTAAATAGTAATAAAACCATAAATAATTACTAGTAATATGTAAATTATGCCAGGAAATAAGTCCAGGACCAGCCTATTGGCTCAGGGTGTCTGACCCTCCAAGGGAGGAATTGTAAAGTTTGATGGCCACAGGCAGGAATGACTTCCTATGACGCTCTGTGTTGCATCTTGGTGGAATGAGTCTCTGGCTGAATGTACCGCTGTGCCCACCCAGTACATTATGTAGTGGATAGGAGACATTGTCCAAGATGGCATGCAACTTGGACAGCATCCTCTTTTCAGACACCACCGTGAGAGAGTCCAGTTCCATCCCCACAACATCACTGGCCTTACGAATGAGTTTGTTGATTCTGTTGGTGTCTGCAACCCTCAGCCTGCTGCCCCAGCACACAACAGCAAACATGATAGCACTGGCCACGACAGACTCGTAGAACATCCTCAGCATCATCCAGCAGATGTTAAAGGACCTCAGTCTCCTCAGGAAATAGAGACGGCTCTGACCCTTCTTGTAGACAGCCTCAGTGTTCTTTGACCAGTCCAGTTTATTGTCAATTCGTATCCCCAGGTATTTGTAATCCTCCACCATGTCCACACTGACCCCCTGGATGGAAACAGCGGTCACCGGTACCTTAGCTCTCCTCAGGTCTACCACCAGCTCCTTAGTCTTTTTCACATTAAGCTGCAGATAATCTGCCATGGTGAACTCACCAAATCAGTTATAATTACCCTTAAATGATTGCTGAGTCAACATGAACTGGAAACACTTAGAGCAGAGGGCGAGTTCCTGTGTCTAAAGAGGATGCTGAGTCACGGCAGGGTACGGAAACTGCACTGCAGCAGACAGCAAGGCTCGACAACAGGGAGTCCAAACCACTCCACACATCACCAGCACCAGCCGATCCGCCATCAAGGACATTTATACGGAAAGGTGCCGGGAAGCATCATGAAGCATCTCACCCAGCCTGCTCATGGAGTGTTTGTTCCTCTTCCATCAGGGGAAGGCAACATAACATCCCCACCAGGACCAACAGACTCAAAAACAATTACTTGCCCAAATAGTAAAGCTGCTCAACAACTCCACCCACTAACCCATCCATCCTCTACCCCCACCCCATCACTTTATCATTTTATGTATTGACATTCCTATGCCGTAAAGTGTCACTTCATAGACATACAAACTATCAATGTATAAGCTATTTTATGTAATTATATTTATCCTGTTTTTTAAATTATTGTTTTATTTACCATATAACCATATAACAATTACAGCGCGGAAACAGGTCATCTCAGCCCTTCTAGTCCGTGCCGAACTCTTACTCTCACCTAGTCCCACCGACCTGCACTCAGCCCATAACACTCCTTTCCTGTCCATATATCTATCCAATTTAACTTTAAATGACAACATCAAACCTGCATAGAGTTTTTGATAGAGATTATCTGATAGAGTTTTTTTTTTGTACTGCCTCAGATTCAGAGTAATAATTATTTTGTTCTCCTTGACACTTGAGTACTGGTAATTATGTCAAATAGACTTGAGAGCTGAATAGTTCCATAACAATAACCTCAGTTCCTGAATTTTCAAAGGCTTTCATGAATCCACAATGCAAAAGTTTGGATTACAAAATTATGTATTTTTTAAATTAACTGAATAACTCAACTTTAACCACAGTGAAGGATGCCCTTTACTTATTTAAACAAATGCACCCTCGACCACACATTCAGGACCTAACAGTCAATTTGTTGTCATATCCATCAGCACCACCAAACGTGGTGAGTTCATTCTCTTCACATTGTTTTTTTTTGAAAACAGGAGCCAGTGCGCAGGCACAGGAAGCGTCAGAGGAATCAGAGGGTCAGAGGCAGTGGAAGGCAGGTAGAGAACCACCAAATGTGATGAGTTCCTTCTCTTTGCATGGGGGGGGGGGGATGTTCTCAATTTTTAAACCGTAAAAGAGAGGTAGGGACAAGTAGAGCAGCCACTGTTGGAGCAGCCACCATTGGAGTGGGGGCCAGAGTCAGAGTGGGAACTTAGAGGCTTTGACTCGAGGCTTCGACGAGAAGAGGCTGAGGCCAGAGAAACAGCTAAGAAGGGTAGGTTTTCTTTTCATTATTGCTGATTTGGTCTTGGTTGCCCATGGTTCAGAGTAGGCAGGAATGATATTCCAGTGGAATGCTCCTCCCGTAGGATGCGGGAATTCCTGGAACCTGATGGTCTCCCTGATGACGACACCTGTGGGAAATGCAACCAACTCCAGCTCTTGAAAAACCTTATTAAGGAGCTGGGGCTGGAGTTGGATGAACTGAGGATCATCTGGGAGGCAGAGCAATTGATAGATAAGACTTTTGAGCAGGTGATTACACCCAGAGTGCAGAATTCAAGCAGTAGATGGGTGAACATGGAGAGAGGAAAGGGAGACAGGAATTAGTGCAGGGTCCCCCTATGACCATTCCCCTCAGCAACACATATACCTTTTTGGACACTGCTGAGGGGGATGTTCTGTCTGGGTAAGACAGTAGCAGCCAGACCAATAGTACTGTGGTTGGCTCTGAGCCTCAGAAGGGTAACGTGAAGTCAGGTGGAGCAATAGTTATAGGGGGCTCGATAGTTAGGGGGATAGACAGGAGATCTGTGGCAGCAAAAGAGACGCCAGGATAGTGTGTTGCCTCCCGGGTGCTAGGATCCAGGATGTCTCTGAGTAGTTGCAGAATAATCTTGATGTGGAGAGTGAGCAGCCAGAGGCCGTGGTACATGTTGGTACCAGTGACATAGGCAGAAGAGGGGTAGAGGTTCTGCACAGTAATTTTGGGATTTAGGAAGGAGACTGAAGAGCAGGACCTCCAAGGAAATAATCACTGGATTACTCCTTGAGCAATGAGCTAGAGAATGCCAGAACAGGAAGATAGCACAGACAAATGGTGCATGGGGCAGGTTTCAAGTTCTTGGATTATTAGAACATTTTCTGGGGCGGGGGTGACCTGTACAAGTGGGATGGGTTGCACCTGAACTGGAGGGGAACCAACATCCTGGGAGGATGGTTTGCTAATGCGATTGGGGAGGGTTTAGATTTGAAGGGGGGTGGGAACCGAAGTGAAGAGGCAGAGGATGGGGAGGTTGGAGCACAAGTAGAGACAGCTTGTAAGAGTTTGTGAGGAAGGAGAGGCAGATGATGGAGCAAAGATACACTCAGCCTGAGGGTTTGAGATGTTTCTACTTTAATGCAAGGAATGTCATAAACAAGGCAGATGAACTTCGAGTGTGGATCAATACAAGGAACTATGACATTATGACCATTACAGAGACTTGGATGTTCCAGAGGCAGGAATGGTGGCTGAGTGTGCTGGGCTTCAGATGTTTCAAAAAGGACAAGGAGGAAGGCAAAGGAGGTGAGGGCATGGCACTGCTGATCAGGGATAGTATCTCAGTTGCAGATAAGGAGGAAGTCATGGAGGGATTGTCTACTGAGTCAGTGTGGGTGGAAGTCAGAAACAGGAAGGGGCAATAACTCTACTGGGTGTTTTATAGACCCCCCCAGTAGTAACAGAGACATCGAGGAGCAGATAGGGAGGCAGATTCTGGAATGGTGACAATAATAATAGGGTTGTGGTGATGGGTGATTTTAACTTTCACCAGGGAAAAGGATCTTGGCAATTTTGGGGATGATTTACAGCGGACTAAAACACTTGAGCATATAGACATTAAGAAAGAGGATGTGCTGGAGCTCTTGAAAGGTATTAAGTTAGATAAGTGACCAGGATCAGACAAGATCTACAGTGGGAAGTGAGGGGGGAGATTACTAACCCTCTAGCGATGAACTTTGCATTATCACTAGGGACGGGAGAAGTACCAGAGGACTGGAGAATTATAAGTGTTGTTCCCTTGTTCAAGAAAGGGAGAAAAGATAATCTAGGAAATGATAGACCAGTGAGTCTGACTTCAGTGGTGGACAAGTTATTGGAGAAGATCCTAAGAGGCCATTAACGGTGACTCCTTTGCTGGCATCTTCAGAAACAGCTCTATTTCTATCTTCAATATCTCTTTTTTTCCTTTTCAGGATTCCTTTGAAGACCCTGACCTGGAGTTATACACAGACTTCGGTTCTTTGTGGGAATGGGACCCGCTCTCAGAGCCTCACGACCGGCCATTTTTCGGTAGGCCAAGAACACCTGGAAAACTGGAGCACCTTCAGGGTGCTGGATTTTCATGCCTCTGGAGGCAGGTGGATTTAAGGTCGGTGCCGCCGCAGAAAACTGTTATGTCATGGGGGTACACAGAAGATTGAAAACAGCGAGCTGGCTGCTGCCCAGAGGCACAGAACTCGGAAACAGACTTTTAACACCATAAATTGGTGAGATTTTTTGTTATGTCTTACCTCTTGCTGTGACACCTCTTTTTCCCTTATTAGTGAGAGAGAGAGCCTGTGGCATGCCAAATACCAGGTGAGCGAGTAGTCTTTGGGATACTGCAAAGACTGCTTTAGTGATGCTTTGTTGCACGCTGAAATGCTCGTTGGAGGGTGCAGATGGCTTTTTGCTGGTGGGAGGGGGGTGGTCACCACTTAGCTGCTGCTTATGCATGGGAGGGGGAGCTGGGAGTGGGCTTTGGGGTTCTAACATTTAACTGTCATTCATTCTTTGGAGTACTCCTCTGTTTTCATGGATATTTGTGAAGAAAAACGGTTTCAGGATGTATTTTGCATACATTTCTGTGACATTAAATGTACCTATTGAAACCTATTGATTAGGGATAGTCAGCGTGGCTTTTCAAGGGCAGATCATACCTTATGATCCTGATTGAATTCTTTGAGGATGTAACAAAACACATTGATGAAAGTAGAGCAGTGAATGGAGCGTTATTCAAGCACCTGTTATGTCATGGTCCGGTCCGTAAAGTCCATACTCCGGTTCACGGTCCAGTCCATAGTTCCTTATTCCAGGGTTTCTGGTTTTCCCCAGTTTCTGTTGTAGGCACATGATTCTCGTTTTGGGGCTGAGACATAAATACCTCTGCAAATGAGGGATTTCCCTGCTGGACTGTTCAGTTCTCCTCCTTGTCTTTCCCCCTTTGCCTGACTCTGCCTGCTCATCTAGCCTGGATACCCCACCTGTATACCCTGCCTGTATTGCTGAAGTTTCACCGCCAGAGCAAGACCGGAGCCTTGTTAGGTCAAGATAAAGAACTGTCTTTTGTTGTGTGGAATTGTCTCTGTGTCCACACCTTCGCTAGGTGGGTCTGGCTGTTTGCTGCCACCTTGTGTTGGGATCTGTCTCTACATGTTCAGCGTTCTGTGTATGAGTCCCAGCCCTACGTCTTGCTCCCAAGGAGGGGTCTCGGCTCTGTGCTATGTGTATGAGTCCTGGCCCTATGTCCTGTTCCCAAGAAGGGGCCTGGCTCTGTGTTCCGTGCTCCTGTCTCTTCTAGTCCAAGGCTCCGTGCCCCTGAAGGCCCTCATCCAGTCCGTGCCTAGTCCAGTCCTATCTGAGTCCTGTCCATGTGCCTTTCCCTGTCCTTGTGTCTCACCCTACCCAGGAGTTCCTTACCCAAGCCATGTCCAGTCCTGTAGCCTCATCTTGTCCTTGCCTAGTTCTGGAGTCCAAGCCCGATTCAAGTCCCAGGTTCTGGGTCCTTGCCCAGTCTCTGGCTCGGAGTCCATACACAAGCCTGTCTCCAAGCCCCCAGCCTCCGGTCATGTCATGTCCTTACCTAGTTCTGGGGCCCGAGCCTGAGGCAAGATCCAGGTTCTGGGTCCTTGT
The DNA here is from genome assembly GCF_030028105.1 of Mobula birostris. Lineage (NCBI taxonomy): Eukaryota > Metazoa > Chordata > Chondrichthyes > Myliobatiformes > Myliobatidae > Mobula > Mobula birostris. The sequence goes on from NC_092375.1 coordinate 194,182,750, forward strand.
CCAGTCTTTGGCTCAGGGTTCAAGCCCAGGCTCCTAGTTCATAGGTCCTTGTCCGATTTCCCTATTTCTTGTCCATGTCCTAGCCCAGGTCCTACATCCTTGTCCTATTCCTCGTACTTCAGTGTCTGTGTCTTGCATTTGGGTCCGTTCCCAATGCCCTCATTGTGACATGATAAGGTTCATTCTCATTCAGAAACCATGTTTATTTATGCCATTCAGAAAGTATGGAGGCATGGGATCTAAGGAGACCTTACTTTGAGGATCCAGAATTGGCTTGCCCACAAAAGGCAAAGGGTGGTTGTAGATGGTTTGTATTCTGCGTGGAAGTAGATGAGCAGTGGTGTTCCATAGGGATCTGTTCTGCGACCCCTCCTCTTTGTGATTTTTATAAGTGACCTGGAAATAGAAGAGTCAGTTAGTAAGTTTGATGATGATACAAAAGTTGGGGGTGTTGTGAGTAGTCTGGAGGGCTGTCAGAGGTTACAGCAGGACATCATAGGATGCAAAACTGGGCTGAGAAGTGGCAAGTGGAGTTCAACTCATAAGTGTGAAATGGTTCATTTTAGTAGGTCAAATTTGAAGACAGAATATAAGATTAATGATAAGACTCTTGGAGGCATGGAGGATCAGAGAGATCTTGGGGTCCATTTCCATAGGACACTCAAAGCTGCTGTGCAGGTTGACAGTGTTGTTAAGAAGGCACATGGTATATTGGCCTTCATCAACTGTGGGATTGAGTTCAAGAGCCGTGAGGTAATGTTACAGCTGTATAAAACATTAGTTAGACCCCACTTGGAGTACTGTGCTCAGTTCTGGTCACCTCACTACAGAAAGGATGTGGGCCCTATAGAGAGTGCGGAGGTGATTTAGAAGGATATTGCCCGGATTGGAGAGTGTACCTTATGAGAATAGGTTGAGTGAACTTGACTTTTTCTCTTTGGAATGATGGAGGATGAGAGGTGGCCAGATAGAGGTGTATAAGATGATGAGAGGCATTGATCATGTGGGTAGCCAGAAGCTTTTTCCCAGGGCTGAAATGGGTAACAGAAGGGGGCATAGTTTTAAGGTGCTTGGAAGTTGGTACGGGAGGAATGTCAAAGGTAAGTTTTTTTTACACAGTGGTAGGTGTGTGGAATTCACTGCCAGCAAAGGTGGTAGAGGTGGAGACAATAGGGTCTTTTAAGAGACTCTTGGATAGGTAGATGGAGCTTAGAAAAATAGAGGGCTATGCGGTAGGGAAATTCTAGGCAGTTTCTAGAGTAGGTTACCTGGTCGGCACAACATTGTGGGCCAAAAGGTCTGTAATGTGCTGTAAATTTCAATGTTCTAACATCTATCCACCACTGGTAATATGCGTGCACGGTTAGGAATGGGTGTCAGCAAATTGTCAAAGTTTCCTTAAGACAACCAATGAACTCAGACTGTAATTTATTTAATTTTAGTTTATTTAGATACAGTATGAATCAGGCCCTTCTGGCCCCTTGTGCCAGCTGATTTAACGCCTGTCTAATCAAGGGACAATTTACAATGACCAGTTAACCTACCATCTGGCACGCCTTTGGACTGTGTGAGAAACCAGACCACCCAGAGGAAACAGGCAACCATGAGGAGAACGTAGAAACTCCTTACTGACAGCAGTGGGAATTGAACTCAGATTGCTGGGACTGTAGAGTTTTGTGCTAACTATTATGCTATCATACTACACTTTGACCAGCTACAGGAATAAGAGAGCCATTACATGGACACACCACCAGGTAATGCAGGATCATCTCTAAGTCGTGCATCACATACAGAAATATATTAAACACGAGCAAGTCTGCTGATGCTGGAAATCCAAAGTGACACACAAAATGTTGGAGGAACTCAGCAGGTCAGGCAGCATCGCTGGACATGAAAAAACAGTCGACGTTTTGGGCTGAGAACCATCTTCTTGACTGGGAAGGAAGGGACGAGGTGGCAAAATAAATGTGGGGGAGGGGAGGGGATGGAGAAGGAGAATATCTGGAAGGTGATAGGTAAATCCAGGTGGGTGGGAAAGGTAAAGGGCTGGCGAGGAAGGAATCTGATAGGAGAGGAGAGTGGACCAGAGGAGAAAGGGAAGGAGGAGGGGACCCAGTGGATGGTGATAGGCAGGTGAGGAGAGATATGGGGCTAGATTGCAGAATATAAAAAGAGGGAGGGGAGGAGAAATTATTTTTTTACTGGAAGGAGAAATTGATGTTCATGACATCAGGTTGGAGGATACCAAGATGGAATTTAAGGTGTTGCTCCTCCACCCTGAGGATAGCCTCATCTTGGCACAAGAGGATGCCCTGGACCGACATGTTTGGAACAGGAATGAGAATTGGAATTAAAATATTTGGCCATGGGAAGTTTTGCTTCCCAGTGGAAATACATTGCTGTTTTTCAGAAGTTGCTCAGTTGCCTTTCTAGAAATAGCCACTTCAAAGTGCTGTGGAAGATTTTTGTCTTTAAACACTGCAGCAGAAAAAGAAGGAAACTTCTCATCACCTTTTGAAAGTGAATTAGGAATAGTCCTTAAATAGCAAGCAGTCAGCTGTCCACACATTTCTTAAGACAAAAAGAATACAAAGGAATCAAACCCACATAGTTTCAGCTTTTCAGTCCCTGTGATGCTGATTTTCTTTTGATAACAATCCCTGAACACAACATCCAATCAAACCAATCCCTGAACACAACATCCAATCAAACCAATCCCTGAACACAACATCCAATTGAATCAATTTATGTACACAACATCCAATCAAATCAGTGTATTTATTCATTCCATTAAATGGAAAATCCTTTAATAATCAAATGTTTACCCATCAGAATAAATTTATGTATATTTGCCTGTCACATTGAATTCTCTAGGCATCTGTAGTGGATCTAATGAAAAGTGGCTCTTTGCAGTGAAGGGGGCTACAGGCTGCAGAACCAATGCAACTTTCGGATTTGGAGAGCTCAGTTTTTGGTCTGCACTGTCCTGCCATGAACCGTGCCAGTCTGACAAGCAAATGGAAGGTACAGGGGAAAAGAGAGCGATGGATCATAAAAGATGCCATGTGCAAGAGGGTGACTGACTCATGCTTTTTTTTCCAAATTGCTGCCACTAAACATTAGCTATTGCCTTTGGCAATCTCATAAACCTCTCATAAATCTTGCAGGGAAGATTGCAGTACCCAGAAAATCCCAGCAGACACTAAAAACCAGAGCCATGATGCTGGCATTTCTGATTTTGAAGAATGAAATTCCACTCAGATTCTTTTTTTTGCCTTTTTTCAATAGAAACAAAGACCTTGGCCATTGTGGCTATGCCACGAGTTCTATGCCAGTGTTAGCCATAAAGCCTGTGGACAGAACTGTGACGCACAAAGCCTATGGCAGTGCCTATCACAAGCCCCCTGTTGTGTTAGCAGTCAGTGTACATAAGAATGAGCTGGGTGCAGCCTGCAAGAGCTGACACACATTCCAGCACCAACATAGCATGCCTGGAATGCTCAGCAGAACAACACAGAACACAACAACAGCAAGCCAAGCCTCAATCCTCCTACACACCCACCCCCACACACAGAAACCAACAGTCCTCCAAACATAATCTCCAGGCTTTGACTCCAGCCTTAAATCTTTCGTACTGACTCCAGGGCGGCTGATGATGGGACTCTGAACTCTAGGATTGAACTCCAGGCTCACTGATTCTCCAGCCCTCATACGTTCTGCTCAAGTAGCCCAGCTATCCCAGTGCCTACCGATCTGGGACAGCACAAAATCTACAGCTGTCTTTGTGTCCTTCATCACCCATCCATTTCACTGGCCTTTGAGTGCAAACAGAGGCTAGACTCTGGATGTCGTTTGTCACCCTTCTATCTTGCTGGACAGAGGCCTAGACTCTGGATGTCCTTCATTATCCATCCATATTGCTAACTTTCAAACACAGAGACCTTAGCCCAACTTCAGACTGCTTACTTACCTGCCCTGAACCCCAACCTGGCCTGTAAATCCACACTTTCTCCGCAAAACCATCACTACCAACAATTAAGAATAAATTAGGAAGAGAAAGTCTTATTCATGGCATTGACCTTTTTCACCATTTCCCCCGGTATCTCTCATCGGCAATCACAGGATCTTCCTGGTCCTGGATGTCAAGGATTTCACACCTCTCTGCAGTCTGTTCACATTCACAAAGCCACATCACAAATCTGCAAATCCCTACCACAGTTTCAGGCCTGAAGCAAATTTTTGAATATCTCCCTGAGTGAAGCTGTGACTTCCACCAGTGCCAGTTAGATCCGTTGTGCTAATGACTCTTGGAGTTGCATTTCATGAATGATATTAACATAGTAAACAGGAATGGTGCAGGCTGAGCACTGAAACCATGTTAATGAGGTGTGCAATTGAACTTCAGGTGTGGGTCACTCACAAGAGTTCAAACTGGTGTGGATTACCCTTGAATTGTCAATATTGTCTATGTTTCAGCAAATTTGAATTTTCAGGCCACTAATTTTGAATTCCTAGCAACTTTACAGGAAACAATCTTCATCTTAATTGGAGTAAACGGGATTTCAGCCTTGCTTTGCTTCAGCTGACAGCTGAGCCAGCAGACTCCCTCGCCAGCAAGTATACCGACCTTCTCAAAGCAGCTGGAAAAAGCTATTATCAGGTAACAACTTTAAAATTAGTTTTTTTTACTGTGTTGATGAAATGTCTCAAATTAATTAATGCTGCTGGCAGCTCAAATTGTGGGAACTGTTTTAGATATGAAGCGTTTTCTACATCCTCTGGTAACTTCATATAACTGATACTAAGAGATAATATAATCAAATCTAAAACCAAATGGCTGTAGTGAAATGGACTATTGGCAGGTGGAAATTGATTACTACTAGTGATAGTGTCACTTCAATCTGTCATTGTCAGGAAAATCGAAGCCAATGAATTAGAACACTATCTGCTCACTTCGCAGACCTAGGTGAGAATCCAGCTCCTGCTGATTGCATGGACTGAAGGCTGTTTTAAACGAAATGGATTCTGCACATTTGACCAAGATGCTGTTTAAGCCAAAATATTCTGCTGCTGCACATTGACTAATTTTACTGGAAGATGCCTTTACAGTTACAACCATAGGAAATAGAGATTACGTTCCATTATGCTGTCGGGCAAAATTCTGAAATAGAGATGGTGCACATTTGAAACTGCATTCATTAGCATATTAAATTAGTCGTGAACAATGGCTGTTACTTTAAAGCTTAAAAGTCACTTCAAAGCTCGTCTTATGTGACTAATTCAAAGTTCAAAGTAAGTTCATTATCAAAGCACATACATGTCACCATATACAACCCTGAGATTCATTGTCTCATGGGCATTGACAATAAACACAAAGAAGCATAATGCAAGCAATGAAAGACCACACACACCAGACTAACAACAAATGTGCAAAAGATTGCAAATTGTAGAAATACAAAAAGAGAAAAAAAAGTAATAATCAATAAAGAAACAATAAATTTCAAGAACCTGAGATGAAGAGTCCGTGAAAGTGAGTCCATAGGTTATGGGAACAGTTCAGTATTGGGGTGAGTGAAGTTATCCGCTTTAGTTCAAGAACCTGATGTTTGAGGGGCAATAACCGTTCCTGAATCTGGTTATGTCATTCCTGAGGCTCCTTTATCTTCTTCCTGATGGCAACAGTAAGGAGAGAGCATGTCCTGGATGGCGGGAGCCTCTGATGATGAATGCTGCTTTCCTGTGATAGCACTCATTGTAGTTGTGCTCAGTGGTGGGAGGGCTTTACCTGCGATGGACTGAGTAGCATGCATTATTTTTGTAGGCTTTCAATTCTTGGGCATTGGTGTTTCCTTATCAGGTCATGATTCAATCAGTCATTATACTCTCCACCGTATAGAAGTTTGCCAAAAATTTAGATAACATACTAGATCTTCGCAAACTTCTAAGGATATAGAGTTACTGCCATACTTACTTTGTAATTGTACTTATGTGTGGGACCCAGGATAGGACTTCTGAAATGATAACACTGAGGAATTTAAAGTTGCTGACCCTGTCCACCTCTGATCCCGGATGAGGACTGGCTCATGGACCTTCGATTTCCTCCTCCCGTTGTCAGTAATCAGCTCTTTGGTTTGCTGACATTGAATGGAAGATTGCTGTTGTGATACCAATCAACCAGATTTTAAAATCACTCACCTAAATGCTGATTTGTCACCACCTTTGATTCAGCCTATGACAGTGAGGTTGTCAGCAAACTTAGATATGGCACATTTGAGCTGTGCTTAGACTCAAAGTCATAAGTATAAAGCGAGTAGAGCAGGTGATAAGCACACAACCTTGTGGTGTACCTGTGCTGATGGAGATCATGGAGGAGATGCTGCCGATCAGAACTGACTGGGGGCTGCAGGTGAGGGAATCAAGGGTACAGTTGTACAAGAGGTTATTGAGGCCTGGTCTTGGAGATTACAGATTAGTTTTGAGGGGATGATAGTGTTGATTGTCGAGCTGTAGTCGATAAAGATCATCCTGATGCATGCACTTTCACTAGACACTAGAATAGTACAGCACATTACAGGCCCTTCGGCCCTCGATGTTTTGCCAATCCATATATTCCTTAAAAAAAAAAGTACTATACCCACACTACCCCGTAACCCTCTATTTTTCTTTCATCCAAGTGCCTGTCCAAGAGGCTCTTAGATACCCCTAATGTTTTAGCCTCCACCACCATCCTTGGCAAGTCATTCCAGGCACTCACAACCCTCTGTGTAAAAAAACTTACCCCTGATGTCTCCCCTAAACTTCCCTCCCTTAACATATGCCCTCTGGTGTTTGCTGTTTGTAACCTGGGAAACAGGTACTGGCTATCCACCCTATCTATGCTTCTCATAATCTTGTAGACCTCTCCAGGTAATCCAGGGCTTTGTGAGGAGCCAATGAAATGGCATCTGCTGTTGACCTGTTGTAATGGTAGGCAAATTGGAGTGTATTTAAGTCACTTCTCAGGCAGGAGTTCATAGGTTACATCACCAACCTCTCAAAGCATTCATCACAATGGATGTCATTGCTTTCTGCATCGCAACAATATTTTGTGGAATGATCCAAAGATATTCTGTGAAGAGCCCTTGAATAAAGCCACACATTTGCTTTCAGTTACTCATATCTCAGATGTATAAGAACGCACACTCTGCAATGAACTTTGTGGGAAGAATTCACTGAGAGTACGAAAAACTTTGTGGCTCTGAGATTCTATAGAGTGAATGTTAGGGGTCAAATGTTTTCTACTACTTTTGGTTCTCATATTCTAGCACAAAAAACAGCTCAGTGATCAGAAACAGAGAGAAAATTGTGCACAATATTTGCAAGAGAGCTTCTCAAAGTGCAACCTTACCTTCCTGTTGTGAGAGGTGGAGGGGAAGGAGGCATGCCAACAGGGCAGGCACTGGTGAAACTGCACGGGCCAATTCCCTGCACAGAGAACGCAAGAGCATTGATGAACTCCAACCAGATCATTGACCTCAGTGGATGATGGAGGTGGGAGGTCATCAGGGGTCTGTGAGCCACTAAGAGCAAAGGGCCCAAGTAAGTTTTGGCAACAGAGAGGCTTCTAGAAAGAATGTCCTTACTCTAAGATAGGTGGAATCCAGGAGGATATTGAATTGTCAAGCTGTATGAACACAGTAAGACGACCCTGCCTTACACAAGTCCTGGACTCAGCTGGCTCCAGCTGACAGTACCCGGTATGGGCCCCTATCCAGGGTTACAGATCCCACTGCCTTGTGGGTATCTTCGGGAGAAGAGAAGGCTGAGGAGTAAACCCTTCACAAATCCGGAGTGGAGCCCCTAAGGCGGTTGGATGATGTATCACGTCACCTCCCGACAGCTCCTGCAGCCAAGCTGATGCCAAATGTACTGCTTCGTATTCCTGTGGACCACATCCGCGAGGCCGAGAGGGGGATCTTGATGTCTGGGAAGCCCAGGATCTCCGTATTCATCGCCCAGGTCTGCGCCCCCAAACGGGCGCATCCATCGTCTACTTAGACAGACGGAGCCATTACATGAACACTATGCAATGCAAATTTTTCATGGCACCTCACTACATGTGACAACAATAAATCAATTCCAGTAAGAATGTGTAGTGTTGTAGGTATGTGTATTTCTGCATAAATTTACTGACATGCTTGCAGATAGACACACTTGAGTGCATGACCATTGAGCAGATTGTAAAAGATCAACATTGGTTCAATTACCTTCCAATCTACTTTTATATTTTGTCTTGGGAAGGTATATACAGGTAAAACTGACAACATTACAGAGTATTTTTGAGCATAATTTTATCCTCTCTCTTGGAGCTTGTTCAATAAGGTTTTCACCTTTTAAGGACAACAGTTTCAAATGTTCAAAATAGAATAGAACAGAAATTTATTGTTATTGTTCAGGACAATGAGATTGCAGTACTGGTCTAGTCCATGCAAAACAGATATTTAAAATGGATGTGGCATGTCTTAATTTTTAAAAAATCCCACATTTACATGTAACAATGATTATGATAGTCCGCAACTCTTTCTTGGAAACTAGTGATATGGGTACCTTACTCCCAGCTGTGTAACTCAACTTATTGAATTATAAATAAATGATAGTTCAGTTGTTTCATAAAAATAAGTAACTGTGTAACAATGCTTAAGTTAATCAGTCACCAGCACACAAATTGGTCTGATGCTGTCAGCCACTAAAATCTAGCTAATAAAAATGATAAATGCCAAGAAACTAATTGCTGTATAGAAACAAGGGTCTAGAAATTGGTCTTGCTAATAATGTTCTCTGCACAAAGATCTATAACGAGTGGATATGGTCCAGTCAATCATGGATAAACTGCTCCTCACCATCAAACACATCTACATGGATCACTGTCACAGGAGAGTGGCATCCATCATCCGAGAACCCCACCACCTAGACCATGCCCCCATTTCACTGCTGCCATCAGAAAGAAGGTACACGAGTCTCAGGACTCACATTCACACCATCAGTTTCAGGAACAGTTATTTCCCCTCAACCATCAAGCTTTTAATCCAGAGCAATAAGTTGACTCTATGTACCCCATCAACTGTTCCCACAACCTTCGGACTCACTGTTAAGGACTCTTCATCTCATGTTCTCAATATTTATTGCTTATCAATTTAGTATTATTATTATTTCCATATTCTCTTTTGTCTTTTGCAAGTTGGTTTTTTGTCCACCCTGTCTTTCATTGATTCTATTATGGTTCTTGGATTTACTGAGTATGCCTGCAAGATAATGAATTTTAGGATTATACATGGTGAAGTATCTGTACTTTAATAATAAATTTAATTTTAACTAATATTATTGCTTTTTCCATAAAGTAAGTTTTTTTAACAACTAATGTTGTAATTTTAGATGCACCATAGAAGGCTTCCAATTTTGATGCATCAGAGCTTTGCAGAACAAATGCTCTCAGCCCAAGATCACATGAAACCACAGAGAGCATGAATGCCAGCCTTCCCTCCCTTGTCTACACTTTTTGCTGCCTCAGTGAAATAGCTAACGTAATCAAAGACTCCCTCCCAGCCCAGATGTTCTCTCTTCACCCCTCTCCCATTGAAGAAACATAAGCAAGAAAGTGTGTACCACCAGTTTCGAGAACAACTTCTATCCCATGTTACAAGACCATTAACCAGACCTGTCCAATGACAAGATAGACTCCTCACCTCACAATCTACCTTCTCATGGCCTTGCATCTTATTGTCTGTCTGCACTGCACTTTCTCTGTAACTGTAACACTTCATTCTGTACTCTATTAATGATTTACCCTTGCACGGCCTTGATCTTTTGATTCAATGAAATCATCTTTTGGAAAACAAAGTATTTCACGATACCTCTGTACCTGTGACAATGATACTCCAATTTTTCATCGTGTTTTAATTGCTCCACTGTGCCAATTAACACTAATTTCTGCATTAAGTCCTGCACCTGTTTTGTTCTTTGTTGCAAGTATGGCATCACACATTCAGAAGCTTTTTAAAATTTTATAAGTAACACGAGGGATTCTAGCTGGTAGAATAAAGCTACATCATGAATCAAGTTGTAATAAGTAAAGACATTTTTGCCGTCTGAAACAATGCCTTAAGGTAACAGCAACACACATCAAAGTTGCTGGTGAACGCAGCAGGCCAGGCAGCATCTCTAGGAAGAGGTACAGTCGACGTTAACAGGCCACATTTTCATTGTAACATGGGAAAAAGAAGTTCCCATCTTGCAATGTCGCTTTTAATCATACGGCAACTGTAACATGTGGAAAGAGAGGTTAAGGATAAAATTACCAGACTAAGGGTGAGTTTGGCCACTGAATCAAACAAAGAAGCAAAATAGATGAATTTTATGTTGCTTGGGCACTGGAAATCAAAGCCAGCAGTAACTGTATGCAAAGAAGTGTAGCCTGAAATAACATAGCACAAAGTCGTTCAAGGCCACAGAGTGGTTAGGTTAGATTAGATTATGAGGACACTCAGTCCTCGTTTATTGTCATTTAGAAATGCATGCATTAAAAAATGATACAACATTCCTTCAGAATGATATCACAAGAAAACACAGGACAAACCAAGACTAAAACTGACAAGCAATACACATCAAAGTTGCTGGTGAACACAGCAGGCCAGGCAGCATCTCTAGGAAGAGGTACAGTCGACGTTTCAGGCCGAGACCCTTCGTCAGGACTAACTGAAGGAAGAGTGAGTAAGAGATTTGAAAGTGGGAGGGGGAGGGGGAGATCCAAAATGATAGGAGAAGACAGGAGGGGGAGGGATGGAGCCAAGAGCTGGACAGGTGATTGGCAAAGGGGATATGAGAGGATCATGGGACAGGAGGCCCAGGGAGAAAGACAAGGGAGGGACCCAGAGGATGGGCAAGGGGTATAGTCAGAGGGACAGAGGTAGAAAAAGGAGAGAGAGAGAAAGAATGTGTGTATATAAATAAATAACGGATGGGGTACGAGGGGAAGGTGGGGCATTAGCGGAAGTTAGAGAAGTCAATGTTCATGCCATCAGGTTGGAGGCTACCTAGACGGAATATAAGGTGTTGTTCCTCCAACCTGAATGTGGCTTCATCTTTACAGTAGAGGAGGCCGTGGATAGACATGTCAGAATGGGAATGGGATGTGGAATTAAAACGTGTGGCCACTGGGAGATCCTGCTTTCTCTGGCGGACAGAGTGTAGGTGTTCAGCAAAGCGGTCTCCCAGTCTGCGTCGGGTCTCGCCAATATATAGAAGGCCACATCGGGAGTACCGGACGCCATATATCACCCCAGCCGACTCACACGTGAAGTGTTGCCTCACCTGGAAGGACTGTCTGGAGCCCTGAATGGTGGTAAGGGAGGAAGTGTAAGGGCATGTGAAGCACTTGTTCCGCTTACAAGGAGAAATGCCAGGAGGGAGATCAGTGGGGAAGGATGGGGGGGACGAATGGACAAGGGAGTCGCGTAGGGAGCGATCCCTGCGGAATGCAGAGAGAGCGGGGGGAGGGAAAGATGTGCTTAGTGGTGGGATCCCGTTGGAGGTGGCGGAAGTTACGGAGAATAATATGTTGGACCTGAAGGCTGGTGGGGTGGTAGGTGAGAACCAGGGGAACCCTATTCCTAGTGGGGTGGCGGGAGGATGGAATGAGAGCAGATGTGCGTGAAATGGGGGAGATGCATTTGAGAGCAGAATTGATGGTGGAGGAAGGGAAGCCCCTTTCTTTAAAAAAGAAGGACATCTCCCTCGCCTTGGAATGAAAAGCCTCATCCTGAGAGCAGATGCAGTGGAGACGAAGGAATTGCGAGAAGGGGATGGCATTTTTGCAAGAGACAGGGTGAGAAGAGGAATAGTCCAGATAGCTGTGAGAGTCAGTAGGCTTATAGTAGACATCAGTGGATAAGCTGTCTCCAGAGATAGAGACAGAAAGATCTAGAAAGGGAAGGAAGGTGTCAGAAATGGACCAGGTAAACTTGAGGGCAAGGTGAAAGTTGGAGGCAAAGTTAATAAAATCAACGAGCTCAGCATGCGTGCAGGAAGCAGCGCGAATGCAGTCATTGATGTAGCGAAGGAAAAGTGGGGGACAGATACCAGAATAGGTACAGAACATAGATTGTTCCACAAAGCCAACAAAAAAGCAGGCATAGCTGGGACCCATACGGGTGCCCATAGCTACACCTTTAGTTTGGAGGAAGTGGGAGGAGCCAAAGGAGAAATTATTAAGAGTAAGGATTAATTCTGCTAGACGGAGCAGAGTGGTGGTAGAGGGGAACTGATTAGGTCTGGAATCCAAAAAGAAGCAGAGAGCTTTGAGACCTTCCTGATGGGGGATGGAAATATATAGGGACTGGACAGCCATGGTGAAAATAAAGCGGTGGGGGCCAGGGAACTTAAAATCATCAAAAAGTTTAAGAGCGTGAGAAGTGTCACGAACATAGGTAGGAAGGGATTGAACAAGGGGGGATAAAACAGTGTCGAGGTATGCAGAAACGAGTTCGGTGTGGTAGGAGCAAGCTGAGACAATAGGTCTGCCAGGACAGGCAGGTTTGTGGATCTTGGGTAGGAGGTAGAAATTGGAATTGCGAGGTGTGGGAACTATAAGGTTGGTAGCAGTGGATGGAAGATCCCCTGAGCGGATAAAGTCGGTGATGGTGTGGGAGACAATGGCCTGGTGCTCCTTAGTGAGGTCACGATTGAGGGGTAAATAAGAGGAGGTATCTGCGAGTTGTCGCTGTGCCTCAGCAAGGTAGAGGTCAGTACACCAGAATACAACAGCACCCCCCTTATCGGCGGGTTTAATAGTAAGGTTAGGATTAGTGCGGAGGGAGTGGAGAGCAGAGTGTTCGGAAGGAGTGAGGTTGGAATGGGAACAAGATGCAGTGAAGTCGAGACAGTTGATGTCCCGTTGGCAGTTAGCGATAAAGAGATCCAGAGCAGGCAGAAGTGCAGGGCGGGGTGTCCATGAAGAAGAGGAGGGTTGAAGACGGGAGAAGGGGTCATCGGTGGGGGTGGAAGAATCCTTGCCGAAGAGGTAGGCTCGGAGATGGAGACGGCGGAAGAAGAGTTCCGCATCATGGCAAACACGGAACTCGCTGAAGTGTGGGCGAAGGAGGACAAAGGTGAGGCCCCTACTATGGACAGAGCTACTAAAACTGACAAAACCACATAAATATAACATATAGTTACAACCGTGCAATGCAATACCATAATTTGATAAAGAGCAGACCATGGGCACGGTAAAAAAAAAAGTCACGAAGTCCCAATAGCCTCATCATCTCACGCAGGCGGCAGAAGGGAGGAACTCTCCCAGTCATGAACCTCCAAGCACCACCAACCTTGCAATGCAGCACCGTTGGAAGCACCCGACCGCAGCGGATTCTGAGTCCGTCTGAAAACTTCAAGCCTCTGACCAGCCCTCCGACACAGCCTCTCCGAGCACCATCCTCTGCTTCGATCCCGCCCCAGCCGCTGAGCAACAAGCAAAGCTGAGGATTCGGGGCCTTCCCCTCCGGAGATTTCGGATCACACAGTAGCAGCGGCAGCGAAGCAGGCATTTCAGAAGTTTCACCAGATGTTCCTCCATGCTCTCACGTCCGTCTCCATCAAATCAGGATTGTGCATGGTCCCCTACTTGACAGATAACAGACATCACCAGCGGAGTGGCCGCAGCGAGTGGCATCGCGCCGTGATCTTCTCCTCCTGCCTGGTCCAGGCACAGCTCAGTGGCAAGAGCAGATCGTAATCACCAGCCCCCTTTCAACACCATCGACCACCTCAGATTTCTCCTTCCGCCATATCTGGCAAAGTGACTTTGCCTGCAAGATTTCAGCCATTGTGGTCATTTTGCATTTCAAAGCTCCATTTTCTCTGTTTCCAAGACTCCCTCTACCTCAACAATCAAAGGTTAACTCTAGCAGAACTATTCTATCAATGAACTCACCAATACCCTAATCACCAAAATACAAATAATTGGAAATATTTTTAAAGGTTGATCATTCTTATTATTTGGACCTAGTTAATACATTACATATTGTGCATTATCATAGGCTAAGTTAGCATTGTTCAACAATTAATGCCACAACTGACTTCTGATATTTGAATGCAACAAATATGAACCACAAATTAATTTTACTTACTTATTGAGATATAGCACAGAATAGGCCCTTTGAGCCATGCGACCTAGCAATCACCAATTTAATCCTAGCCTAATCACAGGACAATTTACAATGACAAATTAACCTACCAACTGGTACATCTTTGCACTGTGGGAGGAAACTGGAACACCCAGAGGAAACCCACACAGTCATGGGGAGAACGTACAAACTCCTTACAGACAGTAGTGGGAATAAGTACAATGAAGCACAAAACACTGAAGAAAATTCTTTGCAAATCAGTTCTTCAATTGCTGTTCGATATTGCTCAAATTTCCTGAGGTCAAAGAAGAAAGACACTTTCTCTATGCCAGCTCGAAGAAAAATCCCATCAATCCCATTCCTCCGCTGACTTTTCTATTCTCCCTGAAATGTCCATTAACTCTCCTCCCACCCATCTACAGCTGGGACAATATACAGAGTGAAAATAAGTGTTCAGAGGGTTCTAGACACTGAACGGTAACCCTATACAAGATCTGGGATAGCGACAAGACAGCAAGGAGCTAAGAGTAAGTTCCCAAATAACAAATGAAGACTGGGCAGCTGCTACACTCATTGAATCAAAGTGCAAAGTTCAAAGTAAATTGATAGTCAAAGTACATATATAGAAACATAGAAAACCTACAGCACAATACAGGCTTTCGGCCCACAATGTTGTGCTAAACATGTACTTCCTTTAGAAATCACCTAGGGTGACCCATAACCCTCTATTTTTCTCAACTCCATATACCTATCCAGGAGTCTCTTGAAAGAACCTACTGTATTTGCCTCCACCAATGTCTCTGCTAGCCCATTCCACACACTCACCACTCTCTCTGTAAAAAAATTACCCCTGACATCTCCTCTGTACCTACTTCCAAGCACCTTAAAACTGTGCCCTCTCATGTTAGCCATTTCAGACCTGGGAAAAAGCCTCTGACTATCCACATGATCAATGCCTCTCATCATCTTATACATTTCTGTCAGGTCACCTCTCATCCTCCGTCGCTCCAAGGAGAAAAGGCCAAGTTCACAACCTATTCTCATAAGGCATGCTCCCCAATCCAGGAAACATTTTGTAAATCTCTTCTGCACCCTTTCTATAGTTTCCACATCCTTCCTATAGTGAGGCGACCAGAACTGAGCACAGTACTCCAAGTGGGGTCTGACCAGGGTCCTATGTAGCTGTAACATTACCTCTCAGCTCTTGAACACAATCCCACAGTTGATGAAGGCCAATGCACCGTATGCCTTCTTAACCACAGAGTCAACCTGCGCAGCAGCATTGAGTGTCCTATGGACTTGAACCCCAAGATCCCTCTGATCCTCCACACTGCCAGCAGTCTTACCTTTAATCCTATATTCTGCCATCATATTTGACCTACCACAATGAACCACCTTACACTTCTCTGGGCTGAACTCCATCTGCCACTTCTCAGCCCAGTTTTGTATCCTATCGATGACCTGGTGTAACCTCTGACAGCCCTCCACACTATCCACAACACCCCCAGCCTTTGTGTCATCAGCAAATTTACTAACCCATCCCTTCACTTCCTCATCCAGGTCATTTATAAAAATCACGAAGAGAAGGGGTCCCAGGACAGATCCCTGAGGCACACCACTGGTCACCAACCTCCATGCAGAATATGACCTGTCTACAACCACTCTTTCCCTCTGTGAGCAAGCCAATTCTGGATCCACAAAGCAAGGTCCCCCTGGATCCCATGCCTCCTTACTTTCTGAATAAGCCTTGGTCCCCCTCGAATTCAAGTGCAATCTATCCTTTTTGTACAGGTCATGCCTGCCCCAAAAGAGGTCCCAATGATCCAGAAATCTGAATCCCTGATCCGTGCTCCAATCACTTAGCCACGCAATTAACCTCCACCTCACTCTATTTCTGTACTCACTGTTGCGTGGCACAGACAGTAATCCCGAGATTACTACCTTTGAGGTTCTGCTTCTCAACTTCCTTCCAAACTCCCTGTAGTCTGTTTTCAGGACCTCCTCCCTTTTCCTACCTACGTCATTGGTACCAATATGTACCATGTCTTCTGGCTGTTCACCTTCCCGCTTCAGGAGATCGTAGACGTGATCAGAAACATCCCAGACCTTGGCACCTGGGAGGCAAACTACCATTCATGTTTCTTTCCTGTGTCCACAGAATCGCCTGTCTGACCCCCTAACTATAGAGTACCCATTCACTGCTGCCATTCTCTTCCTACCCTACCCTTCTGAGCCACAGGGCCAGACTCTGTGCCGGAGGCACGGCCACTGTTGCTTCCCCCAGGTAGGCCGTCCCCCCCCAACAGTACTCAGACAGGAGTACTTATTGTTGAGGGGGACAGCCACTGGGGTACTTTCTAGTATCTGACTCTTACCGTTATCGCCAAAACCCCATTGAGGCAAAGCCCTCTACTCTGACACCTGCTCTAGAAAGCTGTCTTCTTTTTAAACTCTTCCCACCAGTCTAACTCGCTGATGTGCATATGTCTGCTCAGCCGTGCCTTGATCGAGCTGCTGAAGAAAAAATGCTCTCCTTTTAAATTCGTCCTGCCGGTCTAACTCACTGACGTCCACACGCCTGCGCAGTTGTGCCTCAGCAAAAAAAAAAGATTGTTACCATATACAACCCAGAGATTCATTATCTTGTGGGCATATTCAATAAGTCAATAATAGAATAATAAGCATTGTAGAATTACTGAAAGACTGCATCAACCTGAGCATTCAACCAGACAGCAAACTGCAAATACCTGAAGAAATAATAACAATAATAAATAAATAAGCAATAAATATTGAGACTATGAGATGAAGAGTCCTTGAAACTAAGTTCATAGTTTGTGGGAACAATTCAATGATGGGGCAAGTGAAGTTGAGTGAAGTTAACCTCTTTGATTTAAGAGCCTGGTGGTTGAGGGGTAATAACTGTTCTTGAACCTGGTGGTGAGAGTCCTGAGGCTCCTGTATCTTCTTCCTGATGAAAGACGAGAGAACATGACCTTGGTGGTGGGGGTTCCCGATTGTGGACGCTGGCTTCCTGTGCTCAATGGTGAAGAGGACTTTACCTGTGATTGACTGGCCTGTATCCACTAATTTTTGTTGGATTTTTCATTCAAAGACATTGGTGTTTCCATGCTAAGCTGTGATGCAGCCAGTCTCAAACACACCTCTATAGAAGCTTGTCAAAATTTTAGATGTCATACCAATCTTTACCAGCTCCTGAAGAATTAGAGTCAGTGCCATGCTTTCTTCATAATTACGCTAACGTGCTGGGCCCATATCAGGTCCTCAGAAATGAAAACACCAAGGAATTTAAATTTGCTGACCCTCTCCAGCTCTGATCCTCCAATGAGGGCTGGCACACAGACCCCTGGATTCCTTCTCCTAAGGTCAATAATGGGCTCCTACGAGGAAATCTGCAGATGCTGGGATTTCAAGCAACACACATCGAAGTTGCTGGTGAATGCAGCAGGTCAGGCAGCATCTCTAGGAAGAGGAACAGTTGACGTTTCAGGCCGAGACCCTTCGTCAGGACTAACTGAAGGAAGAGTTAGTAAGAGATTTGACAGTGGGAGGGGGAGGGGGAGATCCAAAATGATAGGAGAAGACAGGAGGGGGAGGGATGGAGCCAAGAGCTGGACAGGTGATTGGCAAAAGGGATACGAGAGGATCATGCGATAGGAGGCCCAGGGAGAAAGACAAGGAAAGGGGAGGGGGGAACCCCGAAGATGGGCAAGGGGTATAGTGAGAAGGACAGAGGGAGAAAAAGGAGAGAGAGAAAAAGAATGTGCGTATATAAATAAATAAATAACGGATGGGGTACGAGGGGGAGGTGGGGCACTAGCGGAAGTTTCAGAAGTCAATGTTCATGCCATTAGGTTGGAGGCTACCCAGACGGAATTAAGCCACACTCAGGTTGGAGGAATTATATCTATCCACGGCCTTCTCTACTGTCAAGATGAAGCCACACTCAGGTTGGAGGAATTTTCTCAACCTGTCTCTTGCAAAAATGCCATCCCCTTCTCGCAATTCCTCCGTCTCCGCTGCATCTGCTCTAGGATGAGGCTTTTCATTCCAGGACAAAGGAGATGTCCTCCTTTTTTAAAGAAAGGGGCTTCCCTTCCTCCACCATCAACTCTGCTCTTAAACGCATCCCCCCCATTTCACGCACATCTGCTCTCACTCCATCCTCCCGTCACCCCACTAGGAATAGGGTTCCCCTGGTCCTCACCTACCATCCCACCAGCCTCCGGGTTCAACATATTATTCTCCGTAACTTCCGCCACCTCCAACGGGATACCACCACTAAACACACTTTCCCTCCCCCCCTCCCCGCTTTCCGCAGTCACTTCTCACTTGTTCATTCGTCTCCCCCATCCCTTCCCACTGATCTCCCTCCTGGTACTTATCCTTCTGAGCGGAACAAGTGCTACACATGCCCTTACACTTCCTCCCTCACCACCATTCAGGGCCCCAGATAGTCCTTCTAGATGAGGTGACACTTCACCTGTGAGTCAGCTGGGGTGATATACTGCGTCCGGTGCTCCTGATGCGGCCTTCTATATATTAGCGAGACCTGACGTAGACTGGGAGACCGTTTCACTGAACACCTACGCTCTGTCCGCCAGAGAAAGCAGGATCTCCCAGTGGCCACACATTTTAATTCCACATCCCATTCCCATTCTGATATGTCTATCCATGGCCTCCTCTACTGTAAAGATGAAGCCACACTCAGGTTGGAGGAACAACACTTTATATTCCGTCTGGGTAGCCTCCAACCTGATGGCATGAACATTGACTTCTCTAACTTCCGCTAATGCCCCACCTCCCCCTCATACCCCATTCATTATTTATATACACACATTCTTTCTCTCTCTCTCCTTTTTCTCCCTCTGTCCCTCTGACTATACCCCTTGCCCATCCTCTGGGTTTCCCCCCACCTTCCCCTTTTCCTTCTCCCTGGGCCTCCTGTCCCATGATCCTCTCATATCCCCTTTTGTCAATCACCTGTCCAGCTCTTGGCTCTATCCCTCCCCCTCCTGTCTTCTCCTATCATTTTGGATCTCCCCCTCCCCCTCACACTTTCAAATCTCTTACTAACTCTTCCTTCAGTTAGTCCTGACGAAGGGTCTCGGCCTGAAACGTCGACTGCACCTCTTCCTAGAGATGCTGCCTGACCTGCTGCGTTCACCAGCAACTTTGATGTTTGTTGCTCAATAATGGGCTCGTTGTCTTGATAACATTGAGTTAGAGGTTGTTGCGGCTCCACTCAGTCAGATTTGGAGACCCATCTCTCTCCTGAATGTGGATTACAAGATCCTGTCCAAGGCTATCGCCAACAGGGTCAAGTCTGCTCTAGGACAGGTGATCCACCCGGACCAAACCTGTACCGGGCAGGAAGATCTCAGACAGCCTCGCGCTGCTGAGGGGCACCATCGCCTACGTGCAGGACAGGGGGGTGGACGCCTGCCTGGTCAGCTTGGACCAGGAGAAAGCCTTCGACAGGATATCGCACACGTACATGGTGGATGTGCTCTCCAAAATGGGATTTGGGGAGGGAATCCGGAATTGGATCAGACTGCTCTACACAGACATCCGTAGTGCAGTCCAGGTCAACGGGTGGGAAACAGACAGCTTCCCCATCAGGTCTGGAGTCAGGCAGGGCTGTCCCCTCTCACGTCTTGTTTGTCTGCTGCATAGAACCCTTTGCGGAAGCCATCAGGAGGGATGAGGGCATAAGAGGGGTGATGCTGCCAGGCAGTGGAGGGACCCAAGTGAAAACCTCCCTGTACATGGACAACGTCACCATCTTCTGCTCTGATCTGAGGTCAGTTCGCAGGTTGATTGGCACCTGCGAACAGTTCGAGCTAGCGTCGGGGGCCAGGGTCAACCGCACGAAGAGCGAAGCTATGGTCTTCGGCAACTGGCCCGACCGATCCAGTGTCCCCTTCACCATCAGGTCTGACCACGTGAAGGTGTTGGGGATCTGGTTCGGAGGGGCTGAGGCGTGCAACAAGAACTGGCAGGAGCGGACTGCCAAGGTGAAACAGAAACTGGGACTGTGGGGAGGGCACTCCCTGTCGATAACGGGCAAGAACCTGGTCATCAGGTGTGAGGTGCTCTCAGGGCTGCTGTACTTGGCGCAGGTCTGGCCCGTCCCCCGCTCCTACAGCTTGGAAATCACCCGGGCTGTCTTCAGATTCGTCTGGGGATCCAAGATGGAGCGGGTGAAACGGACCGTCATGCACAAGTCCCTGGACAACGGGGGCAAGAACGTCCCCAATGTCGCCCTCACCCTGATGGCCAGCTTCGTATGTGGCTGCATCAGGTTGTGTGTAGAGCCCAGGTATGTGGCACCAAGTACCACTATGTGCCCAGGTTCTACCTGTCGCCCTGGCTGCGAAGGATGGGTCTGGCCCCACTCCCGCGCAACACCCCAGTCAGCTGGTCGTTGCCGGCATACCTATCCCACGTAGCAAAGTTCTTCCAGGAGAACGCCTTTGACCACAAGGCCATCAGGCAGTGGTCGGCACGAAGTGTCCTGCAGGCACTGCAGGAGAAGGACGTGATGGACACAGTGGGGTGGTTCCCTGAGCAGACTGTCCAGTTCATCTAGCAAAATGCCTCATCGCCAGATCTCACCAACAGGCACCAAGACCTCGCCTGGCTGGCGGTGAGAGGGGCCCTCCCAGTCAGAGCCCTCCTGTACGCCCGGAACGTCGTCTCCGCACCCCACTGCCCACGGGAGGACTGCAGTGAGGAGGAGTCTGTGACCCACCTCTTTGCACACTGCCAGTTCGCAAAGAGGGTGTGGAGGAGGATGGACGGGCTAGTGTCACGTTTCATCCCCAGCAGCTGCGTAACAGAGGACTCTCTGATCTACGGGCTGTTCCCGGGGACGCACACGGAGACCAACATCCGGTGCTGCTGGCAGACCATCAACTCGGTGAAAGATGCTCTTTGGTCGGCCCGAAACTTGATGATCTACCAGCACATGGAGATGTCCGTGGGAGAATGCTGACGACTGGCACATTCTCGGCTGCAGGAGTACGTGCTGAGGGACGCACTGAAACTTGGTGCAGCCACCGCAAGGGCCCGGTGGGGAAGGACGACAGTATAGGTTTCTCCACCCGTGGGAGTGGGAGGGGTCGGTGGGCGGGGAGTGTACCCCTCAACAATGATATGGTAAGCTGAACTACTGGAGTGCCACGTGGGTGGCTATAAATACGGATATGTACTGACTATAATGGAAACCTATGTAAAGGATGAAAAGTTATTGAATGGTTTATTGTATATATTTATTTCTGAATAAAGTATATTTTGAAATTTAAAAAAATCTCCCTCCTGTATGCTGGTTTGTCTTCTCATTTGATACGGCCTGTGACAGCGGTGTCATCAGAACATTGAAAATGGCACTGGAGCTGTGCCTAGCCACACGGTCATGAATTGAGTAGAGCAGTAGGCTAAACACACAGTCTTGTGGAGCAGATGTCAATAAAAGATTGGATAATAAGAGATTGAAGGCCAAGGAAAAATAACTGTTAAGCTTCAAATCAGCTACAAAACGTGTAATTGGGTGAAGAGAGAATAGCAGAGGGATTTGAATCAAAGGCGAAACATTTGAAAACGGGACGACATGGAAGAGCTGACTCAGGTATGAGAAAGAAATTCAGTGGAGATGGACAGAAGGTGAGGGGGAGCATTTGGGGCATAGCAGGGTGTCTGAATCTGGAGACAGTAAATATACAGACAAGGAAGAAAGTCAAAAGCTCCAAATTAAGAAATAGATCTGGGACAAAGCCAAAAAGTGGGAGCTGCTAAAGAGAATAAAAGGCACAGGACTGAGCAATACGAGCATATGGAGAAAGAACTAAAGGAGTAAATAATGAAGGATGCTCAGGAGCATGTCACAAATATAACAGGCCACCCAGGGCTGTGGATTGAGAGACTGGAGGCCACAGAGGCTGATCAATGGCTGAGAGAGGCATCAGTGTCTGAGTCAGGAGGCAGGACACCAAACAACACCGGTGAGTTCTCTGCCTGGCAGTGAAGATGCATAATATCCTTGAAAGTGTAACTGTTGCTACTTCACCATCACATCATTACTGTGTGAATTCTCAGGATTTTCTTCAGTCACAGACTCTTTAACTTCCCTATAATTTGAGAACTCTTATCTCAATTCTCGTTGAGCGTAAATGGAATGGTAAAGCAATGGAGAATGTGTTTAATTGGATTGCTCCGCTTGTGGGTGTTATTATAGTCAATTCAAGTACAGAGTGAGTTTGTAATATTTATAAATGCACTTTAAAATAAAAGATTTATGTGGTATCAGACAAGTCTCTGAAAGATTTATTGATGAGAGTCACAAGAAGAAAGCTTGCCTTTGACGACATTGTGAGGACAAGAGAGATCTTGCACTGAGATTGAATTCTAACAATTTCATTATTTGTTACACTTCCTTCCATGTGGTGCAAGAGTTAAATGGTAGTTCAAAGTTCGAAATTCGAAGCACATTTATGATCAAAGTATGTATACATTATACAATCTTGAGATTCGTCTCCTTACAGGCAGCCACAAAACAAGAAACCCAAAAGAATCCATTAAGAAACCAACAGACACGCAGTGTGGAGGGAGAGGGGGAGAGGCGGAGAGGGGGAGAGGGGGAAATCATGCTAACAATTACAGGAAGCAAACAACATTTAGAATGAAGCCCAGCACAGCCGAAGCAGGGCCACAGCCTCAGACTCAGAGAAGGTGTGTGTGGATTCATAGTTGGAAGAATGATGAGGTAGGCAGGTGGTCAGATTTTCCTTCCATCCAACTTTCACCATGCAAGCTATTCACGGCATTTTCAAACAGAAGTTTGCTGCTTGTTTCTTTTGTATTCCAAATGATCTGCAGTTTCCAGTTTTAGAGTTATTAGATATATTGAGGCCACACTCAACTGTATTTTATAGAAAGAAATGAACTGACTTGCAAATTTGAGATAGAGGTCTTTTTCAAGATTTGTATTTCTCAGTAATGGAATGTTGCATAATTGTTTGGTACATTGCTGATTAAATATACCCAACTGTTATCTCTGCAGTCGCAAATAAGAACAGCAAATTTTAGAAATGGAATTCACTTTGTACAGGACCTATCTAGCACAACGTTGGAAAGACTGGTCACCCACAGATTGCTTAGCAAAGTTGTGAACTGAGGAGCACTTTGGGAGGCAGCCCGATCTTCAGGTCCATGTCTGCAGCAACGGAACTGCTGCAGCTGCACAGCAATATTTAATTCAAAGAGGCTTTGCAGAAAAACAGCAAACAAACCCTTAGACCCTGCTGGCTGAATCTGTGGGATTCTGCAGCATGCAGTGACGGACACACTTAACATGAAGGATTTGAAACCCTTTGTAGGACACATGCATGGATTTCTTCCAATTAGCAAGGTTTTTCATTTATAAGACTGGAATTACTTGCCTGTCAACATTAAAAAGTTCAAAAATGAAGTCCATGGAGTGATAGATTGTTTTAATATGTTACTTCCAGAATGGCCAGGGCATCTAATTGCGATCTGCTTTGTCTACATATTGTTACTTTGATTTTGGAATCCGTGCAGGGTCAAACCACCATTGTGTTGATTGCAGAATAGTGGAATAAAGTTTTATCCTGCAATGATTCTATTTAACAAAAAATGAGCATACGTGTTCATTGGACAATCAAAGGGATTTGTGTGATGGTGATCTAACCGAATGGTCCAGATGCAAATTCCACACCCCCCCACCTCAAAGAAACCAGGAAGTTCAATTAATTAAACAAATTTGGAACCAAATAGTTTCTGTAATGGTGATTACAAAAATACTGAATTGTTCACTAATACAATAATTCAATTAAGGAAATTTGCCAAGTTTGCCCTGGCTCTATTGTATCTGCCTCTTGTGCCCTCAAATAGTATGGAATAGGTAGTCCATCTCAGCCAAGATTCCCACCATCACAGAAATTAGTTTACAACAAATTTAATTCAACTCACTTTGATGTCTGGAAACGATGAGAGCAACAGATACGGCATAGGCAAGAGAGCAGACAACTGAAAGTCTTTGTTCCCGAGCAGGAGTTCACAAGCTGGGGTCCACGGACCCCTCAGTTAATGGTTGGTGTCCATGCTGGTTGGGAATCCCTGTTCCAGAGCTAATCATATTGTCAAAAAATACAAATCAGGCCCTTCAGCCCAACACTTTCAAGATAACCATTAGGTACGTAACTATACTAATCCCATTTACCTGCTCCTGGTCCATAGCTTTCTAGGTCTTCAAGATATATTTTAAATCTAATGAGAACACATCAATACTGCCGACTTAGTCAGTGTGGCACAGATTCCTACTATCAAATGGTTGAAAGAATGCTTTGTCAGAATCCTCTAAGCCTCTTCCTCCTCACCCTAAACCATGCCCACTAGCTTTAAACTTCTGCTTTGGGGACTGTTTCCTACTTCTATTTTATGTACATTACTGTGCAAAAGTCTTAGGCACATAGCACAGTACTGTATTTGTCAACATGGAGCGGACAACAAGTCGCTTTTATTCTCATTTATTGTCATTTTATTGTCATTTCAACCATAACTGCTGGTACAGTACACAGTAAAAACAAAACAACGTTTCTCCAGGAGCATGGACCTGGAGGTCCTGTCCTTCAACTTTGCACCTAACTCCCTAAATTATCTTTGCAGGACCTCCTCCTCCTTCCCATCCACGTCATTAGTCACTACATGGATCACGACATCTGGCTGTTCACCCTCCCTCTTGAGAATACCGAGAACTCGATCTGAGATATCGCGGACCCTGGCACCAGGGAGGCAACAGACCATCCGGGTTTCTCGATCTCTTCCACAGAACCTCTTATCTGTCCCCCTAACTATCGAATCCCCTATCACTACTGCTCTCCTCTTTTCCCTCCTTCCTTTCTCAGCTGAGGGTCTAGTCTCGGTGTCAGAGACGTGACCACTGCAACTTGTCCCTGGTAGGTCGTCCCCACCAACAGTATCCAAAACGGTATACTTATTGTTGATGGGAACGGCCACAAGGGTGCTCTGCTCTTTTTGTCTATTCCCCTTCCCTCTCCTGACAGTCACCCAGCTACCTGCCTCATGACTTTTAGAGGTGACTATCTCCCTGTAATTCCGGTTTATTTCTGCCTTTGCCTCTGAAGTACATCCAGCTCCAGCTCCAGTTCTCCAGTTTGTCAGGAGCTGCAGCTGGATGCACCTTTTGCAGGTGTAGTCATCAGGGACGATTGTGCTCGCCCTAACTTCCCACATACTGCAAATGGAGCACTCGACTGCCCTAACTGCTGCCTCCATTACCTACTCCTAATTAGAGTAATTAAAGGAACTTACCCGGCCTTACCTCACTTGGACTGAAGCTCGTCCTCAGCCTCTGCTCACTGAAGCCTCTCAAGCTGAAGCCTTCCTACTCTGTCTCCCACTACTCCGTCGCCCGCTCCGTTAATCTGCTCGCTTTTTAAACTCGCCCGCTATTTCATGGGTCGACTTTCACGTGCTTGCGCAGTCATGCCCCGTTCAAACTGTCAAAGAAATGACATTTACTCCAAAAACATTTGATACTATGTCCTTTTAAATAATAATATTCTAGAATTTTGTTCCTCCATTTCAGTGCTCAAATTATGCCACTATCCAATATTAAATGTAGAAAATGTTGAAAATACTCAAGCAGCTTGTCCAAAAGTGGAAAAATCAATATATATAACCATTATGGTTGAAGACCTTTAATCATAAAATGCTGAGGAACTCAGAAATTCGGGCAGCATAAATGGAGGTGAATAAACAGTCGAAATTTCAAACTGAGAAGCTTCACCAAAATTGGAAAGAAAGAGAGCTGAAACTGGAAAAAGGTAGGGGAAGAGGAAGGGGGAATATTGTTATCCTGACTTCTGTCCCCTTCCTTTCCAGCCTGATGAAGCGTCTCGGTCTAAAATGTTGAATATTCAAAGTTCCAAATTCAAGGTAAATTTATTACTGAAGTAATAAATATGTTACCATTTATAACTCTGAAATTCATTATCTTGCAAGCAATCTCAATAATCTATAGAATAATAACCATAACAGAATCAAAGAAAGACCACACCGACTTGGGTGTGGTGACAACAAACTGTATGCAAAAGACAGCAAACTGTTCATTTACAAAAAGAAAAAGTAATAATAGGAAAGTAAGCAATAAATATCAAGAACATGAGATGAAGAGTCTTTGAAAGTGAGTCAATTTCTTCCTCTCCATAGGTTCTGCCTGACCTGCTGATTTCATACAGCCTTATGTTTGTGTTGCTCAAGACTGCCAGCAATGCAGAATCTCTTGTGTTTGTCTTTCATCAGAATCATACAGCTACATCGCTGGCATTTACCTCATGAGGTAGGTAATTACTCTGGCACCATCTGCTCTAAAAAAAAATGACATATCCAATCCATCTAATTGCTTCCCAAACAGTCTGATTTGAATTGTCAACAAAAGGATGGCAGCTGTGATCAGTAGTGCTGCTAGGCACTTGCTATAAACCTGCTCACTGATGTCCTGTTTAGCTAGGTTTTCTCTCCTGGCCCTAGAGGAGTGTTGTTTCAGCTGTCTCTTTTCATGGGTATTCATAGAACATAAAGCACAGGAACACACAATTCAGCTCACAAAGTGGTGCCAAACCAACTAAAAAATAAATCAAAAACACCCAGACACTAATCCCTCCTACCTACTCAATGTCCATACACCTCCATTTTCCTTACATCTCTATGCCTATCCGAATGTCTCTTAAAAGCCTCCAATGTATTTGCCTCCTCTGCCATACCAGGCAGCACAATCCAGGCATCCATAACCCCCTGAATAAAAAACTTACCCCTCGCACCTCCCTTGAGCATACTCAAACCGTCCCTCCCACCTTCAATGCAAACCCTCTGGTCTTCTGCGAAACAGATACTCTCTGTCCACTATATCCATGCATCTTATAATCTTGTAAACCTCTGTCAGATCTTCTCTCAGCCTCTGGCACTCCAGAAAAAACAGTCCAAGTTTATCCAGACTCTTGTGAGAGCACATGCCCTCTAAATCAGGGAGTATTCCTGTAAACCTCTTCTGCACCTTCTCCAAAGCTTTAACATCCTTCCTATAGTAGGGCAACCAGAACTACATGCAATGCTCCAAATGGCTTTGTTGCCAAGTTTGCAGCTGATGTGAAAATTGGTGGAGGGGCAGGTAGTGTTGATGAAACAGGTAGGCTGCAAAAGGACTTAAACAGATTAAGAGAATGGGCAAGAAAGTGGCAAATGAAACACAATGTTGGAAAATGCATGGTGATGCATTTTGATAATGGAAATAAATATGTAGACTATTTTCTAAATGGGGAGAAAATCCAAAAATCTGAGATGCAAAGGGACTTGTGCAGAACATCCTAAAGGTTAACTTGCAGGATGAGTCAGTGGTGAGGAAGGCAAATGCAATGTTAGCATTCATTTCATGAGGTCTAGAATACAAGAGCAGGGATGTAATGTTAAGGCATTTAAGGCACTGGTGAGGCCTCATGTTGAGTATTGTGAATAATTCTGGGCTCCTCATCTTAGAAAAGATGTGCTGGCATCAGAGAGGGTCCAGAGGTGGTTCAGAATCAGAATTAGAACAGGTTTATTATCACTGGCATGTGACCTGAAGTTTGTTAATTTAGCAGCAGCAGTTCAATGCAATACGTAATCTAGAAGGAAAAAAAGAAAAATAACACAAAATAAAATAATAATAAATAAATAAATAACAGTATATGTGCATTGAATAAATTATCTAGGCATCTGTTAGTCTCGTGAGACCATGGATTTGTGCCTTGGAAGGTTTCCAGGGCGCAGGCCTGGGCAAGGTTGTATGGAAGACCGGCAGCTGCCCATGCTGCAAGTCTCCCCTCTCCACGCCACCAATGTTGTCCAAGGTAAGGGCACTGGGGCCGATACGGCTTGGAGCAGAGCAATGTGTGGGTAAGTGCTTTGCTCAAGGACAAAACATGCCGCCTTAGCTGAGGCTTGAACTAGCGACCTTCAGACCACTAGACCGACGCCTTAACCACTTGGCCACTTTACCACAGGTTACTCTGGAGGCCAGATTGTTGGGTGTATTTATGGCAGAGATTAATAGGTTCTTGATAAATTAAAAATCATGTAAAAAACAGAAATAATATATTTTTTAAAAAGAGAGGCAGTGTCCAAGGATTCAATGTCCATTCAGGAATCAGATGGCAGAGGGGAAGAAGCTGTTCCTGAATCGCTGAGTGTGTGCCTTCAGGCTGCTGTATCTCCTACCTGATGGTAACAGTGAGAAAAGGAAATGCCCTGGGTGCTGGAGGTCCTTAATAATGGATGCTGTCTTTCTGAGACACCGCTCCTTAAAGATGTTCGGGATACTTTGCAAGCTGGTGCCCAAGATGGAGCTGACTAGATTTACAACCCTCTGCAGCTTCTTTTGGTCTTGTGCAGTAGCCTCCCCTTACCAGATAGTGATGCAGCCTGTCAGATTGCTCTCCACAAGTACATATATAGAAGTTTTTGAGTATATTTGTTGACATACTAAATCTCTTCAAACTCACAATGAAGTATAGTCACTGTCTTGCCTTCTTTATAACTGCATTGATATGCTGGGAGCCAGGTTAGATCCTCAGAGATCTTGACACCCAGGAACTTGAAATTCTGGGAATGAAAGGGTTATCATATGAGGAATGTTTGATGACTTTGGGTCTGTGCTCGCTGGAATTTAAAAGGATGAAGGGGGATCTCATTGAAACATTTCGGCTGTTGAAAGGCCTACACAGAGTAGATGTGGAAAGGCAGTCCCTCATGGTGGGGGAGCCTAGGACAAGAGGGCACAGCCTCAATATAGAGGGGCGTCCATTTAAAATAGAGATGCGGAGAAATTTCTTTAGCCAAAGGGTGGTGAATTTGTGGAATTTGTTACCACATCCAGCCGTGGAGGCCAGGTTGTTGGGTGTATTTATGGCATAGATTGATAGGTTCTTGATCGGGCACGGCATCAAAGTTTACGGGGAGAAGGCCAGGGAATGGGGTTGAGAAGGGAAGATAAAGGATCAGCCATGATTGAATGATGGAGCAGACTCGATGAGCCAAAAGGCCCTATTCTGCTCCTCTGCCTTACGGTCTTGTGTGGCCTAACCAGAGTTTTATAAAGTTGAAGTCATGTATGGTTGAATGACAATTAAGCTTGAAACTGAACTTTTTCTCCTCACTTTCTTCCATCCACAAACTTCACACACATACTTTTCCCCACTATTCAATGAAGTATAAGGTGTTGCTTCTCTACTTTACATCAGGCTTTATCCTGGCAGTGGAGAAGTTCGTAGAAGGCCAGGTATTCTGGGAATGGGAACAGGAAACATAGAGAAAATCTACAGCAAAATACAGGCCCTTCGGCCCACAAAGCTGTGTCGAACATGTCCTTACCTGAGAAATTACCTAGGGTTACCCATAGCCCTCTATTTTTCTAAGCTCCATGTACCTGTCCAGGAGCCTCTTAAAAGACCCTATCGTATCCGCCTCCACCATCATCACTGGCAGCCCATTCCACGCACTCACCACTCTCTGCATAAAAAACTTACCCCTGATATCTCCTCTGTACCTACTTCCAAGCACCTTAAAACTGTGCTCTCTCATGTTAGCCATTTCAGCCCTGGGAAAAAGCCTCTGACTATCCACACGATCAATGCCTCTCATCATCATATACACCTCTATCAGATCGCCTCTCATCCTCCGTCACTCCAAGGAAAAAAGGCCGAGTTCACCCAACCTATTCTCATAAAGGATGCTTCCCAATTTAGACAAAAATCCTTGAAGTTTAGAAGAATGAAGGGGGACCTCATAGAAACATTTCGAATGTTAAAAGGCATGGACAGAGTGGACGTGACAAAGTTGTTTCCTATAATGGGGGAGTCTCGTACGAGAGGGCATGACTTAAGGATTGAAGGGCGCCCATTCAGAACAGAAATGGGAAGAATTTTTTTTAATCAGAGGGTGGTGAATGTATGGAATTTGTTGCCACGGGCAGCAGTGGAGGCCAAGTCATTGGGTGTATTTATAGGTATCTGAGTAGCTGGGGCATCAAAGGTTATGGTGAGAAGGCGGGGGAGTGGGACTAAATGGGAGAATGGATCAGCTCATGATAAAATAGCGGAGCAGACTCAATGGGCCGAATGGCCGACTTCTGCTCCTTTGTCTTATGGTCTAAATCTCCTCTGCACCCTTTCTGTGGCTTCCACATCCTTCCTATAGTAAGGTGACCAGAACTGAGCACAGTACTCCAAGTGGGGTCTGACCAGGGTCCTATATAGCTGCAACATTACCTCTTGGCTCCTAAACTCAATCCCATGATTGATGAAGGCCAATGCACCATATGCTTTTTTAACCACAGAGTCAACCTGCGCAGCAGCTTTGAGTGTCTTATGGACTCAGACCCCAAGATCCCTCTGATCCTCCACACTGC
Source organism: Mobula birostris (assembly GCF_030028105.1). Classification (NCBI taxonomy): domain Eukaryota; kingdom Metazoa; phylum Chordata; class Chondrichthyes; order Myliobatiformes; family Myliobatidae; genus Mobula; species Mobula birostris. The sequence continues at coordinate 194,213,407 of NC_092375.1, forward strand.
CAAGAGTCTTACCATTAATACTATATTCTGCTCTCACCTGTGGCTCCCCGTAGCTGTTTGCATGCAACAGTGGCCACACCCCGGGCAATGGCTTCGATAAGCTGGCTAAACCAGGTGAGGATAGCCGACGGGTCTCAAACCCCTGATGAGATATGGAGTTGTCTATCCCAGCATGTGAAGACAGACTCTGGCGGATTGAGCGGACGAGACCAATGGAAGGTCCAACGGTCAAGAAGGCGGTCTCTGCAAGCGTTGTGGAACGTGTAGAGCAGGACAAGACACAGAAGATGTCCTGGTCATCCACTGCGCCTAGTCCCATCTCCAGCCGTCTAGACTCTGTCTTGCCACTGGACCCAGACGGGAATTGGGAAGAGAGAGTGAGGCTGACGCTGCGCAACTCTCCCTCACTTAAATCCAAATCACGCGCTAGTCTCCACACCATCATTATGGCGTCGAGGTCCTCATCGACGTCAACGATGGACGAACAACTGGATTCTGCCAATATATTTGACTTGCCAAAATGACCCGCCTCACACTTACCTGGGTTGAACTCCATCTACCACTTCTCAGCCCAGTTTTGCATCCTATCAATGTCCTGCTGTAACCTCTGACAGCCCTCTACACTATTCACAACACCTCCAAACTTTGTGTCATCAGCAAATTAACTAACCCATCCCTCCATTTCTTCATCCAGTTCATCTATAAAAACCACGATGAGTAGGGGTCCCAGAATATATCCCTGAGGCACACCACTGGTCACCGATCTCCATGCAGAATATGACACATCTACAACCACTCTTTGACTTCTGTGGGCAAGCCAGTTCTGGATCCACAAAGCAATGTCCCCTTGGATCCCATGCCTCCTTACTTTCTCAATAAGCTTTGCATGGGGTACCTTATCAAATGCATTGTTGAAATCGATATACACTAAATCTACTGCTCTACCTTCATCAATGTGTTTAGTCACATCCTCAAAAATTCAATCAGGCTCGTAAGGCGCGAACTGCCTTTGGCAAACCATGCTGACTATCCCTAATCATATTACGCCTCTCCAAGTGTTCACAAATCCTGCCTCTCAGGATCTTCTCCATCAATGGCCTGCAACTGGGTGCTCAGGATGTCCACTACAGACTTATTGTAGATTTTCTGTGAAACAGGTGCTGTCCTCCCACACCCAAAATCTTTCCACTATTTACAAGGCAAGAGAGTGGTTGAAAAATTGCCTTGATGACTGCAGTTCCAACACTCACAGCTCAGCACCATCCATTGCAACTCCACTTCCAACTCCAACAATTCAGAATTGGGCAAATCAGCTGTAAATCACTCGTCTTTGATATTAGCTCAATTCTCTGCCTAGTCACTTCTCTCTCCTTCTCCCTCTCTCCCTGTGCAGCCTGAACTCCCAGATAGACAAGATCTATGCCTCTCTAATACTACCCACCCCATTACATCTCCATTGTGCTTAGCTTCCATTATTATTGCCTAAAGCGATACAAAAGAAAGGAAACTAGTCTTCATCTGATCTCCCACACAGCAACAACACCTTTTAGCAAACCAGAGCCAAAAGGAGTAATTCCATTCAGTACTTCAGCCAACACCCCCAAGTTACATGGAACAGGAACTCAGAAATCTTTAATATTAACAAACATAATCAATTTTTAAAGAATACACATACCCCTGATAATTCTTCATGCCAACAGATGAGAAACACATTATTGTTTATGAGAAGGAGGAGATGATGCTGGCAGCTGTGAAGAATTATATGACAAGATAAGCCCACTGACATTTCTGCACCTTTTGAACATGACCTGAAAGTAGGGAACACCAGCAGAGGTCAAATGCTCTAGTTAGATGAGCACTGCGACAACAGAAGGCAACGGCAAACCTCTGTTGAAATTTCTGCCTAGTCAATCATGGAAAGAAACAAAAGAAGGAAACAGGACAACAGCGTGGACGGGGATGATTCTAATCAACAGAACAAAACCTCGCTCGGTAGGGGTAGTCATGTGCTGCAGGTGACACCAGACCGTCATCCAGAGACTGTAAGCAATAGGGAAAGGCTAAGGGTAGCAACATGGAGCATCCGTACACTTTACCAGAGAGGAAAGTTGGACAACACATTAAATGAAATGAAAAGGTTGGAAGTTGATATCTTCGGCCCGTCAGAAATTAGATGGACCAACAGTGGCAAATTCACAAGAATAGTTCTCTGATAATGTATTCTGGAGGTCAACAGCATATGTATGGAGTTAGAATTATTTTAAACAAACAAATATCAAAATGTCTTATGCAATATCTGATCGGCTGCTTTTAGTTAAATTAAGGAGTAACCCTTTTAACATTAGCATAATCCAAGCCTACGTGCCAACAAATGACACGGATGAAAAGGATATTAACAAGTTCTATGAAGATCTCGACAGTGCTTATGAGCAATCTCAGGATATAAAGTTAGTCATGGGAGATTTTAATGCCAAAGTTGGACAGGAAAGGGTTAATAACATAACAGGACCCTTTGGATTCGGGGAGAAAAATGAAAATGGAGAAAGGTTTACTGATTGGTGTGTTAGAAACAACCAAGTGATCACCAATTCTTGGTATAAAAACTATCCATGTAGATTGTGTACTTGGATTAGCCCTGGAGATAGAACAAGGAATCAAATGGATTTGATTACCATCAATGAACGCTTTAGAAATAATATCACAAATTCTAAAGCCTACCCAGGAGCAGACTGTGGTTCGAATCACCATCCAGTAATAGCTACCATTAAAACAAAATTAAAGAAACTGAAACGTGGAAAAAAGAGAAAGAACTATATGTTGGCAGAACTTAAAAAAGATAATATATTTAAGCAACAATTCAAGACAGCTGTAGAAGAACACCTCAATGAAAACGTAACAACACCTATTTGGGACAGATTTAAATACACTATACAGCAATCAGCAGAGGAGATAATCCCAGTACAAGAAATCCAACACACCAACAAGGGGTGGATAACCCAAGAAATTCTAGATCTGATGGAACAAAGAAGGTTAGTGAAGAATAATGAAGTACAATACAGAGAGCTAGACAGACAGACCAGACAATTGTGCAATATTGCAAAGGAGGAATGGCTGAATCAAAAATGCAATGAAGTAGAAGGCCATATTAACAACAGCAAGGAAATGCACAAGAAAATTAAGGAAATTACTGGAATTAAGAAAAGCTCCTCTACAGGATGCATAAGATCAGCAGACGGATCCATACTAACAGATCCAGATAAAGTATGTGAGAGGTGGATTCAGTATATAGAGCAGCTGTTTGAGGATAATAGAAGGGAACCCCCAGATATTAAACACCCTAATTCTGGCCACCTATTACCATAGAAGAAATAACTAAAGCAATGAAAAGTGTGAAACACTGGACCTGATGAAATTTCAGTGGAAATGATACAAGCCCGAGAAGATCTGGGCATAGATATTCTTTTTGAACTGTTTAATGGCATATATGAGTCTGGTGTATTGCCTGACGATCTCTTGAAATCAGTATTTACAACTGTGCCAAAAATTCCTGGAACTATTGACTGCGAGAATCATAGAACAATCAGTCTTATGAGTCACATAATAAAGATTTTGTTGAGAGTTGTTCTGAGTCAAATTAAAAACAAGTCAAGCCCAGAAACTTCTAAACTACAATATAGGTTTATTGAGGATAGAGGAACTAGGAACACAATCTTCATACCATGAATGCTTTCAGAAAGGGCAATTGAATATCAAAGTGATGCCTTTTTATGTTTTATTGATTTCACTAAAGCATTCAACAAAGTGAAAAATGAAAAATTATTTCAAATTCTTGCTCAACTAAACATTGATGGAAAGGACCAACAACTGCTTCAAAATTTATATTGGAACCAAATGGCAGTGGTAAAAATTGATGATAATATAAGTAGTTGGACTAAAATTCAAAGAGGAGTTAGACAGGGATGCGTTGCCTCACCGGAATTGTTTAATATTGCTAGTGAAATGATTCTCAGAGAAATCGAAGACCTAGATGGGATAAAAATTGGAGGCATTAACATCAACAATATAAGCTATGCAGACAATAGCAACCCTAATAGCAAGTGCTGCAGAAGACCTACAGATCCTCCTAGACAAAGTAGTACAAACATGTGCAGATTTTGGTCTAACTGTCAACTGTAATAAAACTAAATGTATGGCAATATCAAAACAGCAGGATACTCCCAACTGCCAATTGTACATTGGTATCCAAGAGATTGAACAAAAGACCAGCTTTAATTACCTTGGTAGCTTTATGTCACAAGATGCTAGAAGTAAAGTAGAAATAAAAAGAAGAATTGCCATTGCCAAAACCAACTTACAAAAAATGAAACCCATTTTTACCAAAAGACACATTTCTGTGACAAGGCTTAGGTTACTAAAATGTTACATCTGGTCAGTCTTGCTGTATGCTTCCGAAACATGGACTATAACACCAGAACTCCAAAGAAACTTAGAAGCCACAGAAATGTGGTTTCTTAGAAGAATGCTGGAAATATCATATAGAGATAGGGTAAATAATGAGACAGTTCTCCAACGTGCCCATACAAAAAGATCTATAATGAGAACATTAAAAGAGAGGAAACAAGTTCCTGGGCCATGTCATTAGAAAGGGAGAGAAATAGCATGCCTTACATTACAAGGCCGTGTGCCTAGGAAACGCGGAAGAGGAAGGCAAAGAAGAAAATATATGGACACTGTGAAAGAACTAACAGATCTAAGTGTGCGAGATATCATTGTCGCTGCATGGGATCATTCAATGTGGAGAGCCATGAACACCCAAGCGTGTAATGCGCAAGACACATGAAGAAGAAGAAGAAAGATAAGCATGAATACCTCCAAATTGTTATAAACATGCAATGTGGTCATTAAATCTCTGTAGGAAACAGACCCTGCTTAACTTACCTGACTCAAACTGACATAGTACAAGACATAGCCTAGCCAACTATTCAGCTGTGAGGAACTAGTAACAAAGTACTAAAAAGGAAGACCTAATTAACATTTTGAAGACTACAAACAATCCTTATAGAAATTAATTGGTATGCACCTTTCTCAAAATAGTGTTGGTTGCAATGAATTTATGATCTTCAAAGGTTATTTTTATGAAGACCTGACACCTGGCAAAAATACAATAAAAATACTACAAGTAGTAGTATCCTTGCCCTCATACAGTCCATGGGTTTAAGACTACCATCAGTAGATGTGCCCAGACACTGGTGAAATTTCAGCAGTACAGCCTCCAAAAAATCCTTTTCTACTAGAAAGGCAAATACACCAATGTCATTGTCTTCTCCCAACCCAATAAACCCAGTACTGATACTGAATTACACTCAGATGTTTCTATTGGACAGACATGCTGTTTCAGACAGACACCACCAGCCTCCCTCCTCCTCCCCGCTCTGATCCCACTTCTCATCCGTGCCGGGTCTTTAGCATCCCCTCCAACCTTCAACTGTCTGAGGCAGAGTGCTCTATCCTCAGTAAGGGCCTCACCTTTGAACCCCCTCACCCACACCTCAGCGAGTTCCACGTTTGCCATGACGCTGAACTATTCTTCCGCCGGCTCCGTCTTCAAGCCTACTTCTTTGGCAAGGGCTCTCCCACCCCCACTGATGACCCCTTCTCCCTTCTTCAATCCTCCTCTTCTTCATGGACACCCTGCTCTAGTCTTCTGCCTGCTCTAGATCTCTTTATTGCTAACTGCTGACCGGACATCAACTGCCTCGACTTCACTACACCTTGTTCCAATTCCAGCCTCACTCCTTCAAAACGCTCTGCTCTCCACTCCCTCCGCACTAATCCTAACCTTACTATAAAACACACCGATGGGGGGGGGGGGGGTGCCGTTGTAGTCTGGCGTACTGACCTCTACCTTGCCGAGGCAGAGCGTCAACTCGCGGATACCTCCTCTTATTTATCCCTCGATCATAACCCCACTAAGGAGCACCAGGCCATTGTCTCCCACACCATCACCAACTTTATCTGCTCAGGGGATCTCCCATCCACTGCTACCAACCTTATAGTTCCCACACCCCACACTTCCCGTTTCTACCTCCTACCCAAGATCCACAAGCCTGCCTGTCCAGGTAGACCCATTGTCCCAGATTGCTCCTACCACACCAAACTCATTTCTGCATAACTCGACACTGTTTTATCCCCCCTTGTTCAATCCCTTCCTACCTATGTTCGTGACACTTCTCATGTTCTGAATTTTTTCGATGATTTTAAGTTCCCTGGCCCCCACCGCTTTATTTTCACCATGGATGTCCAGTCCCTATATACTTCCATCCCCCACCAGGAAGGTCTCAAAGCTCTCCACTTTTGTTTGGATTCCAGACCTAACCAGTTCCCCTCTACCACCACTCTGCTCCGTCTAGCAGAATTAGTCCTTACTCTTAATAATTTCTCCTTTGGCTCCTCCCACTTCCTCCAAACTAAAGGTGTAGCCATGGGCACTAGTATGGGTCCTAGCTATGCCTGCCTTTTTGTTGGCTTTGTGGAACAATCCATTTTCCAAGCCTATACTGGTATCTATCCCCCACTTTTCCTTTGCTACATCGACGACTGCATTGGCGCTGCTTCCTGCATGCATGCTGAGCTTGTTGACTTTATTAACTTTGCCTCCAACTTTCACCCTGCCCTCAAGTTTACCTGGTCCATTTCCGACACCTCCCTCCCTTTTCTGGATCATTCTGTCTCTATCTCTGGACACAGCTTATCTACTGATGTCTACTATAAGTCTACTGACTCTCACAGCTATCTGGACTATTCCTTTTCTCACCCTGTCTCTTGCAAAAATACCATCCTCTTCTCGCAATTCCTCCGTCTCCGCCGCATCTGCTCTCAGGATGAGGCTTTTCATCCTAGGACGAGGGAGATGTCCTTTATTAAAGAAAGGGACTTCCCTTCCTCCACCATCAACTCTGCTCTCAAACATATCTCTCCCATTTCTCGCACATCTGCTCTCACTCCATCCTCCCGCCACCCCACTAGGAATAGGGTTCCCCTTGTCCTCAACTGCCATTTCACCAGCCTCTGGGTCCAACATATAATTCTCCATAACTTCCGCCACCTCCAACGGGATCCCACTACTACGCACATCTTTCCCTACCCCCCTTTCTCTGCTTTCCACAGGGATCGCTCCCTATGCGACCTCCTTGTCAATTCGTTCCCCCCCCCCCCCCATCCCTCCCCACTGATCTCCCTCCTGGCACTTATCCTTGTAAGCAGAGCAAGAGCTACACATGCCCTTACACATCCTCCTTCACCACCATTCAGGGCCCCAGACAGTCATTCCAGGTGAGGCGACACTTCACCTGTGAGTCGGCTGGGGTGATATACTGCGTCCGGTGCTCCCGATGTGGCCTTCTATATATTGGCGAGACCCGATGCAGGCTGCGAGACCGTTTCACTGAACACCTATGCTCTGTGTGCCAGAGAAAGCAGGATCTCCCAGTGGCAACACACCTTATTTCCACGTCCTATCCCATTCTGATATGTCTATCCACAGCCTCCTCTACTGTCAAGATGAAGCCACACTCAGGTTGGAGGAACAACAACTTATTTTCCGTCTGGGTAGCCTCCAACCTGATGGCATGAACATTGACTTCTCTAACTTCCGTTAATGCCCCACCTCCCCTTCGTACCCCATTCCGTTATTTATTTATTATTATATATATATTTTCTTCTCTCTCTTTGTCCCTCTCACTATACTCCTTGCCCATCCTCTGGGCTTCCCCCCTCCCTCTTTCTTTCTGCATAGGCCTCCCGTCCCATGATCCTCTCATATTCCTTTTGCCAATCTACTTTCCGGCTCTTGGCTCCATCCCTCCCCCTCCTGTCTTCTCCTATCATTTCAGGTCTCTCCCTCCCCCTCCCACTTTCAAATCTCTTACTATCTCTTCTTTCAGTTAGTCCTGACGAAGGGTCTTGGCCCAAAATGTCGACTGTACCTCTTCCTATAGATGCTGCCTGGCCTGCTGTGTTCACCAGCAATTCTTATACGTGTCGTTTGAAATTCCAGCATCTGCAGATTTCCTCATGTTTACAGTATACATATATTGAATACATTTTAAATTGTGTAAAAATAGAAATAATATATATCAAAAAAGTGAGGTAGAATAAATGGCCTCCAAGTCTTTTCGAATTTAGTAGAGGGATCATAAACAACACTTCTAATTTCTTCCAAATTTAAACACAGCATAGTTTGTGAGAACCAGTGGAATGTGGTAAGAGGCCATTTATTCAACATTTTCATATGATGTAATTTGACTTTTTCCAAACTTATTCTATTTCTTTGTAATATTTGTTGAGAGGAACGGAGTCATCGACACTAATGGTTCATTTTTTTATGATGTTACATAACAGCCCATGTTTTTTTTATAGTGTAGTTGATTAACACTGTTTAGGTTAGATTTTTTGGGGGGTTATATATTTTTTCTTTCTTCATGATTTTTTAAAGTTTTTTTTGTTTTATATTGTTCATCTGTATCCTGTATGATTGGGAGTTTTAACATTTAAGTGTCAATTGTGTTTATATTTAACTATGTCAATTACAACAATATATTCCCGATAACTTTGTATCAATGCTATGCTATGTTTATTATTATGAAACTAATAAAAAGACTGAAAAAGAAAGAAAGAAAAAGTGAGGTAGTGTCCAACGCTTCAATGTCCATTTAGGAATCGGATGGCAGAGGGGAAGAAGCTGTTCCTGAATCACTGAGTGTGTGCCTTCAGGTTTCTGTACCTCCTGCCTGATGGTAACAGTGAGAAAAGGGCATGCCCTGGGTGCTGGAGGTCCTCAATAATGGACGCTGCCTTTCTGAGACACCACTCCTTAAAGATGTCCTGGGTACTTTGTACTTAAGACGGAGCCAACTAAATTTACAATCCTCTGCAGCTTCTTTTGGTCCTGTGCAGTAGCAACCCCCCCTCCCCACCCCATACCAGACAATGCTGCAGTCTGTCAGAATGCTCTCCATGGTACATCTATAGAAGTTTTTGAGTGTATTTGTTGACGTGTCAAATCTCTTCAAACTTCTAATGAAGTATAATCGCTACCTTGCCTTCTGTATAACTGCATCAATATTTTTGGACCAGGTTAAATCCTCAGAGATCTTGACATCCAGGACCTTGAAGCTGCTCACTCTTCTCCACTTCTGATCCCCCTATGAGGATTGGTATGTGTTCCTTCATCCACAATTAGCTCTTTCGTCCTACTGATGTTGTGTGCCAGGTTGTTGCTGCGACACCATTCCACTAGCTGGCATATCTCGCTCCTGTACGCCCCCTCATCACCGCCTGAGATTCTATCAACAACAGTTGTATCATCAGCAAATTTATAGATGGTATTTGAGCTATGCCTGGCTACACAGTCATGTGTATATAGAGAGTAGAGCAGTGGGCTAAGCACACACCCCTGAGGTGCACCAGTGTTGTTCGTCAGTGAGGAGGATAAATTATCACCAATCCACACAGATTGTGGTCTTCCAGTTAGGAAGTTGAGGATCCAATTACAGAGGGGGTACAGAGGCCCAGGTTCTGCAACTTCTCAATCAGGATTGTGGGAATGATGGTATTAAATGCTGAGCTATAGTCGATGAACAGCATCCTGACGTAGGTGTTTGTGTTGTCCAGGTGGTCTAAAGCCATATGAAGAACCATTGTGATTGTATTTGCCATTGACCTATTGTGGTGATGGGCAGATTGCAATGGGTCCACGTCCTTGCTGCAGCAGGAGTTCAGTCTAGTCATGACCAACCTCTCAAAGCATTTCATCACTGTAGATGACAATGCTACCAGGCAATAGTCATTAAGGCAGATCACATTTTTTTCGTTTGAGACTGGTATAATTGTTGCCTTTTTGAAGCAAGTGGGAATTTCCACCCATAGCAGTGATAGGTTGAAAATATCCTTGAATAAACCTGCCAGTTGGTTGGCACAGGTTTTCAGAGCCTTACCAGGTACTCCATCCGGACCTTCCGCCTTGAGAGGGTTCACTCTCTTTAAAGACAGCCTAATATCGGCCTCTGAGACAGAGATCACCATGTCACCAGGTGCAGCAGGGATCTTCACAGCTGTAGTTGTGTTTCCCCCTTTCTAAGTGGGCATAGAAGGCATTGAGTTCACCTGGTAGTGAAGCAATAGCCATTCATGCTATTGGGTTTTGCTTTGTAGGAAGTAATGTACTGCAAACCCTGCCAGAGTTGTTGTACATCTGATGTCGCCTCCAACCTTGTTCAAATTTGTCTCTTCACCCTGGAAATAGCCCTCTGCAAATCATACCTGGTTTTCTGGTATAGACCTAGGTCGCCCGCCTTGAATGTCACAGATCTAGCCTTCAGCAGATGAAGTACCTCCTGGTTCATCCATGGCTTTTGGTTTGGAAATGTAGAGTAAGACTTTGTAGGCACACACTCATCCACACAGGTTTCAATGAAGTCGGTAACAACTGCAGAATACTTATCCAGGTTCGAAGATGAATCCCTGAATACAGTCCAGTCCAGCGATTCAAAGCAGTCCTGTAGGTGCTCCTGTGCTTCCTTTGTCCAAACCTTCTTGGTCCTCACTACTGGTGCTGCAATCAGGTGATCAGACTTCCTGAAGTGAGGGTGTGGAATAGCATGATGGTGGTGTAACAATGGTCCAGTGGTGTAACATGAGATGAAGGGCTCTTGAATGTGAGACCATAGGCTGTTAGAACATTTCAGTGATAGGACGTGAAAGTGAGTGAGGTTATCTCCTCTGGTTCAGAGCCTGATGGTTGACAGGTAATAACTGGTCTTGAACCTGGTGGTGTGAGTCCGTAGGCTCTTGTGCCTTCTTCCTGATGGCGACAGCAAGAAGAGAGCATGGCCTGGGTGGTGGGAATCCCTGATGATGGATGATGCTTTCCTGCAACAACTTTTCATGTTGATGAGCTCGATGGCGATGAAGGCTTTACCTGTGACGAAATGCACTGTATCCACTACTTTTTGAGGGATTTTCCATTCAAAGGCATCTGTGTTTCCATACCAGACTGCGATGCAGCCTGTCAATATACTCTCCACCACACATCTATAGAAGTTTGCAAAAGTTTTTGATGTCACGCGGGATCTTTGCAAACTCCTAATGAAGTAAGACTTAAGACCATAAGATAGAGGAACAGAATTAGGCCATTCATCCCATTGAGGCTGTTCCGTTATACCGTCATGGTTGATCCTGGATCCCACTCAACCCCATACACCTGCTTCTCGCCATATCATTTGATGCCCTGACCGATCAGTAAACTATCAACTTCCACCTCAAATATACCCATGGACTTGGCCTCCACCACAGTCAATGGCAGAGCATTCCACAGATTCACTACGATCTAGCTAAAATAATCCCTCCTTATCTCTGTTCTAAATGGTCGCCCCTCAATTTTGAGGCTGTGCCCTTTAGTTCTGGATACCCCCACCACAGGAAACAACCTCTCCACATCCACCCTATCTAGTCCTTTCACATTTAGTAGGTTTCAATGAGATCCCCCCACCTTCTTCTAAACTCCAGTGAGCACAATCAAACGGTCCTCAGATGTTAACCCTTTAATTCCCAGAACCATCCTCATGAACCTCCTTTGGACTCTCTCCAAAGACAGTGCATCCTTTCTGTGATATATGACACCCAAAACTGCTGACAATATTCCAAGTGCGGCCTGACTAGTGTCTTATAAATGCTCAGCATTATCTCCTTATTTTTATATTCTATTCCCCTCGAAATAAATGCCAACATTGCATTTGCCTTCTTTACCACAGACTCAACCTGTAAATTAACCTTCTGAGATTCTTGCACGAGGACTCTTAAGTATGAGCCTTCTCCCCATTTTGATTATAGTCCAAACTATTGTTCCTTTAACCAAAATGCATTATCATACACTTCCCAACACTATATTCCATCTGACACTTCTTTGCCCATTCTTCCAATTTGTCTAAGTCCTGCTGCAATCACATTGCTTCCTCAGCACTACCAACCCCTCCACCTATCTTCGTATCATCCACAAACTTTGCCACAAAGCCACCAATTCCATTATCCAAATCATTGACAAACAATGTAAAAAGTAGCGGTCCCAATACTGACCCCTGAGCAACTCCACTAGTCACTGGCCGCCAACCAGAAAAAGGCCCCTTCTATTCCCACTCGCAGCCTCCTGCCTGTCAGCCATTCCACTATCCGTGCTGGAAAGTAGAGATGCTGCTGTGCTTTCCTTGTAATTGCACTTCTGTGCTGGGCCCAGAACAGGTCCTCTGAAATAATGACACTGAATCAGAAGGTTGCTCACATGATAGCCTCAGAGACTGAAATCATAGGATTATCATGGGCTATGGGAGTTTGTGATGGTTCCTCCATGCTTTGATGGTCAATGCAAGAATAGAAGACACCAAGCTCATCTGGAAAATGAGGATAGTGTTCAAGACTTTATAAGAGGTGATAGCATTCAAACTCTACCACAGGTGTTGAGCATTTTACATTGATTGTAGTCCGGAATTTCCACCTTGCCCATAAGCTGGCTTTCCAGAGATTGTATAAGGTCCTCTTGTAATTGTCGTGGTCACCAGACTTGTGTGCCTCTGATCTGCCTCTCAGCAGATTGCAGATCGCATGGTTCATCCAGAGCTTCTGGTTAGGGAAGGCTCCTCTGCCTCCTGCAACCACCTCTTTGTTGTCCTAATCTCTGGAGCTTTGCTGTTTAGACACTGCCTGTAAGCAGGTAGGAGAAGGATAATGAAGTGATCAGATTTACCAAACTGCGGTCAGGGCATGGAACAGTAGGCATTCCTTATCTTAGTGGTCTAGTGTGTTGGGAGCTTTGGTGCTACATTTATATACTTGGACAGGGATTTCTTCAAACAAGCCTAGTAGAAGACCCCGACTAAGATTTGAAATGTGTCGGGATGAACAGTTTCTTGTTTGGAGATGACATCATGCAGTATCTCAAGCGCTTGTTTATAGTTGACCGCTGTTGGTATGTAAACTGTGGTCAGGATCATGCAGGAGAACTCCCTGGGCAAATAGATTGGATGGCATTTGACTGTTAGGTTTTCAAGGCTGGCAGAATACAAGTTCGACAAAACTGCCACATCGGAACACCTCTGACAGTTTATCATGAAACACACACCACCACCTTTTGTCTTTTCCAAATCAGTAGTTCAATTAAATCTGTAAACTGAGAAGCTTTCTGATCTGATCACCATATCTGGCATGCTGGGTGAAAGCCATGTCTACTCAGACATAGAATATAACAATCCCCCATTTCCCTCCAGGTCTTGCTCTCGGTTCGTCAATTTTGTTCTCCAGCTAACATTTGCTAACAAGATAGTGGGTATAGGCAGCCTCATCTCATCCCTCAAATTCTCCTTAAAAATTGAAACTACCCACTGAATACTAGGCATCTCTGGCCCATAGCTACTCAAAGTGGAGAGGGAGTGTTCATGCTGTTGCTGAAAACTTCAAGTCCACGTGTCTGGAAAACTCAGAACCCCGGTCATATGGCAGAAGGAGTATGACATATGTGTATTGTCCCATTCGTCACCTTCTACCCTATCTGTCGTGCAGACTGCAGATCAACCACTGTCACATCAGTCAACTCAGAACCAGGATCATCCACAATCCCAGGGAAACAACAAAGATGAAAGAAAAAGTTGCTGAGAGGATAAAAAGAGTCAAGCAGAAAGTCTTTCAGTCCACTGTATTTTTTCCTTTCCTTGACAAGGGTATCTAATTATTCCAACACATCATTTTAATTCCATACTCTGAATTTTTGCAATACTAAAATTTGATTTTAAGTTACTATTAATTTGATTTCCACCACATGAACAAGCAACGACTTCTGGAGCATTACCATTAGCTGCATGAAGAGAATCATCTTCAACACCCCAATGGCCCTTTCAGCAATTAAATTAAATCTGTATCCTTTAGACACTGACCTTCCTACCAATGAAAAGGCATCTTAATAGCCAACTCATCAGAACACTTCAAATAATTAAATTTTCATTTTCATGTTACTTTTCAGCATATCAGCATCCTACATAGGGCCAGTCAACCTGTGCTCTGTTAAAGAATTTGGTTTAAACAGAAAATAATGAAACAATACTAAAGAGCAAAAGCTTCAATGTAAATTCCAGAATATGTTCAGAGTGTAATTTTACCCAGAGGAAGAGTTGAAATTAACTTTAGATATTTCCACAATAGAATGTTCTCTTAACAAAGCACACAGAACATAAAATATAGACTATAAAACAGTACAGGCACCTCACCCCATGATGTGCCGATCTTTAAACGTACTCCAAGATCAATCAAACCCTTCCCTTCCACATAACCTTCCACTTTTCTTTCATCCATCTGCCTATCTAATAATCTGTTAAATATCCATAATGCATCTGCCTCTATCATAATCCTGGCAATACATTCTGAGTATCCCAGTAGTCTCCATATAAAAAATCCTCCCTGTGACATCCATATCCTTTACACCAACCACTTTAAAATTATGCAACTTTGTATAATCCATTTCCTCCTTGGCAAAATTTCTCTGGTTGTCCACTCAACCTATGCTTCTTCTCATCTTATACAACTCGATCAGGTCACCTCTCATTCTCCTTCACTCCAAAGAGAAGACCCCAGTGCAGTCAACCTATCCTCACAAGACATGCTCTCCAGTATAGGCAGGATCCTGGTAACAGCTTTCATATTCTTCCAATGATAAGCTGATCAGAACTGAACACAATACTCCAAGTGTGGTCTAATCTCAGTTTTATAGAGCTACAACATTACCACACGGCTCTTGAACTTAGTCCCCAGATTGAAGAGGCCAAAACAACATACTGTTTCTTAACCACACTAACAACTTGCATAGCAACTTTGAGGAATCCATGAAGTGCTTCAGAAGATCCCTCTGTTCCTCCACACTGCTAAGAAAACCTTCAATTAACGCTGTACTTCAAGTGTAACCTTCCAAAGTGTATTACTTCACATTTTTCTGGATTGAATTCCATCTGCCTCTTCTCAGCCCAGCTCTGCATCCTATCAATGACCCATTGTAACTTATGACAACCTTCTACACTTTCAACAACACCACTAACCTGATGGTTACCAGCATCACCAATATGATGACTTCCAGTTAGGGAGTACCCATTTATCTTCTTTTACTTTACTCAGTTAATGATTGAATATTTATGAAATTCATTGAAATGGCTGTGCCAAACATAGCAAAATTACTGAGAAAATTTTACCCTGAGAAGACACTGCAGTTGTTAATTATATCCTATGTTTATTTTACTCAGGTAGCAGATTCAGTCCATTACAGCTATTGCAATCTTCTGGAATTTGAAGGCCAAATTTGAAGAAATGAGAAAGGATCTAAAAAGCGTGGATTGGGACAGGTTGTTCTCTGGCAAAGATGTGATTGGTAGGTGGGAAGCCTTCAAAGGGGAAATTTTGAGAGTGCAGAGTTTGTATGTTCCTGTCAGGATTAAAGGCAAATTGAATAGGAATAAGGAACCTTGGTTCTCAAGGGATATTGCAACTCTGATAAAGAAGAAGAGAGAGTTGTATGAAATGTATAGGAAACGGGGTAAATCAGGTGCTTGAGGAGTATAAGGTATAAGAAGTGCAAGAAAATACTTAAGAAAGAAATCAGGAGGGCAAAAAGAAGACATGAGGTTGCCTTGGCAGTCAAAGTGAAGGATAATCCAAAGAGCTTTTACAAGTATATTAAGAGCAAAAGGATGGTAAGGGATAAAATTGGTCCTCCTGAAGATCAGAGTGGCCGGCTATGTGCGGAACCAAAGGAAATTGGTGAGATCTTAAATAGGTTTTTTGCATCTGTATTTACTAAGGAAACTGGCATGAAGTCTATGGAATTGAGGGAATCAAGTAGTGAGACCATGGAAACTGTACAGATTGAAAAGGAGGAGGTGTTTGCTGTCTTGAGGAAAATTAAAGTGGATAAATCCCTGGGACCTGACAGAGTGTTCCCTCGGACCTTGTAGGAGACTAGTGTTGAAATTGCGGGGGCCTTGGCAGAAATATTTAAAATGTCGCTGTCTACGGGTGAGGTGCCGGAGGGTTGGAGAGTGGCTCATGTTGTTCTGTTGTTTAAAAAAGGATCGAAAAGTAATCCGGGAAATTATAGGCCGGTGAATTTAACGTCGGTAGTAGGTAAGTTATTGGAGGGAGTACTAAAAGACAGAATCTACAAGTATTTGGATAGACAGGGACTTATTAGGGAGAGTCAATATGGCATTGTGCGTGGTAGGTCATGTTTGACCAATCTATTGGAGTTTTTCGAAGAGGTTACCAGGAAAGTGGATGAAGGGAAGGCAGTGGATATTGTCTACATGGATTTCAGTAAGGCCTTTGACAAGGTCCCGCATGGGAGGTTAGTTAGGAAAATTCAGTCACTAGGTATACATGGAGAGGTGGTAAATTGGATTAGACATTGGCTCAATGGAAGAAGCCAAAGAGTGGTAGTAGAGAATTGCTTCTCTGAGTGGAGACCTGTGACTAGTGGTGTGCCACAGGGATCAGTGTTGGGTCCATTGTTATTTGTCATCTATATCAATGATCTGGATGATAATATGGTAAATTGGATCAGCAAATTTGCTGATGATACAAAGATTGGAGGTGCAGTAGACAGTGAGGAAGGTTTTCAGAGCCTGCAGAGGGACTTGGACCAGCTGGAAAAATGGGCTGAAAAATGGCAGATGGAGTTTAATACAGACAAGTGAGAGGTATTGCACGTTGGAAGGACAAACCAAGGTAGAACATACAGGGTTAATGGTAAGGCACTGAGGAGTGCAGTAGAACAGAGGGATCTGGGAATACAGATACAAAATTCCCTAAAAGTGGCGTCACAAGTAGATAGGGACGTAAAGAGAGCTTTTGGTACATTGGCCTTTATTAATCAAAGTATTGAGTATAAGAGCTGGAATGTTATGATGAGGTTGTATAAGGCATTGGTGAGGCCGAATCTGGAGTATTGTGTTCAGTTTTGGTCACCAAATTACAGGAAGGATATAAATAAGGTTGAAAGAGTGCAGAGAAGGTTTACAAGGATGTTGCCAGGACTTGAGAAACTCAGTTACAGAGAAAGGTTGAGTAGGTTAGGACTTTATTCCCTGGAGCGTAGAAGAATGAGGGGAGATTTGATAGAGGTATATAAAATTATTGGGTATAGATAGAGTGAATGCAAGCAGGCTTTTTCCACTGAGGCAAGGGGAGAAAAAAAACCAGAGGACATGGGTTAAGGGTGAGGGGAGAAAAGTTTAAAGGGAACATTAGGGGGGGCTTCTTCACACAGAGAGTGGTGGGAGTATGGAATGAGCTGCCAGACGAGGAGGTAAATGCGGGTTCTTTTTTAACATTTAAGAATAAATTGGACAGATACATGGATGGGAGGCGTATGGAGGGATATAGTCCGTGTGCAGGTCAGTGGGACTAGGCAGAAAATAGTTCGGCACAGCCAAGAAGGGCCAAAGGGCCTGTTTCTGTGCTGTAGTTTCTATGGTTCTATGGAATTGTATCTATTTAGACTCATGTCCATGCCCATTGAAGAAGTTATTTACCATATTTTGGTTGGAGTTTGCACATGACTGAGCTTTACCTGATATCTCCATTCCATAGGCTGAAGGAATTTTTATATTTATGCCTTATAACTAATTATTTGACAACCAGTCTATACTTGACTATGATAATTTTTCTATAACTCTCTTTTTTCTAATGTATGTTTCAAGCTTTTCAGTGGTTTCTCATGATGAAAGATTTCTGTGCTGAGCATCATCTCAGTATTTTCTCAATGGTATTGTTTACTATGGGTGGTGGGGTGGAGATATGCCTCTTCCACAGGAAGTGTAAGGCGTTCGTTCCCTCCGCTAGCCTGCTGGTCACCCTTGGACAAAGTGTAGCACCTGCTTAGACCCTTAGAACCCGCCCCCCCCCACCACCAATTAGGATCATGTGAGATCATAGAAGGAGGTGGTGGATGGTCATATGAGCATATCACAACTGCTGGTAATCGATCACTGATACCAGGCAGACAATCTCTGAAAAGTATGGATAATGTCTGGGGTCATCCGTCTTGTAAAGACACTGCCCAGAAGAAGACAATGGCAAACAACTTCCGTAGAAAAATTTGCCAGAAATGAGACCACGATCGCCTCATCATATGACGCAGCACATAATGATGATGGTGATGATGATGATGATCGTTTGCTAAGTGGCCAAAACCTGACACAGTATGCTAACTTCCACAAAGGCTTGGTGACTTCCTATTCTTTCCCTTTTATCTTTCAATGCTGCTCCCTCACCTAAAATTGCACTGTATTTCTGTGCTACCACTCCCTTCATTTGTAATCTTTCACTCTTACTGTGACCTTCCTTTTGAGAAAAGGGAAGTACTCTTTCTGCGTACAAAAGCAGAAAGTACACTCCTGCCTGCATTTAAGAAAAAAAGTGGAATTCCAAGTCAATGGCCTTTGAACAAAACTAGGAAAAAACAGTTAACTAGTATTAACCAATCTGTGACTACACTGACCAGAGAAAGAGAGAGCATTGAGGCGAGGGAATAGAGTGAAGTAGAAACAAATAGCTTCTCCTCAAAGAAGTTACAAGCCAGCCCTGATGAAGGGGCGTAAAGAGTACAAATGTGCTTCTGGGAATTGTCTCTCAGAAACGTTTTAAAAGACTGAAAGGGAATGAACTGTTTATTGAAAGAATCTCAGTTGGAGGCATCAGAAACTGTATAAATGTCAAGGTTGGTGGGGACCCTTATTCTGTTTGAAGGTGGAGGGAAATAGTTCAGAGCAAAAATGCAGGAAATGGATTGGAAGCAATTTAGGGCTCCATTAACCGTAGCAGAGCAAGACCCTCAATTGAGGACAAATAGAAACTATTTTGCTAGCAGGTATACAATAGGTTGAATCGTCTACCCCTCTGTGATCGATTTCTATTATCTTGGCAATAAACGTCAGAGGCAGTAGTATAACAGATGGCATCATCAGACAGCTGTGATGAAAACATGAAAATGAAATCGAATCTTTACAGGGTTGGGAAGATGTGTACTAGAAAATTGGGAGAGTTGTAAAAGTATTTAATGCTCAATCAAAGAAAGCAGGAAAAAGTTTGACAGCTCACAGTCCTGATTTTGTTTTAATTAGTTGTTGATCAGTTACACATTATTCTGAATGGAAAATGGCCATGCTAATCTCGCTCGAAGAAAGCTGCGCGAGTTGGTTATACTGGAACCATGGATTAATACAGTATGCTTGTGATGGAGAGTGAAACTCTGGTGCACGTGAAATTAATTTTCATTGAAATCAATTATCATAATCAGCATATGACAGATATGTCAAAATGCTACCTACATCCTAATTAACTTATTTGGGCGCTTGTGGAAGCTTTATGATTAGCATTATCTCATTATACCCTTATAAATGTGGCAGATATAAAATTGTGCAGCACAGTGAAAGCCAAGAACAGATTAAATAGATTAGTTCCATGATTAAATTTAAAGTAAGTGGAGACCGACAGTTCTGAAAAGAATAATGAATTATAATACATTTAACTTTTAGAGTACAATTTGTTTTTTTTTAAATGTGACTTATAATATAGATGGGCAGCCTAAAGTGCCAAGCTTACAGTTAGCAACTCTTAAGATCTATAAAGACTTGCTAGGATTTGCCTTTACTTATTTTAACAAGTAGTATGGACCCTGTCATCTAAAAGATGAACACCTTACAGCTAACAGAAATGTATAGTTCTGAAAGAAAAAAAAATATAAATTAGAATCTGTCATAGAAAAGGTGAAGTGATTTCCTACTGACCCATTCTACACTCAGTAACAAGCAGATGTAACAATAATGCAACAGCAGGAATTACATAAGATTAACATGGCTGTAGCACAGATTTTCATCCACTTGTAATAGACTGCTGATGTAATTAACTCAAGTTAATGAATGTATAATTTGACTTAGGCTAAAGTGTGCTTTGATGTGAAGCACTAATTATATCAGTAGTCTCCACATTTAACTCAAATGTTATTTGTTTCTGAGCCCTCTGAAAATGATAAATACCTGTTTTATACTCATTTGTAGATTTGAAAAAACATATTTTAGCTTTTATTCCAGTATTTTCATGGTCAAAGTTCAAAATAAGCTTATTATCAAAGTACATATATGTCACCGTATACATCCCTGGTATTCATTTTCTTGCAGGCAATCACAGTAAATACAAAGAAATACAATAGAATCAGTGAAAGACCACACCCAACAGGACAGACAAACAATCAAAGTGCAGTAGTCAATGTACTGTACAAATACAAAAATAAATAATATTTATAAGCAATAAATATTGAGAACATGAGATGAACAGTCCTTGAGAGTGTGTGCATAGTTTGTGGAAACAGTTCAGTGATGAGGCAAGTGAAGTTATCCCCTCTGGCTCAAGGATGCTGTGTTTTCAATATTTCGGTAATATTTGAGTGATACTGTAGGTATGTTGTTTGATTAAACATTCTTTGTTTTATACGTAATTCATTATGGATTATATGTAAAAGTACATCAATGGCTTATGTCATTATGCCACCATATCATTGGCGCACACTTCACTGAAGTAAAAACTAAGTGTATACAAGTTATCCCTGGCTCTGTGTTTTACTTTCAATCAGTTTTATATTTTGCAGTTACAAAACATTGCCGTGGTGATGAGTTAATTTTAAAACTAACTCAAGCCAGCTATCTGTTGAAGCACAGCTCAATTCTTTCTTCGAAAGTTGGAGAGAAAGATGTTGAGTTAAAAAAAATGTTTCTTCAGAAGCACAGCAAGATGTTTGACTTTAAAAAAGGCAGAGAGAGGATGAAATTTACAGGTTCATAAACAGAGAGTACCAGGTGATTATAATAATGAATAAACAAAACAGAACTGACTGGCTATATCAGAAGGATAGACGCGTTCAATTGCACAACAGATTACTGGTATTGTATACTGTACGAATTGAGTAGTATTTTGAAGCAAATGAAATAGCCATTGAAAAGTGAGTGACATTGTTTCTGGGTGCATTGGATGGAAAAGCACACAGTTTGCTCAGAAGTTTAACTGCTTCAACCAAACCAGCTGAAATGAACTTTGCTAATATCATGACAGTAATGGAGTAACATTTAGAACCAAAACCATTGTATATTGCAAAATGCTTTAGGTTTCATAACCAGAATCAAAAAGTAGGGGCATCCATGTCAGCGTGGATGGGTGAATTGAAGAAATTGTCTGAGCATTGTCAGTCCAGTGATAGGTATAATGATGCACTAGGAGATTGTTTAGTTTGTGGAATCCAATAAGAAAGAATCCAAAAATGGCTCCTGACTAAAGCACAATTTGCAAGTTGAAATTGCTGCATCAAAGGAAACAGCAGCCAGAGACACAATTGAGTTTCAGTCAGGAATGAAAGTGAGTGTGGACAAAATTCCCAAAGTCCAAACAGAAACCTGCCTGGCCAAACAAATTGTGTTCCTGTTATGGCAGGAATTCGCACACACCAGACTAATGCAAGCTTAATAGTAATTTTTGCAGAAAATACAACAAAGGGCACATACAAAGAGCATGTCAAGCAGACAAATGGACAGCACAGGAAAGAGAAAAGACAAAAAGTCATGTTGCCATTTAAAAATAGCATAATCTGCATGCTGTTGGTGGAATATCTGCTAATGATGAGAGTGACACATGAAGAGTAGCCTTGAGATTTACAATGTGAAAACTGACAAGAGACAAGCAATATGGCTTACATGGTGAACAGCAAATAAATTAAAATGGAATTGGACACTGGCTCAGCTATTTCTGTCATTCCATAAACTGAGCTTTCAACAATATTGAATTGAAGTCTGCAGATATCCAACTAAGAACTTATACTGGAGAAAAGATAACTCCTGTGGGAATGACATTCATAACTACGAAATACAACAAACAAAAAGTTGCTTTGCACTTGTATGTGGTAAAGAGCTCTGACCAGAGACGAATCTGGACATCGCAAGGAGGGGATTTCAGTCAGGTCCACTTCCCAAGTAGCCAGCAATGTGTCACTATTGGAAAAAAGACCCAATCCGGACATCGCAAGGAGAGGATTTCAATCAGCTCCACTGCTTGAATACAAAAGCCAGCAGGGGGTCACTACAGCAAAAGAATGGTTTGACCAGTGACCAATCTGGACATCGGAAGGAGGGGATTCAACTCAGGTCCACTGCCCGAATAGAAAAGCCAACCGCATTTCACTACAGTGAAAAAGAGTTTTGACCAACAACCAGTCAGCGTTTGGGATTGATTAGCAGGAACAAATTAAAGTAGGGCAGCACAAGCACAGCAGCCATCATCACAGCGTCCATCATCAGAGTGGTGATCTTCAGCCTTTAGCTCTTCAAGACTTCCGTGGAGAGGCTTTAGTCAGAGAAAGTACAGGATAGAGAAGCTCAAGATTATGTTTGTCTTTCCTTCCCTTTTTTATATCTGCTCAGCTAGGACAGTTAGATGCCAGGCAGGATAGTTGAATGCTTCTCCTGCGGGATGTGGGAATTCAGGGAAATCTCCAGTGTTCTTGATGACTACAACTGCGAGAAGTGGATCCTGCTGCAACTTCTAACAATCCGCATAAAGGAGTTGGAGCTGGAACTGGAAGAATTCTGGATCTTTCGGGAGGCTGATAGGGAGATGGATAGGACATATTGAGAGGTAGATACAGGAGACTATGTGACATCTAGGAAAGGGACAGGGGTTAAGGAGCCAGTGCAGAGTACCCCAGAGGCAATCCCACTCAACAACTTTGATAACCAGTGGGGGGATTGAGCTAATAGAGGAAAGTCTCAGTGGTCGAGTCTCTGGCACTGATTCTGGCTCCGCGACTCAGAAGTGAAGGGAGGTGAAGGGAAGACTGTGGTGATAGGGGATTCATTAGTCAGGGGAACAGAAAGGAGGTTTTGAGGGTGAGAACAAGATTCCCAGATGGTAGGTTACCTCTCGGATGCCAGGGTCCGGGACATCTTTGATCGAGTCCTCATCATTCTTAAATGGGAGGGTGAACAGCTAGAAGACGTGGTATATGTTGGTACCAATGATATAGGTCGGGCAGTGATGTGGTTTTGCTTACGGAGTTCAGGAAGTTAGCTGCTAAACTAAAGGGCAAAAACTGCAGGGCTGTGATCTCAGGAAGGCTACCCGTACCACTTGCTAGTGAGGCTAGAAGTAGGAAGATTGTACAATTTAATATGTGCTAAGGAGTTGGTGTAGGAGGGAGGGCATAAGATTTTTGGATCATTGGGCTTTCCTCCAGGGAAGGTGAGACCTGTACAGCCGGGATGGTTTGCACGTGAACTTGAGAGGAACAGGAAGGTTTGTAAATGGGGTTTAAACTAGAGTTGCAGGGAGATGGGAACTGGAGTGCCAGAACAGTTAGTGGAGAGGTTGTGGAGGTAGATGTTGGTAAGACCTTAGACAAAGTTGGGAATCAAAAGGTTGAGCATGGTGCAATTAGTGTCCTGAGCTGCTTACATTTCAATGCAGGAAGTACCATAGGAAAGGAGGATGATCATGCTGAAGATGAGGTAGCCAGTTTACAAACAGGGACAATGTCTAACATGTAGAGGCTGTTGATATGGCAAAATTGCAATCAACAGGATAAGGTGCAATGTAAAACGCAGACAAATTCAATAAGGGTGAATTCAGGACTGAAGGTGTTATATTTGAATGCGCGCAATATACAGATAAGGTAGATGAACTAGTAGCACAGTTACGGATTGGCATGTATGATGTCAACTTCACTGAATCATGGCTGAAAGATTATAGCTAGGATCTTAAAGTCCAAGGATACATTTGTATCAAAAGGACAGGCAGGATGGCAGATAAATTAAATTAAATCATTAGGGAGAGATGACATAGGGTTGGAAGTTGTAGAGTCATTGTGGATAGATCTAAGGAACTTCAAGGGTAAAATGATCCTGATGAGAGTTGTATACAGACCCCTAAACAGTAGTAAGAATGTGGTCTACAAGTTACAACAGGAGATAGAAAATGCATGCCAAAAGGGTAATGTTACAATAATCATGGGGGACTTCAATATGCAGATAGATTGGGAAATTAGGGTTAGTGCTGGATTCCAGGCGAGGTATATCTAGAGTGCCCATGAGATGGCTTTTCAGTGCATCTTGTGGTTGAGCCCACTATGGGATCAGTTATTCAGGACTGAGGGTTGATTAGAGAGCTTAAGTTAATGGAAACCCTTAGGGGAAAGTGATCATAATATGATTGAGCTCACCCTGAAATTTGAAAAGGAGATGCTTAAAAACAGATGTAGCAGTATTACAGTGAGTAACAGAAATTACAGGGGCAGGAGAAAGGAATTGACAAGAATTGATTGGAAAAGAACACAGACAGGGATAATAGCAGAGCAAAAATGGCTGGAATCTCTGGAAGTAATTGGAAGGCACAGAATATATACATGCCAAAGGGGAAGAAATATTCTAAAGGCAAGATGACTTAACCGTAGCTAGAAAGAGAATTCAAAGCCAATGTAAAAGTCAAAGAGGGCATATAAAAAAACAAAAAAATAATAGGAAGTTAGAAGATTGGGAAACTTTTAAAAACCAACAGAAAGGAAGAAAAAAATCAATAAGAAAGTAAAGATGGAATACAAAATTAAGCTAGCCAATAACATTAATGAAGATACCAAAACTTTTGTCAGATGCAAAAAGTGCAAAAGAGAGACAGAAGTAAATATCAGACCACTGGAAAATGATATCAGAGAGTTTATAATGAGGGACCACAAAATGGCAGACAAACTGAATAAGTATTTTGTGATAGTCTTCATTGTGGAAGATACCAGCAGGATGGTGGAATTTCCAGGTGCCAGGGATTATGAAGTGTGTGAAGCTACCATTACTAGAGAAGGTTCTTGGGAAATTGAAAAGTCTGAAGATAGTTAAGTCACCTGGAGAAGAGGGTGTACACTCCAGCATTCTGAAAGAGGTGGCTTAAGACATTATAGAGGCATTAGTAATGATCTTTCCTCAAAAATCACTAGATTCTGGAATGGTCTGGAAAGACCGGAGGTTATCAAATGTTACTCCACTCTTCAGAAGGGACAGAGGCAGAAGAAAGGAAACTACCTGCCAGCTAGTCTGACCTCATTGGTTGGGAAGATGTTGGAGTTGATTAATAAGGATAAGGTCTCAGGGTACTTGGAGGCACATGACAAACTAGGCTGTAGTCAGCACGGTTTCCTCAAGGGAAAATCTTACCTGACAAATCTGTTGGAATTCTCTGAAGAAGTAACAAGTAAGATAGACAAAGGAGAATCGGTCGATGTTGTGTATTTGGATTTTCAGAAGGCCTTTGACAAGGTGCCACATATGAAGCTGCCTAACAAGTTACAAGCTCATGCTATTACAAGAAAGACTCTGGCATGGATAAAGCAGCAGTTGATTGGCACGAGACAAGGGGTGAGAATAAAGGGAACCATTTTCGGTTGGCTGCCAGTTTCTAGTGGTGTTCCACAGGTGTCTGTGTTGGGACTGATTCTTTTCAGTTTATATGTCAATGACTTGTACGATGAAATTGGTGGCTTTGTTGCAAAGTTTTCAGATGACATGAAGACAGGTGGAGGGGCAGGTATTTTTGAGGAAGTAGTGAGGCTTCAGAAAGACGTAGACAGATGAGCAGAATGGACAAAGGAATTACATAGAATATCATGTCATTAAGTGTTTGGTTGTACACTTTGGTAGAAAAAAACTGAGGTGCAAAGAGCCAAAGAGACTTGGGAGTCCATGTGCAGGATTCCCTAAAGATCAATGTTGAAGTGGAGTCTGTTGAAAAAGGCAAATGCGATGTGAGAATTCATTTCAAGAGGACTAGAATGTAAAAGCAAGGATGTAATGTTGACACTTCATAAAGCACGGGTTAGGTTTCACATGGAGTGGTGGTGGCATCCATTAGTCTCGCGAGACCATGGATCTGCGCCTGGAAAGTCTTGCTTCAGTCTGTGTTAGAGCAGCGTCTGTTGTGGCTGTAGAGGCCCACACAGGAGCGACAGTCTTGGCTGCAGCGACTGCACTTGAAGGCGCTGTCCTCCAGTGTTGTCTTGGTGCTGTTTTTCCGACGAGTGCACTTTTCTTCAGCAGCAAGCCTCAGCTTCTCTTCTCCTCTTTTTAGACCTCTGCGTAGTTCCAGACTCCAGTGAGAGTGATCGCTTGCGATGTCCTCCCACCTCTCGACGTTCATATTCAGTGACTTCATGTCTCTCTTGCAAACGTCTTTGAAATGAAGATGGGGCCACCCTTGTGCTCTCTTGCCAGAGGCCAGTTCCCCGTACAGCAGGTCTTTCGGGATCCTCCCGACTGACATGCGGTGTACGTGGCCCAGCCAGCGGAGACGGCGTTGTTGGAGCAGGGGGAAGAGGCTGGGTATCCGGGCGCGGGCCAGGACCTCATCGTATTGTGAGCAGTTTTGGGCCCCTTACTTTAGGAAAGGTGTGCCGACACCGAAGAAGGTTCAAAAGAGGCTCACAAAAATGATTCCAGGATTGAGTGGCCTGTCATTTGAAGAGCGTCTGATGCCTCTGGGCCTGTATTCACCAGAATTCAGAAGAATGAGGGGGTAACCTCATTGGAATAGTAAAAGGCCTTGATAGAGCGGATATGGAGAGGATGTTTCTTATGGTAGAGAGTGTAAAACCAGAAGATACAGCCTCAGAACTCAGGGGTGTTCTTTTAGGACAGACATAAGGAGGAATTTCTTAACCGAAGAGAGGTAAATCTGTGGAATTATTTTCCACATGCAACTGTGCAGGCCAAGTCTTCATGTATAGTGGTGCTAGAATATTTGTGAGCCTGTAGAATTTTCTCTATTTCTGCAAAAGTATGAACTAAAATGTGACCTGATCTTCAGGGAAGTCCTACAATTACCTAAAGAGAACCCAGATAAAAAAAGAACAGAAAAAACATGATACTTGCTCATTTATTGATTGAGAATATAAAACACAGAATATAAAAAATGTCTGAAAAAGTCCACAGTCTATAAACACAATAGTCCAATCCATAAACACAGCACAGTGATACCATCCTCTGGTATCACCGACATTCAAAAGGGAAGAAAAGGGCTCCACGCGAGGCGGAGAGGCCTAGTCACCTGCCAGAGTGAGCAGCACAGCGACAGGCCGCTCATAGACTCCTTCTCCAGCAGCAATCAAAAGCCACTGAGACTCTCACTTGCTTCCACATTCACCTCCATGTCTCAATCTGTCTCTAATCGGTGATTAATGGACACTTTAAACGGCGAGATAGAGTCGAACACTGACTCACACCCCATCTCTAAGTTTCTATGCCTTGAGGTGTCTGAGTATGCACTCGCTTCCTGGAATCCTCACGGAGACAACAAAACACTGGATCACTCAAACAATCTCCAAACTGTATATCGTAGGCTCGAACTCTAACAGCCCCAGAAACACACTTAAAGTGAAAAACAGACGTAAAAGAAGGAAAAAGGGATATTTTTGTGAGCTATCTGGAAGATGTCAACAAGGGAGCATTGTACCCTGCCACCATCTTGACCACATTCATGATAAAGTGGCCAGTGAGCTGGATCACATGGAAGCTGAAGGAATTCTTTCCAAGGTTGCGTGGAGCTCATGGGCAACAACAGTGGTCCCAGTAACTAAGCAGAATTCGTCTGTCAGGATCTGTGGTAATTTTAAGGTCACCATCTGTCCAGTACTGAAAGTAGGCTAATACCCTCTGCCCAGGGTAGAGGATATCTTTGCAGACCTTTCTGGAGGAAAACACTTCAGCAATGTGGACTTAGCTGAGGTCTAGCTAAAGACAGGGATGGAAGAAGAGTCCAAAGTGCTTCTCACCATATACTCATAAAGGGCTTTATTGCTATAATAGGCTTATTTTTGGAGTAGCATCTGTACCTACACTCTAGCAGAAAGCAATGGACATGGTACTGCAAGGCTGCCCAGGCACCTGGCTGACATTATTTATACCAGTGAGGATGGTATGGAACATCTCCAAAATCTCAAGACATTGTTAAAAAGATTAGAAGATTATGGGCTCAGAGCATGACACAATAAGTATGAATTCTTTAAACGAAGCATCACTTATTGTGGTCACACCATTGATGCACAGGAATTAGAACAGATGTAGAACACAAGATGTAGAACAGAGGGATCTAGGGATAATGGTGCATAGTTCCCTGAAGGTGGAATCTCATGTGGATAGAGTGGTGAAGAAAGCTTTTGGTATGCTGGCTTTTATTAATCAGAGCATTGAGTATAGGAGTTTGGATGTAATGTTGAAATTGTATAAGGCATTGGTAAGGCCAAATTTGGAGTATTGTGTACAGTTCTGGTCACCGAATTATAGGAAAGATGTCAATAAAATTGAGAGAGTACAGAGGAGATTTACTAAAATGTTGCCTGGGTTTCATCTCCTAAGTGACAGAGAAAGGTTGAACAAGTTAGGTCTTTATTCTTTGCAGTGTAGAAGGTTGAGGGGGGACTTGATAGAGGTATTTAAAATTATGAGGGGGATAGATAGAGTTGACGTGGATAGGCTTTTTCTATTGAGAGTGGGGGAGATTCAAACAAGAGGACATGAGTTGAGAGTTAAGGGGCAAAAGTTTAGGGGTAACATGAGGAGGAACTTCATTACATTTTAGGATTTGTCAACTACCATAACAGGTTTCTGCCAAACCTGGCTACTGTGCTCCACCCCTTGAATGCATTAAAACAGATCAGGAAGAGATGGAATGGACAAGGCAGTGTAAGATGGCTTTCCAAAAGGTAAGGGAAATGGTGACGTTAGACACGGTACTCACACATCGTCATCCACACTGTCCAGTGAAGCTTGCTGTGACACCTTGCTGTACAGCTGCAGTCGTGTCACAGGAGTGATGGAAGTGAACACCCCATGGCCTTTGCCTCACGTTCCCTTACCACTACAGAAAAAAATTATGAGCAGATTGACAGAGAGGCATGGTTTAGGGTGTAAAATGTTTCACATAGTTCTTGTATGGGAGAGAGTTTACCCTCATTACTGACCACTAGTGTCCAGAGTCCATTTTCAATTCACAGAAGGGTGTTCCACTATCAGCAGCAGCAGAGTAGTAAAAAGTAGCAACTCACGGCAGTTTTCTTTGAAGCTTTGACCAACAATCAATCAATGTTTGGGATTAATTAGCAGGAACAAATTAATAAAGGTGGGAACAAGGTCAGGGATCAAAAGGTTGAGCATCTTGCGACTAATGCTCTGAGCTGCATATATTTCAATGCAAGAAGTGTTGCAGGAAAGGTGGGTGTGCTTAGGGCATGGATCAACATCTGGAATGATGAAGTTGTAGCTATTAGTGAGACTTGGTTGCAGGAGGGTCAGGTCTGGAAGCTCAATATTCCAGAGTTCCTTTGTTTTAAACGTGACAGAACGGAAGGGATTAAAGGAGGAAGGGTGGAATTACTGGTCGGGGAAAATGTCACAGCTTGCCGTCAGGACAGACAGGAGAACTCGTCTAGTGAGGTTTTATGGGTGAAATTGAGAAATAAGAAAGGTATGACCATGTTAATGGGGCTATATTACAGACCACCCAACAGTCTAAGGGATTTAGAGGAACAAATTTGTAAGGAGATCGCAGGCTGCTTCGAGAACCATACGCTTGTTATGGTAGATGCTTTTAACTTTCCACAGATTGATAGGACTCATGCACCGTAAAAGGACTAGATGGGACAGAGTTTGTCAAATCAGTTCAGGAAAATTTCATTATATGTTCATCAGCACAAAGATATCCTAATGAGAGCATGTGATACTAGATCTGCTATTAGACATTACATAGAAACGTAGAAAACCTACGGCACAATACAGGCCCTTCGGCCCACAAAGCTGTGCCGAACATGTCCCTACCTTAGAACTACCTAGGCTTTACCCCATAGCCCTCTCTTCTTCTGAGCTCTATGTACCTGTCCAGGAGTCTCTTAAAAGACCCTATCATTTCCACCTCCACCACTGTCGCCGGCAGCCCATTCCACGCACTCACCACTCTCTGCGTAAGAAATTTACCCCTGACATCTCCTCTGATTGAGACAGGACAAGTGACAGAAGTTTGTGTAAGTGAACACTTTGCACCGAGTGATCACAACACCATTAGTCTCAAAGCAAATAAGCAAAAAGACTGGTCTGGTCCGCAGGCTGAAATTCTAAATTGGAGAAAGCCCAATTTTGATGGTATTAGAAAAGTCCCGGCAAGTGTGGATTGGGACATGCTGTTTTCTGGCAAAGGTGTATTTGATCAGTGGGAGGCCTTGAAAAGTGAAGTTTTCAGAGTACAAAGCTTGCATGTGTCTGTAAAAATAAAAAAGTAAAGATAATAAGTGCAGGGAACGTTGGTTTTCATCAGACATTGAGGCTCTGGTTAAGGGTGAAAAAGGAAGTGCATAACAGGTATAGGCAAGTCGGAACAAATGAGGTGCTTGTGGAGTATAAGAAATGGAATGGAACACTTCAAAAAGAAATCAGGAAGGGTAAAAGAAGCCGCGAAGTTGTTCTAGCAGAGAAGGGGTTTGCTACCCTGAGGGAAATCAGGGTGGCTAAATCCCGAGCGGCTGACAAGGTGTTCCCTTGGACCCTACAGGAGGCAAGTGCAGAAATAGCCGGGCTCTAACAGAGATAGTGAAGTGCTCTAGCAGACAGGGTGAAGGAGGATCCTAAGGGATTCTATAGATACGTTAAGAGCAAAAGAATTGCACGGAAAAAAATTGGCCCTCTGGCAGACAGAATAGTAATCCATGTGTGGACTCAAGACAGAGGGGGAGATATAAATTATTTTTTTTACATCTGTATTTACTTGGGGGATGGATACAGAATCTATAGGAGTGAGGCAAAGTGGCATCAACTTCATGGGCCCTGTACAGATTACAGAGGAGGAAGTGTTTGCTACCCTGAGAAAAATCAAGGTGGATAAATCCCCAGGGCCTGACAAGATGCTTCCTCAAACCCTAGAGGAGGCAACTGCAGAAATTACTGGGGCCTTAACAGAGATATTTAAATCATCCTTAGTGATAGAAGAGGTGCCAGGTGATTGGAGGGTAGCCAATGCTGTTCCATTGTTGAGAAAAGGCTCTAAACATAAACCAGGAAATTATAGGCCGGCGATTCTGACATCATTTGAGGGAAAGTTATTGGAATGGGCAGATATATCAGTATTTGTATAGACATGGACTGATTCAGGATAGTCAGCATTGCTTCATGCATTGTAGGTCATGTCTAGCCAATTTTATAGAGTTGTCGAGGAAGCTACCAGGAAAGTGGATGAAGGCAAGGCAGTCAATATTGTCTGCATGGACTTTAGCAAGACATTTGACAAGGTCCCACAAGGGAGCATGTTCAAAAAGGTTGAATCACTCAGCATTCAAGATGAGGTAGTAAATTGGATTATACAATTACTTTCTGGGAGAAACTAACGAGTGGTAGTAGTTGGTTGCCTCTCAGACTGGAGGCCTGGCTTTTAAAGAAAGCTTTTGGCACATTAGATTTCACAAATCAATGTATTGATTATGGGATGTTACACTGAAGTTGTATAAGACACTGATGAGGCCTAATTTGGAGTATTATGTGCAGCTTTGGTCACCTACCTACAGGAAAGATGTAAATAAGGCTGAAAGAGTACAGAGAAAATTTACAAGGATATTACCGGGTCTGGAGGACTTGAGTTACAAGGAAAGATTGAATAGGTTAGGACTGTATTCCTTAGAACATAGAAAATTGAGAGGAGATTTGATAGAGAGATGCAAAATTATGAGAGGTGTAGATAGAGTAACTACAAGCAGGCTTTTTCCACTGAGGTTGGATGGGACTACAACAAGAGATCATAATAAGACCATAAGACACAGGAGCAGTATTAGGCCATCTGACCCATGGAGTCTGCTCCACCATTCAACCATGGCTGATCCTTTTTTCTATCTCCTCCTCAACCTCAGTTCCCGGCCTTCTTCCCATAACCTTTGATGACATGTCCAAACAAGAACTCTGTCTTAAATACACCCAATGACCTGGCCACCCCAGCTGCATGTGGCAACAAATTCCATAGATTCACTATCCTTCGGCTAAAGAAATTTCTCCGCATCTCTGTTTTGAAAGGGGGCCCTTCTATCCTGAGGCTGTGCCCTCTTGTCCTAGACTTTCTCACCATGAGAAACATCTTTTCCACATCTACTTTGTCTAGGCCTTTCAATATTTGAAAGGTTTCAATGAGATACGCCCCTCATCCTTCTGAACTTCAGTGAGTACAGACCCAGAGCCATCAAACATTCCTCGTATGATAACCCTTTCATTCCTGGAATCATCCTTGTGAACCTCCTCTGGACCCTCTCAAAAGCCAGCATGTCTCTTCTAAGATGAGGGCCCAAAACTGTTCACAATACTCAAGGTGAGGCCTCATCAGTTCCTTATAAAGCTTCAGCATTATATCCCTGCTCTTGTATTCTAAACCTATTAAAATGAATGCTCCCAAGTTGCTCTGCATCTCAGATTCCTGGATTTTCTCCCCATTTAGAAAACAGTCCACACATTTATTTCTCCTACCGAAGTGGATGACAGGGCATTTTCCAACATTGTATTTCATTTGCCACTTTCTTGCCCATTCTCCTAATCTGTCTAAGTCCTTCTGCATCCTGTTTGTTTCCTCAACACTACCTGCCCCTCCACCAATCTTCATATCATCTGCAAACATGGCAACAAAGCCATCTATTCTATCATTCAAATCATTTATTTACAGCATAAACAGAAGTGGTCCCAATATTGACCCCTATGGAACACTACTAGTCACTGGCAGCCGACCAGAAAATGTTCCTTTTATTTCCACTCACTGCATCTACCAATCAGCCAATGCTCTAACCATGTTAGTAACTGTTCTGAAAGTCCAAATGTACAACATCCACTACATCCCCTTTATCTATCCTACTTTTAATATCCTCAAAGAATTCCAACAGGTTCGTCAGGCAGGATTTTTCCTGAGGGAAACCATGCTGACTTTGTACTATCTTGTCCTGTGTCACCAAGTACTCCATCTCCTCATCCTTAACAATTGACTCTCACATCTTCCCAACCACTGAGGTCAGGCTAACTGGTCATGGGTTAAGAGGTCATGGGTTGAGTGTGAAAGGTAAAAAGCTTAATGGGAATATGAAAAGAAACATCTTTATTCTTAGGTAGTGAGAGTGTGGAATGAGCTGCCAGCACAAGTGGTGCATGAGAGCGATTTCAATAGGTTCAATAGGTACACGTAGTCCCGGAAATGTATGCAATATACATCCTGAAATTCTTTTTCTTCACAAACATCCACAAAACAGACGGGTGCACACAAGCAGCAGCAAGGCAACAACCACCCCCTCCCAACCAGCACAGAAAAAGCATCAGCACACTCCACCGAGTACTCAAATGCGCAGCAAAGCAGCAGAACAGACACAGATTTGACGTACTCCAAAGACTACTCTTTCACACAGTAATTTGACCCAGATTTCAAGGTTTAAGTGAAGTTTGAATAGGTACATGGACTGTAGGGGTATGGAGGTCTATGATCTCAGTACAGGTCTATGGGAGTAGACAGTTTAAATGTTTCTGGCATGGACTAAATGGGCCAAAAGTCCTTTTTCTGTGCTGCACTTCTCTGTGACTCTGTGAATGCTGACATGGGCTCTATTCTTTGGAGGAGACAATTAAAAGATCGAAATCAAGGGGACAACTAATCATGAAAACACTGATGGACTGTCCCATTCACCTTTGGAAAAGGAAATACCTGAAACATTTACCAGAGGACACTCCTCTTGACATATTCTCCTGAACGCAAATTCAAAGTTTCTATATTACTGCAGAGATGATCAAAAGGGAAACGATAAAAAGACCTCACACCATTTCAGGTCTACATGGCCACTCAAAATAGCTGGAAGGTGCAGCAGAAATTCCATTTCCTCCATTTTTACCAGTGTTGGGAACAGTTTCCCCTTGACAGGGGCTGCCTTATGTGGGGATTGAGAGTTGCTGTACCATCCGAGCTGAGAGCTAAATTTTTGGAGGACCTACATGCCAGTTATCTAGGCATGGACAAACTGAAAGTGCTGGCTTGAAGCTTTGACCAATGGCCTGGGACAGATCAGCAGATCGAGCAGCTTGCCATGCACTGTTGACAATGCTGACACATCCAGAAGATACCACCAGCAGATACACATTCCCTGGGAATGACCTGCATTGCCTGGGCCACGGAGTCATGTGGATTTTGCTAGGCCATTCATGGGCACAAACTTCTTGGTAGTTGTGGATGCAGCCACAAAGTGGCCAGAAGTGTTCCCAATAGCCTCCACTGCACCCTCAATGTGTTTAGAAGCTTCCTTTCAAGGACCGACATTCTAGAACATTTTTTTCATGGCAATGGACCACAGTTTGTTGAGGAACAGTTTCAGTTATTCCTGAAAATGAATGGAATAGGACATATTCCATCTGCACCATACCACCCAGCTACAATGGTTGGTGGAAAGCTTTGTCCAGAGCCTAAAGAACACACTGCCAGCTATGCCGGTAGCGTGCACTGTACTGACACTGAATCAGAAGCTTGCAAATTTCCTCCTTCATATCACAATGTAGTGCACCCCACAACCAACAACTCCCCAGCTATGCTATCCCTCACTTGACCATTGTGCTCACACTTGAAGCACCTCAACCTCAATCTCAGAAGC
This sequence comes from Mobula birostris, assembly GCF_030028105.1. Classification (NCBI taxonomy): domain Eukaryota; kingdom Metazoa; phylum Chordata; class Chondrichthyes; order Myliobatiformes; family Myliobatidae; genus Mobula; species Mobula birostris. The sequence goes on from NC_092375.1 coordinate 194,248,202, forward strand.
ACAAACGACTGAGACAAATTGAGGGTTCCTCAATCAAGGAGATTTGATGTTTCATTCCTGGACAAGCTGTCCTGATGATGGACTGCAGATGTGATCAAAAGTGGGTACTTGGAAAGATTAAGGATAGACTGGACCATCTCCTACATAGAAGAGATTGCGTCTGATGTCATCAGGAAATGACACTTCAATCAAATGAGGAGAGCAGAGTTAATTGCTAGAGAAGAAAGGTGCCCAGATTTGTCAGAACTCCTTCTTGAAATCCCAAAGTCAACTCCCACAACCACCACAGAGGAGGCCCAAGAACATGAGATCTTTTCACAGCCGCAAGTCTCGTATCATATGTACATGCCTCACTAAAGTCAAAACTAAATACACATGACTTTTCCCCGGCTCTGAGTTTTTCTTTTAATTAGTTTTATGTTTTAGATTTACAAGCACAGAGTTTGTAAAAGGTAATAACTGTTCCTAAACCTGGTCATGTAAGTCCTGAGGTTCCAGTACCACCTTCTTGATGGCAGCATCTAGAAGAGAGCATTTCCTGGGTGGTGGGGATCCTTGCTGATGGAGCTACAATGCTCCATGTTGATGTGTTCAATGGCGGGAGGGCTCTACTTGTGATGGACTGGACCATTTTTGAAGATGTCCACTGAAGATGTTATTATTCTGTCACCATCATAAGCTTCTAAAACATGACAATCTGAGCAAACTATGACAGCAGGAGATGAATACAAATTACATTTCCATTCATACAAAGCTGTGTGATTTGACAAGGTAACAAGCAGATAGAAGTTTATAAAATTATTTCTTAAAGGTTTCATATTCAATCCAAAAAGTTGTACAGTTTTCATTATAATTCAGCCATTAAGCCTTAACCTCACAGAAACATTTCGAATGTTGAAAGGCATGGACAGAGTGGATGTGGCAAAGTTGTTTCCCTTGATGGGGGAGTCTAGTACGAGAGGGCATGACTTCAGGATTGAAGGGTGCCCTTTCAGAACAGAAATGCGAAGAAATTTTTTTAGTCAGAGGGTGGTGAATCTATGGAATTTGTTGCCACGGGCAGCAGTGGAGGCCACGTCATTGGGTGTATTTAAGGCAGAGATTGATAGGTATCTGAGTAGCCAGGGCATCAAAGGTTATGGTGAGAAGGCGGGGCAGTGGGACTAAATAGGATAAAATGGATCAACTCGTGATAAAATGGCGGAGCAGACTCGATGGGCCGAATGGCCTACTTCTGCTCCTTTGTCTTATGGTCTTATGGTCTTATGGTCTTAACACTAAATTAAGCAGGATTAATATAGTTTTGGGTAGAACATGCAGAGGTCTTTTCATTAAGTATTCAAATGACACAATAATTTGTATTTAGCAAGATAAATAGCACTGCAAACGTTTTAACACCCTCCATATTATCAGATCATTCAAATTAACTAACAAAGTTAGGAGTAGATTTAATTTTAGAAAGCATCTAGTTAAAATTAATTGAGTTGATTCTGTCAGCCCTGGGCGTTTGTAAGTCTAACAGTCAAACTAAATCATCAATAATAAATGCAGTAGATCAGCCAATAAAGCATTAAGTGTCGGTTTGATAAAAGGAATAAAAATGAGATGCTGGAAACAAAGCAGATCAATAGGCATCTGTAAAAATAAAATATGGATTAAAGTTTCATGTATGGAGTACTCAAAATAGAAGGGCCAGCATTGAAAATATTAACTCTTGGATTTTCTTTATGAATATTGATGAGTAGAGAGGATGCTTTATGGTTCTATGAGGAGATATACAATAGGGTTGTAGACAGCAGATTAATTCCCTATTGTTGCATCATTAACAAGCTATCGTTCACTTACCTGCCACCTCCTATATTTTTAGTTACAAGTTTATAAATGTTGCAAGGCACATACACCGAGGCAGGCTTTAATATGTTTTCTAACATTGTGCACATTAAAACTTACAGCATTGTAAACTCATTCAGCCCCATCATGGGCACCAGCCTCCATAGTATCCAGGACATCTTCAAGGAGTGATGCTTCAAAAAGACAGCATCCATCATTAAGGACCCACATCACCCAGGTCATGCCTTGTTCTCATTGTTATTGTTTCAAAAATGGCACAACTGAATGTGGGTGACAGCTTACTGGTGTTCTCAAAGCAAGAAGCTTGATTAACTATTCTATTAATGACACTTTTTATATGGAAAATTTGGTAAACGATCACCACAAACAATGAAGAGGTGAGCAAAGGCAAGGTTGATGTGAGGGTCGAGACTGAGCTGGAGTGAGGTCAAGGCATGTTCCAGGAGAAGATGGAGTCACAGTTAGAATTGGAGATGTAGTTGAAGTGAGCAGTGTGGAGAGAAGCTGAAGAAGAGCTGTTTCAGAGCCAGTCCACCTAAACAGGGAGTGAGGATTGATGCGTCTAAGCACTGCACCATCTTGGAAAGTTTGAGTATGAGCTGGAAGCAGGCCAGAGCATATCAATGCAATAGAGTGCAGGCCCAAGTTCAGGGGATGACCCTGTGGTTGGACAATTTAAATGCTGGGTCAGATGAACTGCAAAGGCAAGATGTCAAGACCGGAGGTAGGGGTGAAGTTGGTTGTGTTCCATGATGTTTTAGTCCACTCTCCTCGTTCTGTGACTGAGGTTATGTCATGCCCTGGCTGCTCCAGGCTTAGTGTCTGTGAGCTTAGTAGTAATTCAGCTCTGTGTCTTGGACCGAGACTATGGGCCTACCCTGTTGCTCCTGGCTTCGGTTTATGGACTCAGTTTTATTCTGAATGCTGATGCTTGCTTTATTGTTTGAATAATTTGTTTTGATTTGTTTTTTTTCTGTCTGTGCATTGGCTGTTGGTCTATTTTTAAATTGGGTTCTTTTGGTTTTCTTGTTCTTGTGGTTGCCTGTAAGCAGATGAATCCCAAGGTTGTATCATTTATACATATGTTGATAATAAATGTGCTTTGAACTTTGCACCATGAGGGAGGAGGTACAGGAGCCTGAAGGTACACAGTCAACAACTCAGGAACAGCTTCTTCCCCTCTGCCATTTCTGAATGGACATTGAACCCTTCAACTTTACCTCACTGCTTTTCTATTTCTTTCATTTTGCACTACTTATTTAATTTAACTGTTTAATATATACAGTATACTTACTGCAATTCACATTTTTTATTATTATGTATTGCAATGTAGTGCTGCAGTAAAGAAAACAAATTTCGTGACATATACCAGTGATATTAAAACTGATTCTGAAGTACTAAGTTATTTGAGTAGGTGTCCTTGTTTCAACTTCTGTCATCTCAGTAACTACTTTCCAAGTCATCAACAATTCCAAAAGAGTGACACCATATTATTTATCTAATCTATAACTTATTCCATTTGTTTACTTTGCAATTAAAATATAATTGAAGACTTTCTTTCTTCTTCAGGTTGCCTGTAACAGCCTATAGGCGGTGAGTTAATGCAAAATGAGTTCAGTGACATTTAGCTGAACCTCACTGCATTAATGTGTCCAACAATGTGCACCAAAATCAAATGAGAGTTTATTCTCACGGGCGCAAGTACATGTACACGTAGGTATGAAGACAAATGTACTTGCAGCAGCATCACAGGCACATCTCATCATTTAAGCAGCATTCACAACAAAATATAAATATCAATTATACAACGCAAACACAAGGAATTCTGCAGATGCTGGAAATTCAAGCAACACACATCAAAGTTGCTGGTAATGTAGCAGGCCAGGCAGCATCTCTAGGAAGAGGTATGGTCGACGTTCCAGGCCGAGACCCTTCGTCAGGGTCTCGGCCTGAAACGTTGACTGTACCTTTTCCTAGAGATGCTGCCTGGCCTGCTGCGAATATCAATCATACACAGTTTTTTTTTACAAGAAAGCACAATTACAGCTAAATATAAACAAAGAATATTTAGTGCAAAGTGGTCAAGGTCTTCATAGTGTTGCTAAACTGTAGTGATTAGAATTTTGCAGGCTGGCTCAAAAACTAAATGATTGAATGGAAGGATCTGTTCTTGAATCTGGTCGTGTAGACTTCAGGCTTCTGTTGCTCTTGCTGTGAAAGGATGGCATGGCCCAAATGGTGATTGATGTTGCCTTCTTCAGGCAGTACCTTCTGAAGAGATTGCTGATGGTGGGGAGATTTGTGGCTGTGATGTTTTGGGTAAAGACCATTACTTCCCGCAGTTTCTCATGCCCCTGCACATTCAAATTGCTGTACCAGACCACGATATAACCAGTCAGGATACTTCCAACACTGCAGCTAGAGAAGTTTGTTAATAAGTCGAACCTCCTAAGGTTCTTACGGTTCAGTTTTCTTATGATTGCATCATGTGATGGGCCAGGTTCTCAATATGCTAATGCTCAGAGTGGAGTGTACAGTGCGTTACAGTACCAGTGACCCAGTGTCTCTGAGGAGGTCGTACATTCTCCCTCATGACAGCTTAGGTTTTCTCCGGGTGCTCTGGCTTCCTCCCACATTCCAAAGAGGTACTGGTTGATAGCTTAACTGGTCATTGTAAATTGCCTGTGATTAGGCGAGGTCTATATCGGCGGTTGCTGGGCAACGTGGTTTGAAGGGCCGGAAGGGCCTGTTCCGGGCTGGGTCTCAATAAACTAATAAGTATATGCATTTAACGCTGCTGATTGTCTCCATCGCTGATCCCCAGTGTGATCAGCAACATTAAGCCCCAGCTTAATCTGTGCTCACCCAGCATCAGATATAGCTCAATGTTAATCAGCAGCAGAAAAGCTGACATCTTCTCTCTAAGGTACAGTCCTGAGGGTACTTGCAGCAACCCAACAGTTCCCTGATTGAAATTACAGGCTGGAGCCTAACACAGCAGAGAGTTTTGAGAGAGGGGCCTTGGTGAAGAGTAAATTTTTGAAGTCAGAATGTACAGGATGAGTACAGTGGCCCCTACAGTGGCCCTACAGTGGTTAAATTACCAGACTAGAATCCGGACGCTTCAACTAACATTCAATAGCTCAGTTCAAATCCCATGAGTTCAGATGTGGAATTGAATTTTTCGTTAAAACTCTGGACATCAGGGATAAAAACAACTGAGTAAGGAAGTGTGCAAAAATATCTAGATGTTTGTAAAATACCATCCAGCACATCCTCATCTGGTCTGGTCTATATGTGACTCCAGGCCCATTCCATGTGGTTGACTCAAACTTCCTCTAAGAAAATCAGACAAGCCATTCAAAACAAGGGCGTTTACAGTACCGTGCAAAAGTCTTAGGTGTATATACACACACACACACACACACACACCTAGGTTGCCTGAGACTTTTGTATCACACTTACAAAGAATGGTGCAAAAAAAAAATCCGGTGAGCAGTAGTTCTGTGGGCAGAAATGCCTCGTTAATGAGACAGGACAGGAGAATGGCCGGACTGGTTCAAACTGACAGGCAGGTGACAGTAACTCAAATAACCATGCATTACCACAGTGGTGTGCAGGAGAGTATCTCTGAGTGGACAACATGTCGAACCTTGAAGAGGATAGACGACAGTAGAAGGCCATGAACATACACTCAGTAGCCACTTTATCAAGTAATGGAGGTACAGTACCTAATAAAGTGGTGATTAAGTGTATATATTCATTAATGAGATATGGATGTCACTTGTGATCATGCCATTCGCTGTTCATCCAGAACTGCCTCTGACCTAAAGGTACTGTTAATATTTAACTGCATCAATGGGCCGAGTGGAGCCATATACAGGACATACTGGGTACAGATGGCAGTTTTTCTTCCAGAAAGAATTTTAGCTTCACACATCAAAGTTGCTGGTGAACGCAGCAGGCCAGGCAACATCTCTAGGAAGAGGTACAGTCAACGTTTTGGGCCGAGACCCTTCGTCCACAAAGGGTCTCGGCCTGAAACGTCGACTGTACCTCTTCCTAGAGATACTGCCTGGCCTGCTGCGTTCACCAGCAACTTTGATGTGTGTTGCTTGAATTTCCAGCATCTGCAGAATTCCTCGTGTTTAAGAATTTTAGCTTCCCAGTTTCCATCCTTGTGCAATAATAGGTAGAATGATCTGGTGTAATGGCTGCGCTCTATTGATGACAATAGATGAAATATTTAGAAATCTTTTTCAGATTTTTCATTAGTGCAGCAATATTGTCTGAGAAAAATTCTTTGCTATAGCAGAGTTAATAAGAATTTTGGCAACATCAGCTGAAAAAATAACAAGAAAATGCAACTCTCTAGATTAAGGGATACAGACCAGCAAGAAAGATAGAAAGAAGTCAGTTTCAACCTCCTTGAGTCAGAGAGGTACAGAGGGCTATGGTCCAGGCACAGATCAATGGGACTAGGCAGTTTAAATGATTCAGCATTGACTAGATGGGCTGAAGGGCCAGTTTCTATGTTGTACTTTTCTATGATTCTATTCCTGTGAATATAAGCATAAAAGATCATTATGTTATATATACTCGGTGGGCCGGGCGGCGTCTGTGGGGTGAGTGCAGTCGGTGTTTTGGGCTGAGACCCTTCAGCTGTTGGAGAGTCTTCACCCAGGGCATCGACTGTGCTCTTTTCCTTGGATGCTGCCTGGTCTGCTGAGTTCCTCCAGCATTTTGTGAGTTGCTTTGTTGTACTTTGTCGGAACACAATTGAATATCCAGCTAGTTTTACTCTATACTGATTTTTTTCAGGTCACGTCAAGTCAAGTCACTTTTTATTGTCACTTCGACCATAACTGCTGGTACAGAACACAGTAAAAACAAGACAACGTTTTTCAGGACCATGGTGCTACATGAACAATACAAAAACTACACTGAACTACACAAAACAACACAGAACTACACTAGACTACAGACCTACCCAGGACTGCATAAAGTGCACAAAACAGTGCAGGCGTTACAATAAATAAACAAGACAATAGGCACAGTAAAGGGCAGTAGGTTGGTGTTAGTCCAGGCTCTGGGTATTGAGGAGTCTGATGACTTGGGGGAAGAAAGTCATCGTAGCCTGGTCGTGAGAGTTCTGTTCTAAGTATGAGATTCTTTTGGAGCATGTTCAGTGGGTAGAATCAGTCAATACCTCATTATCCAATAACCATGCTACTAAAAGTGCATTATCACTGCGTGTATTTGACAGCATTCTAGACAACTGGTTATGGTTTGACGTGACTGCAGTGTTTATCGTAATTGTCACCTCGGATAGAAAGCTTACCTCTGTCCCAGGATACTGACGGACTTTTACCGCTGTACCATTGAGAGCATACTCACCAACTGCATCTCAGTGTGGTATGGCAATTATCCCATATCAGACCGCAAAGCACTCCAGTGTGTGGTGAAAACTGCCCAGCAGATTATCGGCATCCAATTGCCCACCATTGAGAACATCTACCATAAACGCTGCCTGGGCAGGGCGAAAAGCATTATCAAGTATGCATCTCACCCTAACCATGGACTTTTTACTCTCCTCCCATCCAGTAGGCGCTACAGGAGCATCCGCTCCCGCACCAGCAGGTACAGGAAGAGCTTCTTCCCTGAAGCTGTGACCCTGCTGAACCTCACATCACAGCGCTAAGCCGTATTGCACCCATATTGTACTGTCTCAGTACTTTTATATTTGTGTGCTGTAGCACTTACTTTTTATTCGCAGTTATTTTGTAAAGAACACTATTCTTTGCATTTCTGGTCAGATGCTAACTGCATTTCATTGGCTTTGTATCTGTACTCGGCAAAATGACAATAAAGTTGAATCTAATCTAATCTAAAACAACGTCTGATTGCTGAGACCAGGTGAAATGGATCAACAAGGCAGCCAGAGGGTGAGTTTTCAGATTTTATTACTTTTGTGCCAATTGGTCCATCTCCAAATCTTCTCTTCATTTCCTGGATTATTGTATCTCCCTTTCAGGTGGTAAACTAACCACAAAGGTTAAGTACAGGCTCCCATAGCTACCTTGACAATGCTTTCTCCTAACTTGCCTTCTGTAAGGAGTCCATTGTAATCTCCCAATGTGAAGGCACTTTCAGGAAATCATGTACTTGTACTCCTATGTCCTTCTGTTCTCTAACACTCCCACCGGGGCATGACCATTCACTATCCAAGTCTTACCTTGGTTTAACTTTCCAAAAGGCATTAACTTGCACTAGTCTAGATTGAACATTTTTTGCCATTCCTCAGCCCAGTTACCATCTGACAAAGGTCCTCCTGTCATTTTGATAACCACTTTTGTTGCCTATGATGCCACCTATTATAGTACAATCAGCTCACTGTAATACTATGCCTTTTCCTTCTCGACTTTTGAGGTCAAGGTAATGCACCTGTTGTACGACAAATGACCTGTCCATCCAGGAATCTGGACTTGAGGCTTCAGAATCTGCTCGATTCTAACTGACATCGTGAAATCAATTGTTTTGTGGCAGCAGGGCAGTGCAATGCAATGCAATGCATAAAAATACTGTTAATTAAAAGAATATATAAAACTAATTAGTGCAAAAAGAGAACAAAATAATGAGATGGTGTTCTGTGTTCGGCACAGCTTTGTGGGCCGAAGGGCCTGTATTATGCTGTAGGTTTTTCTATGTTTCTATATACGCCGGTCCAGCCATTGCAGAATCAGTTGTGAAACCTTGCTGCATTCTCTCTAGGGCAAGAGCATCCTTCCTTAGATGAAGAGAATGAAAACATACACAAAACTCCAAACAGGGTGTCACCATTGCTGCAAATATAGGGAGTATATTTGCACCTATACTTCCATTCTCATGCAATGAAGAGCAACTTTGCCATCCTAAATCTTTGGTGCCATTGAACCTTTATTTATCAACTACAATGTTTGCAAGGTCTCATGTACCTTCCCTTTTCCCAGTAGAAATCTATTTTCCTGTTTCTCAAATCCAAATGGATAAAGATCTTTACACACATTATCAGGTGTATCGATATTTCAGTGGAACAGGGGAAATTACAGTGGTATGAGAGAGGAACTGGCCCAAGTCAATTGGAAAAGTAAACTAAATGGAGAGATAGCAGAGCAGAATCGGATGAAATTCCTACAAGAAATAAGGAAAATGCAGGAAAAATATATTCCAAGAAAAAGAAAATCATGAATGGAAAAATGGCACAAATGTGGCTAAGGAGAGAGGTTAAGGCAAAAATAAAAGCAAAAGAAACGGCGTACAAGGAAGCAAAAATTAGTGGGAAAAATGAGGACTGGAAGACCTTTAAAAATTTACAGAAAGAAGCTAAGAAGTCATTAGGAAAGAAAAGATGAATTATGAAAGGAAGTTGGCGATTAACATAAAAAAGGATACTAAGAGTTTTTTTAAATATATGAAGAGTAGAAGAGTGACAAGGGTAGATATGGGACCGATTGAAAACGATGCTGGAGTAATTATAATGGATAACAAAGAGATGGCGGAGTAACTGAATGAGTATTTTGCATCAGTCTTCACAGTGGAAGACATGAGCAATATACCTGATAGCCAGAGGTATCAGGGAATAGAATTAGGTACAGTCAAGATAACTAGAGAGAAAGTGCTTGGGAAGCTAAATAAGAATAGATAAGTCTTCCGGCCCAGATGAGGTGCACCCAAGAGTTCTGAAGGAGGTGGCTTTGGAGATTGTGGAAGCATTGGAAATGATCTTCCAGGAATCAATAGACTCTGGCATGGTTCCGGAGGACTGGAAGGTCGCAAATGTAGTTCCGCTATTTAAGAAAGGAAGGAGGCAGCAAAAAGAAAATTACAGACCTATTAGTCTGACATCGGTGGTTGGAAAGATATTGGAGTCAATCCTCAAGGACGAGGTTATGAAATACCTCGAGGTGCATGACAAGACGGGCCGAAGCCAGCATGGTTTCATGAAGGGAAGATCCTGCCTCACCAACCTATTGGAATTTTTTGAGGTAATCTCGAATAAGATTGACAAGGGAGAGGCTGTGGATGTTGTGTATTTGGATTTTCAAAAGGCCTTCGATAAGGTGCCGCCTATGAGGCTGCTTAATAAGATGAGAGCCCATGGAATTATAGGAAAGATATTGAAATGGGTGGAGCATTGGCTCATAGGCAGAAAGCAAAGGGTGGGAATAAAGGGATCCTATTCTGATTGGTTGCCGGTTACTAGTGGTGTTCCGCAAGGGTCGGTGTTGGGGCCGCTTCTTTTTACGATGTATATCGATGATTAGGATTATGGATTAAATGGTTTTGTGGCCAAGTTTGCGGATGACACCAAGATAGGTGGAGGAGCAGGAAATGTTGAAGAAACGGAAAGGTTGCAGAGAGACTTAGTCAGTTTAGGAGAGTGGGCAAAGAAATGGCAGATGAGATACAACGTTGACAAATGTACGGTTGTACATTTCGGAAGAAGAAATAATCGGGCAGATTATTATTTAGACGGGGAGAAAATTCAAAAATCGGAAGTGCAACGGGACTTGGGGGTCCTCGTGCAGGATACCCTAAAGGTTAACCACCAAGTTGGATTGGCGGTAAGGAAAGCGAATGCTATGTTGGCATTCATTTCAAGAGGAATAGCGTATAAGAGTAAGGAAGTGTTGATGAGGCTCTATGGGGCATTAGGGAGACCTCATTTGGAATACTGTGTGCAGTTTTGGGCCCCCTATCTTAGAAAGGATATACTGATGTTGGAAAGAGTTCAGAGAAGATTTATGAGGATGATTCCTGGAATGCAGGGGCTAACATATGAGGAGCGTCTGTCAGCTCTTGGATTGTATTCATTAGAGTATAGAAGAATGAGAGGGGATCTCATAGAAACGTTTTGAATGTTGAAAGGGTTGGACAGAGTAGATGTGGAAAGGTTGTTTCCCTTGGTGGGTGAGTCCAGGACAAGAGGCCACAGTCTTAGAATTAGAGGGTACCCAGTTAAAACAGAGATGAGGAGAAATTTTTTTAGCCAGAGGGTCGTGGATTTGTGGAATTCGTTGCCACATATGGCTGTGGAGGCCCGATCATTGAGGGTGTTTAAGGAGGAGATTGACAGGTATCTAATTGGTCAGAGTATCAAGGGATATGGGGAAAAAGCCGGAAATTGGAACTAGATGGGTGAATAGTTTAGCTCATGGGAGAGCTGTGGAGCAGACATGATGGGCCGAATGGCCTACTTCTGCTCCTTTGTCTTGTGATCTTGTGAACCTGCATTTGCCATGCATTTTCTTATTCACTTAACTTGTCAAAATCACATTATAGCCTTTCCGTGTCTCCATACAATTCCCATTTTCCCACTTACCCAGATCTCTGTTGTCTGCATACTTGGAAATGGTACTTTGAGTTCCTTGATCAAATTTGATGCTTCAGATATCTCCAGCTTTTCTCGTCTTTCCAGCATCTGCAATATTTGTTTTGGTATTCGTGCACTGGGTTGATAGCAGGGCATTTTCTCACAGACCTACTCTGCAGTCATACAATCACATAAGTTTTTGCACCAGTGATGACTTAATTGTTTCCAGTTAAATTAGTCTCAGGTGTAAAGCATTTGTTGAAAGTATTCGATTGGTACAGGATATCACATTCAATCCTCACTTCTCCGAAAATAAAAATGCAAAATAAAAAGCATTCACCCATTTGGAAGTTTTCATGTTTTATTGATTTACAATATTGAATCATAGTGGATTTAATTTGAATTTTTTGACACTATCAAGAGAAAAAGACTATTCTGTGTCAAAGTGAAACAGATCTCTACAATTGATCTAAATTAATTACGAATATAAAACACAAAATAATTGTTGCATAAGTATTCACCACTCCCCACTTTAATATGATACACCAAGTCATCATTGGTGCTGCCAATGGTTTTAGAAGTCACATAATTAGTTAAATGGAGACCTGTGTGCAGTCAATGTGTTTCAACTGTTTGTAGTTAAAAATATACCTGTATCCGGAAGGTCTGACTGTAGGTGAGTCAGTATCCTGGCAAATACTACATCATGAAGACAAAAGAACACTCCAACAACTCCATGAAAAGGTTGTTGAAAAGCACAGGCCAGGAGATGGATACAAGAAAATTTCCTAGTCTCTCAATATCCTTTGGATTCCAGCTCAGCCAATCATCAAGAAATGGAAAGAATATGGCACAGCTGCAAATCGGCCTACAGCAGACTGTCCTCAAAAACTGAGTGACTGTGCAAGAAGGGGACTAGTGAGGGAGGCCACCAAGAGACCTATGACAACTCTGGGGGAGTTACAAGCTTCAGTGGCTGAGATGGGAGAGACTGTGCATACAACAACCGTTGACTGTGTGCTTCACCGGAACCAACTTTCTGGGAGAGTGGCAAAGTGAAAGATATTGTTGAAATAAACTCCCATGAAATCTTGGGTAGAGTTTGCCATGAGGCAGGTAGGTGACCCTAAAGTCAAATGGAAGAAGGTTCTATGGTCTGAAGAAACCAAAATAGATTTTTTTTTGTACAGATTGGCACTAATGACAAAAGAAGGAAAAGTAAACAAGAGAGAATTTCAGGAGTTGGGTTGAAAGATAAGAAGCAGGACTTCCAGGATAATAAGCTCTAGATTGCTACCTGTACCATGCACAAGTGAGGATAGAAAAAGGATACTTTGGCAGATTAATGCATAGCTAAGAAACCGGGGTTTCAGCTTCTTGGATCATTGGGATCTCTTCCGGGGAAGGTATGACCTGTACAAAACTGACAGGTTGAACCTGAACCCGAGGGGCCCAATCCTCTCACAGGCTGTTTGTTAGGGCTGTTGGGGAGGGCTTAAACTAATTTGGCAGGAGGATGGGACCTGGAGTGAAGGGAATCACAATAGGGTGGATGGTAAAAAAACAAAGATAGTGTGCAGTCAGACTGTCAGGAAGGGCAGGCGGGTGATGGGACATAATTGCAGCCAGCAGGGTGAGTATCAGTGCATGAGGAATGCAGAATCAAAATGGGAGAAAATGCAGCACTCAAGATGTTCCATCCCAATGTACGGAGTATAAGAAATAAGGTGGATGATCTTGTTGCACTATTACAGATTGTCAGGTATGATGTTGTGGCCATCACTAAATCATGGCTGAAGGATGGTTGTAGTTTGGAGCTGAATGTACACAGTTACACATTGTATCGGACAGATAGGAAGGTTGGGAGAGGGGGTGGTGTGGCTCTACTGGTAAAGAATGGCATCAAATCAGTAGAAAGATGTGACGTAAGATTGGAAGATGTTGAATCCTTGTGGGTTGTAGATAGAAACTGCAAGTGGAAAAGGACCCTGATGACAATTATATACAGGCCTCCCAACAGTAACTGGGATGTGGACCACAGATTGCAACAAGAAATAGAAAAGGCATATCAAAATGACAATGTTATGATACTCATGGGAGATTTTAATATCTCGGTTGGGAAAATCAGGTTGGTAATGGATCTCAAGGGAGTGAGTTTGTTGAATGCCCAGGAGATGGCTTTTTAGAGCAGTTTGTCGTTGAGCCTACTAAGGGATCAGCAATATTGGATTGGGTGTTACATAATGCACTGGAGGTGATTAGGGAGCTTAAGGTAAAAGAACCCTTAGGAGGCAGTGATCACAATATGATTGAGTTTACCTTGAAACTTGATAGGGAGAAAGTAAAATTGTATTTCAGTGGAGTAAAGGAAATTACAATGGTATGAGAGAGGAGCTGGCCAAAGTAAATTGGAAGGAGATGCTGGCAGGGATGGCAGCAGAGCAGCAAAGCTGTGAGTTTCTTGGAAAAGTGAGGAAGGTGCAGAATGGATGTATTCCAAAAACAAAGAAATACTCAAAAAGGAAAATACTACAACTGTGTTGGACAAGGGAAGTCAAAGCTAATGTAAAAGAAAAAGAGAGGGCATACAACAAAACAAAAATTAGTGGTAAGACAGAGGATTGGGAATCCTTTAAAAACCTATAGAGAGCAACTGAAAGAATCATTAGAAGGAAAAAGATGAAATATGAAAGCAAGCTAGCAAACAATATCAAGGTGAATAGAAAAATCTTATTCAAATATGTAAAAAAAAAAGAGATGAGAGGACCACTGGAAAATGATGATGGAGAAATCATAACAGGAGCAAGAAGATAGCAGATGAACTAAATGAGTATGTTGCATCATTCTTCACTGTGGAAGACACTAGCAGTCTGCCAGATGTTGTAGTGTGTGAGGGGAGGGAAGTAAGTGCAGTTACTATTAAAAGTGAGAAGGTGCTCAAAAATCTGAAAATCTGGTGCCCTTCCACCAATCTTTGTATCACCTACAAACTTGGCAACAAAGCCATCATCTAAGTCATTTATATACAGCTTAAAAAGAAGTGGTTCCAGCACCGATCCCTGTGGAACACCACTAGTCATTGGCAGCCAACCAGAAAAGGATCCTTTTATTCCCACTCACTGCCTCCTACCAATCAGCCAATGCTCTAACCATGTTAGTAACTTTTTTTGTTACTCTTAACTTGGTAAGCAGCCTCACGTGTGGCACCTTGTCAAAGGCCTTCCGAAAGTCCAAATATAAAACATCCACTGCATCTTCTTTATCTATCCTACTTGTAATCTCCTCAAAGAATTCCAACAGGATTGACAGACAGGATTTTCCCTGAAGGAAACCACGCTGACTTTGCACTATCTTGTTCTGTGTCACCAAGTATTCCATCACCTCATCCTTAACAATTGACTCTAACATCTTCCACTGAGGTCAGGCTAACTGGTCTATAATTTACTTTCGGTTGCCTTCCTGTAAGAAAAGATGTGCTTCGCTGGAGAGTATCCAGGAATGAAAGGGTTATCATTGAGGAAGTTTGATGGCTTTGGCCTGTACTCATTGGAATTAAGGAGGATGAGAGAGGCCTTATTGAACCTTTCAATTCTTCAAAGGCCTAGACAGAGTAAATGTGGAAAGGATGTTTCCAATGGTGGGGGAGTCCAGGACAAGAGGGCACAGCCTTAGGATCCATTTAAAACAGAGTTGCAGTGGATTTCTTTCGTCAGAAGGTGGTGAATTTGTTGAATTTGTTACAACAGACAACTTTGGAGGCCAGGTCATTGTGTGTATTTAAGCCGGAGATTGTAGGTTCTTTATTGGCCACAGCAACAAAGGTTACAGAGAAAGCCGGGGAGTGGGTCTAAGGAGGGGAAATAAAAAGGGTCAGCCATGATTGATGTAGTGGGCCAAATGGACTAATTCTACCTCTATGTGCTGTGGTCTTAAGGTCTTTTCAGCCAACAAATAAGCACTATATTTGGCATAAGCCAAGTGCTGCACATCAAGCACGGTGATGGCTGCATCATGCTGAGGGGATGCTTCAAGTGTTGGCAGGGTTGTGAAGGCAGGGGGTAAAACGAATGCATCAAAATACAGGGAAATCCTGGAAGAAAATCTGATGCAGTTTGTAAGAGAACTTTGATTTGGGAGAAAATTTGTTTTCCAGCAAGACAATGACCCCAAGCGTTAAGTCAAGGCTACACAGGAATGGCTGAAAAACAACGAAGTTAATGTTCTGGCCTGGAGTGGCCAAGTCAGAATCCAGATCTCAATCCAATTGAGAATTTGTAGCTGGACTTGAAAAGTCCTGTTTATTCACAATCTCCACGCAATCTGACAGAGCTTGAGCAGATTTCTAAAGAGGAATGGGGGGAAACCTGTAGAGTCCAGATGTGCAAAGCTGATAGAGACCTATCCACAGAGACTCAAGGCTGTAATTATTGACAATGGTGATCTATTAAATACTGACTAGACAGGGGTGAATATTTATGCAATCAATTATTTTGTGTTTTTGTAATTAATTTAGAACACTTGTACAGACCTATTTTCACTTTGACATGCAAGTCTTTTTCTGCTGATCAATGTCAAACAAAGCCAAATTAAATCCACTGTAATTCAATGTTGTAAAACAATAAAACATGAAAACTTCCTGGGGGGACAAGTACTTCTTATAGGCACAGTATTCTTATTGATGACCTTTCACACTTTCCAGCATGCGTCTATGAAATCAGTGGAAATTTTTGGTAGTGGATGGCATTCTTCTACACGTATTGTTGACTTACATGGTGAATTTTTCCCAATGTGCTTTTCTGAAGTTCCAACTGGTTTTTGCAATCCAACCATTATCAGCACGGGTCTGTGTTGACTGTGAGGACAATCACCAAGGATTTCTGAAGCAGCTGGTGGTGGTTCAACTTGACTGTTTGTTGTTACAAAACGGGTCTGGTGTGTAAATTTGTTGCCATCTAGCTGAGAAGAATGTCCCTTTATCTTCAGGATCGTATAGTAGTTAAAAGACGTTACTAGATACCCAATGACTCGATGCTTCTCCGGCTGTGTTGTTTCCTGATTATCCCCAATCTGTATGATGGCTGTTAAAGTCTCCGAGGAATAGTGCTGGGAGCTTGATTTTGGGAACAGTGGATTTGGACAGTCTTCATTTGGAGAATTATAGATATTTACTAGTTAGATTTTCACCTAGTTGAATAGTAGTTTTGTGGATATTGTTATCTGGTGTGATGTTAGAGCTAGTAACAGAAATAGAAGTAAATGAGTTTTTAGCATAATGGCTGACACATGTTTCTTGTGGAATACAGCTGTCACTCTGTAATATCCTAGTATCCTATCTCCAGATGGACCAGAGGTCTCAGTAACGCGAGTTACTTGGAGGGCAACTACATCAATGTCATTATCTGTCAGAATTTTTGACAGGTATTCACATTTCACCATTGACATGCCTTTGACATTGAGTGATGATATTTCGATCTGAGTTTTCAGTGAACTTAGTGCTGGTTTGTTGTTAGTAAAGTTACCTTCGGGTGTTGAGCTTGTAGAGTCTGGTACACTTTTCAAACATAGCAGAGCCTGGGCACTGCGAATATGGACCTTTTTATTCTGGGCGATAACTGAGCCAGTATATATTGAAAAGTTGGCTGGATTCATGATGAAATGTGGCCCGGGAGGGGCAGATATGAATCTGTCTGTTCAGGAGACGGAGCTGGATCAATTTTCTTCTGGCATCTCGTCCACAACCGTCCAACGTGGGTGACCCTGTGTTGGCATCCCATGATGGAGAAATGCAAGCCTAAATGCAGCCTTGAAGCACACAAGCCAAAACACGTTGTCAACGTGTTGGTCCAGGTGGTGGAGACAAAAATATATTCCTTGTTGGTCTAAAGGGAGCAAAGAGCTATTTCAAGCGTTTAAAACAGCATGAGATACAACTACAGTTAATGATCTCCTGAAATTACTCAATGGCAGATGAAATGGATGGATGCAAACTATCGAAAATAAGGACTTCACTCACTCCAGCAAACTGGCATGGACCCTTCTCAAAAAACTAGACCCTAACACAGCACCAAAGGAACGAACCAATTATCCGGTCAGTGCAGTCGCAGTAGCAAAACACATCAAACAAAGAGGAATGCACACTCCTAACCATAAATTTGAAACACAAGTCAGACATGAATAGCAAAAACTTTCCAATAGCATGAGAGAAGATGATGAAACACTTACATCTCCAATAACAACAGCCACAGTAAAATCCACCTTGCAAAGGACAAAATTAGCAAAAGCCGCCAGCATTGTCAGTGTCGATGCAGAAATGCTGAAACATTTTGGAGAAGAGGTTATCAAGTGGCTAACTAGCACGTTCACTGATGTCATAACAAAACGAAAATACCCCAACGCTTAGAATCGTGCCAAAGTCGTTTTGACTTTGGAAAGGTTGCAGATGATCCAGCAAGTTCCCCCCTCTGCTGTATATACAAACTGCTTGAGCGTATTATTTTATCCAGAATATTACCTTTAATAGATCCTTACATACCAATCAACAAGCTGGCTTCACACAACACAACACCTGTGCCAAGTTCTCACACTCACATCGTACATCGAATCAGGCTTTGAACACAAAAAGGAAGCCAGAGCAACTTTTATCAATTTACCCGCTGCATATGTGAGTGCCATTGTTATCACAAAGGAAAAAGTGCTGGGCAAGCTCAAAGGTCTGAAGGTGGATAAGTCACCTGGGCCAGATGGACTACGTCCCAGAGTCCTGAGGGAGGTTGCTGAAGTGATAATAGGTGCATTGGTCATGAACTTTCATGAATCACTTGATTCTTTCATGGTAATAGAGGACTGGAAGATTGCAAATGTCATTCCACTCTTTAAGAAGGGAAGAAGGCAAAAGAAAGGAAATTATAGGCCAGTTAGCCTAACCTCTGGCTGGGAAAGTGTTGGAGTCTGTTATTAAAGATGACGTTCCAAGGTAATTGGAGACTATTGATAAAATAAGTCAAAGTCAGCATAGCTTCTGTAAAGGGAAACCTTGCCTGACAAATCTGTTAAGAGTTCAAGGAAGTAACAAGCAGGGTGGACAAAGGAGAGGCAATGGATATCATTTAATTAGATTTTCAGAAGGCATTTGATAAGGTGCCAGACACGAGGCTGCTTAACAAGATAAAATCCGTTGGTGTTACAGGAAAGACACTGACATGGATAGCAGAATGGCTGACCTGCAGGCAGTGAGGGGGAATAAAAGAGGCCTTTTCAGGTTGGCTGCTGGTGACTAGTGTTCCTCAGCGGTCAGTATTGGCACTGCTGCTTTTCACATTGTTTGTCAATTATTTGGATAATGGAATTGACAGCTTTGTGGTGGAGTTTGCGGGTGATACGAAGGTAGGAGGAGGGGTAGGTAGTGCTGAGGAAGCAATACAATTGCAGCAGGACTTAGACAAATTGGAAGAATGGGCAAAAAAGTGGCAGATGGAATACAGTGTTCAGAAATGTAAGATAATGCATTTTGGTAAAAGGAACAATAGTGTAGTCTATTCTCTAAATGGTGGGGGGAACGTCAACTCAGACCATGAGAGGCCTGCGTCGGGCATTTTCATGCCTTACAAGGCACAGATTGGAAGTCTGTGTGGGGCGTCACTCCTCACACAGACTAGAGCAATGTGTGATTAAGTGCCTTGCTCAAGGGCACAAACACGCTGCCACAGCTGAGGCTCGAACTAGCGACCTTGAGGTAACTAGGCAAACGCCTTAACCACTTGGCCACGTGCCCAACACGAAATGGGAAGACGGTTAAAACATCAGAGGTGCAGAGGGACTTAGGACTCTGTGGGCAAGATCCCAGAAGATTAATTCACAGGTCAGGCCTGTGGTAAAGAAGGCAAATGCAATGTTGGCATTTATTTCAAGGGGAATAGAATATAAAAGCAAGGAGATAATGCCGACCCTTTATAAGGCACTAGTCAGGCCACACATGGTGTATTGTTATCAGTTTTGGGCCCCAAATCACAGAAAGGATGTGTTGTCATTGGAGAGATTCCAGAGGAGGTTCACAAGGATGATTCAAGGAATGAAGGGGTTAACATACGAGGAGTGTTTGGCCTGTACCTACTGGACTTTACCAGAATGCAGGGGGAGCTCATTGAAACTTACCAAATGTTGAAATGACTAGATAGGGTGGATGTGGAGAGGATGCTTCCTCTGGGGGGGGGGGGGGTATCCAGAATTAAAGGGCACAGCCTCAAAATTGAGGGGCCACCCTTTAGAACAGATGTAAGGAGGATTTACTTCAACCAGAGAGTAGTGAATCTGTGGAATGCTCTGCCACAGACTGCGGTGGAGGCCAAGTCCGTGCATAGATTTAAGGTTGAAGTTGAATATTTCCTGATCGTCAGGGCATCAAAGAATATGGTGAGAAGGGACGAGTATGGGGTTGAGTGGGATCTGGGATCAGCCATGATGGAATGGCAGAGCAGACTCAATGGGCTGAATGGCCTAACTCTGTTCCTATGTCTTATGATCTTATGGTTCTGGTGCTCCTGGGCTTTACTACATCTACCAGTAAACACTGGACAGCCGCAAATTGACTCAAAAGTTGACATGTCAAAACAGTACCAACACTACCCCAACGGGGTACCCTCTCCTGTCTTGTCCCCCAGCTTGTCCCTGTGGTGCCCCAACCCAGAATGTCCTCCACCTGGTGCAAAGAGGCCCTCTCACCAAGATCTGAGATGGCCTTGCCATGGGCCATTGAGGCCACGTGCTGGAGGAGTGGCTTGACAAAGACCAATTAGAAGAGTGAAGAGAAAATCACCTGCCATACAAAACAACAAGATAGGCACTCTATGTTTTATTTTTACCAAGAGAATTCAGATTCCTTGGTGACTTAGAAGCAGTACTACATTGGAATTCTGTTCGGGTGCAAGCAGCTTTATTAGCCTAGGGAGATTTGCATGCTGTATTCAGTGATGTACTGGCACCTCTCCTGATCACTCTGAACTGTGGAGAAAATGCATTCATAAATGCTAATAAACAAGGTTATTTACTTCCTAGATCTGCAGGCTAATCTGTCACTATGAAGAGAAAGTTTTTCCTTCTGAAAGTTAACGTAACTTATTTTACATATTATAAACTCTCATTTAAAGGTGGTGGTGAAGTATGTGCAGTGAAAATTATAACTGAGAAGGTGCTCAGGAAGCTTAATGGTCTGAGGGTGGATAAATCTCCTGGACCTGATGGAATGCACCCTCGGATTCTGAAGGAAGTAGCTGGAGAGATTGCGGAGGCATTAACAATGATCTTTCAAGAATCGATAGATTCTGGCATTGTACCGGATGACCGGAAAATTGCAAATGTTACTCCACTATTTAAAAAGGGTGAGAGGCAGCAGAAAAGAAACTATAGACCTGTTAACCTGACATCAGTGGTTGGGAATTTGTTGGAATCAATTGTTAGGGATGAGATTATGGAATACCTGGAGGCACATGACAAGACAGGCCAAAGCCAGCATGGTTTCCTGAAAAGAAAATCCTGCCTGACTAACCTTCTGT
Organism: Mobula birostris; assembly: GCF_030028105.1. Classification (NCBI taxonomy): domain Eukaryota; kingdom Metazoa; phylum Chordata; class Chondrichthyes; order Myliobatiformes; family Myliobatidae; genus Mobula; species Mobula birostris. The sequence continues at coordinate 194,268,953 of NC_092375.1, forward strand.
AATTTTTTGAGGAAATTACAAGCAGGGTAGACAAAGGAGATGCAGTAGACATGGTGTACTTGGATTTTCAGAAGGTCTTTGACAAAGTGCTGCACATGAGGCTACTTAGCAAGGTAAGAGCCCGTGGAATTACAGGGGAGTTACTAGCATGCGTGGAGCATTGGCTGATCAGCAGAAGACAGAGAGTGGGAATAAAGGGATCCTATTCTGCCTGGCAGCCAGTTACCAGTGGAGTTCCACAGTGGTCGGTGTTGGGACTGCTGCTTTTTATAATGTATGGCAATGATTTGACAATGGGATTGATGGATTTGTGGCTAAATTTATCGATGATATGAAGATAGGTGGAGGAGTGGGTCATGTTGAGGAAACAGAGAGCCTGCAGAGAGACTTAGATAGTTTAGTTCAATGGGCAAAGAAGTGGCAAATGAAATACAATGTTGGAAAGTGTATGGTCATGCACTTTGGTGGAAGAAATAAACTGGCAGACTATTACTTAGATGGGGAGAGAATTCAAAATGCCAAGATGTAAAGGGACTTGGGAGTCCTTGTGCAGGATACCCTAAAGGTTAACCTCCAGGCTGAGTCGGTGGTGAAGAAGGTGAATGGAATGTTGGCACTCATTTCTTGAGGTATAGAATATAAGAGCAGGGATGTGATGTTGAGGCTCTATAAGGCACTCATGAGACCACACTTGGAGTACTGTCTGCAGTTTTGGGCTCCTTATTTTAGAAAGGATATACTGACATTGGAGAGGGTTCAGAGAAGATTCACGAGAATGATTCCAGAAATGCAAGGTTTACCATATGAGGAACATCTGGCAGCTCTTGGGCTGTATTCCCTGGAGTTCAGGACAATGAGGGGGGATCTCACAGAAACATTGTGAATGTTAAAAGGCCTGAACAGATTGGATATGGCAAAGTTATTTCCCATGGTAGGGGAGTCTAGGTCAAGAGGGCACAACTTCAGGATTGAAAGACATCTACTTGGAACAGGGATGCGGAGAAATTATTTTAATCAGAGGGTGGTAAATCTGTGGAATTTATTGCCACGAATGGCTGTGGAGGCCAAGTCATTGAGTGTATTAAAGGCAGAGGTATATAGGTACTTGATTAGCCAGGGCATCAAAGGGTATGGGGTGAAGCGAGGGGAGTGGGAATGACTGGAAGAATTGAATCAGCCCATGATTGAATGGCGGAGCAGACTCAATGGGCCAAATGGCCTACTTGTGCTTCTATATCTTATGGTCTTATGATGTTTGTCCGTCGTGTCCAAAAATGACAGGAAACCTGTGCGGAAGAGTTTCTAAAGGGGAAAAGCCACTGCACTGGGGCAGCATGCTCTCGCAACCTCAGATGTCCGTGTCCAGTGGTACAAACAAGCATCACAAACTGGGGACTTCCTTGGTTGCAGTTGGTGACCATGATGTCTTCTATGCCTTGTTATGTCCCTTCACTCTCCACAGAGCATGGCAGTCCTGCCTTCCTGGACATTGGACCTCACTGTAGACCTCATCTGCCCAGTCCACCAGAGCTGACTTCACATGCTGGGAAAGGCATGTCCCTATCTCACCAGGGAATGAAGCCGATGGCTACCCTCGCCTGGTTTAGCCCACCTGTCAAAATGGTATACCAAGGTGTCACAGCTGCTTTGAGCCACAGGTGAGAACTGAGTGCTTAGGAAGAACCAAAGGTGAGAGAACTGCCCCAGAATGGACACGACAAGCCGCTTCACCAGATATAGAGGTGCTACCCAGCCCTGGACACCCCATACACCCCCTTATTTATAAGACAAAGGTACATAGAACATAGAATAGTACAGCACAGTACAGGCCCTTCGGCCCACAATGTTTTGCTGACCCTCATACCCTGCCTCCCATATAACCCCCCCAGCTTAAATTCCTCCATACACCTGTCTAGTCGTCTCTTAAATTTTACTAGTGTAAATTTCTCTAGGTAAAAGCCGTACTTTTTATGCCATGGTTCTGATGCTTCCCTCAGTTTCCTGCTTCCCGGCTAAAGCATGTGACACATCCCATGCTACACTTTGTTGAACAATAAACTGCCGGTATCTTGGTTCATGCAAATTTTCTTTTGAGTAGTCCTATCTGTTGCAATGGAATCATAGAACACTTCAGCATAGGAACAGGCCCTTTGGCCTGTCGAGCCTGTGCTGAACTATTTAAACTGCCTACTCCCACTGACCTGCACCCAGCCCATAAACCTCTGTAGCTCTCCCATCCATGTACCTATCCAAATTTCTCTTAAGCATCGAACTCAATCCTGCATCCACCATTTACACTGGCATCTTGTACCACATTCACTATCTTTGAGTGAAGAAGTTTCTCCTCATGTTCCCCTCACACATTTTTCCTTTCACTCTTCACCTATGACATCTGGTTCTAGTCTCACCCAAACTCAATGGTAAAAGATTGCTTGTATTCACCTTATCAAACCCCTCATAGTTTTGTATACTTCTATCAAATCTCCCCAATATTCTACGCTCTAGGAAATAAGGTCCTACCCTATTCAACCTTTCCCTACAACTCCAGTTCTCAAGTCACTACAACATCCTTGTAAATTTTCTAGGCACTTGTTCAATCTTATTGATATCTTTCCTGTATGTAAGTGACCAGAACTGCACACAATATTTCAAATTGGGCCTCACCAATGTCTTATACAACTTCAACATAGTGTCCCACCTCCAGTACTCAATACATTGTTTTACGAAGGCCAATGTTCCAAAAGCTTTCTTCATGACCCTATCAACCTGTGCTGCTACTTTCAAGGAAATATGGATCCGTATTCCCAGGTCCCTCCATTCAACCACACTCCTCAGCGCCCTACCATTCACTGATTTATCCTCCCAAAGTGCAATACCTCACACTTACCTGCATTAAATTCTATTTGCAATTTTGCAGCCCATTTTCAACCTACTCCAGATCCCACTGCAAACTCTAATAACCTTCCTTGCTGTTCACTGATCCCCAATCTTAGTGTCATCTGCAAATTCTCTGATTCAGTTTACCACTTTATCATCGAGGCGGTTGATATAGATGACAAACAACAATAGATCCATTACTGAATCCTGTGGCACACCACCAGTCACAGGCCTCCAGTCAGAGAAGAAACCACCTACAATAACTCTTTAACTTCCTCCACAAAGCCAATGTCTAATCCAATTTACGATCTCCTCCTGATTGTAACTTGTCCCATTATGTTTCTATTCTTAGTGATAACAATGATATGTCAGGCCCTAACCGGTTCTCACTATCCCAGTAGCTCATTCCATCCCATGCCATCAGTACCAATGACAGAACACTTTGGCTGATCTTTCTTCGCTTAATCTCAGGTATTGTAGGTATAGGACATAAAAAGGGAAGAACAGAAGTAGGCTATTCAATTTCTCAAGCACACTCTCAATTAAATCAGGAATGATTCAATCTTTCCCTTCTTAACTTCATACCTCTTGACTTCCTTGTAATTCAAATCTCTGCCAGTCTCCACTTTGAACTTATTCTATGACTTCACCTTCATGGGTTCTGGATTGGAAAATTCCAAAATGTAATGACCTTCTGAGGGAAGAAGTGCTGCTTTCCTCCATCATAAATGGGCAATTCCCGTATTTTGAAACTATGCCCTCTAATTCTACATATGGTCATTAGGAAAACCATCCTCTCAATACTTGTATGAATCCTACTTGATTCTACTTCTGCTTCTTCCTACAGCATGAAGGGATGCAGGCAGAAGGTAGGAGATTGGGGCTGTGAGGGAAATGGATCAGACATGATGAAATGACAGAGCAGATGCAATGCATCAATTGGCCTAATTGCACTCCTATGATGTTATGGTGATTCAATAATCTCACATCTCAGTTCTCTAAATCAAAAATCCAATGTCTCATCATATTTCAACCCTTTTACCCCAGGAAAAAATCATAATGAATCTTCTCACTGCTTCCAATGATATATCGTAATGAATTTTTTGCACAGACTCAGACATAAAGTATATTCTTCCCAAAATTTGGAGAATCAAAACTGTAGGAAATGGCCCAGGTGTAATCTCATCCCCTTCATGTAAATCTATCTTCATTCCCCATGCCTTCTAAAATGAAGCCCAATGTCCCATTAGTGTTCCTAATTACTTGCTGTACCGGTATATCAAAACTTTGTATTTCATACACAAGGACCACAAAACCCTTTACACCTCAATATTCTCAGCTCAACGAAAACCAATTTCCCCTGGGATCAATAAAGTATGACTATGACTATACTACTACTACTATTGTGTCCCTTTTCTCTATTTAAGTACCAATTCGCCTTTCATTCTTCCTTCCAAGAAGACATAAATATGTTTTCCCTCTTTCTACTGCATCTTCCAGCTTCTTGACCATTGACTTAGTTTGTTCAACTCCCTTCAGAGGCTTGTCATATCTGTCTTCAAGTTGCAAAAAGACTTATCTTGTATTATAAGCAAGTTTTGCTGCATTACAGTTGATTCCTTCATCCATACCATTAGCTCTTTTAGCAATACTTACTTAAAATACTCTATCTTACATGTTATTTGTTGCTATTTATTTATATTTGCATTTGCACAGTTTGTTTTTCATTGATCTTGTTTGCAGTTGCTCTTCTATAGATTTGCAAAGTATGCCTGCAGGAAAAAGAATCTCAGGGTTGTGTGTAGTGACATGTCTGTATTCTGATAATAAATTTTACTTGGAACTTTGAAATAGATCAAGTCATATCACTGATCTCAGTGGCAACCTGCTTGTTACTGAGAGGCATTCCAAGCAGAGCTCATTTATCTTGAGTCATTTTAGTTTTCTATAACCAATCTTCTACACATACAATTTATTATCCACAACCTAAGAGATAGCTCTTATGTTGTGCAGCAACTATTTATGAGTCAATTTATTGATTACCTCATGGAATTCCAAATGTGCTACATCACCACGATCCCACACAGTTGTGACGGGCCTTCCTTACATGGGTAGTCCTTGCCCAGTGCCACCCTTATTTAATGCAACCAAAGCTGTGTGCAGTTCTACAGATGTGGTTCCCTGATAACCTGTAGTTATAACAAGACGCTCCTACTGGGGTAATCCAACATACTCCATCTATTTACTTATTTATTTATTGACCCTTCGAGGCAGACCACCCAGCAACACCCCCCACCCCAAGATATTTTTCTGCAGACTTGACTATAATTTTAATTTTTTCGGTTCTTTTGTCTGTTTGTGCTGAACAGTTAATTGCATCTACCATAAACAGTACGAAATCCTTCTTTCTCATAATTAGTGTGTCCTTATTTATCATATTATATCCTCACAGTTCTCCGGTTTATTATTCCCTGTATTTGTTTGCTTGATAGCTTTTTTTCCAGCAAATGCTTTCATTGCCTCTACATAACTGATCCCTTGAGCTACTTTTACATGTTGTATCTCAGCTTCTTTCTTGATAATAATGCACCCTTGATAAGCTGTGCTGTGTTCCTCACCACAATTGCAGCATTTCAGCCTAGCTCCCACCTCACATTTCCCATATTCATGTTCTCCAGCGAATCTTCTGCATCTTTGTTTCCCTCTGTTGACCACCACAATATGCCCGAATTTCTGACATTTAAAGCATCTTAAAGGCGGTGGTTTATATATTCTGACCTCGTAACACATATACCCTAAATAAACTTTAGTCGGCAATCTCTCTTCATCAAAGCTGATCATAACCGATAAACTATCACACTTTTTCCCATTTCTTGTAACTTTCAAACATTTGGCCTCAATAATTTTTGCTCCTTTTATGTTCTGTTTAATCTCATGCATAGTGAATTTTGTTGGTATCCCCGAAATAACTCCTCTAGTCCACTTTCTATTGTTGGGTATTGAGCATTGTACTTTTTTGCCATCTATTTTTTTTAATCTTATCACTTTGCCTTGTTGAGCACTGTCCCGACAAATCACTAATAGTGATCTATTTTGTAAAATCTTTGCTTTTTTGACTTCACCTATAAGTTTGTTGATTATCTTCGTCAAATGAATCGGGTTCTATTCATCAAAAGACGCTCCGTCTTCGCTCAGTGTTATAATTGCTTTAATCTCATCTTCTTTCTGTTGTTTTGCTATCCTATTTTGTTTGTCCTCTGACTCCTTAGAGTTTGACATGTCATACTTTGGTTTCCTTTCCCCACTCTCTTCATTCCATTCCTCTATCTCAAACTCACTTTCACTATCCGTCAACCTGTTTATCCTGCAGGATATTTTCTTCATCAACTCAGCAATTGCAGCCTCCGTGCTCCTTTCCAACTCCACCAGCCAACTCAAATTTCCAACTCCAGCCAACTCCACACTCTCAGCCCCTGCCAGCTCCCTGTTCAACTCAGCAGCCATCTTCTAACTGGCCTAAATCTCTCTGCAAGCTTTGAAAACCTACTTCATTATCCACAACTCCACCTATCTTAGTATTATCTGCATACTTACTCATCCAATTTACCACCCCATCATCCAGCTCATTAATATATATGACAAACAACATTGGACTCAGTACAGATCCCTGAGGCACACCACTAGTCACCAGCCTCCAATCTGACACACAGTTATCCACCACTACTCTTTAGCGTCTCCCATCCAACCACTGCTGAATCCATTTTACTACTTTGATATTAATGCCTAACAATTGAACCTTCCTAACTAACCTTCCATGTGGAACCTTGTCAAAGGCCTTACTGAAGTCCATATAGACAACATCCACCGCTTTACCCTCATCAACTTTCCCAGTAACCTCACCAAAAAATTCAATAAGATTTGTCAAACATGACCTTCCACGCACAAATCCATGTTGACTGCTCCTAATCAGACCCTGTCTATCCAGATAATTATATATACCATCTCTAAGAATACTTTCCATCAATTGACCCACCACTGACGTCAAACTCACAGGCCGATAATTGCTACGTTTACTTTTAGGACCCTTTTTAAACAATGGAACAACATGAGCAATACACCAATCCTCCGGCACCATCCCCGTTTCTAATGACATTTGAAATATTTCTGTCAGAGCCCCTGCTATTTCCACACTAACTTCCCTCAAGGTCCTAGGGAATATCTTGTCCGGACCCGGAGACTTATCCACTTTCATATTCCTTAAAAGCGCCAGTACTTCCTTTTTTTAATCGTCATACTTTCTATAACTATCCTTCTTGTTTCCTTTACCTTACATAATTTAATATCCTTCTCCTTAGTGATTACCGAAGAAATCTTGAGAATATATTCAAAGAACTCTTGTAAGACTTTCTAAATGTCCTGTCATTATCATCTTAATAGTAAAATCTAATATTTTCCACATTATAAATAGCTGGGAATATTTTCCTTATATATAACGGAGATTTGACTTATTACTTCTAGCTGTCTCCCTTCTTTCTTGAATGATGGTGTTACACTGGTAGTCTTTCGATCCACTGACATCTCTCCAGAACCAGAGGAGTGTTCGTAGATTGAAACAAATAGATCCACCATTTCTGTTGCCATTTCTTTCAAATCAGGTCATCAGCTCCAATTGATCTGTTCACCTGCAGTCCCACCAAGTTTGCCTTGCAATCTCTCTTGAATGGCAAAGATCAATTTAAGTTTCTCCATCCTTATCATCCCTTAATTATGTGTTATTATTAGGGTTTATATATTTTTAATTTTCTATCACAAGAACTAAGACTAATAATTATCTAGAATGTCTACCAATTAGACAACAAGAGCAGAATTAGGCCACTTAGCTCAACAACTCTGCTCTGCCATTTCATCACAGCTGATCCTCTTCTCTTCTCAGCCCCAATGCCCTGCCTTCTCCCATAACCTTTCACATCTTGACTTATCAAGAATGTATCAACCACCAACTTAAATACACACAATGACCTGCCCTCCACAACTGCCTGGAAATGAATTGCACAAATTCACCACTCTCTGTCTAAAGAAATTCCTCTTCATCTCTGTTCTAGAAAGATGTCCCTCTATTCCTAGACAGTGTCCTGTAATTCCTATTATTAGTTCCCAAGTTAATTGTAATTTCTAAATGAATTAATACAGGCCATACATCCAGCTCAGCATTAAAAGTTCCCACACTGAAACATGACAATTCTGTATAAAAACTGTGGCAATTTGAAAAGAAAGCTCAGCTGCTCCTCCAGTAACGTTGTCATCCCAACCAAACTTCCTCTGATGGGATTGAATTTTAGATACACATGGCAAGGTTCTTGTAAGTTTTTTATCTATTCCATATCGTAACTGGAATGCAATCTAAGCATCAGAAAAACAGTCCTACTGTATTTAATTGACTGGAAAGCTTTGAAGATCAAGTGAAGGCAGCTTCTGAGGTTCAATCCTTAAGTAGTGAAGTTCATTTACAGGATGGGAGAGCATTCTAACTTCCTGCATCACTGTCAGGTATGGTGGGGTGGGGGGGGGGAACTCACAGCATAAAATAAGCTGCAGAAAGTTGTAAACTCAGTCAGCTTCATCATGGGCACTAAACTCCCCAGCCCCTAAGACAAAGTCAAGAAGCCATCCTCAAAAAGGAAACATCCATCATTAAGGGCCCCCATCACCCAGGAAATGCCCTCCTCTCATTGTTACCAATAGGGAGGAGGCACAGATCCAAAAGTTACACGCTCATTGATCCAGAAACAGCTTCTTCCGCTCTGCCATCTGACTTCTGAATGGAAATTGAACTCATGAACACTACCTCTCTTTTTTCTCTTCTTGAACCATTTATTTAATTTAACATATATATACACACACTGTGATTTACAGTTTTATTATTTTGTATCACAATGTACTGCTGCCACATAACAATAAATTTCATGATGTATGCCAGTGATATTAAACCTGATTCTCATTTTGGAATGCTTTATTAGTTTATTTCCTGCTTTTCCTTTGTTAATCTAAATGCTTTCACTTCCATTCTTTGATCCCTGAGGGTGTTACACTAAAAGGAGGCCAGTGATGATTTTATTGCGGAAGAGTAGGAACAACATGCATTTATGTAAGACTCTAGAACATCAACAAGCCAATACTTTTGAAGTGTTGTCACTGTATTAATGCTGTAATTCTTTCTGAGTTCATTACCTGGGACCTCTTTGACTTTAGGCAATTTATGGCTTTTGATTTAGAAGGTTTAGTGGCTTAATTATTTGCAAACTTCCATAAAATCCTTAGTAATAACTTAAATTAGCACAGGGAACTGTTAGCTCAGAACTGAATTGAATAGCTGTTCTAATTGAGCTATTTCCAAACTAAGCACCATTTTATAGAATATTTTATGAAGTTTGAAAACCATCTTCCTCTCTGACCTGAAAGGGACCTTTTGAGCTGTTTTCGAAGAACCTGTCCCTGAGGATTTCAGATACAGCTTCTGAAGGAATTGGCGACTTCTGACTGGAGTTATATTTGTTTCTGCCCATGTGCTGAGGGTTGCCTAGAACAGCACACTGGAATTCTAACATCTGACTGATAGCACAGGTTCTGCGAAAAAAATTCCTGTCCAGTAAAAGAGATTGCTGCCTCTCCAAATAGTATTAAGCCTTAAAATCACTAATACCTACATGAACGAGCTTTGTACATGGATTGAATGACTTGCTTCATAATGCTGAGGAAAACTGGTCCACGTGACATTGTTTCTTCCTTGACAATTGTCACCTTAAGTGTTTGTTGAATCATACCGGCTATCCATGGTTCACTTTCATTTTAATCTATAAATAGCTCAAAACAACTGAATGTCAGACAGTCACACGTGAAATTAACTAACAGAGGATAGACAAGTATGAAGACGTGGTAGATCAAGTACAAATATTTTTCAATGTTAGCAGATACAAATGGCCACAATCAAGAAATATTGGTCTTTGTCATGGTAAGAAAACAGAAAATGCTGGAAAGATCACCAGCAACTGCTGAGTTGTAAAGAAAGGCCTGAAATGTTAACGGATTCCTTATCCGCATTCACTGCCTGAGCTGCTGAGTGTTCCCAGTGTTTCCGGTTTTTATTTCAGATTTCCAGTGTCTATATTTTATCCTTGTGTGTGTATACAATCATATAAAATCATCTCAATTTCATGAGGAAATTTATCAACAAAATTAAACTTTGAGTCTCTTTGGGGCATATTAAAAAGGGTGAAAAAAAACTTTGTCAAGGGAAAAAGTTATGAATGGTAGCCTAGTTTAAAGGAAGGAATTCTAATGTTATCATCCTAAAGAAGGGTCTCAGCCTGAAATGTCAACTATTTATTAATTTCCTGACCTACTAAGCATTTTGTGTATGTTGCTTTCAATTTCCAGCATTTGCAGAACTTCACGTGTTTATAATGTTCAGGATGTTGGTAACTGAAGATATTCCATTCAATATTCATCAAGGATAAAATCAAGACTCCAAAGACCAGAACTGGAGGCCCAAATGAATGGTCCAACATAGGAGGGCTAACACCTCACATCAAGACTCAGCTGTATATCTACACCTGATCAACAATGGACACTCCTTTGACGATAACAAAGTGCACATTTTAGGCAGGACAGTTTGCAGAGGGGGTTAAAAAAGCCATCTTTGTCAAACAGGAAAACCCATCCCTGAACATTGAGGAACATTTAGGTAGATTTAGTTATGAAGCAGATTTGTGATCAAACGTTCAAAACATTAAAAATTAAATTAAGGGCAAAATTGAGTTTATTGTCATTTGTACATGTATTGCAAAGTGTCATGGTGACGAGGGTTGTGCAGGTTGGTTCAAGTGAAAGACATTTTTGATCATCTAGTACAGAGTTTCTTCATCATCATCATCAGGTGCCATGCTCAGTTTGAGCTTTGACTGCCATGGCCCACACACTCCTGTTTCCAGTCAAGTGGATCAATTCATTGGTATTCATTTCCAGTTCTCTGGCTGCTGTTTCCATCATCATTTGTCTTTGCCTTCCTTTTGCTTTCTTCCCTTCAATTTTTCCGATAATTACCATGCATTCTAACTCTTCTTTCCTAATCACATGTCCAATGAAGTTACGTTGCCTTTTCATGATCTCATACATTATTTCTCTTTTTGTTCTTGCTCTGATCATGACATCCTTGATAGATATTTGTTTCATCCATGATATTCTTTGCATCCTCCTCAAAAACCACATCTCTGCTTCAGTCCATTTCCTCATATTACTTGATATTGTCCAACATTCTGATCCATATAACACAACTGGATAAATGTAACATTTCAGTACTCTGAGGCGGGTTGCATGCCTGGTTTAGTGTTGGTCAGTATACTCTTCCTTCTTGTAAATGTGTTTTTTGCCATCCCTATTCTTCTTTTGATGTCCTTGTCGCACCTGCCATCTGATGTCACCCAGCTTGCTAAGTAGCAGAAGTTCTGTACTTGTTTAATGTTTTCCCTGTTTATTCTCAGCCTGCAGATAGGATTCTCCTTCTTTTTGGATATCACCATGCATTCTGTCTTTTTGCAATTGATAGATAGACCCATTTTTGGGGAAAGTGGAGTTACCCCTTAGTCATTCATTGCTCCCAGGGCCGCTCTGACCTGGAATGGTAGCACCTGTAAGGGATCCTGCTCAGGATACGAGCGAAGGCCAACGGCAGATCCGGCAGGTTCAGTAACTGAACTTATGATGGAGAAGACGGATGAGCTACGACCTCAAATGACAATGGCCATAGTACAGGCGGATGAACATTTGGGAAGAGAAATGGCAATTTCTTCAGTTCGCCCAACGGAAGGCAATAGCAAACCACCGTTGCTAGGTACTAGGTTTCCTAGAATTACAGAGTTTCAGACCAACTAATAGAATGTTCTATACTTACCAATGACTAGGTCTAGAGTTATGAAGAAATCATTGTTAAGGTTATGCAAGAAAAGTGAAAAAGGCATGATTGAGAAAACACTGCTTTAACATTCTGGGCTGTTGTGTCCGTATCTCACTTTTTCCTGAAACAATTAAGTTTTATTTACTCCGTAGTCCCCAGTCCTGAGATTTTTTTTTTCCTCTGTAAATGGTTCCCGTTATCATCATATCATTCTGCCATTGATCATCCATGGCTCTGCTGCCAAATCACTATCATAACTGTACAACCTTTTAGCTCATCTCATCCTCATAGCTGTGGAAGACATGTTCATTTTATTGAATAAAATTTATTTTTATTTAAATTTAAATGCATCTGTTGATTTAAATGTAACATGTTTTTTTTTATTTCCTCAATACCCGCATCTGAAAATCAGATCCCTTCAGCAAATCACAGTGAGTCTTTGTTTTAGGGAAGTTAACAATGAAAGTACTACTAAAGGAGGTCTTTTAGTATATTTGCAACAACCTGCATAAAAGAAAACATTTCAATTAAGTACACTTCTGATAAAACAGACATGAAAACATCTGTCCCCATATAATTTGTTTTCTTTGCCAAATTCTCATTAAAAATGTCAAGATCAGAAAATCATTTTCCATGGGACCTATTTTATCTCAGAATCACTAAAAGAAGGGTCTGACATCAAATTCTGTACTGCATGAACTCAATAATATGAAATTCCATCCCATCTAGTTTTTTACAGTATAGGATTCCCAGTCAGTATGTGGGAAATTATAATCACTTTCAATAACAACCTTATGTTTCTTGCAACAGTCTGTGATCTCTCTACAAGTTTGGTCATCTGAATCCCGCAGACCATTCAGTGGTCTGTAATACAGCCTCACTGACATGGTCATACCTTTCTTACTTCTCAGTTCCACCCATTATGCCTCCCTGGACAAGTTCTCCTGTCTGTCCTGATGGAACACTGCCATGACATTTTCCATAACTAGTAATGCCACCCTCTCCTCCTTTAATCTCTCTCGCACTTCTCATTTAAAACAACAGAAACCCAAAATACTAAGCTGCCAGTCCTGCCCTTACTGCAACCAAGTCTCATAATGGCTACAACGTCATAATTCAAGGTGTTGATCCATGCCCTGAACTCATCCGCCTTCCCTATGATAATTCTTGCACTGAAGTATATGCAGCTTAGGACATTAGTCACACCATGCCCAACCTTTTGTTTCCTGACTTTGTCTGAGGTCTTAACAAGATCTGCCTCCACAACCTCTCCACTAACTGTTCTAGCTCTCTGGTTCCCATCCTCCTGAAACTCTAGTTTAAACCCCACCGTGCAGCATTAGCAAACCTTCCTGCTAGGATATTAGTCTCCCTCCAGTTCAGGTGCAAACATTTCTTCTATATAGGTCTCACCTTCTCTGGAAGAGAGACCAATGATCCAAAAATCTTATGTCCTCCCTCCTACACCATCCCCTTATCCACAAGTTAAACTGTGTAATCTTCCTATTTCTGGTCTCATTAGTACCTGGCTTGGGTTGGAATCCTGAGATCACAACAGTGGAAGTCCTGCCCTTTAACGTAGCACCTAACTCCCAAAATCCCTTTGCAGAACCTCATCACGCATCCTACCAATGTCATAGGTACCAGCATAGACTATGATTTCTTGCTGTTCACCCTCCTGCTTATGAATGCTGAGGACTCAATCCGACATGTCCCAACCTTCTGACTTTCACCCAATTTCCTCTGTCCTGCACTTTGGGTGTATCTAGCTCTCTCTATGTCATATCTATCCTCAGCCTCCCAAGTGATCCAGAGTTCATCCAGTTCACTGCATCTCCTTAACATGGAGTGGTAGAAGCTACAACTGGATGCATTTCTCGCAGGTGTACTCGACAGGGAATTTGCACTTCCCACATCTCTCAAGGGGAGTATTCCACTATCCTACTTGGCATCCCAACTGTTCTAACTGTGCAAATATAGAGTGGGAAGGACAATAAACTGGGGGGCTGGGGGGAGCTCTACCAACAGCTTTTTTGTGTTCTCTCACTGAAGCCTCAAACAGTAAAAGACTAAAAATTTCTCCACTCTAACTCTGACCACTCCTACAATAGCTGCTCCACTTGTTGCTGCCTTATTTTAATTTGCTCTTGCTAAACAATCCCAAACGCTGATCAGCCAACACTCAATGATGACCATTTGTTCTTGGAAAGGTCATGCAGACTCCATAGGACAAAATATCAACAATATGTATCTACAGATTTATTTTTCCAGAGGTGTTTAATGGTTATTTTTAATGCAATATTCCAGTATTGAAAATGACATTCCAGTGATGCTGATTATTACGGGACAAATCCGGTTAAAATTCCATGATATTATGCATGAGGCTTATTATTAATTACATACAGCACTGTTCTCTTTAGAGTGCATAGGATATGAAGGAATTTATACAAATTTACCAGGCAGCATGTATTTTGATTTAATAGCCATGACAATCATGTATTCCGATTTAAAAGCCTGAGGCTCTTTCTATTTTCTAAGCTCCACATTTTATGTGCATGGAGAAAAAAGAATTAAAGTTTGTATGTTTCAGTAAAATAATCGATTTCTTGCACACTTTCCCGTATTAGGAAATTGTTACATCCACTCCAAGTAAAACTCACCAATGGCTAGACATTGCCCTGTTTCAAACCGAACTCTGACTGGATAAAAAGTAAACTGCAATTCACAATCAAAATCACCACCACATGTATATTATAATGAAGGTTTATACACCATAATCTATTAACAGTTGTATGCAGCACATTCAGTGATCACACGTATAATGTTTGTAAAAACAGAGGGGAGGAAAGCAACACACACAAAATGTTGGAGGGACTCAGAGCAGGTCAGGCAGCGTCTATGAAAATAAATAAACAGTCAAACTTGTGGCCAAAACCCTTCATCAGGAGGAAATTCACTGATAATAAGTAAAGCTGATTGCATAGATTACTTACTTAAAGCTGATTACTTACTTTTCACTTTTATCCCATTGACAATTTTAGCTGGATTATAAGGGTGGTTGTTGTTGTTCTTCTTAGTGCATCGTCAGTACTGTGACAATAGTTGTTTCAGTGCTATTTAAGCACAATTTATCCACCTTGACCTACTCCATCATGTCCCAGAAGGCTGAATGTGATCTTGGTGACCTTGTGGTTAAATTCCTGGACCAGAGGCACAGACTATAAATACAACATCCAAAGTATAAAAACACCATGGTAAATGTGGTATTTAAATTCAGTGAATTATCTGGAATTTAGAAAAATTGCACGACTCAATATTAGTAAAGTTGACCGCAAAAACCCAATGATTCACTAATGTTATAAAAAGCCATCTTGTTCTTAAGGAGGCAAATCTGCTGCCCTTTCCTGGTCATCCAATGAGTGCCTCCAGCTCTCAATGTGTTTGACTCTTAATAGCACCGAACCACCAACTTTTACTGTACAATTCAGGAGGAGGAATAATTATGCATCTGAAGTCCTTCTTTCAGAATAATTCTCCATTCCATATGACAACATTCAGAGATTACCAGATGACTATAAGCTATAGGAGCTGAATTAGGACATTTGGCCGATGAATCTGCTCCGCCATTTCATTATGGCTGATCCATTTCCCTCTCAGCCCCAATCTTCTCCCGTCTTCCTCTATTCCTTCATGCCCTGACCAATAACGAATCTATCAATGTCTGCTTTAAATATACAAAAATACTTGGCCTCCTCAGCTGCCTGTGGCAATGAATTCCACAGCTTCACCACTCCCTGGCTAAAGAAATCCCTCATTATCCCCGTTCTAAAAGGATGACGCTCTATTCTGAGGCCGTATCCTCTGGTCTGAGACTCTCCCATCATAAGAAACATCCTCTCCATATCCACTTTATCGAGGCCTTTCACCGTTCGATAGGTTTCAATGAGGTCATTCCTCATTCTTCTGAATTCTAGTGAATACAGGCCCAGAGCCATTAAACACTCTTCATATGATGAGCCATTACCATGAATCTACTTTGAAACCTTCTCAGTTCCAGCACCTACTTTCCAAGACCCAGAACTGCTCACAATACTCCAAGTGAGGCCTTACCACTCCTTTATAATATCTCAAAATTACATGCTTGTAATTATATTCCAGTCCTCTTGAAATGAATGCTAACATTGCATTTGCCTTTCTCTCCAAACACTCAACCTACAAATTAACTTTTATGGAACCCTGCACAAGGACTACCTCGTCCCTTTGCACTTGAGTTTTTTTTTGTATTTTCTCTTCATTTAGAAAAGAGTTATACACTTCCCGATATTGTATTCCATCTGCAAATTATTTGCCCATTCTCCTAACTTGTCTAAGTCTCTCTGTAGCCTCTCTACTACCTGCCTCTCCACTTATCCTTGTATCGTCTGCAAACTTTGCAACAAAGCCATCAATTCCATCTTCCAAATCATTGACATATCATGTAAAAAGAATTGGGGCTCGGAGAGTCATTTTATTGAACATAGAATAAACAGCACAGTACAGGCCCTTCGGCCCACAATGTTGTGCCGACCCTCAAACCCTGCCTCCCATATAAGCCCCCACCTTAGGTTCCTCCATATACCTGTCTAGTAGTCTCTTAAACTTCACTAGTGTATCTGCCTCCACCACTGACTCAGGCAGTGCATTCCACGCACCAACCACTCTCTGAGTAAAAAACCTTCCTCTAATATCCCCCTTGAACTTCCCACCCCTTACCTTAAAGCCATGTCCTCTTGTATTGAGCAGTGGTGCCCTGGGGAAGAGGCTCTGGCTATCCACTCTATCTATTCCTCTTATTATCTTGTACACCTCTATCATGTCTCCTCTCATGGAAGTGGAAGGATTCTAGTCCGCCTTACGGTCTTTTATTGGCTCTCCTCCATTTTGTCCTGTTTAAATTTAGAGAAAATAAGAAGTCGGACATTTGATACATCCTTTAAATTTGAGCAAATCTGGCGGCCTTTTATCCAATATTTTCATTTAATTTGATTTATTTGTAGCCCCCCCGGCCACCCTCAGGGTCGCTCGGCTCGCTGTCGTCTAGGGAAATAGCCTCGGCCCCGCCAAACTGGGTAATTCGTTTGTGTGGATGCTGTGTGAGGTACCCCACCCCGCCCAAATAACAGACAATACACCAGATGCAATTAAATGACTTACAGTTTATAGATATTACTAATTCTATGACATTAATATGCATTTGATACAGAGAGGAAAGTAATGGGAAAAAAAAGGCGCCAACACTTATCAAAGTTCAATCTCTTCGTGCACAAAAACCGTTGGAGCTCAAGGACCTTCTTCCTTGACCCCCTGCGACCCCCTCGGACCACCTCGACCGGCAGCCTGGGACCAACAACGGTGGTCGACCAGATGCTCCACACGAATCCGACCCCGTTAGCGGACTCACAGCACCTCGTCCATCCTCTGTCTCGCCCTCCCGCCTTCTGCCCCCAAACCCCCTCGCAAACGGTATCTTCAAATACACCAAACCCATAACAACTATCCCAATTGGTTAATAGCACCCTCTTATCACCCTCTAAACCACAATAAGCTGCTAGCGCAAACCTTCTCAGCGTTAAAGCACAACAAAGCCGCATTCCCCAGATTAACATAACAAAAACGCCATTTTAATTAGCCTCCGCAGTAACATAAAAGTCGAAACCCCCTTACATATTACTCTTTCAATCTTTTTTTTTCAAAGTTTTAGATTTGATTGGAAAGTCTTTCTTTCTATTTTATTGGTTGTTTCATCAGTCCCTTTTTTGTTTTTTTTTGTTTTTTTATATTATGTAGTGGCTTTTTTTCTCTTCATTTAAAACTCATTTTTTTTCTTTTCTCTTCATAAACTGATAAGAGGAGAATTGCTATTTTCATTTTTATCATATATTTTATACTAGTTTAACAATATCTATGATTTTGACAATGTTTATCTTAATCTCAGTTTATATTGTTACTGATATATATATATTTGAGATCATTCTCCTCTTGATTGTATTTATGCTCCTTTTAAATCAATAAAAAGATTAATAAGGAAGAAAGAAAGAAAAAGAATTGGTCCCAACACAGACTCCTGAGGAGCACCATTAGTCACCAGTAGCCAATCAGAATAGGCTCCTTTTATTCACACACTTTACCTCCTGCCAATCAGCCGCTGCTTTATCCATGCTAGAATCTTTCCTGTAACACCATAGGTTCATAGCTTGTTAAGAGGCTTCATGTATGGCACCTTGTCAAAGGCCTTCTGAAAGTCCAAGTACACAACATCAACCAATTCTCCTTTGTCTATCCTGCTTGTTATTTCTTCAAGTAATTCTAACAGATATGTCAGCAAGATTTTCCCTTCAGGACTATGAGTATGGCCTATTTTATAAGTGCCTCCAAGTGCCCTGAGACCTCATCCTTAATACTCAACTTAATAATCAAATTGCCAAGGACTGTGTGGTGGGGGCTTGTGCATCAGTCTCCCCATGTTAAAAGACCTGATACACAGGCATTTCACCTCGTTAGGTAATCCAGTTGACCTACTTGGACAAGGCCCTGTGGTGATCAGGAAGTGGGGACAGGAGCAGGACAGTGAAGTCTGGGAGCTCCCATCCACAACCTGGCACACAGTCGGTGGGTATTAGATACAGTGGTCTTGCTCTTGGACTGAGACAGGTGGAGCTTTCCATAGCCGCCCCCATGACTATTCAGGACCCGCTTTGCTCGTACCATGTGGGGAAGGGGCTAGAGAACGAACCCAAACAGTAGCCTGCCTCCTCACTCCTGATTGGATTACCAAAGTGGGATCACCAAACTTTGGTTTGAAACAAAAGCGTATGAATTTCAGAGCCTGGAACGTGCGGACACCTTTGGAGAGTGAAGCCAGCAATCATCCTGGAAGACGTACTGTCATCATCTCAAGAGGGCTGAGTAGATACCAAATTGACCTTGCTGCCCTCTCTAAATGTGATTGGCCGAGGAAGGACAACTGAAGAAGAAGCAGAGTGGATATCGCTTTTTCTGGAAGGAGAAATCAGCAGATGAACCCAGAATCCACTGATTTGGATTCACCATAAAGAACAGCATCATCAGTCACCTCCCTGAATTGCCTGGTGGCATCAATAAACTCCTCATGCCTATGCACTTTCCGGTCTCTAACACCAAATGGCTACAGCTGTGAGTGCTTATGCTCCAACTCTAGACTCTAGACTCTAGACTCACCAGACGACATGAAGGAGACCTTTTATGCTGACCTAGACTGCATACTGTCAGATATTCCCAAGGAAGATAAGGTCATTCTTCTCAGAGATTTCATTGCTGGAGTTGGCAGGGACAGAGATTCCTGGAAAGGCACAATTGGGAAGGAAGGTGTTGGCAACATCAACTCGAGTGGAGTGCTCTTACTCTCCAACTGTGGTGAACATGACCTGACCATTACCAACATCCTGTTCTGCTGGAGAAATAAGGTGAAAACTTCGTGGATTATCCCTGTTCAAAGACTTGGCATCTTATAGATTACGTCATTGTTTGGAGGAGGGATCACAGAGACGTAAAGAATACTAGGGCCACAATCAGAGCTGATGATGGCCGGAAGGACCGTTGGCTTATTCGCTCATAAATGACCATCAAAATCATGCAGAGGAGTGGAGTGCGAAAGAAAATGAGGCATCCCGGGTTCAACATCGAGAGCCTAAAAGACACAGCAATGGTACAACGTCTCCAGGCTGCCCTTTCTGAAAGCAGTATGCGGAGGATATCGAAGCACACTGGACCACACTGAAGACCACCATCCTTGATACTTGTAAAAACATCATTGATACAAGACCAGAAAAAACAAAGATTAGTTTGATGAAGGTGACAATGAAATAGAAGAGCTAATCAATGACAAGAGGAAAGCTTTCTGTGCCTGGCAGAAGAACATCAATTGCAGATTGGAAATAGCATCCTCTTACTGACTTTTAACACTGGTGCATCTCAAGGATATGTGTTCAGCCCACTGCTCTACTCTCCCTGCACCCTTGGCTGTGTGGCTAGGCACAGCTCAAACCACCATCTATAAGTTTGCTGATGACACAACTACTGTGGCAGAATTTCAGATGGTGACGAGGAAGTGTACAGGAGAGAGATAGATCAGCTGGGTGAGTGGTGTTGCATCAACAGTCATGCACTCAACAGTTGTAAGACCAAATAATTGATCATGGACTTCAGAAAGTGGAAGTTGAGCGAACACACATTAGTCCTCTTTGAGGGATCAGCAGTGGAAAGTAAGTGCAGTTTCAAGTTACCAGGTGTCAGCATGTTTGAAGATCTACCCTGAGCTCAAGATATTGATGCAATTACAATGAAGACATGACTGTGGCTACATTTCATTTGGAGCTCGAGCAGACTTGGCATGTTGCCAAAGAGTCTTGCAAATTTCTACAGATGTACCATGGAGAGCATTTTAACTGTTGCATCACTATCTGGTATAGAGGGGCCACTGCACAGGATCAGAAAAAGCTGCAGAAAGTTATAAACTCAGCCAGCTCTAGGCACTAGTGTTGAGGACACTTTCAAAAGATGTGCCTCAAAAAAATGGTATCTGTCATTAAGGACCCCCATCACCGAGGACATTCCCTCTTCTCATTGTTACCATCAAGGAAGTGGCTCAGGAGCCAGAAGACACACATTCAGCTTTTCAGGAACAGCTTCTTCCCCTCTGCTGTCAGATTTCGGAATGGACAGTTATATCATGCTCTCTTTCTGCACTACTCACTTAATTTAATTTTATATACATATAAATTACATTATGTCACAAACAAGAGAAAATCTGCAGATGCTGGAATTCTGAGCAACACACACAAAATGCTGGAGGAACTCAGCAGCCCAGGCAGAATCTATGGAAAAGAGTACAGTCGATGTTTTGAGCCGAGACTTGCCGTTGAGTCCCATCTAGCTGAAGGATCTCAGCCCAAAACATCGACTGTCCTCTTTTCCATACATGCTGCCTGGACTGCTGAGCTCCTCCAGCATTTTTGTGTGTGTTACTTAATTTTTTTTGTGTATTGCAATGTACTGCTGTCACAAAACAACAAATTTCGCAACATTTACCTGTGAAATTGAACCTGATTCTGATCCTGTGCCTGATATAATATGAACCAAAAAGCTTTAGATAACAATGGACTTCTATCTTGTGGATCACATTGAAGAAATAAACCACACTATGTTATTCAGCAACAGATACTGCACAGAAATTCTTCAGACAAATGTGCATTTTCTATAATGCTAAATATTCCTCTATTGTGAAAGTATGTGCACATTTCAAAATAAAAAAGTTGGGAAGCCTGAGTTGACTTAATGTCTGAAGAAGGAGGCTACATAATCTTTATACTTACATTCTTCTGAGGGATATTTCACTCCAGTTCAAAACAGAAAATCTGCAGCATATATGTATATAAATGTTGTAAAGCATTTTTGTTTTGCCATAATGATTTTTCATGTAGTTTGCAGTATTTTATTCTATTTCATGTATAACTGAGAAATTCTGGCCAATGACTCCTGGTGAAATATTGATCTGAACTAAGCTTAGAGCTATCCTGCCCATCTAGTGTTATTGTTCTGAGAAGTACACAGACTTGCTGTTCAGTTGCTAACCTTCTATCCAAACTATTCAACAGTCAACCAGCAAAGCCACAAAATGTTCTTCTGTACCTTAAATTCCTGCAAGGGTCAAGCCACCAACCTCAGATGAAATTATACATTATGCATTCCTAAACTCGAGGCATGCCTGTCCTAGCACATGAAGCCAGCTCTGGTGGACTGGGCAGATGAGATCTAAAAAGTGATCCGACAGCCAGGAAGGCAACGCTCCATGCAGAGCCAAGGGCATGACAAGGCACAGAAGATACCAATGGTCATCCTCTACAACCAAAGAAGACCCCAGTCTGTGATGTTTGTTTGTGCCGCTGGAACTGGACTGCTGAGTTGAGAAAGTAGAACTGTCCTCTTTAAAAACTCTCCTGCACAGATCTCCTGTCATCAGTGGATAACCTTTCTTAAATAAATTTCTTTGATTAATTCAATTATATAAGTAGAAAAAATAATTAGATCCTGAAGAGTGAACATGGGAAGCTAAAAGCAAGACCACAAGCAGAGTAATCTTGGGATTGTTGTCTAAGGATAAGAATAGGACGATGTGTGGCTAAAGAATTGGTGTAGGGGGGCAGGGTTTGAGATTTGTGGACCACTGGCATCTCTTCTGGGGATAATATGATATGTACAAAGGCATGGGTTACACTTGATCTTGAGAGGCACCAGTGTCCTCACAGGCAGGTTTTCTAGAACTGATGGAGAGGGTTTAATTGAGGTGGATAGAGTTGGATACCAGTGTGATAAGATGGGATGAAATGTGTTTACTTTGATGCAAGAAGTATCAGGAGCAGGGGTGATGAATATAGAGCATGGTGTACTATGATGATCAAAGCTCAGAGTAAATATATTATCACAGTACATATATGTCACCACATGCAACCCTGAGATTCATTTTCTTGCGGACATACTCAATAAATTCATAACAGAATAATAAACATAATAGGATCAATGAAAGCTGCACCAACCTGGGCATCTAACCAGTGTGCAAAATACAACAAACTGTGCAAATGCAAAAAGAAAAAAAATAAACAAACAATTAGGGAGCATGCCTTATGAGAATAGGTTGAGTGAACTCATCCTTTTCTCCTTGGAGCGACGGAGGATGAGAGATGACTTGATGGAGGTGTACAAGATAATGAGAGGCATTGATTGTGTGGATAGTCATAGTTTTTTTTTCCCAGGGCTGAAATGGCTAGCATGAAAGGACACAGTTTTAAGGTGCTGGGGAGTAGGTACAGAGGAGATGTCAGGGGTAAGTTTTTATGCAGAGAGTGGTGAGTGCATGGAAAGCAGCGGAGGTGGAGGCGGAAACGATAGGGTCTTTTAAGAGACTCCTGGATAGGTACATGGAGCCTAGAAAAATGGAGGGCTATGAGTAAGCCTAGGTAGCTCTAAGGTGAGGACATGTTCAGCACAGCGTTGTGGGCCGAAGGGCCTGTATTGTGCTGTAGGTTTTCTATGTTTCAATAAATATTGAGAACATGAGATGAAGTGTCCTTGAAAGTGAGTCTATTAGTTGTAGGAACATTTCAATGATGTGGCAGGTAAAGCTGAATGACGTTATCCCCTTTGGTTCAAGAGCCTGATGGTTGAGGGGTGATAACTGTTCTTGAATCTGGCGGTGTATGTCCAGAGGCTTCCATACCTTCTTCCTGATGGCAGCAGTGAGAAAAGAGCACGTCCTGGTTGGTGTATGCTGTTTTCCTACGACAATGTTCCGTGTAGATGTACTCAGTGGTGGACAGGGCTCTACCTGTGATAGGGTAGACTAGATCCAGATGGGAATTGGGAAGAGAGAGTGAGGCTGACGCTGTGCAACTCTCCCTCACTTAAATCCAAATCACGCGCTAGTCTCGACACCATCATAATGGTGTCGAGGTCCTCATCGACGTTAACGATGGACAAACAACAACCTGTGATGGACTGGGCCATGTCCACTATTTTGATAGTATTTTCTGTTCAAAGGCATTGGTGCTTCTATACTAGGCTGTGATGAAGACGGTCAAGATACACTGCAGTACACATCTATAGAAGTTTGTCAAAGTTTTAAATGTTATGCTGACTTGATGCTGTGGCTATTACAAAGATTGTGCTGTCACAAAGTTGGAATGACTACTGGATCTTCTGGGTTTAGATATTTCAAAAGGGATAGAGAAGAAGGTAAAAGAGGTGGGGGAGTGGCATTGTTAATCAAGCTACATTTGTTTCTCTGAAGCGGCAAAATCTGTGAAGGGAACTGATAGAATTATATAAATTTATGAGAAGCATAGATGGACAGTCAATATATTTCTCTAAGGATCAAAATGTCTAATACAAGTGGATATGCATTTAATGTGAGGGGGAAAATTTCAAAGCAGAAAACAAGGCAAATTGTTCTTATCGAGAGTGGTAGACACCTGGAATGTACTGCAAGAGTGGTGTTGGAGTCAGATACGGTATGATTGAGGCATCTAAGAAGCACTTTGGTAGGCTGTAATTCTATCAACTATCACAAAAATGTTCTTGTTATGAAGGAATGAAAAGATCCTGATAAAACTTTATCTTCCTGTTCTTCAAGTGACCTTATCAATCGAGCACAATTAGTGACACAGAGAGCTCACCGTAACATCATTGAAAATGCTTGGTTTTATATTGGTGACAAAAATGAAATATGTCGCCATGTCAACATGAGTTACAACAGGTAAATATTTTAGAATCTTCTCACCATTGTCGTAAAAGAAGAGCTACATCTAGATGCAGTCAACTTCCATGGCTAAATACTACACTGATTACCAAAGTTATATCCAAAGCAAGTAAAATATCCAAACTTATGTTATAAGTTAGGCGGGGAGATTTGCGAAGGCTACTGGGGAGACTTTAAACTAGAATGGTTGGGGGGTAGGAATCAAATTGAAGAGACTAGGAGAGAGGAGGTTAGTTCACAAATAGAGAAAGCTAGTAGACAGTGTGTGAGGGAGGATAGGCAGCTGACAGAGAAGGGGAGCGTTCAGAACGAAGACGTAGGGGAGAAGGACGAAAAAGTTAATAAAGTTGTTTGCACCATTAGGGATAAATAGAGAGTAAGAGGTGGAGAGTTTCTTAAATGCATCTATTTTAATGCTAGGAGCATTGTAAGAAAGGTGGCAGAGCTTAGAGCATAGATTGATACCTGGAAATATGATGTTATAGCTATTAGTGAAACATGGTTGCAGGAGGGGTGTGATTGGCAATTAAATATTCCTGGATTTAATTGCTTCAGGTGTGATAGAATCGGAGGGGCAGAGGGGGAGGTGTTGCATTGCTTGTCAGAGAAAATATTACAGCGGTGCTTTGGCAGGATAGATTGGAGGGCTCGTGTAGGGAGGCTATTTGGGTGGAAGTGAGGAATGGGAAGGTATAGTAACGCTTATAGGGGTGTATTATAGACCACCTAATGGGGAGCAAGAAATTGGAGGAGCAAATTTGTAAGGACATAGCAGATATTTGTAGTAAGCACAAGGTTGTGATTGTGGGAGATTTTAATTTTCCACACATAGACTGGGAAGCCCGTTCTGTAAAAGGGCTGGATGGTTTGGAGTTTGTAAAACGTGTACAGGATAGTTTTTTGCAGCAATACATAAAGGTACCAACTAGAGAAAGGGCAGTGTTGGATCTCCTGTTAGGGAATGATTTAGGTCAGCTGACGGAGGTATGTGTTGGGGAGCACTTCGGGTCCAGTGATCACAATGCCATTAGTTTCAATATAATTATGGAGAACGAGAGGACTGGAACCAGGGTTGAGATTTTTGATTGGAAAAAGGCTAACTTTGAGGAGATGTGAAAAGATTTAGAAAGAATGGATTGGGACAAGTTGTTTTATGGGAAGGATGTAATAGAGAAATGGAGGTCATTTAAAGGTGAAATTTTGAGGGTACAGAATCTTTATGTTCCTGTTAGGTTGAAAGGAAAGGTTAAAAGTTTGAGACAGCCATGGTTTTCAAGGGATATTGGAAACTTGGTTTGGAAAAAGAGAGAGATCTACAATAAATATAGGCAGCATGGAGTAAATGAGGTGCTCGAGGAATATAAAGAATGTAAAAAGAATCTTAAGAAAGAAATTAGAAAAGCTAAAAGAAGATACGAGGTTGCTTTGGCAAGTAGGGTGAAAATAAATCCAAAGGGTTTCTACAGTTATATTAATAGCAAAAGGATAGTGAGGGATAAAATTGGTCCCTTAGGGAATCAGAGTGGACAGCTATATGTGGAGCCAAAAGAGATGGGGGAGATTTTGAACAATTTCTTTTTTTCTGTATTCACTAAGGAGAAGGATATTGAATTGTGTAAGGTAAGGGAAACAAGTAGGATAGTTATGGAAACTATGATGATTAAAGAAGTGGAAATACTGGAGCTTTTAAGGAATATAAAAGTGGATAAGTCTCCGGGTCCTGATAGGATATTTCCTAGGACCTTGAGGGAAGTTAGTGTAGAAATAGCAGGGGCACTGACAGAAATATTTCAGATGTCATTAGAAACGGGGATGGTGCCGGAGGATTGGCGTATTGCTCATGTGGTTCCATTGTTTAAAAAGGGTTCTAAGAGTAAACCTAGCAATTATCGGCCTGTGAGTTTGACGTCAGTGATGGGTAAATTAATGGAAGGTATTCTTAGAGATGGTACGTATAATTATCTGGATAGACAGGGTCTGATTAGGAACAGACAACATGGATTTGTGCGTGGAAGGTCATGTTTGACTAATCTTATTGAATTTTTTGGTGAGGTTACTGGGAAAGTTGACGAGGGTAAAATGGAAGATGTTGTCTATATGGACTTCAGTAAGGCCTTTAACAAGGTTCCACACGGAAGGTTAGTTAGCAAGGTTCAATCGTTAGGTATTAATATGTAATATAAGTAGTAAAACGGCTTCAACTTGGCTGGATGGGAGATGCCAGAGAGTAGTGGTGGATAACTGTTTGCCATGTTGGAGGCCGGTGACTAGTGGTGTGCCTCAGGGATCTGTACTGGGTCCAATGTTGTTTGTCATATATATTAATGATCTGGATGATGGGGTGGTAAATTGGATGAGTATGTATGCAGATGATACTAAGATAGGTGGCGTTGTGGATAATGAAGTAGATTTTCAAAGCTTGCAGAGAGATTTAGGCCAGTTAGAAGAGTGGGCTGAAAGATGGCAGATGGAGTTTAATGCTGATAAATGTGAGGTGCTACATTTTGGTAGGACTAATCAAAATAGGACACACATGGTAAATGGTAGGGCATTGAGGAATGCAGTAGAACAGAGTGATCTAGGAATAATGGTGCATAGTTCCCTGAAGGTGGAATTTCATGTGGATAGGGTGATGAAGAAAGTTTTGGTACGCTGGCCTTTATAAATCAGAGCATTGAGTATAGGAGTTGGGATGTAATGTTAAAATTGTATAAGGCATTGGTGAGGCCAAATTTGGAGTATTGTGTACAGTTCTGGTTACCGAACTATAGGAAAGATGTCAACAAAATAGAGAGAGTACAGAGGAGATTTACTAGAATGTTACCTGGGTTTCATCTCCTAAGTTAATAGAGAAAAGTTGAACAAGTTAGGTCTTTATTCTTTGGAACATGGAAGGTTGAGAGGGTACTTGATAGAGGTATTTAAAATTATGAAGGGGATAGATAGAGTTGACGTGGATAGGCTTTTTCCATTGAGAGTGGGGGAGATTCAAACAAGATGACATGAGTTGAGAGTTAAAGGGCAAAAGTTTAGGGGTAACACGAGGGGGAACTTCTTTACTCAGAGAGTGGTAGCTGTGTGGAACGAGCTTCCAGTAGAAGTGGTTGAGGCAGGTTCAATTTTGTCATTTAAAAAAAATTGGATAGGTATATGGACAGGAAAGGAATGGAGGGTTATGGGCTGAGTGCAAGTAGATGGGACTAGGTGAGAGTAAGTGTTCGGAACAGACTAGAAGGCCCGAGATGGCCTGTTTCTGTGCTGTAATTGTTATATGGTTTATATGGTTATATGGTTACCAATTTTGACAGTTTGCTTTTCATCATAATACTATTTTTGTTGCATCAGCAATTCAGACATTGTTATAGTCTATAAACTCTTCGGTAATTTTGCTCCTCTAGTCTTTATATAGCAGCCATCCCAGCAGAGGTGAGGCAACTTTTAAATTGTTTTTACGTTAGTTCCTGCATTGATCTCAATCACGTTCAAAGCTAGCTTAGCTATAATTTTTCATAACTCTCCAGCCCTGGTCCTTTTTCTGAAATACCATTCTATTAACATACAGTACCTTTTGGTCCATTCATGAATCCTCACCATCATCATGTGCCATGTTGTATGACTCCCTCACCTTCTAACACTGATTCTTCATCTCATTTTCTCCAGTCCTGCTGAAGGGTCTTGGCCCAAAACGTTGACTGTTTACTCTTTTCCATAGGTGCTACTTGGCCTGCTGAGTTCTTCCAGATTTTGTTTGTGCAACCTTTTATCCACTTGCTTGAGTAGTGTGAGAATATGTGCCTCCATCTCCTGCTCAGGTATCACATTCTAAATTGCAGCAAACCTCTAAGTGAAAATGAATATCCTGCAGGTACCCCCTCACCCTCTTGCTCCTAATGTTAAACCTGTGCCCTTAAGACATATCTGTCACACAAAAACCTTCTATGTGATATTGCATTTCTCCATCAGGTGCCTTTGCTACAAGCCCAGCTAGCCTGTCCACTCTTTCATCATAACTAAAACATCCCAACTCAGCTACTATCCTTGAGAATCTCTTCTGTACTCTCTCTATTGCCAAGACACAAACCCTTCCTGCTTTTATACCTGAAGCCTTGGTTTTGTTTGTTCTAGTAACCACTACATTTATGTCATTTGACTTGATAACAAACACCACCTCACAATTATCAGAAACAAATTTCATCTGCTATTGTCCCACCTAGACTACCAGATGATCTAAATAATTCTATAGCCTAAAATTATCCTCCTTAATAGCAGATATTTGATCACTATCAAAATTCTTGATTGCAGACTGGTAAGTGGACACGTAGAGCTACTTATTGGTTTACGATTCCATTCCTCTGTTTCAATACCTGTCACTGACCGTAAGGAGTTTGTTTGTACTCCTTGTGACCGCCTGGGTTTCCTTCGGGTGCTACAGTTTCCTCCCACCATCCAAAGACATATCGTTTGGTAGGTTAATTGGTGATTGTTCCGTGATTCATCATTATCGTCATTATGTACTATGTCATATGACATGGACGAACATCATCCCATGCCCATGATTGTTCTTGGAAATTTTTTCTACAGAAGTGGTTTGTCATTGCCTTCTTCTGCGCAGATACTTTTCAAGACAGGTGACCCTTGCATTATCAACGCTCTTTAGAGATTGTCTGCCTGGAGTTACTGGTTACATAACCAGGACATGTGATCATGTGACCCTGGTCCGGTGGTGGTGGTGGGGGGGGGTAAGCAGGTGCTACACCTTGCCCAAGCGTACCCTGCAGACTAGTGGAGGGAAGGAGCACCTTAACCTCTTTTGGTAGAGATGTATCCCTGTCCACCCTACCATCCTATCCTATGATTAAGCTAGTTTAAATGGGGGGAGTTGCTGGGCAGCACAGCTCGAAGGGAGAGAAGGACCTATTCTGCACTGTATCTCAATAAATGAATAACTCACTGCCCTGACAAGGGAGAAGGAGGGGAAGATGCACTGCAGTTATAGAGAGATGAAAGCAATTAGCCTTAAACAAGTGGATGCTAGGTCAGCAGAAGAATTGAACCTAGGCTGAAGTGTCCACACATACAGATGGATTGCTACAAGAGGTTCATTGGTCAGAGGTGAAGGAACAAGCTCAAAGACTAAAGGACCATAATTGCTACCAAGGTGAAGTTGGATATATCAACATATTCACTGGATACAACATGATTTCCAGAATGCTTCCTTTAGGCCTTTAACTGTCACTGTTAGTCATAGACTCATAGCATAGAGACAGGTCATTCAGCCCAATCATTCATGCTGACCAGGATTTCTATCTGAGCTATCCTTTCTGATGGTTTGATGCCTATCCCTGTAAACCTTCCCTGATCAAATGCCTTTTGCATGATATCATTGTACTGTACCTGACCAACCACTTTCACTGACAGCTTGTTCCATATATGCACTATTCCCTAAGGGAAGCAGTTGCCCCTCATCTCCCTTCTAGATCTTTCCCCTTTCACCTTAAAACTATGCCCCCTAATTTTTATTTCTATTTTCTGTCAAAAAACTGTGTTAATTTTTGCACTTCATAATATTACATACCGCTATAAGGTCACCTTGTACAAATACTCCCAAAGCTAAACACTTGAGGGAGAGCAAGGATGCACTAAAGTTTTAGACAGAAGGAGAAATCAAAATTCACCTCAGGCAGTGGTGCAAAATGGACTGCAATCAAATTAAGTCAAGCAGCTCATCTGATACTGTCATTTTAGCATTAACTTCCAGTCACTGCCCCATATCTCAAAGTCAACATAAATTTATTATCAAAGTTGATGCAGTCAGTTGCCACTTTATTAGCTATCTCTATTACTTAGTAAAGTCGCTATTGAGACTACGTTCATGGTCTTCTGCTGCTGCAGCTCATGCACGTCAAGGTTCAACATGCCACGTGTTCAGAGATGTTTTTCTGCATATCACCGTTTAAAAGTGGTTACTTGTGTTACTGCCGAAGGGTCTCGGACCGAAACGTCAGATGAACTTATTTGTGTGTGTTGTTTGAGTTACTGTTGCCTTCTCGTCCACTTGAACCAGTCTGGCCATTCTCATCAGACTTCTCTAATTAACAAGGCATTTTTTCCCTCAGAACTCCCACTTACTGATTTTTTTTTTTGTTTTTTGCACCATTCTTTATGAACTGCATAGACTGTTGTGCATACAATTCCAGGAGATTAGCAGTTTCTGAGATAATGAAACCACCCCATCTGGCACCAACAACCACTTCCATGGCCAAGGTCACTTGGATCACATTCCTATCCCATTCTGACGTTTGGTCTGAACAACAACTGAACCTCCTGACCAAGCCCACATGCTCTCATACATTGAGTCACTGCCACATGACTGGCTGATTAGTGATTTTCATTAATGGGCAGGTGTACAGCTGGCCACTGAGTGTCTATGTCAGCATGTAATACCTTCAGATTCATTTTCTTGTAAGCATTTCCAGGAAATTTAAAAATACAATAGAATTTATGAAAAGCCAAACATAAACAAAGACTGACAAACAGCCAATGTTCAAAAGAAGACAAAAATCAAAGTGAATAAGTAGGTTATACCGGCATCAAGAATTTGTAGTCCTTGACAGTGTGTTTGTAAATTGCAGAATTAGTTCAGCATTCAGGTGAGTGAAGTTACACACTCTGCTTCAGGAGCCTGATGGATGAATGAGTCCCGCCTTGGTCAGGGTCAACCATGGATTTTGTGTCCTAGCTGTCTAGATACACAACCCTGGGCAGTACGATATGGAGAGCAAGCTGTTGCCCACGTAGCAAGCTCCCCCTCTCCACGCATCTGATGAACCCAAAGGAACAGCGGAGAACATACAGATTGGCACCACCAGTGTCTCAGGAGCTGCCAGTTAGCCGTGAACTCAATGTAGGATGGCCTTAGGGATTCCAGCTCTGGATTCTTCCCTCAGGGTTTACTCCCAAAGCCTGCCCCATGAGTGGGTATAGCTGAAAGGCAGCAGAGGTTTAAGATCAAAGTCTTCCTTCTCCTGGATGAGCTAGCAACTATGGCTGACAAGCGCCATCTGTCCAAACCGGTGTAAGGCACCAATAACCTACCTTTGCCCCTTCCCCGGTCGACAGAAATGATTCCATGGGCTTAGTAGCTAAGCCACATATGAAGGCCAGGAGCTGGACATGGTTGTCAGAGGCTATTTGAGGCACAGCCTATTGGGAGCATTTAGTAGGTATTTGGAGCTTATCCCCCCACCTATAACAACCCTAAGGAACCGAGAGCCTGATGGTTAATAACTGTTCCTGATTCTGCTGGTGTGCAACTGTATCTCTATTAACCTTTTCCTTATATTGACCACATTGAGGTGAAATTGTGTTGCGATTTAGAAAGAGGAATCCTACTGGATTGCAGAAACCTGGCAATAACAAAGCTAGGTGGTGAGTATTTCTCATCCCCTGACAGAATGGTTGTTAACGTCTGTATTTGGCCTCTAAATACGTAAATAAGAAAAGCCAGTTCAGGACAATGAGATAGGGAATTGTTTGTCAAATGCACATCTTCAGTATTTTACTATCCTTTCTAAGGATGAAAATATCTTTTTTTATCTTTTGTATTAAATTTTAAGGCCAGTACAAAGTCTAACATTTCAAAGTGACTTCAATGAAACCATTGTTTACTTCGAGTAAACTCTTCTCGGATTTTCAGCCAGGAACTGGTATCGAATATAATCAACGTTTCGATAACCAACTCAGCCATCTTCTTCAGGGACGATCAGAAAATAGCAAAGTTTGTTATCGAAACATCAGTTATAATCATACCTGAACCTGGAAGCTGGAGAGTTTATTCGTCGTAATCACTGGGAAAGCTCCTGATCCTTTTTCCATTGTTTACTTGTTTGGAAGCAGCTTTCCCCTGACTGTACTTGTAGTCTATTCAATATTTCAGTAATATTGTTCATATACTGTTTGATTAAGCATTCGTTGTTTCTATAATTCATCACGTATTAAATGTAAGAAGTATGTGAATGTCATACCTCATTCCACCACCTTGTCATATGTGTGTGTCTCACTAAAAAGAAGGAAAAGGAAAACTAAGCAGACAAAATATCTCAGCTCCTGTGGTCAGCATTCGATTAGTTTCTGGAGTTACAAAACATAACAGTACTAGTACATGGGGATCTAATAACTGCATTCAAGATAAATGGCATTATTCTCCTTTTGATTCAAACACTGGCAAGACAAAGCTGGAAATTCAATCCAGTTTAATTAGTTAAAAAAAATGAAGATTAAAGCCTATGGACCATATTTCACATTCACTGTACTCTGGGCCTGGGTACATTAGACCTACTATTTGTTGTTATTCCTTTCCATACTTCGCAGCGCATCAGGTGGCAAGCTTGCCATTTCTTTAGCATTTGTCAGTTTTTTCCAAAGCCGAGTTGTTAGCTCGACGCTCTAGACACTAGACACTAGATACTAGAATACTACAGCACAGTACAGGCCCTTCAGTCCTCGATGTTGTGCCAACCCCTATATTCCTTAAAAAGAAATGTACTCAACCCACGCTACCCCGTAATCCTCTAATTTTCTTTCATCCATGTGCCTGTCCAAGAGGCTCTTAAATACTCCTAATGTTTTAGCCTCCACTACCATCCCTAGCAAGTCATTCCAGGCACCCACAACCCTCTGCATAAAAAACTTACCTCCGATGTCTCCCCTAAACTTCCCTCCCTTAACTTTGTACATATGCCCTCTGGTGTTTGCTATTTGTGCCCTGGGAAACAGGCACTGGCTATCCACCCTATCTATGCCTCTCATAATCTTGTAGACCTCTATCAAGTCCCCTCGCATCCTTCTACGCTCCAAAGAGAAAAGTCCCAACTCTGTTAACCTTGCCTCACAAGACTTGTTTCCAATCCAGGCAACATCCTGGTAAATCTCCGTTGCACCCTCTCCATAGCTTCCACATCCTTCCTATAATTAGGTGACCAAACTGAACACAATACTCTAAGTGTGGTCTCACCACTGATTTGTAGAGTTGCAACATTACCTCTCTACTCTTGAACTCAATCCCCCTATTAATGAAGCCTAGCATCCCATAAGTCTTCTTAAGTATCCTATCAACCTGTGCAGCGACCTTGAGGGATGTATGGATTTGAACCCCAAGGTCCCTCTGTCATCCACTCTCTTAAGTAACTGACCATTAACCCTGTACTCAGGCTTCTGGTTTGTCCTTCCAAAATGTATCACCTGACACTTATCCGGATTGAACTCCATCTGCCACTTTTCTGCCCAACTCTGCATTCTGTCTACATCCTCTTGTAACCTTCGACAACCTACAGCTCCATCCACAACTCCTCCAATCTTTGTGTCGTCCGCAAACTTACTCACCCATCCTTCTGCCTCTTCATCCAGGTCATTTATAAAAATCACAGAGCAGGGGTCCCAGGCCTCCAGGCAGAATACTTTTCTTCCACTATTCCCCTCTGCTTTCTTCCTTTAAGCTAATTTTTTATCCAAACAGCCAAGGTTCCACTGATTCCATGCCTCATGACTTTCTGGATGAGTCTCTCGTGGGGGACCATGTCAAATGCCTTGTTAAAATCCATGTAGACCACATCTACTGCCCTACCCTCATCAATTTCTTTTGTTACCTCTTCAAAAAACTCAGTTTAGCTCATGAGGCACAACCTTCCCTTCACAAAGCCATTTTGACTATCCTCAAGTAGACTGTACTTCTCAAAGTGCTCGTAGATCCTATTCTTAAGAATCCTTTCCAATAGTTTGCAGACCACAGACGTAAGACTCACTGGTCTATAGTTCCCAGGGTACTCCCTATTTCCTTTTTTAAACAAGAGAACTACATTTGCCATTCTCCAATCCTCCAGCACCTCCCCTGCACCCAAAGAGGATTCAAAGATCATAGCTACTGCTCCAGCGATCTCTTCTCCCACTTCCCACAGCAACCTGGGGTATATCACATCTGGCCCTGAGGATTTATCAATCTTGATGTTTTTTAAGAAGATCCAACACTTCTTCTTCCTTAATCTCTCCATTGTCCAGCACAGAGGCCTGTTCTATTTCGACCTCACCCTGATCAAGGTCCTTTTCACTTGTGAATACTGAAGCAAAGTATTCATTTAGGACCTCCCCAACCTCTTCCGCCTCCAGGCACATGTTGCCTTCTTTATCCTTTAGCGGCCCCAACTTAATTCTTGTCATCTTTCTGTTCTTCACATACGCATAGAACGCCTTGGGGTTCTCCTTAATCCTACATGCCAAGGCCTTCTCATGCCCCCTTCGAAGTCTCCTAAGTCCTTTATTAAGCTCCTTCCTGGCTACCCTATATTTCTCATGAACCCCTCCTGCTTCCTGCTTCTTATATCTAACATGTGCTTCCTTCTTCCTCTTGACGAGTTGCCTCACGTGTTTCATCAGCCACGGTTCCCTTTTCCTACCATTTTTTCCTTGTCTCAGTGGGACAAACCTATCCTGAACCCAGCACAAGTGGTCTCTTAACTTCCTCGACATTACTTCTGTGCCTTCACCCTAGAACAGCTGTTTCCAATTTACTCTCGCTAGTTCCTGCCTCATCCCTTCATAGTTAGCCCTTCCCTAGTCAAACACTTTCCCATTTTTTCTGTTTTTATCCTTTTCCATAGCTATGCTGAAGCTAAGGGAGTTGTGGTCACTCTCACCAAATTGCTCCCCCACCAAGAGGTCTGCCACCTGACCAGGTTCATTACCCAGAACTAGATCCAGTATGGCCTCTCCTCTCATTGGCCGATCCACATACTTCTTGAACACACCTGACAAATTCAGCCCCATCTATCCCCCTTGCAGTCAGGAGGTGCCAGTCAATATGAGGGAAGTTGAAATCACCCATAACTACAACCCTGTATTTCCTGCACCTTTCTAAAATCTGCCTGCTTATCTGCTCCTCGGTGTCCCGAGGGCTATTTGGAGGCTTATAGGCTACTCCCAGCACAGTGATTGATCCCTTCTTATTTCTGACTTCCAACCACACCGACTCAGTGGACACTCCCTCTGCAGTGTCCTCCCCTTCTATAGCCATGGTACTATCCCTGACCAGTAACGATACTCTCCCCCCCCGCCACCTTTTCTACCTCCCATCCTATTCCTTTTAAAATATCAAAACCCCAGTACCTGCATCAGCCAATCCTGCCCTTCCTCCAGCCAAGTTTCAGTAACGGCCACAACAGCGTAGTTCCACATGCTGATCCATGCTCTAAGTTCATCCCCTTGATTCCTAATACTCCCAGCATTGAAATAGACACATTTCAGCCCCTCTACCTCTCCATCCGCTCAACCCAGAACGGATGGAAAGTGTGCAAGGAGCTAGCCGTATTCGAAGCTGGAACCACTCACCTTGAAGACCCGGTGCAGATGCCACCACGTCACTGGCTGGCCAAAGACCCACTATTTGCATCTGCAGTATTTAGCATTTCTATGTGATTGCTTTCATCTTGCTTCCAATTTCATGACCTATGAAAAGGCTAAACACTGTCTTCAAAAATATTAATCACTGAACATCATTCCAAGCATAAAACAAAGTCAGCATAGGATAACTCCTAATCAAATGAAAGGACACAAAAATATAGCATGTCTTAGTAACGTGGTGGAGGAATGTCATTTCTAGACTTCCACCTAGGGAAGCAACTTTCCAAACAGCTGAGTTTCCTTGAGTCATTCCAGCAGTGCTAATAGCAGTGTAAACCTTTTGTCATGGTTCCCTGCTTCTCATCAGCTGAGCAAAACATACCTGATCAAAATCCATTGGCTATTTCTTAACATCAATTCACTACACTATTTGATCAAATTGACAGCAGAGAGGAAATTATTTAAAATATGTTTTCATATGCATCACTTTGTTCACATCTAAGGAGATGCACATTTGTGATATAAGTTGAAAAGATGTTCACATCTACATGAAACACTGTCGAGGGAAAGCAGCATTCACCATCAGAGATCGTCACCACCCATGCCATGCTCTTTTTTCAATGCTAAGCCTCAGGACTTGCACCACCAGGTTCAAAAATAGTTACTCACCCTCAACCATCAGGTGTTGAACAAAATGACATAGCTACACACACAAAATGCTTGAGGAACTCAGTAGGCCAGGCAGCATCTATGGAAAAGAGTAATCAGTCCACATTTCAGCCCGAAACATCAACTGTACATTTTTCCATAGATGTTGCCTGGCCTGCTGAGTTCCTCCAGCATTTTGTGTGTGTTGCTCGGATTTCCAGCATCTGCAGGTTGTCTCTTGTTTGTGATGAGATAGCTACACTCACTTGCCCATCGATTGCAATATTCCTACAACAATTGATTTCCTTTTAGGACTCTTCAGCAATTCAACAGCTCCATTTGACATCAGAGAATAGATACAGTAGACAACCTGAAATTCTTACTCTCTGTAGACATTATCTCATTATCATGTTCTCATTATTTATTGCTATTTACTTATATTTGCATTTGCACAGTTTGTTGTCTTCTGCACTCTGGTTGATCTCTCATTGATCCTGTTACAGTTACTATCCTATAGATTTGCTGAGCATGCCTACAGGGAAATGAATCGCAGGATTGTATATCGTACAAAATATGTACTTTGATAATAAATTTACTTTGAAATTTGAACTTTTAATTTTAAATTACTTTCCAAAAATGAAGCAAGAAGAAATTTGCCTACTCATAATTCAATGTAACTCTGCCAACAAGTCAGAGGCACAGCAATGTGGGTCTATGATAAACCTTGCTCAATCCCGAAAAGGCAAAAGGCAGCCCCCAGAAAGGATTTGGGAGTAAGTTTCCCCTGAGCTAAGAGTTGCAACCACTTAAGCCCTCGGAGCAGTTGATGTATCAGTGGACGTAGGTTTAGTGATCAGCACCAAACCTCTTGTGTTCCAAATTAGGCATGAGGCTGACTAAAATTTGTTTCTCTTTCATCCTCTGAAAATTGTCTGCATTGGAACCTAATGCAAAAAGCATACCTAACATACTTTTGAAATGTTATAATTTTTAAAATTTTAAATTATTCTGATTTTATTTTTACTTTGCACACGGGAATAATATATTTTAGAAAGGAAAGGACTGCCACTTACTTAATTCTCCTTCAAATGGATGAATTTATCTGACTCTATAATATTAATCACATTAGGAAAAGCTAATTTAAATGCAAGGCACTGCACACTTAATCTTCAATAGGCAAGGGCAGCTGCCTGCTGTCAGATTACATTAAATCTTTGTTTTACTTGGTGAATCGTCAATAAGGAATCAGTAAATCCAGGGAATTGATACAGAGACAGTGCCAACATAGCAGTAAAATGGAAATTATGCAAATGAAGGGCTCTAATGTATAAAAAAAGGACAAGCAGGTAGCAAAAGATTGAATTTTTCATAAATTGTAGCAGCATTCATCAAACCCCAAACAAATAGAATTTAATTTCTTGTACCATTAAGGTCTATACTGTAAATCTCACTCTGTTTGAAAGTGAACTGAATATTTTTCTTTCCCCATGGAAGAAAAACAAAAATTTAATAATCAATATTTTTTGGTTATATTAATTGAAACTAATTAGTAACTTATGTACCCAGAATAGTATTCAAAGGGGAGAAATATTTATCTCTCAAAGCCTCTCAAGGAAATTAAAAATATTCTGGTGACTAAAGTCCCTAGAAGCAATGATGGCATGTGTTTTGTTAAATTAAAATTCCAAACCATTTATGCTTCAAGAAGTATTGCAGAATCTTGGACCTAGCACAGTTCCAGCTATGAAGCAACAGACAAATCATTTAGCACGATTATGCAGATGAGATTATTCTGAAGCAGAATTTTAAAATCCAGGACTCAATATTTTCATCTATAATTTAAGTTTCTTAACAGAACAATCAATTTTATGAATAGCTGAGAGTGCTACAATTTTGCTGTAATTACCTGGAACTTAATTGACAGGAAAAACTCAGAAAATTTTAAACTGGTGCAAGTTCTGTTTGGCATAATTTTGCAAATTACTATGAAAGAAAAAGATACTTTCCATTTTAACATTGTGGTGTGGGATTAACTATTTACTCTTCCAAGAGGACCACAACCTTGTCATAGGATTTGGAGACTCGTGCCCTTCAATAATCTGGAGAGTGATGTTGGCCGGAGTTTGGGCCTTCTGCCTTGGTTCTTGGGAGGGTCATCCATGCCAAACAGGTCTAAAGATAGGGGCCAGATTAAGTGTGGTCCACTGGTACTTCAGTTTCGGGAGTTCAGCTCAGGGCTAACAACTGTGACTGGTCAAAAAAAAAAACAACTGTTACTGAAACAGCAACGAAGAATCCTTCTATTCAGACAGAGATGGAGGAACTTCATTGCTGCCCTAAACACCAGTGGATTAATAGACAGTAAGTAAGGAACTATTTACTATACATCACTTGCGATTGATGCCACAGCTATTAGGTAATCCACCTGGAGGTTAGCTGGAATTATATAAACCTGAATCAAGTGAAAGGTGAGTGACAAGTGCAACCCTACCAACCTTATCTGTTATTCACTGACAAATCTAAATCTAGTTTGACAAAAGATATCATAGGTATTGAATTGAACTGAATTTATTTCTTACATTCTTCACATACATAAGGAGTAAAATTCTTCACGTTATGGCTCTGTCTAAATGTGCAATGTGCAATCATAGTAATTTATAATAATTTAGAATAAATAGAACAGCCAATGTAACATGGAAATACACTCAAATCAGCGTGAGTTAAACAGTCTGATGGCCTTGTGAAAGAAGCTGTCATGGAGCCTGTTGGTCCTGATTTCCCGGATGATAACAGCTGGAATAGATTGTGATTGGGGTGACTCAAGTCCCCAATGATCCTTCGGGCCCTTTTTACACACCTGTCCTTGTAAATGTCCTGAATCATGGGAAGTTCACACCACTCTCTGTGGCATGATTTGAATGATGTCATTGATTTTAAACAAGATCTTCAATGATTTGTGCTTAAGTTAAAGTTTGTTAGCTGGGGATGTACTGAATGGGTCCATGAAGGTTTATAATTCATACTTCTCCCCTTGTTGTAATCTGAAAGAATTCAGTGTTCCAGTTGGCAAAGCATTTTTCTATAGCATCCGTAAGTCAGTTCCTTTAAGCCTTGAACAAAAGTCAGGGTTTGCATAGAAAGTCAAAAGTGACTATCTCCAGCCTGTTTAACTGATACATCACACCATGTTCCCATGGTGTCCGGGATTGTTCACAAAGTGCTAAATCAGATTTTACTGAGGAAAATAGAAAATGTTTTGTGAAATAATTTCTGTACATTTCCTTCAGTTGTGCTTTCATAGTTCCTTATGACATTCAGTAAGCCATTCGGACCATTTGGTCTCTCCCAGCTTTTAGAGAACCCGTCCCCAAACTTTTTATGCCATGTGGCCTTACTGAGAGATCCATGGACCACAGGTTGGGAACCCTGGTTTTAGAGACCATTCAATCATGGGCTGATCCAATTCTTCCAGTCATTCCCACTCCCCTGCCATCTCCCCATTGTTTTGATGCCCTGGCTAATCAAGACTTATCTATCTCTGTCTTAAATACACCCAATGAATGGCCTCCACAGTCTCTCATGGCAACAAATTCTACAAATTTACCACCCTCTGACTAAAGTAATTTCTCCACATCTCTGTTCTAAATGGACATCCTTCAATCCTGAAGTCATGCCCTCTTGTCCTGGACTCCACTACCATGGGAAATAACTTTGCTATATCTAGTCTGTTCAGGACTTTTAACATTTGCAATGTTTCTATGAGATTCCCCCTCATCCTCCTGAACTCCAGGGAATACAGCCTAAGAGTTGCTAAGATGTTCCACATACGGTAAACCTTTCATTCCTGGAATCATTCTCGTGAATCTTCCCTGAACCCTCTCCAATGTTAGTATATCCTTTCTAAAATAAGGAGCCCAAAACTGCACACAACACTCCAGGTGTGGTCTCACGAGTGCCTTACAGAGCCTCAACATCACATCCCTGCTCTTTTATTCTATACCTCTAAAAATGAACGCCAACATTGCATTTGTCTTCTTCACAACTGACTCAACCTGGAGGTTAACCTTTAGGGTCTCCTGCACAAGGACTTCCAAGTCCCTTTGCATCCCTGCATTTTGAATTCCTTCCCCATCTAAATAATAGTCTGCCTGCTTATTTCTTCCACCAAAGTGCATGACCATACATCTTCCAACATTATATTTCATTTGCCACTTCTTTGCCTATTCCCCTAAACTATCTAAGTCTCTAGCAGGCTCTCTGTTTCCTCAACACTACCTATTCCTCCAACCATCTTTGTATCATCACCAAATTTAGCCACAAATCCATTAATCCCATATTCCAAATCATTGACATCCATAGAGCAACCCCATCAATCCCATTTCTCCACTTATTTCTGTACAACCTATTCCTTCTCACACCCATTACCAACCCCTTGCCCAATCGCATTCTCTTACTTGCTACCTAATAAGCAGCATATGTGCAATGCATGTGTGCAAACTCCTCGAGTGACAGGGAGGACATGCAAACTTCACACAGACAGCAGTCCTGGTTAGAAGCCCAGTGGCTGGAGCTGTTGGCAGCTGCTGTCCTGGCCAGAGAATGCAATTCTTTTCCATGGTTTGACAGCTCCAACTGAGATAGCAAAACTCCTGATAAGAGGTTCCATCCAAGACTATGCACAAGAATTAAATTTGACTGCTTTTAGAGGGGTGGATGAACAGGCACAAATGGTACACAATTGCTCATATGTCTGCATCCTTAACATGATTAAAAAGTACTGGTAGGCCCCTCTGCTGCCAGCCACCATCTCCTGACCTTAATGCTGGAAAAAAATTAAAAAGATTTAGAGAAAATTAGGGATCTCTCAGGCAGTCCTTCATATTTGAGACTGACTTGCTTCCTCTTCTGATAATGAGCTGATAATGAGACTATGCTAGACTTGACCAATCTGTCCCATTTAGGATAAGGAGGTATCTCGTGGGGTAGGTGGGTGTGCATTTTCAGGAGTGCTGCGTTTCTTCTGCCATTTCTATACAACCATAAGACCATCGGACACAAGAGCAGAATTAGGCTATTTGGCCCGTTGAGTCTGCTCTGCCATTCAATCATGGCTGATTTATTTTCTCACTCAATCTAATTCTGTCTTCCTCCTGCAACCAGACCCTGCAGCTGTTACATTTACTGTGGTTGAATGTCCCAGAATAGAAAGAGTTGTAGAATAGACTATAAGATTGGAGATTGAGGATCTGTGGAAACATATGTTTTCTGCTTGGCCCTGGGCTGAGAGGTAGACTTCAATAGTGTGGTGCGGAGGCCAGGGTTTGCCACTATACCCAGGCCAGGGAGGGAAGAGGGTAGGGTCAGATCTGCTCAGATGCAAGAAATCACAGCAGAGAAGAACGGAATATTCCATCTTTTCTAAATTCTCAAGGTATATTCAAGGTTCACTTATGTAAGCTTAGTAAGCTTAATGCCCACCCATTGGATAATTGACTGCATCCGAGTCTTTTGTTAAAATGTTAACTACACGGTGACTCTTCTAATATCTCTTAAGAAAGGTTCCTCCTTGTCCATTTTGAGGCAAGTTAGAAAACAAGCAGCTGAAACAAGTCAGGGACACAGCACAAATCCACTATCTTTATGAAGACATGCTGACCTGATTCGCCCCTGGTGGGGTGAGTTAATATCCAGTTCAGTAGGTGGAGATTTCACACTATACTTCTGGAATATGTGGCAGCTTAATAAGTGAATGATCAAGCTTGCAGCGGGAGAGAAAAGGTAAGGAATATTATTGAATCAGATGTGAATAGTAATAACATATCTGGTTTAAAACATTTATTTATATAAGGCAGAGCATGGAAGCGTGGTTTTTAGCACAAGAGTTTACAGTACAGAAGATCCAGGTTCAATTCCTGCCGCTGTCTGTAAGGAGTTTGTATGTTCTCCCTGTCACCATGCGAGTTTCCTCCGGGTGCTCTCGTTTCCTCCCACAGTTCAAAGACATATTGGTTGGTAGGTTAATTCATCACTGTACACTGATCCGTGATTAGGCGGGAGTTAAATGTAGGGGTTGCTGGGTAGCATGGTTCAAAGGGCCAAAGGGCCTATTCTGCACTGTACCTCAATAAAACAAAATGACCTGGAATTTTGGTGTCATCTGCAAAGGCACAGTAGATCACCATCTCAGAATTCAGCTCAAGTCTAATTATTGTGGAATGAGCTGCCGGTGCAAGTGGTACAAGCAAGCAACATTTCAACATTTAAGAGAAGTTTGGATAGCTAAATGGATGGTAGGAGTATGGAGGGGTGTGGTCCCAGTGCGGGTTGGTAGGAGTAGGCAGTTTATATGGCTTGACATGGACTAGATGGGCTGAAAAGCCTGTTTCTGTGCTGTATTTTTAATGACTATGGCTCTGAAATATATTATAAATGGCACAAGTTAGTGAGTGGTTAAAATGAACAACGACATTTCTTCTTTTAGAGTCACAGAATACTACAGCACAGAAACAGAACCTTCGGCCCATCTAGTCCATGCCAAACCATCAATCTGCCTAGTCCCATCGACCTGCACAGATATCATGTAAACAAAGCCTGAATACATCGCCTGAAATGATCAGATGAAGTGAAATATGCTCGGCTCCACTTAATACATCCTTAGATGGAGGTTGTTAATTTTCTGCAACAATTTGATATCTCAGGGCTATAGATTCCCGCTTATCGATATTATGAAGAGATAAGATTGAAATCTATATTTTTAAAAACATCTTATAAAAATTCATGACATAACCAAACACAGCAT
Organism: Mobula birostris; assembly: GCF_030028105.1. Taxonomy (NCBI): domain Eukaryota; kingdom Metazoa; phylum Chordata; class Chondrichthyes; order Myliobatiformes; family Myliobatidae; genus Mobula; species Mobula birostris. Next base: position 194,311,946 of record NC_092375.1, read on the forward strand.
GCATTGTGAATGTCAGAAGAAATTAACGCAATTCAGAGTTAAATAATTTGGCAAACCTTATTCTAGATTTCATCAGTAACATTTATTCAAAATATCAAGAAGTTTGGTTTCAAAATATTAAAGTAAGCAAATTCATTGGAGCTGCTGAAATTGTATTGAATCTTCTGCTGTTATTTTTGCTCTGAAGAGTATAAAACCAAGAACTTTGAATTTGAACAACAGGAATTCTGCAGATGCTGGAAATTCAAGCAACACACATCAAAGTTGCTGGTGAACGCAGCAGGCCAGGCAGCATCTCTAGGAAGAGGGACAGTTGACGTTTCAGGCCGAGACCCTTCGTCAGGACTAACTGAAGGAAGAGTGAGTAAGGGATTTGAAAGTTGGAGGGGGAGGGGGAGATCCAAAATGATAGGAGAAGACAGGAGGGGGAGGGATGGAGCCAAGAGCTGGACAGGTGATAGGCAAAAGGGATACGAGAGGATCATGGGACAGGAGGTCCGGGAAGAAAGACAATGGGGGGGGGACCCAGAGGATGGGCAAGAGGTATATTCAGAGCGACAGAGGGAGAAAAAGGAGAGTGAGAGAAAGAATGTGTGCATAAAAATAAGTAACAGATGGGGTACGAGGGGGAGGTGGGGCCTTAGCGGAAGTTAGAGAAGTCAATGTTCATGCCATCAGGTTGGAGGCTACCCAGACGGAATATAAGGTGTTGTTCCTCCAACCTGAGTGTGGCTTCATCTTTACAGTAGAGGAGGCCTTGGATAGACATGTCAGAATGGGAATGGGATGTGGAATTAAAATGTGTGGCCACTGGGAGATCCTGCTTTCTCTGGCGGACAGAGTGTAGATGTTCAGCAAAGCGGTCTCCCAGTCTGCGTCGGGTCTCACCAATATATAAAAGGCCACATCGGGAGCACCGGACGCAGTCAGTATATCACCCCAGCCGACTCACAGGTGAAGTGTTGCCTCACCTGGAAGGACTGTTTGGGGCCCTGAATGGTGGTAAGGGAGGAAGTGTAAGGGCATGTGTAGCACTTGTTCCGCTTACACGGGTAAGTGCCAGGAGGGAGATCAGTGGGGAGGGATGGGGGGGGACGAATGGACAAGGGAGTTGCGTAGGGAGCGATCCCTGTGGAATGCAGAGAGAGGGGGGAGGGAAAGATGTGCTTAGTGGTGGGATCCCGTTGGAGGTGGCGGGAGTTACGGAGAATAATATGTTGGACCCGGAGGCTGGTGGGTTGGTAGGTGAGGACCAGGGGAACCCTATTCCTAGTGGGGTGGCGGGAGGATGGAGTGAGAGCAGATGTACGTGAAATGGGGGAGATGCGTTTAAGAGCAGAGTTGATAGTGGAGGAAGGGAAGCCCCTTTCTTTAAAAAAGGAAGACATCTCCCTCATCCTAGAATGAAAAGCCTCATCCTGAGAGCAGATGTGGCGGAGACAGAGGAATTGCAAGAAGGGGATGGCGTTTTTGCAAGAGACAGGGTGAGAAGAGGAATAGTCCAGATAGCTGTGAGAGTCAGTAGGCTTATAGTAGACATCAGTGGATAAGCTGTCTCCAGAGACAGAGACAGAAAGATCTAGAAAGGGGAGGGAGGTGTCGGAAATGGACCAGGTAAACTTGAGGGCAGGGTGAAAGTTGGAGGCAAAGTTAATAAAGTCAACGAGTTCTGCATACGTGCAGGAAGTAGCGCCAATGCAGTCGTCGATGTAGCGAAGGAAAAGTGGGGGACAGATACCAGAATAGGCACGGAACATAGATTGTTCCACAAACCCAACAAAAAGGCAGGCATAGCTAGGACCCATACGGGTGCCCATAGCTACACCTTTAGTTTGGAGGAAGTGGGAGGAGCCAAAGGAGAAATTATTAAGAGTAAGGACTAATTCCGCTAGATGGAGCAGAGTTGCTTCTGTTACTTATTTTTATGCACACATTATTTCTCTCACTCTCCTTTTTCTCCCTCTGTCCCTCTGAATATACCTCTTGCCTATCCTCTGGGTCCCCTCCCCCCTTGTCTTTCTTCCCGGACCTCCTGTCCCATGATCCTCTCGTATCCCCTTTTGCCGGTCACCTGTCCAGCTCTTGGCTCCATCCCTCCCCGTCCTGTCTTCTCCTATCATTTTGGATCTCCCCCTCCCCCTCGAACTTTCAAATCCCTTACTCTCTCTTCCTTCAGTTAGTCCTGACGAAGGGTCTCAGCCTGAAACGTCGACTGCACCTCTTCCTACAGATGCTGCCTGGCCTTCTGCGTTCACCAGCAACTTTGATGTGAACTTTGAATTTGTACAGTCTACTGAGATTGACTCTAAGAGAATGCGCCCCAGCGTTGGTCAGAGTCAACCATGGATGTTGCCAGCTAATACATGATTCACAAGCCAGGGCAGTACAATATGGAGAGCAAGCTGTTGCCTACGTACCAGTATCCCTCTCTCCACGCATCTGATTCATCCAAAGGAACGGTACAGCCTAATACAGTTAACATTATTACCACTACTACTACTACTATGTCGACTCAGGCCTAGGAGGCCGGCGTCGGGCACGATGATGGACTCTCCAATTCTCCCTCTCCCATCAGTGTGTTCAGTTCATCTACATTAGCCGCGTCGCTGTCTTCTAGGAGCATGTTGACCATAGTCTTGGGAGGGCACCCAGGGTTCACCCTCCTACGCTTGGGCTCCCATATAGGCTGTCAGGTAGCTCGGGGTGGCGTAGACAGTGCACCACTAGTTGCAGTCTTTTCGCCTCGATTTTAGTGGTGAGCACCGGTAGGTCGTTACAGAGCACGACATTCGTCATGTGCTGTTGCCAACTCACATCAAGAGCCAACCGGAGCATTCGTGTATAGCAACCATCTAGAGACTAGTCTTGGTGAGCATCCACGTCTTACATCCCTACTTGAGAATGGACTCTATGACCGCTATGAAGATTGTCATAACTCAGCACTGGACTCAAAGTGGAACAGTCTTAGGGACTCCAGCTCTGGATTTTTTCTCAGAGTTTACTTCTGAAGCCTTTCCCATGAATGGGTACAGCCACAAGGCCATGTAGGTTTGAGATCAGAGTTTTCGTTTTCCTAGAGATGCTGCCAACCATAGCTGATGAGCCCCACCTGCCCAAAGCAATGGGTTTTAAGGTGCCAGTAACCTGCCTTTGCCCCTTCTCCTGCCAGTAGAAATGGTTCTGCTGGGTTTACTAGCTAAGCTACACATGAAGGCCAGGAGCTGGACTTCGTTGTCAGAGGCTATTTGAGACGCATAACATTGGAAGCATTTAATAGATAGTGGGATCTTATCCCTGCTCTGAACTCTAGTTGATCTTTCAGTGATCATGTTATAGTTTCTAGTCTACAGATTTATTGAGTATGCCACCAAGAAAATGAATCTCAGAGTTGCATATGTACTCTGATAATAAAATCTACTTTGAACTTTGAACTACCACCATCAGCTATGACAACCTTGAGGAATGAGCATATTGAGCCGAATAAAAACCCTTTTATATATACTAGCTCCAGTCTCCACATAGTTTAGTTACTGTCAGAATACATCATCTTCTGTCAAGCTAGCATTTTGCAGTGGAAAAAATTCATCCGAAGTGACAGAACCTTGTTCTATCTATTGCATGAGTATGAATTGCACTTCTTGGCCTCTCGCAGACACCTACCATTCCTGATTGCATATCCTCTTCCTGTCATTAATAATCCCACCCACCCCCACCTCTCTAGACCCAAATAAATTATCAGAGGATCAGTAAACAACAGGAAGGTTTTTAAAGCCTCACCTATTCTCTGTAGCTTGTCACTATGAAGTTCAAGACTTCTCAGTTTAATCATAGTAATGCCCAATGCCCAATATTTGTGGTACCTAAGATCTATCTGCTTAGGCACAGGGATTGTACCCTACTGGCTATCTTTTGGAAGTAAAGAGATGTATTTACCTCTCTGTCTTCTGGCAGGAAATGTTAAACTAAAATTTTTCCAATAAAATATGGGCTTAAAATATTTTTTAAAAAATAGAAAACCAATGTTTGTGTAAAACAAAACGTTAAAGGTAGATTATTTCCAAGAATCTTCTTGGAGGTCTTGAACTCAAGTTGCTGATCTGCAAACATTTAACATTTCTTGCATTCTTTCCTATAGTATTCAGTGAATGTTTTAATCTATTAGCAAAAAGTGAAGTAAAAAGAAAATAAATTTCATAAAATCCCATTAAGACTTCATATCCCCACATTGAAATTCAATTTTAATTGTTTATTAGAAGCTCTAAAATTTCAATATAAAGCTAAAACTAAGTTAAACCATTCCCCAGCCAATTACTTGTGTGAAAGCATCTTGCTGGTACCTGAGGATAAAAGCAAATTCATTCAAGCTGTAGAGTTGCCATGGAAACAGTTAGACTTCCAATCATGCATGTGGCAAGAGAAGAGATCTATAAGAAAGGAATTGATAATCTTGGACATTTGGGTCATGCGTTTGATAACAATGGAAAATTAAATGTGACCATTGTAGAATTTATGGAATCCTCCTCATTTAGCAGCATACACAGAACGTTCTTGCTTTTTTAAAACTAGATTCAACAAATTTCAATGTGAAAGATTTCTGGCATTAGAAGCACTTCACATTCAATTTCCTTTAATACAATCTCATATTTATTACCAAAAGCCAACTCTGACCACCAGACTGAAGAACATGCGTAGTCAATGCATAATCTAATGTATAATTTTAATGTATATTTCTTAAAATACTTTAAGTGTTTGATATTTCAACATCCTGCTGGTGGCATGAAGCTTATCCCAGAAGTATTAACTTTTCAAATGCTCTTTCATTATCCTCAGCTTCCTTTTCTGAAGTACCTTCCTTCAAATGAGAATGGCGAATCCATTATTCACTTGCATTGGCTTTATCGACGTGACTCGATGTGGAGTCTGCTTTTGGAAGCTTATTTATATTGTTGTGTGACAGTGACAGCAACAGGGGCTCCCAGCCTGGGGTCCACAGACACATTGGTTAAGGGTAGGGCTCCATGGCATAACAAAGGTTGGGAACACCTGGCTTAGAAGGAGATCATCTTCAAGAACATGTGCTTTAGAAATCTCTTTGATTTCCAAGAATGTGCAGCTGAACATTCTGGTGCCACTTTCATTGTACTATCATGAAATTGCAAATGAAATAATGATAAACTTCAGAACAACTTACACTATTCCGTCAGCCATTAGTGGACAATCTTGCTTGGCACCATAGAACAAGGCTATTCTATTTTTCCATGACATTTTACATTCATTATCAGCATCTCCTCTGTTTTCTTGCTTATATTTTTATTTTCCTATGGATTTTGTACCTGGCACAATAATTAATATTTGTATTATTAACTTGTAGAAATCTATAGCATTGTTATCTATTAACTATTTATTTATTGAGGTAAGTGCAGAGTAGGCTCTTCAGGTTCTTCCAGCTGCACTACCCTGCAACCCTGATTGAACCCTCACACGATCACAGGACAATTTACAGTGACCAATCAACCTACCAACCTGTACATCTTTGGACTGTCAGGGGAAACCTACCACCCAAAGGAAACCCATGCGGTCATGGGGAGAATGTACAAACTCATTACAGATTGTAAAGCACACTGTAAAGTGCTATGCTAACCAGTACGCGACCATGCCACCTCATCACTGATCTGCTCCAGGACATTACAGATACCTCATTAGTTTAAAAGTATTAACATTCAGCTATCAATCACGTTCCTGATAATTTTTCAATAATTGCCACCTTTCAATTTCATTTGATACTTGCATGTGTCAATTTTTTTTTAGTTTTTTTAACAACTAGTTACTGTGCATCTACATTTTCCCCTAATCAGACCATAGAGAAACAGGCCATCTCCAATGGGTTCCCACCACCAAGCACATCGTCAACCCCCCCCTTTCTGCTTTCTGCTGTCCGCAGGGATCACTCCCTCATGATTCCCTTCGCCATTCATCCCTCCGCAGTGATTCCCCCTCTTGGCACTTATCCTTACAAGTGGAGCAAGTGCTACAACTGTCCCTACACTTCTTCCCTCACTACCACTTAGGGCCCCAAACACACCTTCCAGGTGAGGCAACACTTCACCTGTGTGTCTGTTAGGGTCATTTACTGTGTCTGGAGCTCCTACTGTGGCCTCCTCTATACCAATGAGACTCGGTGTAGATTGGGAGACTGCTTTGCTGAGCACCTATGTTCCATCTGCCAGAAGAAACAGGATCTCCCAGTGGCCACCTATTTTAATTCCACTTCCCATTCCCATTCTGATATGTCAATCCATAGCCGCCTCTACTATCAAGTTGAGGCCACACTCAAGTGGGAGGAACAACACATATTCTGTCTGGGTAGCCTCCAACCTGATGGCATGAATATTAATTTCTTGAACTACCCATAATAACCCCACCTCCCAACTCTCCTCACCATTCCCCATCCCCTTTTCCCTCTCTCACCTTACCTTATTGCCTGCTCATCACCTCCTTCTAATGCTCTTCCTCCCTTTACTTTCTTCCATGCCATTCTGTCTCCTGCTACTAGATTCCCCCTTCCCCAGCTCTGCATCTCTTTCACCAATCGACTTCCCAGCTCTTTAATTCAACCCTCCCCCTCCCAGTTTCACCTGTGTTTCTTTAATCCCTTCCCCACCTTTTAAATCTACTCCTCATCTTTTTTTTTCTCTCCAGTCCTGCCAAAGGGTCTCAGTCCAAAATGACGACTGTACTCTTTTCCATACATGCCGTCTGCCCTGCTGAGTTCCTCCAACATTTCGTGTGTGTTGCTTGGATTTCTAGCACCTGCTGATCTTCTCGTGTTTGTGCATGGAAAAACATAAATTTATTGAACTGTTGAGTCAACAATCTTTCATTTCAGGCAATACTGATGGCTTCAGACTTGAGCAAGAGTGTTGATCTTTAAAAAATATATTTTATAGTTGTTTTTAAAGTCTTAATTTCCTTCTCAAAGCAAATATGGTTATCCCGAAGAGCAAGCATCCTTAAATTTGCTCATCATCCTGTGGTTATTATACAAATGTTAATGATAGTATATGAGGGAGATGTTACCTAAAAATTACTTTGGTGACCAAGTAATAACACATTTCTTCACAAAGATAAAGAAAATATAAAATGCATGAATTTGAAATAGATCATGAATCAAAACCGTCAGCAATACAAAGATAAACTAAAAATAAGTAGTTATCTTTTCAGCAACAATAAGAAACGGATACTCTGGAGACCCTGGGATACAGGAGAGCATAAATCAATTATTATGCCCTTTCAGCGTCATACATTTTTGATGAAGCAAATGTATGTCATCTATAGAAAAAGTCTGTGGAGATTCAGAATAAGCTTTGAAAATCCCTGCCTTCTGTATTAAGGATGTGAAAATGTCAGAGTTAAGATAGGATAACAACATCTGAACAAAATTTTGCTTTCCAACTGGCTTTTAGGAGTATGACTGCACCGTGACTAGCCTTGATAAACACTTTACTTCAATTCAACCACCAAAGTGTCTAATTCGATAAATGGTCTCCATTCAACTTTAGACAGGAATGTGATCGTTTGTAAATATCATGTGGACTTAAAATATAATGATACCTTCATGTGTACAAATTAGTTCATTTCCATAGGACAGTATGCATTAATATTAACCAAAATAAAGTATGTATTCTTGTTTATAATGTTACACATCAGCAGCAATAGATATGAAATTGAGTAAGGTTTTTATAAATAAACAACAAAATTTATTAACCTCTACTCAAAACATAGAAAAGTAAACAAACGACTAACTTAAATGGAAGTTAATGCTGCTATGCGTCTATAGTTGTCAAACAGTTGAACTTCAAGACAATTCTTAACAGATCCTATTTAAGCACAGTCTTAAGGTGGTAGTTTAATAAGTCCATATGTTCCTGAAACAGTCGAGAGGAGAGATTTCCCGAACCAGCGTTGAAACACTTCCCAAAGTATAGACAAAACTGCTGACGCAGCTAACAGCTGAGAAATGCTTTGTCCGAAGATACAACACAGAATAAGATTTCTCAAAGTAACCGACCTTTTGTCGAAAGTGGTCACTACACAACTCCCCAAGACCCTGCAGGGGTTAACCAACAGTGTGTGCCACAATACCGTATGGGCCGTACCAAATGTCAATCACGGAACACCGTTGAATTCTACCCAATTCCTTGGGTTTGTTGAAGCTGGCAAATCTTCACTCTCACTCTCTCTTCTTCCATGATTACATAACCACTGACTGTGACATAATGACAAAATGAACTACGCAACAACTACGGTTTCCCTTTTTATACTAGTTGGAACATGCCATCACGTGACATCACATTATCCCATTATCACAAGACCACTATATCATGCTCACAAGATACTCACAAGACAGGTAGCGCTTCCCCCCAAGAAAAGAAAAATTTGATCTATCAAGAGCAAAATTTTAACTATGATTTACAAAATATACAAATGTATAAAGTTTACTAAACGCACCATACACATACAATTATCATACAATACTAATATAACGTATAGCAGGAGTGTATACAAATATCAAAATTTCACTCAAAAAATTTTTACATAGCGAGTTCAACATCTAGACTGACAGTTGGCAATTATATTATCTTTGCCTTTAATGTGAGTTATTAGGAGATCATATTAGGTTGGCTTCAAAAAGCCTTTCAAACAGCTTATCCACTGCAGATTGATGTGCTTCCCAAGTGTCATTCCCTGTGACAAAATCATCAATATAGGCATCTGTATGTTTTAACCCTCGAATTACAGAATTAATCATTCTCTGGAACGTTCCTGGAGCACTCTTCATTCCAAATGGCAGAACATTGTATTCATATAACCCAGATGGCGTTACAAATGCAGAAATTACTCTACCTTTATCCGTCAATGGAACATACCAATACCCTTTTAATAGATCAATCTTTGTAAGAAACTTAGCTTTTCCAACCTTATCCACGCAATCATCTACCCTAGGGATTGGATACGCATCAGTTTTTGTCACAGCATTCACCTTTCTGTAATCAATACAAAACTGAATACTACCATCTGGTTTAGGTACCACAACATAAGGTGAACTCCAATCTGAAGTAGAAGGTCTAATAATATTATTTCCTAACATATACTTAATTTCTTGTTGCGCCAGTGTAAATTCTTCCACATTCATTCGATATGGATGTTGCTTTATGTGTTTAGCATTTCCAACATCTACATCATGTGAGGTTACTGCAGTTCTTTTTGGAATGTTTGGAAATAAATCCCTAAATTTCATAATTAACTGCTTCATTTGCTGCCGCTGCTGTTTCGCTGTAGATGAGCCAATTTCTCATCAATATTTTCCAAAATTGTTGAATTTGTTAGTCTGGCGGAAATAATGTTTGGGTTAAAATAAGCCTCAGACGGATTAACTACCAAGGTCCCAGGGAGATCAGACTCATTGTTATTGACATCAACAGTCATAGCGACAGACTGTTGTTCATAATATGGTTTTATCATGTTTACATGACAAAGTACCGCTGGCCTTCGTCAATCTGGTATTTTTACCACATAGTCCATATCATTAACTTTAGATATAACCTCGTAAGGACCATGAAATTTAGCTTGTAAAGGGTTTGTTTGCACCGGGAAAAGAACCAACACCTTATCTCCCGGTTTGAACAACCTCATTCTAGCTTCCTTGTTATACTAAGTTTTCATTCTTTCCTGAGCAGATTTTAAATTTTGCCTTGCTAAACTGCAAGCATTTTTCAACCCCTCCTTAAATTTTAAGACATAATCCAACAAATTAGTATATAGTTCTTTGTTACCCCACTGTTCTCTTAACAATGCCAAAGGTCCTCTGACTCTGTGCCCAAACACAAGTTCAAAGGGGCTAAAGCCAAGGGACTCCTACGGTTAAAGCCGTATAAACCTGTTGTGCTTTACCTCTAAAGATACTTTGTAAAAGGACAAGCCAGCCCTTTCTCAGCCAATCTGAACTCTGAGCAACTTTCTCAAAATGCTGGAAGTATCTATCAAAATCTGCCTCATTAAATGGAGAAACCAATTTAACTTCCTGACTAGCAACAAATGGTACAACCGGTTTCCTCGAACCAGCTTGCTTCACTTTCTCTATCTTTTCTAGCTCATACTGCCTCTGTTTTTCGGCAGCTTCTAATCGACTTCATTCCAACTCAGCCTCTATTTTAAGTTTATCTAACGCTATTTTATCTAGCTGTAACCAGATCATATTTAACTTATAGGTAACTTCCCTGACACCTCTTCGTCAAACACTTTTGTAGCTACATAATGCTCAGCTATTTTTCTTTGAATCTCTGACTTTGTAGTAATCGTAGTTATCCCTGTAAGCTTCAGTTTTTCAGCAATTTCCCACATCTCACACTTTTTCGCATTTACTAATGCCGGAGCTGTTGGTAATTCCAGAAACTTCTCAAAATCCATTGCTGCTGATTACCACACACAAGCCAGTCAAACAAAAGGAATCGATTATTTCCCCTTTTCCAAACAGATTGATAGTTAAACAACTAATTAAGCTCTAAATTTGTTCATATCCCCCATCAGCAGCAATAGATATGAAATTGAGTCAGGTTTTTTAATAAATAAATAACGAAATTTATTAACCTCTACTCAGAACATAGAAAAGTCAATGAACGACTAACTTAAATGGAAGTTAACTGTGTTATGTGTCTGTAGTTAACAAACAGTTGAACTTCAAGACAATTCTTAACAGATCTTATTTAAGCAGAGTCTTAAGGTGGTAGTTTAATAAGTCCATATGATTCCAGAAACAATCAAGAGGAGAGACTTCCCGAACCAGCGTTCAAACACTTCCCAAAGCATAGACGTAACCGCTGACACAGCTCACAGCCGAGAAATGCTTTGTCTGAAGATACGACGCAGAATAAGATTTCTCAAAGTAACTGACCTTTTGTCGAAAGTGGTCACTACACAACTCCCCAAGACCCTGCAGGGGTTAACCAACAGTGTGTGCCACGATACCATATGGGCCGTACCAGATGTCAATCACAGAATGCCATTGAATTCTACCCAATTCCTTGGGTTTGTTGAAGCTGGCAAATCTTCACTCTCACTCTCTCTTCTTCCATGATTACATAACCACTGACTGTGACATAATGACAAAATGAACTCCCAACAAAACGAACTACGCAACAACTACGGTTTCCCTTTTTATACTATTTAGAACATGCCATCACGTGACATCACATCACCTCATTATCACAAGACCATTATATCATTCCAATAGCATGAGACCATTATATCATTCCAATAGCATGAGACCATTACATCATTCTCACAAGATACTCACTGGACAGGTAACAATAAACTCAAGAAAGTCTACAGATGTTGGAAATCCAGAGCAACACAAACAACGTGCTGGAGGAACTCAGCTGGTCAGGCAACATCAGTAGAAATGAAACAGTTGGCGTTTTGGGCCAAAACCCTTCATCAGGACTGAGAAAGAAGGGGAATGATACCAGAATCAGAAGATCAGAGGGATCTTGGGGTCCGAGTCCACAGGACATTCAAAGCTGCTGCGCAGGTTGACTCTGTGGTTAAGAAGGCATACGATACATTGGCCTTCATCAATCATAGGATTGAGTTTAAGAGCTGAGAGGTAATGTTGTAGCTATATAGGACCCTGGTCAGATCCCATTTGGAATACTGTGCTCAATTCTAGTTGCCTCACTACAGGAAGGATGTGGAAACCATAGACAGGGTGCAGAGGAGAGTTACAAGGATGTTGCCTGGATTGGGGAGCATGCCTTATGAGAAAAGGTTGAGTGAACTAGGCCTTTTCTCCTTGGAGTGACAGGGGATGAGAGGTGACTTGATAGAGGTGTATAAGATGATAAGAGGCATTGATCATGTGATAGTCAGAGGCTACTTCCCAGGGCTGAAATGGCTAGCACGAGAGGGCACAGTTTTAAGGTGCTTGGAAGTAAGTACAGAGGAGATGTCAGGGGTAAGTTTTTTACACAGAGAGTGGTGAAAGCCTGGAATGGGCTGCTGGCGACGGTGCTGGAGGGGAATATGACAGGGTCTTTTAAGAGACTCCTAGATAGGTACATGGAGCTTAGAAAAATAGAGGGCTATAGGTAATCCTAGGTAACTTCTAAAGTAAAGACATGTTCAGTACAGCTTTGTGGGCCGAAGGGCCTGTATTGTGCTGCAGGTTGTCTATGTTTCTAGAATAAAAAGATAGCAGAAAAAACAACAGATTTCATGACATATGTCAGGGGTCCCCAACCTTTTTTGCATTGCGGACTGGTTTAATATCAACAATATTCTTGCAGTCCGGCCGAACGGGGGGGGGCGCGGTGGGGGTGTTCAAATAGGCTTAATCTCACCTCAACATGTCTTTTACAGGCAGGGGAGTGGGACTAAATGGGAGAATGGATCAGCTCATGATAAAATAGTGGAGCAGACTTAATGGGCCGAATAGCTGACTTCTGCTCCTTTGTCTTATGGTCTTATGGTCTAATGGTTGCCAACTTTCTCACTCCCAAATAAGGGACAAAAGTAGCAGTCAAATATGGGACACTTGTGTTTACCCTGAGAAAGACTACCATGACCATGAAGCCTTGCATGGGCACCTGTGTGCGCACGCGTGACATGCGCATGTACGTACGTGACGATTTTTTTTCCACTAATTGGTTTTGGCTTAATCTTCCCGACTATACTGTACATACATTATTTCTACTTTATATAGGCTGTGTACTTATCATATCATTCCCGCTTTTACTATATGTTAGTGTTATTTTAGGTTTTATGTGTTATTTGGTAGGTTATTTTTTTGGGTCTGGGAACACTCAAAAATTTTTCCCATATAAATTAATGGTAATTGCTTCCTTGTTTTATGCCATTTTGGCACGAAAGGTTTGATAGGAACGCTCTACCTTTGGGGGGGGGGGAAATACGGGACAAAGGCGGTCCCATATGGGAAAAACCAATTTAGCCCAATATACGGGACGTCCCAGCAAATATGGGACAGTTGGCAACCCTATGTTCAAGTTCAATAGTGCGTGACAAGGAATGAGGAAATGTGCAGCTGACACATATCGTTTCCTCGCAGCCAGGTAGCACATGCTTTGTGGCCTGGTACCAGTCCGCAGCCCGGTGGCTGGGGACCGCTGACATATGTCAATGAGATTGAATTTGATTTGGATTCTGATTTTAATATCAAAAGCTTAACAAGGGAGAGGAATCTTGTTTCGAAGATTTTCATATTAGAATCAGAATCAAGTTTAATCTCCTTGGTAGATATCATGAAATTTGTTGCTTTTGCTGCAGCAGCACAATACATAGTAAAATAAATTATAAATTACATTAAGCAATATACATGCAATTAAATTTTAAAAGTAGTACAGACAGTGATGTAGAAAGTTAGAATGCTCTCCACAGTCATTGTCATCATCATCAGGTGCCATGCCCAGTTTGAGCTTTGACCACCATGGCCGACACACTCCTGTTTCGGGTCAAGTGGATCAATTCATTGGTAGTCATTTGCAATTCTCTGGCTGCTGTCTCCATCATCACTTGTCCCTGTCTTCCTCTTGTTTTCTTCCCTTCGATCTTTCCCATAATTACCGTGCATTCTAACTCCGCTTTCCTGATCACATGTCCAATGAAGTTATGTTGCCTTTTCATGATCTCATACGTTATTTCTCTTTTTGTGTTTGCTCTGTTGATGATATCCTCGTTAGATATTCGTTTCATCCATGATATTCTTTGGATCCTCTTCAAAAACCACATCTCTGCTGCTTCAATTTGTTTCCTCATGTTACTAAATATTGTCAAATATTCTGAGCCATATAACATAAATGGATAAACATAACATTTCAGTACTCTGAGGCGGGTTGTCAAGCCTAGTTTAGTATTGGTCAGTATACTCTTCATTCTCGTAAAAGTGTCTTTTGCCATCCCTATTCTTCTTTTGATGTCCAAGTCACACCTGCTATCTGTTGTCCCCCAGCTTCCTAAGTAGCAAAAGTTCTTGACTTGTTTTATGTCTTCCCCGTTTATTCTCAGCCTGCAGATAGGATTTTCCTTCTTTTTGGAAGCTTATTTATATTGTTGTGTAATGGTGACAGCAACAGGGGTTCCCAGCCTGGGGTCCACAGACCCATTGGTTAAGGGTAGGGCTCCATGGCATAACAAAGGTTAGGAACAGTCTTTGGTGACATACCAAATCTCCTCAAACTTATAATAAAATATAGCCACTGTACGTTCTCTGTAATGAGTTTGTACATTCTCCCCATGACCGCATGGGTTTCCTTTGGGTGGTAGGTTTCCCCTGACAGTCCAAAGATGTACAGGTTGGTAGGTTGGTTGGTCATTGTAAATTGTCCTGTGATCGTGTGAGGGTTCAATCGGGGTTGCAGGGTAGTGCAGCTGGAAGAAGCTGAAGAGCCTACTCTACATTTATCTCAATAAATAAATAAATAGTTAATAGATAACAATGCTATAGAGTTCTATAAGTTAATAATACAAATATTAATTATTGTGCCAGGTACAAAATCCATAGGAAAATAAAAATATAAGCAGGAAAACAGAGGAGATGCTGATAATGAATGCAAAATGTCATGGAAAAATAGAATAGCCTTGTTCTATGGTGCCAAGCAAGATTGTCCACTAATGGCTGACGGAATAGTGTAAGTTGTTCTGAAGTTTATCATTATTTGATTTGCAATTTCATGATAGTACAATGAAAGTGGCACTAGAATGTTCAGCTGCACATTCTTGGAAATCAAAGAGATTTCTAAAGCACATGTTCTTGAAGATGCTCTCCTTCTAAGCCAGGTGTTCCCAACCTTTGTTATGCCATGGAGCCATACCCTTAACCAATGTGTCTGTGGACCCCAGGCTGGGAGCCCCTGTTGCTGTCACTGTCACACAACAATATAAATAAGCTTCCAAAAGCAGACTCCACATCGAGTCACATCGATAAAGCCACTGCAAGTGAATAATGGATTCGCCATTCTCATTTGAAGGAAGGTACTTCAGAAAAGGAAGCTGAGGATAATGAAAGAGCATTTGAAAAGTTAATACTTCTGGGATAAGCTTCATGCCACCAGCAGGATGTTTAAATATCAATCATTTAAGGTATTTTAAGAAATATACATTAAAATCACACATTATATTATGTATTGACTACGCATGATTTATCAGTCTGGAGGTCAGAGTTGGCCTTTGGCAATAAATATGAGATTGTATAATGGTATGGAAGTTGTCCTGTCGAAGACCAAAAGAAGCTGCAGAAGATCATGAACACGGCACAGCACATCACACAAACCAATCTTCCATCCATGGACTCACTTTACACCGCACGCTGTCGGAGCAGTGCTGCCAGGATAATCAAGGACATGACTCACCCAGCCAACAGACTTTTTGTCCCTCTTCCCTCCGGGAGAAGGCTCAGGAGCTTGAAGACTCGTATGGCCAGATTTGGGAACAGCTTCTTTCCAACTGTGATAAGACTGCCGAACGGATCCTGACCCGGATCTGGGTCGTACCCTCCAAATATCCAGACCTGGCTCTCGGTTTTTTTGCACTACCTTACTTCCCATTTTTTTATTTTCTATTTATGATTTATAATTTAAATTTTTAATATTTACTAATTTAACTATTTTTAATATTTAATATTTGTAATTCAGGGAGTGTGAAGCGCAGATTCAAATATCGCTGTGATGATTGTACATTCTAGTACTAATTGTTTGGTGACAATAAAGTATAAAGTATAAAAGGAAATTGAATGCAAAGTGCCTCTAATGCCAGACAGCATCTATGGAAAAGGGTAAACAGTCAATGTTTCGGCTGAGACCCTTGATCAGCACCCATTGTGTTATGTGAAGTGTCGCCTGACCTGGAAGGACTGTTCGGGGCCCTGAATGGTTGTGGGGGAGGACACTTGCTCCATTTGCTAGGATGAGTGCCAAGAGAGAGATCCGTGAACAAAACAGTGAAGTAGGGAGAAATCCCTGTGGAAAAGCAGTAAATGGAGGGGAGAAAAAGATGTGCTTGGTGCTGGGATCCCATTGGAGATGATGGAAGTTCTGGAGAACTATGCGCTGGGTGCAGAGACTGGCAGGGTGGTAAATCAATGTCAAAGTACATTTATTATTCAAGAATGTGTAAGTTATACAACCCTGAGAGCGAACAACAGTATTCTGAACCAAACTGAGTCCTCAGATCCGAACCCTGGAGCAGCCCAGAGTAGGCCCAAAGCCTCGCTCATCAGTTCATAATTTTAGCGGCCATGGAGCACAGCAGCTGGGCTAGTCTTCATTGTCTCAACACCGTGGAGACTAAGGGAAATCAGCTCTTACCTTGTATTCCAACACCTTATTTTTCAGTTTAACTGGGCTGGCATTTAAGTTCATCAAACAATGGAACAGCAAAAAGCCCCAGTACCCTGGAGTGAGGAGTAAACATTGCAAAACCTCAGGTGGGGTGTCAGGCGGAAGGGGTGAGACATAACACAGATTGGGAGATCACCTCACCGAGCATCTACTTTCTGTCTGCCAGAACAAGTGGAATCTCCCGGTGGCCACCCATTTCAATTCTACTTCCCATTCCCATTCCGACACATCTGTCCATGTCCTCCCCTACTGGTAACTGCCCCTGTCTTTCACCATTCCCCCGTTTCCCTCTCTCACCTTATCTCCTTACCTTCCAGTTTTTGTCTCCCTTTCTCTGTGAGAAGTCTGAGTATATTCAACCGATCTATGCCCCTCATGATTTCATACATCTCCATAAACCTTGTCAAAAGCCTTACTAAATTTCATATGGATAACATCCATTGCTCTACCTTCTTCTATCCCCTCTTCAAAGAACTACAAAAGATTTGTCAGACATAACCTCCCACACATAAGAGCATATTGACTCTTCCTAATCAGACATTAACTATCCAAGTGAAGGTAGATCTCGCTGCACAGAATTCTCTCCAGTAACTTCCCTACAACTGAAGTCAGATCCACTGGCCTGTAACTCTCTGGATTGTCCTTGCTATCCTTCTTGAACAATGAAACAACATTAGCCCTTCTCCAATCTTCTGGAACTTCACCAGAGGCTAATGATAAAGCAAATATCTCCACAGGGGCCTCTGAGATTTCTTCCCTGGCCTCCTATAAGGTCTGATAGTGGACGTGGCCAGGGACTGGGAATTCACCCACCTTAATGTTCTTCAAGTCTGCAAGTATCGTCTCGCTCTCAATATGCATATGAGCCAATTCTTCACTGCCTATTACTCTCAGTGCATAGAATTTCAGTAAATTGTGCCCCTTCATTAGAATTCCTTGTCAATTTCAGCAAGGAAGCACACTGAGAGATGTACCAGCCAGGAAGCTCAGGACTTTCACATTGAATGTGCATGCACAGAAGTCAAACTTATGGAAGTTTGTGATGACAACCTGTCACAGCACTGCCCACATCTTTCAGCAGGACACACTATAATGCTTCAGGATAATGACACCACCAATTCACTGAGGAAGCTTTATTAGCAGCACCCCTTTCAAAATCAAACTATAAAAATAAATGGGGTCATGTTAAATATTCTTATTTCTTCTTCCAATCTGTCCTTATTATTTCTGTGCCTAATTTAGAGAAAATAGCTTGCAGGAATGATTATGTTTGACAGCGTGTGTGGGAGCTGGATGAACATGCTCAGTTGAAATGACAAGAATAAACTTCTGAATATGTAATAAAAAGAATGACAAGTTCTTTAAACTGCTTCAGGTCAATAAATATACTGTTTAAACTGACACTATCATTCTGTCAGACTTAATCATTCCATTCCTCCACTGGCAACAATGATGTCATCAATGCTTGATTTAAACAAAATATATAAATAAGATTACCAGGTCTTCTTGAATCTGTTTTCACTAAAGTGCTGACTACTCAAGTTCCTCTCATACTCCCACACCATTGATGTTGCAAACTATTTTCCCCTTCAAATCTGGAATCATGAACGTGTCTTCAGTATATAAAAAAAACATTCACAACATATTGGCAAACAACTCCCTTCCCTCTGCCTCACTTCCAAACTCATTTTCCGCTCATTAGCTTGCACATATTGACACCTCTGAAGACTTAGTCAACAGATATCTATTATGGAATCTCTCCAAACTGCCCTCATCTATCATAGCCAACCTTCTGTAATCGAATCACATCCCAGTTCTGCACCTCTGGTCTTCAAGTATCTTGCTTGCTCCCCCATGTCTGTCTCAGCCATACACCACCATTTAGTGAGGTTAGGTTCTACATAACATTTGTCATCTCCACTTACCATCATCTCTTCCTGGTTTCTACAGTCCCGAATGGTCTTCAAATTCTTCTTGGCAAAAGTTTTGTGAGGAGTCTTTCCTCTGTGGAAATGGTGGGACTCCAATTATCAGAACTTTCAAGATCACTTTTTTTTATTTTGCTGTTGAATCTACTCTATAAAGTTAACGTTCAATATGAATTGAGCATATCTCTTTGCATTGAGTAATATATTCAGTGACCTTCTGAACTCCTTTATCAGAAGATCATATCTGGAATTAGATTTTCAACCTACTATCCTAATTTAAAACTGGAATTGCAGTTCACATTATAAAAGAAGGAATGTACTGATATCACATTTCTTAGAAAATCGTTAAGGATAGCAAGCTTGTTAGCATAACTGCTAATTTGCATAAGGTGAGTTTCAAACTGAGCGAACTAGAAATTGAAAAGTTAATCTGTAGGAGCCACTGTTCTCTATCTGTATTGTATTTTGTGTTGCTCATTTGTTATGTTTATTATGGGAAGTTAGTCATATGTTTTAGGGTGTGGTAGAAGCAAAGAGCTTAGTTACGCATTCATACTTTGTCTTTTACGTCATTCTAGTTTGGGTAGAACTAAGGAAGAGAGCTAGAGGGTGATAACTATTTTATTGTGCTTGAAATTGCTTATATATGTTTGAATATTCTTGAATACATTTAAGAACGCTTCGCTAAGTATGTTTGTTACACTAAGACAGTTTATTTGGTTACATCACTAGCTTTAGTTTCATTAGATTTGCTGCTTTAAGATTGTTTGATTTGCCAGTGTCTTAATAAAAGATTGAATGTATTCTTCGACTTTGGAACTTCATTACTGGATTAGACAGTATGTCATACAGTATCAGCCCTCCCGCCCCCGTGCTTAGTTTCTAAGCGGTTTTGATTTGTTCAAGTATTCACTACAGGAATAATATTGATTCAAATTCTAGGCATAGCTCTCTGTTTCCGTACAAAGGAGTGCCTATAAACCTTTCAGAAAAGAACCTGCATTGTGCATTCATGTTTTGGGAGGAGGAAACTGAACCTTCTGAGTCATAGACAAGGGCATGATCCAGCAGGTTACAGCTTGTACTTTTTATACAAAAAAAGTGTAAAATTAGTTTCTGTGCTGCTTACCTCCTGCTCTGCATGTGATGGCATTGCGATTAAAACCTCAGTATGGTAGCAGAACATTAGTGAGTCATTCCATGACCCAGACATACTGTTTATTTTAGATTTTGCAATCAATTATAGTAATGTGTCAAGTGTTTAAAGGCACGGTACTACCAGATTCTGGAAGGCCTGCACAGTATTCGATAGGAGATGGACCAAGCCATACATACTGGATACCCTGCTGGAAGATCCAAGGATGTATCACTCAAAATGCTGTCTACTGATGAGAGGAAGAAGTTACCAGTGAAATAATTAGGAATGTTGACAGGTTTTGAATAATAGGATTATGATCTCCTGCTCTTAGGTTCAGACTTGCATGAAGTTTAATGATCATGTTGGACCAGGAAAAGTGAAAACAATAATCTTCTTGATTTCCTATTTATCCGAAGGGCCATTGCATCATGGCTGATCCATTTTCCTCTCAGCCCTAATTTCCTGCCTTCTCCACATATCCCTTCATGCCTTGACCAATCAAGAATCTATCAACCTCTGCCTTAAATATACCCAATAATATACCCAATGACCTAGCTTCCACAGCTGCCCGTGGTAGCCAGGTACACTGGCTAAAGAAATTCCTGTCATCTCCATTCTAAATAAACATTCCTCAATTCTGAGGCTGTGGCTCCCGGTCCTCGACTCCCCACCACAGGAAAAACCCTCTCCACATCCACTCTATCGAGGCCTTCCAACATTCGATAAGTTTCTTCTGAATTCCAGTGTGTAGAGGCCCAGAGCCTTGAATCAGTCCTCATATGGTAAACCTTTCTTTGCACAATACTCCAAGTGAGGCCTTACCAATGCCTTATAAGACTTCAATATTACATCCTTGCTTTTATATTCTAGTCCTCTTGAAATGAATGTTAACATCACATTTTCCTTCCTCACAGACTCAACCTACAAATTAACCTTTAGGAAATCCTGAACAAGGACTCCTAAGTCCCTTTGCACCACAGATTTTTGAATTTTCTCTTCATTTAGAAAATAGTCTACACTTCCACCAATTTCTTCTACCAAAGATCATGACCGCGGACTTCCCAACACTGATTTCCATCTGCCACTCCTTTGCCCTTTCTTCTCATCTGCCCAAGTACTCTGTAGCCTCCTTGCTTCCTCAACACTACCTGTCTTTCCACCTAGCTTCATATCGTCTGCAGACTTGTCCACAACGCCATCAATTCTATCATCCAAATCACTGATATGTAATGTAAAAAGAAGCAGTCCCAACACAGGCCCTATGGAACACCACTAGTTACTAGCAGCCAACCAGGAAAGGCTCCCTTTATTCCTACTCTGCCTCCTGCCAATCAGCCACTGTTCTATCCATGCTAGAATTGTTCTTGTAATACCATGGTCACTTAACTTGTTAAGCAGCCTTTTGTGTGACATCTTGTCAAAGACCTTCTGAAAATCCAAATACACACCATCAACCCACTCTATTTTGTCTATCCTGCTTGTTATTTCTTCAAAGAATTCCAATAGATTTGTCAGGCAAGATTTTCTCTGTCAAAAAGCATGCTTGCATTGAGCTATTTTATCATGTGACACCAAGTACTTCAAAACCTCATCCTTAACAATGAACTCCAACATCTTCCCAACCACTGAGGTCAGACTAAGTGGCCTATAGTTTCCTTTCTTCTACATCTTTCCCTTCTTGAAGAGTGGAGTGATATTTTCAATTTTCCAGTTCTCTGGAACCATGCCAGAATCTATTGATACTTGAAAGATCATTAATAATGACTCCACAATCTCTTCAGCTACTTCTTTCAGAACCCTGGGGTGTAGATAATCTGATCCAGGTGATTTATTTTCAGACCTTTCAGTCTCCCAGACACCTTCATCTTAGTACTGGCAATTTCACTCACTTCTGCCCCCAGACTCTCTTGAATCTCCAGCATACTGCGTGTCTTCCATAGTGAAGACTGATACAAAATACTGCTGAAGGGTTTTGGCCCAAAATGTCGACTGTACTCTTTTCCTAATTACTGTCTGGCTTGCTGAGTTCCTCCAGCATTTTGTGTGTGCTGCTCGGATTTCCAGCATCTGCAGATTTTCCCTTGTTTGTGATTGCAAAATACTTATTCAGTTTGTCTGCCGTTTCCTTGTCCCCCATTACTACCTCTCCAGCAACATTTTCCAGCAGACTGATATCAACGGCCATCTAGCAAACACATGCCGTGAAGCGCGGAAAGGACATCCCTTACATCAAAGCTTGGTCTGGCCATTCACTGCAACAGAACTTCAACACAAAAATAACATATATCATATATATTTTGCTCTTTATATAACAGAGGAAATGTCTGGCTTACCTCTATACTCTATCTTTTCCCTCTTTATGACTCTTTAGTTGTTTTCCATTTTTTTTTTAAATCTTCTCAATCTTCCCACTAATTTTTACTTTGCCTTCACTTCGGCTTTTTTGTTGGCTTTGACTTCCCTTATCAGCCATGGTTCGTCATCTTGCCATTAGGAAACAATTTCTTCTTTGGAATGTATCTACTCTGTGGCTTCTGAGTTGCACACATGAAATCCAGCTATTATTGCTCTGCTGTCATCCCTGCTAGTGTCCCCTTCCAATCAACTTTGGCCAGCTCCTCTCTCATGCTTCTTCAATTCCCTTTACTCCACTGCAGTCTCTGGCTATCCATCCCATAGGATGATGATGGTTCCTTTCAGTCAGTTAGTGGGGTGGTACCCCACTCCTCAGAAAGGAACAGCGTGTGCGTGAATGGATTTTAGGTGAGTAGGGTGTTGCACAGGTCCAGACCCACCCTCTCGACATCCCTTCCCGGATCCAGCAGCATGGCGGGGTCCAAGACGGCTGGGGAAAGTTCTGTTGCAGTGAATGGCCAGATCAAGCTTCGGTGCAAGGGATGCCCTTTCTGCGATTCATGGCATGTGTTTCCTAGATGGCCGTTGATCCTACCAGAGGGTTCATCTGCCCTTTGACAGGTCTTGTTTTTCGTCCTGCAGGGTGTCTAGTCACCCTCCTCACCAGACAAGCCTGTGGGGGAGCCGGTTTAGTTGCCGACCACCCAACCATGTGACAGGTAGTACTGGGTTACATGGTACCAGTAGCACTCAGACGAGAGACCTGACATTACTCACACATTCAACTGAATTCAAGTTTAATCGTCATTCAAGCATACACGAATGCTGCCAAGTGGGACAGTATTACTCCAGGGCCAGGGTGTGAAACGAAGTACCAACAGTCACACACAGCATAAAGCACACAGAGCAAGCGCAGGAAGATATCAGTAAAATAGAGCCACACAAAAAAATTGTCCTGACCCTGATTCCATGAATGCCACAAAAATCTGCAGTTGGCCACAACATGCTTGTGTTCTGCTGAGTGAAAACTGGGGGGCAGGATGGATTCAAGCCTGGATGCTGACCCACACCATCCCCGGTGGAGTGCACTGGCTTCAACATCTCTCTTTTATCAGCTGTAAATAGGAGACACCGTGGCTTGAGGCCTAGTTCTTGCTATGATCAAGGCCAGTCAATTTCCCCACCTTCCACACCAATAAATGAGTGAGTTGGACTTGCAGCATTCCACATTAGCAATGTCCAAAGTGGTCTTGCGATCAGAAAAATGTGACTGAGATGCTGTTAGACTGCACACCATATTCACACATTGACTCCTTCGAAGCCCCCCTCTGAAGCAGGCAGCAACGTGATCTTTCCTAGGACCAGCTTCTTCATTTTGCCACCAATAAGCAGCCTGCTGATTGGGTGGACCAGCAGTATTTAAGTTATTAATGTCTAGCAGGATCTTGCAATCATAAAAAAATATTCAAAAAGGACAGTAGCACCCCCGTGACCTTGTAAATGCTGCTGTGGTGGAACGCCACACCATCTTACCAGAAGCTTGAACATCTGACTTCAGCTTCTTCTTCTGAAATTGCAGGGTGAAAACTATCATGTTGTTTTTTTTGACCCCCAAGTATTCCTTTACCTTAAGCTCTCTATTCAATCCTGGTTTATTGCACCACACCCAATCCAGAATAGCTGAGCCCCTAGTGAGCTCAGCCATGAGAGGCTCTGAAAAGCCATCTTATACAAATTCCCACTCTTGGGATCAGAATCAGAATCAGGTTTATTATCACCGGCATGTGTCGTGAAATTTGTTAACAGCAGCAGCAGTTCCAAGCAAGACATAATATAGAAAATAATAATAATAAATTAGTAAATCAATTACAGTATACGTATATTGAATAGATTTAAAATCATGCAAAAACAGGAATAATATATATTGAAAATATATGCAGGATGTTAGGGATAAATGTGTCCCAGTGAGGAAGATAAAGAATAGTAGGGTGAAGGAACCATGGGTGACAAGTGAGGTGGAAAATCTAGTCAGGTGGAAGAAGGCAGCATACATGAGATTTAGGAAGCAAGGATCAGATGGGTCTATTGAGGAATATAGGGTAGCAAGAAAGGAGCTTAAGAAGGGGCTGAGAAGAGCAAGAAGGGGGCATGAGAAGGCCTTGGTGAGTAGGGTAAAGGAAAACCCCAATGCATTCTTCAATTATGTGAACAACAAAAGGATGACAGGAGTGAAGGTAGGACCGATTAGAGATAAAGGTGGGAAGATGTGCCTGGAGGCTGTGGAAGTGAGTGAGGTCCTCAATGAATACCTCTCTTCGGTATTCACCAATGAGAGGGAACTTGATGATGGTGAGGACAATATGAGTGAAGTTGATGTTCTGGAGCATGTTGATATTAAGGGAGAGGAGGTGTTGGAGTTGTTAAAATACATTAGGACTGATAAGTCCCCAGGGCCTGATGAAATATTCCCCAGGCTGCTCCATGAGGTGAGGGAAGAGATTGCTGAGCCTCTGGCTAGGATCTTTATGTCCTCGTTGTCCATGGGAATGGTACCGGAGGATTGGAGGGAGGTGAATGTTGTCCCCTTGTTCAAAAAAGGTAGGAGGGATAGTCCGGGTAATTATAGACCAGTGAGCCTAACGTCTGTGGTGGGAAAGCTGTTGGAAAAGATTCTTAGAGATAGGATCTCTGGGCATTTAGAGAATCATGGTCTGATCAGGGACAGTCAGCACGGCTTTGTGAAGGGCAGATCTTGTCTAACAAGCCTGATAGAGTTCTTTGAGGAGGTGACCAGACATATAGATGAGGGTAGTGCAGTGGATGTGATCTATATGGATTTTAGTAAGGCATTTGAAAGGGTTCCACATGGTAGGCTTATTCAGAAAGTCAGAAGGCATGGGATCCAGGGAAGTTTGGCCAAGTGGATTTAGAATTGGCTTGCCTGCAGAAGGCAGAGGGTCGTGGTGGAGGGAGTACATTCAGATTGGATGATTGTGACTAGTGGTGTCCCACAAGAATCTGTTCTGGGACCTCTAATTTTCGTGATTTTTATTAACGACCTGGATGTAGGGGTAGAAGGGTGGGTTGGCAAGTTTGCAGACAACACAAACGTTGGTGGTGTTGTAGAAAGTGTAGAGGATTGTCGAAGATTGTAGAGAGACATTGATAGGATGCAGAAGTGGGCTGAGAAGTAGCAGATGGAGTTCAATCCGGAGAAGTGTGAGGTGGTACACTTTGGAAGGACAAACTCCAAGGCAGAGTACAAAGTAAATGGCAGGATACTTGGTAGTGTGGAGGAGCAGAGGGATCTCGGGGTACATGTCCACAGATCCCTGGAAGTTGCCTTACAGGTAGATAGTGTAGTTAAGAAAGTTTATGGGGTGTTAGCTTTCATAAGTCGAGGGACAGAGTTTAAGAGTCGCGATGTAATGATGCAGCTCTATAAAACTCTGATTAGGCCACACTTGGAGTACTGTGTCTGGTTCTGGTCGCCTCACTATAGGAAGGATGTGGAAGCATTGGAAAGGGTACAGAGGAGATTTACCAGGATGCTGCCTGGTTTAGAGAGTATGCATTATGATCAGAGATTAAGGGTGCTAGGGCTTTATTCTTTGGAAAGAAGGAGGGTGAAAGGAGACATGATAGATGTGTACAAGATAATAAAAGGAATAGATAGAGAGGATAGCCAGCGCCTCTTCTCCAGGGCACCACTGCTCAGTTCAAGAGGACATGGCTCTAAGGTAAGGGGTGGGAAGTTCAAAGGGGATATTAGAGGAAGGTTTTTTTTCGGAGAGTGGTTGGTGCGTGGAATGCACTGCCTGAGCCAGTGGTCGAGCCAGATACACTCGTGAAGTTTAAGAGACCACTAGACAGGTATATGGAGGAATTTAAGGTGGGGGGTTATATGGGAGGCAGGGTTTGAGGGTCGGCACAACATTGTGGGCCGAAGGGCCTGTATTGTGTTGTACTATTCTATGTTCTATGTTCTAAAAAAGTGAAGTAGTGTTGAAGGTTTCAATGTCCATTTATGAATCCGATAACAGAGGGGAACAGGGTGTTCCTGAATCACTGAGTGTTTGCCTTCAGGCTTCTGTACCTCCTACCTGATGGTAACAGTGAGAAAAGGGCATGCCCTGGGTGCTGGAGGTCCTTAATAATGGACACTGCCTTTCTGAGACACCGTTTCTTGAAGATGTCCTGGGTACTTTGTACGCTAATACCCAAGATGGAGCTGACTAGATTGACAACCCTCTGCAGCTTCTCTCAGTCCTGTGCAGTAGCCCCTCCATACCAGACAGTGATGCAGTCTGTCAGAATGCTCTCCATGGTACATGTATAGAGGTTTTTGAGTGTATTTGTTGACATAACAAATCTCTTCAAACTCCTAATGAAGTATAGCCGCTGTCTTCCCTTCTTTCTAACTGCATCAATATGTTGGGACCACATTAGGTCATCAGAGATCTTGACACCCAGGAACTTGAAACTGCTCACTCTCTCCAGCACCAACCTAATTTTCCCAATCTTTTTGTATATTGAAATCCCCCATGACTATTGTAATATTGCTTTTTGGCATGCATCTTCCATCTCCCATTGTAATTTGTAGACCACATCTTTGTCACTGTTTGGAGGTCTATTAAAAACTCCCATCAAGGTCTTTTTACCCTCACAGTTTCTCAGCTCTGCTCACAAGGGTTCTACACCTTCTGATCCTATGTCACCTCTTTCTAATGATTTGAGTTCAGTTTTTACGAATACAATCAGCTTATCCCTTCTGCCTACTTAAGTGT
The DNA here is from genome assembly GCF_030028105.1 of Mobula birostris. Lineage (NCBI taxonomy): Eukaryota > Metazoa > Chordata > Chondrichthyes > Myliobatiformes > Myliobatidae > Mobula > Mobula birostris. The sequence goes on from NC_092375.1 coordinate 194,338,560, forward strand.
CTTTTTGATGCAAATCATTTCCTTGGGTGTTAAACTCCCAGCTATAATATTCTTTTAGCCATGATACAGTTAGCCACAATGTCATACATGTCAATTTGTAACTGTGCTACAAGTTAATTTACCTTATTCCATATATTGTATGCACTAAAGTATAACACGTTGAGTCCTTTTCGATTTTGAGACCCTTATAGAAACATAGAAACATAGAAAATAGGTGCAGGAGTAGGCCATTTGGCCCTTCGAGCCTGCACCGCCATTTATTATGATCACGGCTGATACATCCCACTGACAGTAATTTTGCCCGATCACTGCCTCTGTTTGTAAACCAACTACTTCATCCTCAGTACTATCACTCCAGTTCCCAACCCCCTGCCAGATTAGTTTAAACATTCCCCAACTGCTTTAGCAAATCTGCCAGCAAAGATATTGGTCATCCTTGGGTTCAGGTCTAACATATCCTTTTTGTACAGGACATACCTTCCACAGAAGAAATCCCAAAGATCAAGAGATCTAAACCCCTGCCCCCTACACCTGTTCCTCAACCACGCATTTATCTGCTAGTTGCTCCTATCCTTACCCCCACTGGCGTATGCTCAGGGAGCAATCCTGGAAGTCCTGTTTTTGAGCTATCTATCTAGCTCTCTAAATTCTCTCCTCAGGCCCCCACAGCTTTTCTACTTATGTAATTGAGACCAATATGTATAAAGACTTAAGGCCGTTTACCTCCCTTTTAGAATGCCGTAGACCCAGTCCAGGACATCCCTGAACATGGCACGTGGGAGACAACATACCATCAGGGTATCTCTATCATGCCCACAGAACATCATCTCTGTTGCTCTGATTAAAGAATCTCCTGTCACTACTGCAGTCTTCTTCACCCTTCTGTTCTTCCGAGCCACAGAAGACAGTAGCAAAGTCCCAGTCACAGTGGTTTCCCTCTGATAGGTCATCGCCCTCAACTGTATCCTAAACTGTATACTTATTATTCAGGGGAACTCATTAAACTAGTTCAAAATGGATAGATTGACTAACTGCCAATGAAGAACTAATTTTAAAAATTCTAAGAGACAGCATTCAGAGACACAGGTTAATCCACACTTATTAAGTAAAAGTTGTTTCTGGTTGGTTTTTGAGGAGGTAGCAGGAAGAGCTGATGAATTCAATGGATTTAATGAAGATTGCATTGGATTCAGCAAGTATTTGATGTCGACCCAAATGGAAAACAAAACAGGAGAAAGTGACAAATTGGGTAAATGTATGGCTGATTACCAGAAACAAAACGTGGTGATTAACATGATTTTATTGCAGTTGAAATCCTATCCAGTGTGCAGTCCTGGGTTGAGCGCCAGGTTCATCGCACTTTGTGACATATATCAATCATTTGAGCTTTGATGACAGATGAGAATTAAGTGATTGTAAAGTCAGCCCAGATCCATCGTGGGCATTAGGCTCCACAGCATCAAACTCTGCCAGATCCATCATAGACACGTGCTTTCCAAACATCAAACTCAGCCAGATCCATCATAGACACGAGGTTCTCCAACATCAAACTCAGCCAGATCCATCATGGGCACTGGCTTCCCAGCATCAAACTCAGCCAGATCCATCATGGTGTTACGAATTGTAACGTTTTAGAAATGAACCAGCAGCAAGAGATTTCACACTGACTGAGTCAGGTTTTAAAATTAAAACCACTATCTTTATGACTATCTACTCATAATATAGTAACTTAACAAGATAAACAAAAGTTAACAGTGTTATGTGTATATATGTGTGTAAATATAGCTCCCAAACTATCGAGCTTGGGTTAATAAGGCTTAGAGTCTTGAGATGGTAAAGTAGGAAAGTTCAGTCATCCACGTAATAAACGATGGGAGAGAGATTTTTGTAATCCACACTGTAATGTAGAGAAAAGGTAAGAGTATGAAGTATTCCACAGATTCCATGTCAGGTAAACAAAGCAATAGTCGTTGAAGATCTTGTCTGTGAATCTGTCCACATACAAATTATCACCAAAAGTGACCTGTCACAGGAATATCGTCTTTGAATGGTTACTACACAACATACCCAGGCAAGGGTTAACACCAGTGGTCCCACAGGATTATCCCCAAAATCCACTCCTATGGATTATACGAAGTGACAGTCATACATTCATTGTGCCCAGTATTGTCGATTAACCCAATCTTTTGGGTAATGCGGAAGGTTTAGACTTCACCCATTCTGGAGCAAACTTGCCCGAGCAGTTCGTAGTTCCAAGTCTTGTGAAGTCTGCGAGAGTAACTGTTTTCTCTCTCTGTCTCCCTCTCACTGTCTGAGTGTTTAAGTCCACAGCAGGCTGCCACAGCCTGCCACTGATGCAATAGTCCCGCTTCACTCAGGATCTCTTAAAGTGACACTCACAGTACGACCGCAGGCTCGTAACACTTCCCCCCAAAAAGGATAATTTTGATCTAAAAGAGCAAAATTTTAACTATAAACTACAAAATGTGAAACAATACATGTGTGGTTATCATATAGCATACTACAGACTAATATAACATTATACAGAAGTGTATACACCAAAGTAAGTTCCACTCTACTCTTAAAATACATTGCAAGCTTAACATCCAGAAAGACAATCCGCAATATTATCTTTGCCTTTAATATGAGTTATGATGATATCATACTCCTGCAAAATCAAACTCCAATTTAACAACCGTCTATTCTTGTCTTTCACCTTACTCAAAAACACCAATGGATTATGATCTGTGTAAACCACAAGTGTTTTTTTAGCTGAGCAAACATACACATCAAAGTGCTGCAAAGCCAAAATAAGTGATAATAGTTCCTTCTCTGTGGTGGAATAATTTCACTGATGCTCATTGAATGTCTTTGAAAAGTAAGCCACAGGATGTTCAACCCCATCATACTCATCCTTTTGTAGTAACACTGCTCCTGCAGCTTCATCACTGGCATCCACAGCTATGGAAAATGGCTTTGCAAAGTCAGGTGACCTGAGCACAGGGTGGTGACATAAGATAGCTTTCAATTTATCAAATGCCTCCAGACAAGGCTCTGTCCAAACAAACTTTTCACCCTTCTTCAGGAGGTTAGTCAATGAGAAGGCAATATCAGCAAAGTTCTTACAGAACTTTTGGTAATATCTGACCATTCCCAAAAATCTTCTGAGAGATTTTTTACCAGTTGGAATGGGCACTTCAGAAATTGCTTGAACTTTTGCCTGAACAGGAGCCAACCTGCCCTGTCCTGTCCTACAATGTAACCAAGATAGGTCACAGTGGCATGGCCAAATTCACTCTTAGCTAAGTGAACTGTAAGAATGGCCTTCGAGAGCTTTTCAAACAACTCTTCCATTGCAGAGATATGGGTTTCCCAGGTGTCATTCCCTGTGACTAAATCATCAATATAGGCATCTGTGTGCTTTAACCCTTGAATTACAGAATTAATCATTCTCTGGAATGTTTCTGGAGCATGTTTCATCCCAAATGGCAGACCATTGTATTCATACATCCCAGAAGGTGTCACAAATGCAGAAATTTCTCTACTCCTATCCGTCAATGGAACACACCAATATCCTTTTAACAGATCAATCTTTGTAAGAAACTTAGTTTTTCCAACCTTATCTATGCAATCATCCACCCTAGGGATGGGATAAGCATTTGTTTTTGTTACAGCATTCACCTTTCTATAATCAGTGCAAAATCTCACACTACCATCTGGTTTAGGCACAATAACACAAGGCGAACTCCAATCTAAGTTAGAAGGCTGAATAATACCATTTTTCAGCATATACTAATTTTCTTGTTCAGCAAGTTTACCTTTTTCAATATTCATGCAATAAGGATGTTGTTTAATTGGTTCAACGTCCCCAGCATCGACATCATGGGAGGCTATTGTCATTCACTTCAGGACATAGGGAAATAAATCCTTAAATTTCACAATTAACTGTTTCATCTCCAGTTGCTGTTGTGGCTGTAAGTGGGCCAATTTCCTATCAATCAAATTTAAAATACTCGAGTTCGTTAATCTAGCTGAAACAATGTTTAGTTTTAATTAGAATGCACGCATTCAAATATAACACCTTTATTTCTGTACTTACCTTTTTTGATCTTATGTTGCAACTCATAGTGTTGACTGCAATTTTGCCTATCATCTGCCTTTCCTTGCTAGGAGTCTCACTACCCATTGCCTCTGTTAGTAAACCTGCTACCTCATCTTCAGCACTATCACTCTGGTCCCTATCCCCCTGCCAAATTAGTTTAAACACACCCGAACATCTCTAGCAAATTTGCCCGGAAGGATATTGGACCACCTCAGGTTCATGTCTAGCCCATCCCTTTTGTACAGTTCATACAGTCTCCAGGAGAGATCTCAATGATCCATAAATCTGAACCCCTACCCCCTGTACCAGAACCTCAGCCACACATTTACCTGCCAAATCATCCTATTCTTGCCCTCACTGGCATGTGGCACAGGCAGCAATCCAGAGATTATTACCCTGGAGATCCTGTTTCTCAACTTTCCACCCAGCTCCCTAAAATCCCTCTTCAGGACTTCCTCACCTTGTCTACCAATGTCATTATGAACCAAGACCTTGCCCTTGAGAATGCTTTGGACACAATCCGAGACATCCGTTACCCTGGCACCAGGGAGGCAACATGCAATCCGGATGTCTCTATAGCACCCACAGAACCTCATCTCTGTTCCTCTGACTGAGGAATCTCCTATCAACACTGCAGTCCTCTTCACCACTTTGCTCTTCTGAGCCACAGCACCAGACTCAATGCGAGAATCCCAGTCACTGTGGCTTTGCCTGTGGTAGGCCATCTCCCTCAATACTATCTAAAGTTGTGTACTTATTACTGAGGGAAATGGCCACAGGTGTACTCTGTACTGGCTGTGCATTTCCCCTCTTTCTCCTGACAGTCACCTGTCTCCTGAAATCTAGGGGTAACTACCCCCCCTGTAGCTCCTGCCTATCGCCTCCTCGTTCTCCTGTATGATTCGAAGGTCATCGAGCTGCAGCTCCAGTTTCTGAACACATTCAGCTCAGTGCACCCAGTGCAGATGTGTTTATCTGGGAGACTGGACGTCGCCCGGACTTCCCACATCCCACACAAACACTGCCCCGGAGCCATTCTCACTAAACTAGATGAGGAATGAACAAATAAGAAGAGAGTAACTTACAAGACAATCTACCTCACTTAAACCTGAAGAGCCAAAGCCGCTCGAAAGACTGGCACACTCAAAGGAATGGCTGCTCCACTTTCACTTGAATTATTCTTATTGGCCCGTTCTAAAAGTTCCTGCTTGCTGATTGGTCACTCCTCAATTCAGAAAAACTGCTGTGAAACTCTGCCTTCAAAATCTTGATCACCACTCTGATTTAAAAGTAGCTCTTTTCACCCTGGATTTTGGATCTCCCCCTCCCCCTCTCACTTTCAAATCTCTTACTAACTCTTCCTTCAGTTAGTCCTGATGAAGGGTCTCGGCCTGAAACGTCGACTGAAACTCTTCCAATAGATGCTGCCTGGCCTGCTGCGTTCACCAGCAACTTTGATGTGTGTTGCTTTTCACCCTGGTGTGGGTTGTCCAAATCAGAGGAAACTGGCTCAAAGCTCTGTTTTTAAATTTTGAATGCAGACCTGACTTAGCCCTTTTTACTCATTGCTTCTTGCTGATTGGTTACTCCCCAAATCAGAAAAACTGCTGTGAAACTCTGCCTTCAAAGTCCTGATCACCGCCCTGATAAAAAAAAGTAGCTCTTCTCCCACACCCCTGGTGTGGATTGTCCAACAGGCCACCCAAGCACCGAGGGCACCTTAAAAAGATGATGTCCCAAAAAGATGGCGTCCATCATTAAACCCCCGCCCCACACCCTGGACATGTCCTCTCCTCATTGCATGTGTGTCCTCAGGGTCCTGATGGTAGCATTAAGGATGAGGTACACAAGCCTGAAAACACACTCTCAATGTTTCAGGAATGCCTTCTTCCCATCTGTCATCAGATTCCTGAAAGGACAATGAACCCATGAACGCTACCTGACTCTTTTTTGCTGTCATTATGCACTAGTTATCTAATTTATTTTTATACATTTCCTATTGTAATTTATAGTTTTTAAAAATTATTATGTGTTTCAATGCGCTGTTGCCGTGCACAGTGCTGTGCACAGTATTTCACAACATATACCAATGAGATCAAACCCGGTTCTGATTCTGATACTGAAGCTGGGCTGGAGATACACATCTACCAAAGGATGTGTAAGGTGTTCCTTTCCTCTGCTAGCCTGTAGATTACCCTTGGAAAAGGCATAGCACCTGCTTAGCCCCCCCTCCCCAACCAGTCAGGGCCATGTGAAGCCATGGGAGCAGATGGTGGATGGTTGTACGAGCAGCTGGTGCAAATCACTAATCGTAGTTATGTGACCACTGACACCAGGCAGACAATCCCCGAAGAGTATTGATAATGGCAGGGGTCACCTGTCTTATAAAGACACTACCCAGAAGAAGGCAATGGCAAACCACATCTGTAGAAAAATTTGCCAAGAAAAATCATGGTCAAAGATCGTGATCACCCACGTCATGCGACATGGCACATGATGATGATGACCACAATTACAAAAGCAAAGAGGTGGCACTAGTACTTAATAAAGCACAGCTCAGGCCACATCTAGAAATCTATGTATAGTACAGTCACTATACTGCAGAACTAAGTAGGATGTGGAAGAATTGCACACATTATTAGGAAATCTATGATTTTTTTCTTGCATTTTTAAAATACAGTAATGAACAGCTTTAGATTCATGGCCACCTTGGTCAATACTGTCAAATTTTGACTTTCAAAGTTACATACCTAGAAAATTCTATTACTTTTCAGGCTAAATAATATCCCTTTCTCACTTAATATGACATATTATTCTATAGACATCTGCATGCTCGACAGCCTGAAGCAAACAGTAATTTGCTGCTGCAGCAGGATTCTGCTCAGTTAGTACAGGCCAAATCACCTGCTGGTACTCATTGACTGAGGGATTATTTCAAGCAAGTTGACCAATTTAAAACATATGTTTCTCCATGTTTTTAAATCCCTATTTGAATCTGAATTATCCCCTAATTTTCTAAAATTACAATTCTTCTTTTCCATGAACAAAGAACTTGGTGGGGATGTTGGAAGTGTGATGTGTGTGTGTGGCTTTGCGTATGCATAAATGTCACTCGGTTAGTTTCAACACCAGACCAGCTGCGGAACCAGGAATTGAGGTTTTGTTCTGGAGGTTGGTTCTGAGTAGAAGGGCAGATTTGAGTTAGGGGACGTGGAAGAATGTGGAAGTCCAATGTTGCATTATTTTAACTACTATATTTCACTAACACTGAAGGTTTTCCCAGTAGGTTCATATCTACCGACAACCAGAGCCAGAGGCACAAATTCTGCTAGCAAGGAAGTCTACATGTCTACATTACAAGACAACTGATGGAACATCTAATGATTGACGACTGGGGGAGTCATGTGTTCAAAATCATGATGAGGTATGCTGGCTACAGTATAGAGGTGAGCTGATCATGTGTGAAGGCAAACAGTCCTCATGTTACATGTAGCAAATGTGTAGGGGCTCTAATAGTGTTGCTCAGTTAATCATTGGGAATTGGGGAGCTATTGCCCAGGGACATTTCTGATTGTGAACTGAAGGATATTCACCAGTGTTGGGGGCTGTGATGGTGGTCAGGAAATGAATCTGCTGATACACTGTAAGAGGACAGGGGCTGGAGTTGATGGCAGTTGGGTTTATGAAGTTATTTTACTGACAGCTACTGGGTCTTGAAGAGGCAACTGCCATCCCAGATGGCACAGAGCGCAGTATACACCTGTCCCTGTGAAAACTGAGGTGAGGCTGACACATATAGATTTATAGTTAAATCACATCAATAATGCATGCCCAATGAGATAATTAGTCACCTGACCCTTGATTTATCAGACATTAAAGATGTAGAAGAAATGAGGTTTGAGAAATTTGAATAAATAACAATTGCCTGGATTTTCTAAAGATGTTGCACACCACACTGTCATGTGCTTTGAATGAAGTCACAGTTGAAATTCCCTGGTTTCCTTGGCTGTGTAAGTCTAAGGAAGACAATCTCTGGCCCCACCAAACTCGTGAGATTGAGGTGCTTTCCCAGCCCAAACTCCTGATTGTGTGGATGCTGAGTAATTTGCCACCTTGTTACAAATTACTGCCACAAGATACCAGACAGTACACTGCACACGATTAAAAGATTATATTTATGAGTCTTAATTTGACTAAGGAGCTAGTAAAGAAACGAACAAATAAAGTAAAGGGCCCATTTTAATGAAACAGCTAAATGTGTACAAGTTGGAGCTCAAACTTTCTCCGTAGTCACCAATCCTCAATCAATCTCGTTCTTGGCTTCGTCGAATCTGGGTCCTGCTTCAGGTCAAATCCTATGACCCCTTTTCTCCTGCATCTTCCCTCTTCATCTCCTCTCTAACAAAAGCCCCAAGCCCAGCCTTAGTATCCCTCACCAGAGAAACCTCCCCTTAATCTGACCATCCTAATTGGATGGCACACATTTCTCCTCATCTCTTATCTTTCCTTCTTTCTTTTTAAATCTTTTTATTAACTTTCAAAATTATAAACTCAATAACAAAGTTGGTACAAAGAGATTGGAATAATCTTAATCAGCATATACAAAAAGGATTTTAAGTAACATAGGTATGATAGACTTCCAAACTCATAATGATATCAGTCATAAAAAAAATAAAAAGAATATATATATATATATATATATATATATATATATATATATATATATAAACAAACAAAGAAAAATCCCCAAAAGAAAAAGAAAAAACAACCTAAAAAGAAACAGAACAAAACAGGGCTAGACCAATATCTTGAATCAGACACATTCAGTAATGTCGTTAACTCCGCTCCTCTATTCATATAATTTAAGTTTTAAAAAAAGATTCCGAAAGGTTAGATTACATCATATGAAAATGTTGCAGAAAAGGTTTCCAAGTTTCTTCAAATTTCACCGAAGGGTCAAAAATAGCACTTATAATTTTTTTCTAAATTTAAACTTAATATAGTTTGAGAAAACCATTGGAATGTAGTAGGAGGATTAATTTCCTTCCAGTTCAACAAAATAGATCTTCTAGCCATTAAAGTAGCAAATGCTATCATCCGACAGGCTGAAGAAGACAAAGATCTACGTTCTACCACTGGCAATCCAAAAATTGCCGTATTAGGATGGGACTTTAAATCAAAACATAGAACTGTTGAAATAATATCAAAAATAACTTTCCAATATTTTTCCAAAAGAGGACAGGACCAAAACGTATGCGTTAAAAAAGCCACCTCAGAGTGACATCTATCACAAGTAGGGTTTATATGGGAATAAAAACGAGCTAGTTTATCTTTAGAAATATGGGCTCTGTGTACTACTTTAAATTGTATTAATGTATGTTTAGCACATATCGAAGAAGTACTAACTAATTGAAAAATTTTATCCCATTTCTCTATAGGTAGACAAAGTTGAAGTTCCCTTTCCCATTCATTTTTAATTTTATCAGATATACCTGCTGTAATTTCATAATTATATCATAAATAATTGCTATTAATCCCTTCTGAAAAGGATGTAAACCCAAAATATTATCAATAATACCAGTAGGATTTGAAGTCGGAAAGGTAGTCAACGTAGTATTTAAAAAATTTCTTATTTGTAAGTATCTAAAAAAATGGGATCTAGGCAAATCAAATTTCTTAGCTAACTGCTCAAAAGACATAAAACAGTTATCCAGAAATAAGTCACGAAAACATATTATACCTTTCGTTTTCCATATCAAAAAGGCTTGGTCCATTACCAAGGGTTGAAAAAGAAATTAAATATAATAGGACTTGATAACATAAATTCATTCAGGCCAAAAAATTTACGAAATTGAAGCCATATTCGCAATGTATGTTTAACTATAGGGTTGAACATTTGTTTATTCAATTTAGATAGTACAAAAGGAAGTGAAGTTCCTAAAATGGAAGCTAAAGAAAACCCCTGTACAGGGTGGCCTTCAAGGTTTACCCAATGTGGGCTTGGAGTTATATTCCAATCTTGCATCCAAAATATTAAATATCGAACATTAATTGCCCAATAATAAAATCTTACATTAGGCAATGCCAAACCACCCTGTTTCTTAGATTTCTGTAAGTATTTTTTACTTAATCTGGGATTTTTATTTTGCCATGTATAAGAGGAAACTTTAGAATCAATAGTATCAAAAAAGGATTTAGGAATAAAAATTGGTATTGTTTGAAATAAATACAAAAATTTAGGTAAAATAATCATTTTAATAGCATTGATTCGGCCAATCAATGAAAGAGACAATGGGGACCACTTCGTAATCAGTTGTTTAACCTGATTAATTAATGGTAAAAGGTTAAAATTGAATAGATCCGCTTATCTTCAACAATAACCCAAACAGGCTGAAAACAGAACAGACTGCTCTTACAGAACTGCTAAATGAAATACATACAGCATAACAGTAAAAAAAATGAGCCAGGGCATTACGCAGTGTTTACTGAGAGGCATCAAATATTGCAGCACAGAAGTAGATCCTTTGACCCAGCTAGTGCATGCCAGACTATTAATCTGCCTACTCCCATTGACCTGCACCTGGACCATAGTCCTCCATATCCTTCCGATCCATGTCCCTGTCCAAAATTTTCTTAAATGTTCAATTTGAACCCACGTCCACCATCTCCTCAGGCAACTCATTTCATGCTCTCACCACCCGCTAAGTGAATAAGGTCCTCCCTTCACCCTTAACCCATGACCGCTAGTTCTAGTCTCACCCAACCCAGTGGAAAAAGCCTGCTTGTATTCACCCTATCTATACCCCTCATAATTTTGAATACCTCCATCAAATCTTTCCTCATTCTCCTGATTTCTAAGGAATAAAGTCCGAGTCTGTTCAAATTTCAAAATCAAAATCATGATCAGGTTTCATATCACGGGCATATGTCAATGTGTGAAATTTGTAGTTTTACAGCAGCTGTACAATGTGAACATAATAATAAAAACTATAACAAGTATATACAGAGGATTCTGGTTAATTGTTAGTCAGGGCAGCCACCTATTTTGGACAAATCTTAAAGGACAAAAACTAATCGAGAAAATAGGCAGGATTCCTGTTATTTATTTCAGACACTATTCTGCTTAATTGGAACAGGAGGTTGTTGTTTAACAGGTTCTAACTGGCATCAGGTATGCACATTTGTGTGGCAGTTAGACGCTACTCTGTCCTTTGAATAATCAATTTTTATATAGAGTCCCTTCTGAGTGTGCAAAGAACAGTGATTTTTGTCACTGATAGTTGGTGAGAAATAAGCAATAAGACAATTCAGAACTGTTTTGCTCACTGTCATTTCAAGCATTCAGACTTGAAAATGCCAGAAACAGCCATGAGTGAAAATGGAGCTTAGAAAAATTACCCTAGGTAATTTCTAAAGTAAGTACATGTTCAGCACAGCATTGTAGGCCAAAGAGCCTGTATTGTGCTATAGGTTTTCTATGTTTCTATGAAAATGAAATAATTTCACTACTTCAACAAGTTAGGAACTATGTAGACTGAGAAGGCATCAACAACATCTTGAATGTTACAATTAAAATGAAGACTTGGAGGATGCAATCAAGAACATTGCATGAAGGGAGTGCATTATCTACACGAGGTGTATATGCTGAATTTGTTCATTTACAGTCAATCAAAAGAACATGGTAGCCGGTTAATGAATTGCTGCCAAAGGACTATGAAGATTGGATTTGACCTGCTGGGCAGGCACTCCATGAGCTCCGGGTGGAGTGCTGCTGACTGGACACATGCAATTTCTGTATGAGCAGGCATGGCATTGGCTAATGAGATATCCCCAGAAGTCTCTACGGGTAAATTCCTCCGTCAATAGCTATTATGAACCAATACATAATTCTATAGTACAGTAGTAGTTTTAGTAGTGTTCTAAATTGTTCAGTATTTCACTTAAATGCATACTTTGTTACTTAGTTAAATGGTAGTTTGTCTTTTTAATATCTTTTTAAATATTTCAATGAAACTTTAGCTAATTAGGACAGGAACTGAAATGGGCCAAGATGTATTAGTCATGATGTGTCCCAATTAACTCGAATCCACTGTATATTAATAAAAATTAGCTCAATAGTGCAATTGAGAGCAAAAATAATGAGGTGGCATTCTTAGGTTCTTTGTCCATTCAGACATTAGATGGTAGAGGGGAAGAAGCTGAAACACTGAGTGTCTGCCTTCAGTCCTCTGCATCTCCTCCTTGATGGTAACACTGAGAAAAGGGATCCCTAATGATGGATGCTACCTTTCTGAGGCATCACCTTTTTGAAGGTGTCCTCAGTGCTGGGGAAGCTAGTGCCCATGATGGAGCTGGCTGTATTTACTACTTTCTGCAGCTTTTTCTGATCCTGTGCAGTGGCCCTTCCATACCAGACAGTGACGCAACCAGTTAGAATGCTGTCGATGGTATATCTGTAGAAATTTGTGAGTGTCTTTTGTGGCACACCAGTCAGTGACAACTGTGGCATATTCATTTGGATCTGAAGATGAAACCCTGAATCTTGTTCGGTCGACGAAGACATAGCCATTCTGTAAGACCTTCTCCACCCCCCTTGACCATACCCTCTTGGTCCGCACCACTGATGCTGTGGTCTTTAGTCTTTGCCTGTGCGCTGTGAGTAAAAGTACAGCCAGGTGATCAGATTTTCCAAAGTGTGGCATGGGATGGCACAGTTAGAGTTCTCAACGATGGTATAACAATGGTCAAGTGTGTTGGCTCCTCTGGTTCCACACGTGATATGTTGGTGATGGTTGTTCAGAGACTTCTTCAAGCTGGCCTGATTGAATTCCCAGGCAATAATAGGGAAGGAATTCTGGGTGTGCTGTTCTGTGACCGCTGATCGCAGTGCCATGTCCTTCAGTGCCTGTGTGATGTTCACCTGAGGTGGAATGTACGCCCCTACCAGGTTAATGGTGGAAAACTCCCTCGGCAGATAAAATCACTCACTAATATGCTTACTGACAGAACTGCTCTACAACATCCGTCATGTACCTAGTCCTGACATACCTAGAAAACAAGAACACTTACTTCAGAATGTTGTTTCTGAATTTCAGTTCAGCATTTAACATGATTTTCCCACAGACGCTACAACAGCAAACCCTTTGTCTGCTGGTTTGACGATAAGTTTGAGGTGGTGAGGAGAGAGTGAAAACTGCAATCATTTTCGAACTTCTGGAAGTGCATATCATACACAACCTCTCATGCCTCCAGAACACATCTTACACAGTCAACAAAAAGTTCACCCACACCTCTACTCTCCGATAAAGCTGAAGAGAGCTGGACTGTGCTCGTCAATACTCATGTCATTCTACAATGTTCACTAGAGATCATCCTAACTAGATGTATCACTGCTTGGTATGGAAACTGCACTGTTGCAGACAGAAAGACTCCACAATAGGTAGTCAAAATTAGCAGACACATCACTAGCAAAAGCCTACCTACCACCAATGATATATATACAGAAAGATGCCAGAAAAGGGCAAATAACATCATGAAGGATCCCACGCACCCTGCTCATGGGCAGTTTGTCCCACTTTCAACAAGGAGGACCACAAGACTGAAAAACAGTGACTTTCCCCAAGCAGTAAGACTGATCAACACCCCCACCCACCAACTCTACCACTACTTTACTATTTCCTGTCAATCACCTTTTGCACAGTCACTGTATAGACATATAATCAAGGTATGTATATACGGTATCGTATGTATTTATATTTATTGTGTGTTTTTTATTATTGTATTCTTTATCTTTTGTGTATTTTTGTGCTGCATCGGACCCATAATTTCATTCTCCCTATACTTGTGTACACAGATGACCTAAAACAATATTGAATCCAAAATGGGTGGCATTTGACTTCTAGAAGTTCCAGGTAGGGTGAACAGGATTGAGACAGAACCGCAATGTCTGTGTACCATGATGAGTATGATAGAACAGGTTGGCAATGCTAATTCTCCCGTTAACCCAACCCCTCTGCCTGGTTAGTTTCTCCTCCTCATCTGTCCCTGGTCTAGTTTCCCCAGTAGTTTACACATTTTGCCATGCCATTCTGCAATTCTTGGGAGTTCACCATTTTTACACCCCAACAGTAAAACAATCACGAGTTTGGCTAATCGAAACAATCCCTTCCGTTAACATGCTCAACAGGTTTATAATTTATAAAAATGAGGATTCTAGACACAGGTATTCAAAACAGTTTCATTTATTTTCCCTCACACTGTTACATCGATTGTAGACAGCCCAATGGCCCCAAAAGACCTGAGGGACAGTTTGGGATGTCATAAAATAATGCCTGGGTTAGTGAGAGCAGGAGCACTACACCCTGCGGAGGCAGATTTAAACCCTCAGTCTAGCTTTGCTGGAGAGATGTGGAGGTTGGATTTGATAGTTGGTGAATAGATATATTGGAAAGCTAATGACAAAGTGTGTGGTGGAGAAAGCTTCTGTATATTTGTAAATTCTTGTGCATGTTTGTTGTTTGTAAATACTTTTTTCCTTCACAACTTTGGACAGCTTTTGCCCTTTCTCCCCCTGGCACTAAATAAAACCCTTTGCACCGACAGCTTACTATGATATTTTTTCCAACTGGTGACCCTTATCAGACATGCTTACCCACACCTGATCGTGAGGTGCGATATGGTGGCAGCAGTGGGAAGTGGCAGAAAGACCTTCTGACCCGGGGTGGACTCACAATGCCGTGCCTTACATTCATACCAACTCTTCTGGTTCTGCTGGGCCCTCTCCAGATTGCACTGAGCTTCCTCTCTGTAAGCCTCCAGGTGATCCCTCATTTGTAAGACATAAGAAACAATGGCCTCACTTGTGCTGCCTTGGTTCAGTGTTAAGCCAGCGGCTGTAACCTTATTCAGAACAACCTCGAGGTGTTTCAGTTTGTCCTTCCAGCCGGTGCTCAAGCTGACCACATCGTCCAGGTAGGCCGTACAACAATGGCAGTGCATACCACTTGCTTGAAGATCAGCACCCCCATCCGGCAAGAACCTTATCGAGTCCCAGAGAGGTTGGTTGAACCACTCAAGGCGGAGATCTGCACCATGTTGGACCTGGGACTGATCGAGCTCTGAGTGAATGGTGCAACCCAATGGGTGAATGTGCCAAAGCTTGATGGGTCCTGAGCATTTGCATTGACTTCAGAAAATCAACGACTTCTCCAAGTTCGATGCCTACCTCATGCTGCGGATGGATGAGCTGCTGGAAAGATTGGGCCTTGCCAAGTTTATAACCACCTTTGACCTCTGCAAGGGTTATTGGTAGATCCTGCTGGCGAAAGAATCTCGAGAGCACTCCACTTGGTTTCTTTCATTTCACTGTCATGCCATTCGGGCTGCTTGGAGCTCCAGTGACCTTCCAATGGCTGTGTGCTGAGGGGTTCGAGAAGCATTGTGTGGCCTACCTGGATGATGTGGTCATCTTCAGCACCAGCTGGGAGGGCCACCTGGAGCACCTTGAGGATTCCTGAAGAAGGATGCAGTCACTGGCTTGACACTGAACATCCAGAGGTGCAAGTGGGCCCAAACTGAGACACGGTAGCTGGGGCACCAGCGAGGGTAAGGTCTAGTTCAGCTACTGGTCGACAAGTTCGAGGCCATTGGAAATATTCCCCAGCTCTTCACAAAGAAACAGGTCCAGGCCTTCCTGGGGTTAATCGGGCGGTATCGCTATTTTATCTCTCAATTTGCCACCTTTGCAGTCCTCCTAACAGAACCGATGCTGAAGTCGGCTAAGAATTTGGTCCAGTGGACCAAAGAATGTGAGGGAGCCTTTGTGATTCTGAGAGGCCAGACTGGATAAAGAAGCCATTGTCATTTCCTGAAGGACACTGATGAACCAGACAGAATTCATTTTATATCAGTTCAGAATCGGGTTTATTATCACCAGCATGTGGCATGAAATTTGTTAAAGTGCTGTATTTATATGCATTTGGAATAATGTGGACAAACTCGTGGTGCAATTAGAGATTGGTCGGTATGACATTGTGGGCACCATGGAGTTGTGGCTGAAAGAGGGCCATAGTTGGGAGCTTATCATCAAAGAATATACCTTGTATCGAAAGGAGAGGCAGGAAGACATAGGCGGTAGTGCGGCTCTGTTGCTAAGAGGTGGAATTACATCTTTAGGAAGAGGTGACATGGGTTAGAGAATGTTGTATCTTTGTGGGTAGAGTTAAGACACTGTAAGAGTGAAAAAAAACATTATGGGATTCATATATAGGCTCCCAAGTCATAGCCAAGATGTGGGGTTCAGATTGCAAAGGGAACTGGAAAAGGCATGTACTAACACTAATGCCACAATTGTAAAGGGGACTTCAATATGCAAGGAGTTTAGGAAAATCAGGTTGGTGTTGGATCGTAAGAGAGGAAATTGCTGAATGCCTACGAGATGGCTTTTTGAGCCTACTTGGGGAAAGGCTACACACATAAAAACTGCTGGTGAACGCAGCAGGCCAGGCAGCATCTACAGGAAGAGGTACAGTCGACGTTTTGGGCCGAGACCCTTCGTCAGGACTAACTGAAAGAAGAGATAGTGAGAGATTTGAAAGATTTGGGGAAGGGCTATCTTAGATTGGGTGTTGTGTAATAACCCAGATCTTATTAAGGAGTTTAATTTAAAGGAACGCTTAGGAGACAGTCATTATAATATGACTGAATTCATACCGCAGTTTGAGACGGTAAAGCATAACTCACACAATGGAATAAAGGGAATTACAAAGGCATGAGAGAGAAGATTGCCCAGGTGGATAGGAGGAAGATACTGTTGCAGATGACGGCACAGCAGAGATGGCTGAATTTCTGGGAATAGTTTACAGGGTGCAGAATAGATATGACACACAGAAAAAGTAGTTCTCTAATGGTAGGGATAGGCAACCATGGCTGACAAAGGAAGTTAAGAACTGCATAAAAGCCAAGGAAAGGGCATATAATATAGCAAAAGTAAGTGGGAAGTTCTCTCTCACTTACCCCCCCCCAGCTTTTAAATCTATTCCTCAGCTGTTTTCCTCCAGTCCTGCCGAAGGCTTTCAGCCCAAAAAGTCAACTGTACTTTTTTCCATAGATGCTGCCTAGCCTGGAAAGTTGGATGATTGGGAAGCTTTTAAAATACAACAAAAGGTGACTAAAAAAGCTATAAAAAGGGACAAGATGAAATATGAGAGCAAACTAGCTAATAATATAAAGCAGGATACTGCAAGTTTTTTTCAATTATATACAGAGTAAAAGGGAGGTGAGAATTGATATTGGACCACTGGAAAATGATGCTGGTGAGGTAGTAATGGGGGACTAAGAAATGTCAGATGAACTTAATGAGTACTTGGCATCAGTCTTCACTGTGGAAGATACTAGCAGTGTGCCAGAGGTCCGTGAGTGTCAGGGAGCAGGAGTGAGTGACATTGCTATTACAGAGGAAAAAGTGCTAGGCAAATTCCATAGGACCAGAAGATATAGGAGCAGAAGGCGGCCATTCTGGTGCATTTGTTCCTGGTGACGGTAATGTCTAGTGCCCCTGTGAGACACGCCGGGGAGAAACTATTGGAAAATGGGGTAAGTTGACAGCTGAGTCATTCAAATTCGGGGATTCCCAGTTCCTGCGGGTTCGAAGAGGTGTATGGTAGAGAACATGTTGAAGCTAGAAGGTGTCTTTTCCAATGAAGAATTTGATGTGGGTTGTTCCTAGAGCATGCGTCACACTTTCCGGGTGACAGAGGATACCCTGTTCAGAGAAAGGTCGCGGCGACTGGCCCCTGCAGAGGTGGAGGACGTTTAGCAGCATTTGTGCAAGTTGAAGGAAGCTGGGATCATCACTGAGTCCTGAAGCCCCTAGGCGTCCCCAATAGTTGTGGCCCGAAAGAAGAATGGGAAGGTACGGATATGTGTGGTCTATAGGAGTCTGAACAGGCACACTATCCCTGACCAGTATACCGTTCTGACGATTGAAGATGCACTGGCCTGCCTGAGTGGTGCGAAGTGGTTCAGTGTGCTGGACTTGAGGAGTGGAAATTACCAGATCCCCATGAGTGAGGCTGATAAAGAGAAAATGGTATTTATCTGTCCCCTGGGATTTTTCCAGTTTGAAAGGATGCCCCAGGGCATCTCGGGAGCTCCTGCAACCTTCCAGCGGGTCATGGAGAAGACGGTGGGGGATATGAACTTGATTGAGGTATTGGTATATCTGGATGACCTCATAGTATTTGGATCCACCTTGGAAGAACATGAGGCGAGGCTGCTGAAGGGGCTGGAAGATCAAGGCAGTTACCACTTGGCCAAGACCCCAGACTGTGAGCACTCTGCGCTTGTTCCTCGGGTTCCATGGTTACTATCGGAGGATTGTGAAAGGCTACACGAAAATGAGTCACCCATTGAATCAACTTCTGTGCGATTACCCTCCTGTGGGGAAGAAAGGGAGGGGAGAAAAGGACAGGAGGGTGGAGCATATCTTAGCCTGTCGGAGCCCTTTGCACCGAGGTGGGATGCAAAATGTGAGGAGGCCTTTCAGTCGCTGAAGGAGCTGCTGACCCAGGTGCCAGTGCTGGCTTTTGCAGACCCCCTGATTATCATGCGTACTGCACATGGATGCCAGCCGCGAGAGTTTAGGGGGCATCCTGTATCAGGATCAGGGTTGAGTTTGTCAGCCGGAGCCTGTCGCCCTCCGAGAAAAACTATCTCACGCACAAGTTGGAATTTCTGGCATTGAAATGGGCGGTAGTGGATGATCTGAGTGACTACCTCTACGAAGCCAAGTTTGAGGTGAGGACGGACAACAACCACCTAACTTATATCCTGACCTCAGCAAAATTGCATGCCACAGGCCATCGGTGGTTGGCGGCGTTGTCTGCCTATGATTTCAGCCTGAAGTATCGGCTGGGAAGCAGGAACATTGACGCTGACGCTTTGTCCCGACGGGTGCATGAGGGACTGGTCAGGGACAAGAAGTGGGAGAGCGTTCCTGCCCCGGGGGTGAAGGTCCTGTGTCAGTTTCCCATCTCCGTGAAGGCAGAGGGAAAAGGAGGGGCAGGAGCAAGTGGTGGATCAACTGGGGGCTTCTGATGACGCCATCCCCCAGGTTTACTGTAACCTGACTGTTCTGCAGACAAATCAGCTGCTGGAATTGAGCTCTGGGGAAGTGGCAGCTGCTCAGCGAGATGATCCGGGCATTGGTACTATCTGGGCGGCAGCTGAAAAGGGAGACATGGCTCAGGCGGAGAGGACAAAACACGCGCCGGTTCCTCCATTTCTACGAGAATGGCCTCGGTTGGAGTTGAAGAACCAGATCTTATACTGGGTCACGTCACCCCCAGACCGACCCCAGCGTTGCTAGCTGGTTCTGCCCGAGACGCATTGGAGGGTGGCACTGAAATCACTTCATGATGATTCTGGACATTTTGGGGGTGGAAAAGACCTATGGATTGCTCAGAGACCGGTTTTACTGGCCCCGGATGAAGTCAGAGGTCAAAGAGTATTGCAAGTCATGCATTCGATGCATACGGCAGAAGACACTGCCTACGCGGGCAGCTCCTTTGTCCCACCTGCAGAGTGCGGGGCCTCTGGACCTGGTGTGTATGGATTTCCTGTCAGTAGAACTGAATGCCAGCAACACGGCGAATGTCTTAGTCATCACGGACCACTACACCAGCTATGCTCAGGTTTTTCCTACCAAGGACCAGAGGGTTTCTACGTTGACAAAAGTGTTACAAGAGAAGTATTTCATTTATTATGGCCTTCCCAGGTGGATACATAGTGACCAGGGATGGGACTTCAAGAGCAGACTCATCCGTGAGTTACTGGGCATGCTTGGAGTCGAGAAGTCGAGGACCACGCCCTATCACTCGCAGGCTGATCCGCAGCTAGGGAAGTTTAATCGGACCTTGCTAGACATGCTCGGGACCATGAAGATCAGTAAGAAGAGCAAGTGGAGTCAGCATATTGGGCATCTGGTCCACAGTTATAATTGTACATGAAATAAAGCTACTGGGTACTCACCATATTATCTGATGTTTGGGCGAGAGGCAAAGTGGCCCATTGACCTTTGTTTTGGGACTGATGCGGGTGACTTACCACCAAAGACTTATCTGAAGTATGTGTCTGACATGAGAAGAGAGTTGAAAAGGGTTTATGAATTAGCTGCCAAGCAGAATCAAAGGAATAAGAGGAGGTATGATCAAAGGTGAGGTTCTCCCAACTCCTGCTGGAAGACCAAGTCCTCATGAGGAATTTGGGGCTACCTGGAAAGCACAAGTTGGCTGACTGCTGGGCGGCTACGCCCTATGTGGTGGAGAGTCAGATGCCAAACCTGCCAGTTTTCTGGGTGAAACCAGAGGATGGGAATGGGCCTGTCAAGATTCTCCATCGGAACCACCTGTTGCCCCTGGGTCAAGAGGTGCAGGTCGACCCAGAGCCTACACCTAGTAAGAGGACTCTTCAGAAACGCGGGGTAACTACCGGGCCCCCAACAGGCAAGATTAGGCCGGCCCACACCCCTGAGAGGCATACTGATTGGGAGGATGAGGACCTGGATGTGTGGTATATGCTGCCTTTCGCTAACTCCCCAGTGATTGAGGAAGAGACTCCCAGCCCTTCTCCCATTGCCCACTGAGACAGGTGAAGGGGAGGGGGAGGGTGCTACCTGTGGGCTCCAAGTAGCAGGTGGGCACGAGTGATAGATCGGGGGAGGCCTCGCCAGGTAGGCCAGAAGTATCCTCAGTAGTGTCGGAACCTGAAGAGATAGATGATGGGGTGAGGACTCAGAATTAGGAGACCACCGGATAGGCTAGCCTACATAGCACCAGGGAAACAGAGTGTGACTCCTATTGTGTAGGGGAGCTATGTCACAGCCTTTTACACCTGGGTTGGGCTTTGTGTTTTGCAGGAAGGGTTGGCGAATTATCACAACGTCATGAGGACATGACTAAATTTGGTGGGGGGAGAATGTAGCATGCTGTACGGTTTCACTGATAATGTAATGGTTTCTCTGCAGCAGCAATGTATGTGTTATGACTAGAGATAACGGGGTTTGGAATGCTGTTGTTCTTTCTTGTGAGCTGGAAGAGAGATTTTTGCGGTCTTTTGCCGGGGAGAGATGAGGAGAGAAGACGCGAATATTGAGAGTTAGTAGACTACCGGATGGGGTGGACGTGGAGTGAGGGTCCGAAGGCAGCGACGATCAGAGGAGGTTGATGGTGCACAACTGGCTTTTTAGTGAGCTCCAATGTTGAGCAAGACTGTTTCATAAGAATGGGCCCTTTTTCCTTTTTTTTTCATTTTCTTTACTAACCATATTGTCAAAGTAAGAATTATAAAACTTAATCATTTAATCGCATATTGTGTACTGTTTGTTATTTTGGGGTACTGATTTGTAACAGGGGATACATTGCGCAGCATCCACCCAAACGAGATTTCTTACATATGGCTGGGCCGGGGGCTATCACTCCCTATTTTAAGCCGCTAACCGAAGTGAGAGTTGCACTAGTAACTTCCCTATAATTCCATGGTCTCTTATCTTGCTAAGCAACCTCATGTGCAGCACCTTATCAAAGGCCTTCTGAAAATCCAAGTACACCATCTCCTTTGTCTACCCTGCTCGTAATTTCCTCAAAAAATTGCAGTAGGTTAGTCAGGCTGGATTTTCTTTTCAGAATACCATTCTGGTTTTGGCCCATCTTGCTATGTGCCTCCAGGTAACTCCCCAATCTCATTCCTAACCATTGATTCCAACAACTTTCCAGCCATTGATGCCAGGTTAACAGGTCTATAGTTTCCTTTCTGCTGGCTCCCATCCTACTTAAATAGCAGAGTAATATTTGGAATTTTCCAGTCATCCAGTATCATGTCAGAATCTATTGATTCTTGAAAGATCATTGTTAATGCCTCTGCAATCTCTCCAGCTACTTCCTTCAGAACCCAAGGGTTCATTCCATCAAGTCCAGGAGATTTATCCACCCTCAGACCATTAAGCTTTCTGAGCACCTGCTCAGTTGTAATTTTCACTGCACTCACTTCACTTCCCTAACAATCTTGAATGTCCGGTATACTACAGATGTCTTCTACTGTGAGGACTGATGCAAAATACACATTCAGTTCCTCTGCCATCTCTGCATCCCTCATTACAATATCTCCAGTGTCATTTTCTATTTGTCCTAAATCTACCCTCAACTCTTTTACCCTTTATGCACTTAAAAGAGTTCTTAATATCTTCTTTGATATTAGTTGCCAGCTTCCTTTCATAATCCATCTTTTCCTTCCTAATGGCCTTCTTAGTTTCCTTCTGCAAGTTTTTAAAAGCTTCTCAATCCTCTATCTTGCCACTGGCTTTGGCTTCCTCGTCCTGTCTTTTTCTTTTACTTTGGCTCTGACTTCACTTGTCAGCCACGGTAGTATCCTTCTTCCATTCAAAAATTTCTTCTTATTTAGAATATATCTGTCTGCTCTGCTGTCCTTTCTGCTAGTGTCCCTTTCCAGTCAACCTTGGTCACTTTCCCTCTCATGCCATTGTAAATTCCTATATTCCACTGAAATACCAATACATTGGAATTTAGTTTCTTTTTCTCAAATTTCAAAGTGAACTCAATCATATTGTGATCACTGTTCCCCAAGGGTTCCTTAACCTTAAGCTCTCTTATCACCTCTGGATCATTGCACAACACCCAATCCAGCACAGCCGATCCCCTAGTGGGCTCAACAACAAGCTGTTCTAAAAAACCATCCCTCAGATATTCTATAAATTCTCTCTCTTGAGGTCCAGTGTTGGCCTGGTTTTCCCAATCCACTTTCATGTTAAAATCCCCAATGATTATCATGACATTGCCCTTCTGACACTCCTTTTCTATCTCCTGCTGTAAGTTGTAATCCAGATCCCAGCAGCTGTTTGGAGGCCATTAGGGTACTTTTACCCTTGCCATTTCTTAACTCAAACCATAGAGACTCTACACCTTCAGATCCTATGTCATCCCTTTCTAATGGTTTAATATTATTTCTTATACATAGGGCCACATCACCCCCTCAGCCTACTAACCTATCTTTCCAATACACCGTGCATCCTTGAACGTTCAGCTCCCAATGGCAGCCATCCTTTAGCCAAGTTTAAGAGATGCCACAACGTCATACTTATCAATCTGTAGCTGAATTTCAAGATCGTCCATTTTATTCCTTATGCTGCATGCATTCAAATATAACACTTTCAGTCCAGTATTTGTTGCTTTCTGTTTTAACTGCACCACACCTCAATTGTCCTGTAACTCATCCATTGGCTGTGATTACACCTCATCTCCTGCCTGTCCTTTCTATCATCTCTGTTGCACACTATCTTTGATTTATTTCTGTTTTCCCCTTCCTCAGCCCTATCACCCTGGTTCCCATCCCCCTGCCAAATTAGTTTAAACCCTCCCTAACAGCTCTATTAAACCTGCCTGCTAGGATAATGGACCCCTTTGGGTTCAGATGTAACCCGTCCTTTTTGTACAGGTCGTACCTCTCCCAGAAGAGGCCCCAATGATCCAGGAATCTGAAGCCCTGCCCCCTACACCAGTCTCTCAGCCACACATTAATATGCCTGATCATGCTATTCTTGTGCTCGTTAGCACGTGGCACAGGCAGCAATCCTGAGATTACTACCCAGAAGGTCCTGCTTTTCAGCTTCCTACCCAACTCCCTGAATTCTCTCTTCAGGGCCTCCTCCCTTTTTCTACCTATGTCATTGGTATCAACGTGTACCAAGACATCTGGCTGTTCACACTCTCCCTTCAGAATATTCTGCACCCGATCCGAGACAACCCTGGCAACTGGGAGGCAACACACCATGCAGGTATCTCTATCGGGCTGATAGGACATCCTGTCTGTTCCCCTGACTATGGAATCCCCAATGACTACCGCATTCCTCATCTTCTGCACCGCAGAACCAGGCTCAATGCCAGAGACCCAATTGTTGTGGTCGTCCTCGGTCAGGTCATCCCCCCTCAACAGTCTTATGTTGGATAAGTCACCTGGAGCAGAAGGACTACATCCCAGAGTCCTGAGAGAGGTTGCTGAAGAGATAGCAGATGCATTGGTCATGATCTTTCAAGAATCACTTGATTCTGGCATGGCCCTGGAGGACTGGAAGATTGCAAATGTCACTCCACTCTAAGAAGGGAGGAAGACAAAAGAAGGGGAATTATAGGCCTCAGTTAGCCTAACCTCAGTGCTTGTGAAAGTTTGGAGTCTATTATTATGGATGAGGTTTTGGAATAAGTCAAAGTCAGCATTGTTTCCATGAAGGGAAATCTTACCTGACACATCTGTTAGAGTTCTTCGAGGAAGAGGCAAGCAGCATGGACAGAGGACAGGCAGTGGATGACATTAATTTCGATTTTCAGAAGGCATTTGATAAAGTTCTGTAGATGAGGCTGCTTAACAAAATAAAATCCTATGGCGTTACAGGAAAGACACTGGCAAAGATAGCAGAATGAAAGGCAGGAGGATGCAAAGGGAGCCTTTTCTGGATGGCTGCCAGTGTCTAATGGTGCTCCTCAGGAGTCAGTATTGGGACCTCTACTTTTCATATTGTTTGTCAATGATTTGGATAATAGAATTGATGGCTTTGTGGCAAAGTTTGCTGATGATATGAAGATAAGTGGAGGGGTAGGTAGTGCTGAGCAAGCAATGCGATTGCAGCACTATTAGACAAATTGGAAGAATGGGCAAAAAAGTGGCAGATGGACTGAATGCCCTAATTTTACTCCTATGCCTTTAAGTCTTATGATTGTTTGTGAAAAATGTGTGGAACCACACAGTCATTAGGGAGAGGCAGAGTGAGAGAAAGAATTGAACACCACAACCAATATAAACACGAGGAATTCTGCAGATGCTGGAAATTCAAGCAAGACACATCAAAGTTGCTGGTGAACGCATCAGGCCAGGCAGCATCTCTAGGAAGAGGTACAGTCGATGTTTCAGGAGGGAAGTGCCAGGAGGGAGGTCAGTGGGGAGGGTTGGGGGGGACGAATGGACAAGGGTGTCGCGTAGGGAGAGATTCCTGCAGAAAGCTGGGGGGCGGTGGAGGGAAAGATGTGCTTAGTTGTGGGATCCCGTTGGAGGTGGCAGAAGTTACGGAGAATAATATGTTGGACCCGGAGGCTGGTGAGGTGGTAGGTGAGGACCAGGGGAACCCTATTCCTAGTGGGGTGGCGGGAGGATGGAGTGAGAGCAGATGTGCGTGAAATAAAATTGTCCAATATAAATTGACAGCTTCTTAAACCAATAGAAAGGCAGAAAGTTTCATTTAATCTCCATCCCATAGGGGCAGGACTGTGGTAATGGAGTCAACCATCAAAAGTCAACACGAGGAAATCTGCAGATGCTAGAATTTCACACAACACACATAACAGTTGCTGGTGAACGCAGCAGGCCAGGCAGCATCTCTGGGAAGAGGTACAGTCGATGTTTCAGATCGAGACCCTTTGTCAGGACTAACTGAAAGAAGAGATAGTAAGAGAGTTGAGAATGGGAGGGGGAGGGGGAGATCCGAAATGATAGGAGAAGACAGGAGGGGGATGAGATGGAGCCAAGAGCTGGACAGGTGATTGGCAAAAGGGATATGAGAGGATCATGGGATGGACAGGAGGCCTAGGGAGAAAGAAAAGTGGGGGGGGGAAGCCCAGAGGATGGGCAAGGGGTATTGTGAGAGGGACAGAAGGAGAAAAAGGAGAGAGAAAAATATATATTAATAATAATAAAAGATAAATAAATAATGGATGGGGTACGAGGGGGAGATGGGGCATTAGCGGAAGTTAGAGAAGTCAATGTTCATGCCATCAGGTTGGAGGCTACCCAGACGGAACACAAGGTGTTGTTCCTCCAACCTGAGTGTGGCTTCATTTTGACAGTAGAGGAGACTGTGGACAGACATATCAGAATGGGAATGGGACGTGGAATTAAAATGTGTGGCCACTGGGAGATCCTGCTTTCTCTGGCGGACAGAGCGTAGGTGTTCAGTGAAACGGTCTCCCAGTCTGCGTCAGGTCTCGCCAATATATAGAAGGTCACATCAGGAGCACCGGACGCAGTATATCACCCCAGTCGACTCACAGGTGAAGTGTCCCCTCACCTGGAAGGATTGTCTGGGGCCCTGAATGGTGGTAAGGGAGGAAGTGTAAGGGCGTGTGTAGCACTTGTTCCGCTTACAAGGATAAGTGCCGGGAGGGAGATTGGTGGGGAGGGACAGTCCTCTGGAGAGGGGCTGGAGAGGAGGGAACTTCATAGAAGAGGAGAGTGGATAATTAGAGAGAGAGAAGGAAGAGGGGACCCAGGAGGAGATGATAGGCAGTGAGAGGCCAGAGTGGGGAATAAAAGAAGAGGGGAGAGGGAGGGAATTTTTTTTACCAGAAGGAGAAATTGATGTTCATGCCATCAGGTTGGAGTCTATCCAGACAGAGTAAAATGGTTGGCCTCCGGGAAGTTCTGTTTTTGACCGATAGAGTGGAGGTGCTGAACGGGACTGTTTTGTGTTTGTACAAGTTTGATTCCTCTTTTACTTGATTTTAAATGTCTGATCCAACACAAATTGCTCTGTCTTTGAGAGTTAGCATTCTACCCTACATAGGGTAGCAATCAGTCTTTGACTTCAGAGAACAATTTGAAGAATAGGTCAGAGTAAATTAACATTCCAGCTTAGTCAATATAATAAATCTTCACATCAACTGCTTCCTGGCTTTCTGAAATGTTATTGATAAGACTTAGCTAATGACGTTATGTTCAATATCTTTTCCATTTCCATTCATTTTTCTTCAATCTTCTTTGTCATCTATACCTTGACTTTTTATTTAATTAGGCAAATGTGTGGTGAAGTTCTAAACAACTGTATACATCTGTCTGATATTGAACTACCAGCACCACACCTTTACCAGCTTCCCAATAGACAAAAGTCCAATCTGCATAAGAGATGGGAAAATGTGCAGCCCATGTGGCCTTCATAATTGGTAGTGTAGTGGTTAGCGCAATGGTTTGCAGTAGATGTGACCTGGGATCAATCCCTGCTGCTGCCTGTAGGATTTTGTAGCATGTGGATTTCGTTGAGGTGCTCTGCTTTTCTCCCACAGTCCAAAGATGTAGCTGTTGGTAAATTAATTGATTAGTGTAAATTGTCTCTTTATTAGGCTCAGGTTAAATTGGGGATCACTAGGCGGCCTGGCTTGAGGTTCAGAAGGGCCTGTTCTGCAATGTTTGTCAATAATTTTCAATAAATAAATACATAGAACGAAGGTCACCCAGTAAAACTCATCGAGACACAGCATACAAGCTTTGATTATATATGTGCACACTCTGAGGCCAAGCTCCAAGCTTTAACTAACTTGTTCATTCAAACATAAGAAATGAGCTTTGTTGTGTATTTAATATTTCAGTAATATTTGAATAATCCTGTATATATACTGGTTGATTAACCATTCTTGTTCATTTAAATAGTTCATCATGGGTTATATGAATAAATACATGAATTGCATATGTCATCACATTACCATGTGATATGTGTGTGCCTCGCTTAAGGTAAACTCGAACTACACCCATATTCCCAGACTCCCATGTATTCTTTGAATTGACGTATGTTTTGAAGTTACAAATTATCACCTGTGAAACTCCCAATGTTCAACACCACCCCAGAACAATAATACTCCATAGCAAAACTGTCCTATGGGGTGCGCCTTATTCTGATTGTCAAAAGTCTCTTCTGTTGTGATTGGCTAGTTTAGAAGCTGCAGCTGCTTTTCCATTGGACAGATGCCTGGTGTCCAACTATCCTGGGTATATAAAATCACACATGGAAGGATTTGCTCCCTTGCCAACCGCCATAAAACAGGATACAGACAGACAGGTTTGCTCTCTTCTTCCTTTGTTTAAGGCAAGGATGCACAGGATGATTGAGAAGGTATTCTCTACGCACATTTTTAACTAAGTACGTTTTTTGAATATTCAGCTTGTAGTGTCTGTAACTTGGTGAATTTGATTGAATTTTTACTGTTTGTAAATAAATGATGAATACACTGATTTGCAGAATTTGCATTCTGTATCATTTGCCAGAGCCACAGCCCATCAAGTCTGCTCCACTATTTCATCATGGCTGAGCCTTTGTTCGTCTCAGCCCAGATCTCCCTCCTTCTCCCCATATCCCTTCATGTCCTCACCAATCATGAATCTATCAACCTCTTAAAAATGTCTGACTTGGCCACCTGTGGCAACGAATTCTACAGATTATCTGAGGGACAGACGGCTTGAAGATCAATACTTCAAAACTAGAACTCTAGAATAAGTGAACCTACATCATTGTGATCTCCCAGGGATACATTTTCCACAACAAAGCAACTAATTACTCTCAGTTGGCTCCATTAGTTCCGTTGTGCAAAATGTGTTGCTTCTCCATCTGATACCAGATTACTGAGATGAACATTGTTCCAAGTCCCATCATGGAAAGAGAGTACTAGCTTAATAAAAGGACTAATTCAGGATTGTTCTCAAACCTCCTTGAGAATAGCACAACATCTTTAATGACCTTGGGTATCCCTGACCCATGGCTGTTCAAAGGGCAGGATGAGCATTCAGGAGCATGCACTTGGAGTTCAGCGAGGTCCAGCACATACAACAAAGTGCAGTACCTCCCTAACTTTTCTTTCCCTTGCTTCATCAAACACATCCTGTAGGTTCCACCTAGAGCTCATTATCTACCCCAGAACCTCCAGAGGTGGACTGGAAGCATATCACCTTTAACCAAAAATAAGTAAATTCTCCAAATTATTCCAAAGTATCATTAGCAAACAAAGTTAGTGCATTTTACAAAGTTCAATTTTAGAGGGAAAAAAATGAAGCAGGGGCAGAGGTGAAAGAAAGAAACCTGAGACCTTTACCCTTAAAGATATGATTGCTAATGGTGAAGAGAATGAAATTAATGAGGCAAAAAGACATCAAGATTTTCTTACAGGAAATATCAAAAATTAAAGACAATTGGCTTAAGTCAGCATGGTGTCATAAAAAAATCATGTCCTTTTTTTTTGGAATCTTTAAGTGGTAATGCTTACATGTTATGGATACAGAAGAATCAATAGATAGATTACGTTTTGATTTCCAGAAGGCAATTTTAAATTGCTTCATTAAAGGCAATTGTGCAAAAATAAAAGCACTTGATGTAGGAGGTAACATATTGGTGTGAATAGAAAATTGGCTAACACAAAAAAAAAAAAGTGTTAATAGCTCTTTCCCTGGCTGGCACGAAGTAATGAGAGGTGTGCCTCAGAGATGAGTGCTGTGGCCTTGGCATTTTACAGCAGAAGTTAAAGAATGGCTCCTAACTTTGGGAATGACACAGATGGGCAGGTAAACTTGCTGTGAAAAGCAAATGCTGAGACTACAAGGAGTTACAGGTAATATAAGTGAATAAGCAAAAACTGGCAAATGGAGCATACTATGAAAAACTGTGGAATTGTCCACTTTAGGCAAAGTAAAAAGAAACATAATCCAGATGATTGGATTGGTGAGATTACAGAACGTTGAGATGCACAGCGATGCAGATGAGGCAGTGCACAATTAGTAAAAGGCCAATATGGCAGAACAGCAAGTGATTAAAAACTATTGTTCAGTGAAAGGCAAATTGAATAAAGAAGCAGGAGGTTATATTTAAATTACATCAGATAATGATGAAACTACAGTTGGAGTGTTGTGTACTGCTTTAGTTATGTTAAGAGCAACTCGTAAAAGGATTACTAGATTCATACCTAAAATTTGTGGGTTGTCTTGTGAGGAGTGATGGAAGAGGATGGGGAAAGTGTTGATGGAAAGGGGAGTGTGGATAGGAGACGGAGTGTGCCGGTGGCAGAAGCTGATAATGCTGATGGGAGAGGGATAGTGCCACTGGAAGTGAGATAGTGCCGATGGGAAGGGGATAGTGTCAGTGTAAGTCAGATAGTTCCAGTGGGAGAGTGAGTGCCGATGGGAGAGGGATTGTGTCATATGGTGGGCGCTAGGAGTGGACCCAAATGCAAGACAGACACTGAAGTACTAGGAACAGGACACGGAGTGTCAAGAAAGCAAGGGAAGTGGGGAAGAAAGGACACTGGACATTCACACAGGCCCTAGACGAGACTAAGATGCAGGGCCAGGACTAGGACATGGGCTAGGCAAGCGGGACCAGGACAAGGAATTGGGAATGAGGAACCTGGGCTTGGACTCCGAGCCAGAGACTGGACAAGGGCCCAGAACCTGGGACTTGACTCGGGCTCAGATCCTGGAACTAGGCAAGGATATGACGTGGCTACAGGACATGACGAGGCTTGGGTTCCTCGAGGCCAGGACATGACGAGGCTTGGGTTCCTCGAGGCCAGGACATGACGAGGCTTGGGTTCCTCGAGGCCAGGACATGACGAGGCTTGGGTTCCTCGAGGCCAGGACATGACGAGGCTTGGGTTCCTCGAGGCCAGGACATGACGAGGCTTGGGTTCCTCGAGGCCAGGACATGACGAGGCTTGGGTTCCTCGAGGCCAGGACATGACGAGGCTTGGGTTCCTCGAGGCCAGGACATGACGAGGCTTGGGTTCCTCGAGGCCAGGACATGACGAGGCTTGGGTTCCTCGAGGCCAGGACATGACGAGGCTTGGGTTCCTCGAGGCCAGGACATGACGAGGCTTGGGTTCCTCGAGGCCAGGACATGACGAGGCTTGGGTTCCTCGAGGCCAGGACATGACGAGGCTTGGGTTCCTCGAGGCCAGGACATGACGAGGCTTGGGTTCCTCGAGGCCAGGACATGACGAGGCTTGGGTTCCTCGAGGCCAGGACATGACGAGGCTTGGGTTCCTCGAGGCCAGGACATGACGAGGCTTGGGTTCCTCGAGGCCAGGACATGACGAGGCTTGGGTTCCTCGAGGCCAGGACATGACGAGGCTTGGGTTCCTCGAGGCCAGGACATGACGAGGCTTGGGTTCCTCGAGGCCAGGACATGACGAGGCTTGGGTTCCTCGAGGCCAGGACATGACGAGGCTTGGGTTCCTCGAGGCCAGGACATGACGAGGCTTGGGTTCCTCGAGGCCAGGACATGACGAGGCTTGGGTTCCTCGAGGCCAGGACATGACGAGGCTTGGGTTCCTCGAGGCCAGGACATGACGAGGCTTGGGTTCCTCGAGGCCAGGACATGACGAGGCTTGGGTTCCTCGAGGCCAGGACATGACGAGGCTTGGGTTCCTCGAGGCCAGGACATGACGAGGCTTGGGTTCCTCGAGGCCAGGACATGACGAGGCTTGGGTTCCTCGAGGCCAGGACATGACGAGGCTTGGGTTCCTCGAGGCCAGGACATGACGAGGCTTGGGTTCCTCGAGGCCAGGACATGACGAGGCTTGGGTTCCTCGAGGCCAGGACATGACGAGGCTTGGGTTCCTCGAGGCCAGGACATGACGAGGCTTGGGTTCCTCGAGGCCAGGACATGACGAGGCTTGGGTTCCTCGAGGCCAGGACATGACGAGGCTTGGGTTCCTCGAGGCCAGGACATGACGAGGCTTGGGTTCCTCGAGGCCAGGACATGACGAGGCTTGGGTTCCTCGAGGCCAGGACATGACGAGGCTTGGGTTCCTCGAGGCCAGGACATGACGAGGCTTGGGTTTGGACTCCGAGCCAGAGACGGGACAAGGACCTAGAACCTGGATCTTGACTCGGGCTCGGACTCCTGAAATAGGCGAAGACATGACGAGGTCTTGGGAGACGTGACTAGGCGAGGCTACAGGACAGAACGAGAGACTTCTGGGCAAGACGAGGGAACTCCAGCACAGGACGAGGCACATGGACAGTGGGAGAGGGCCAGTGCCGGCAGAAGAGATAGTGTCAATGGGATTTCAGCAGATTTGAAATGCAAGGACTTCCCTTGAGGAAACCATGTTGATTATGGCCTATTTTATCATGCCTGAGGCTTCATCCTTAATAATCAACTCCGACATCTTCCCTGCCTCTGAGGTCAGACTAACTGGCCTATAGTTTCCTTTCCTCTGCCTCTCTCCCTTCTTGAGGAATGCAGTGGCATTTGCAATTTTCCAGAATTCCAGAAACAATCCAGAATCTAATGATTCTTGAAAGATCATTACTCCATGATCTCACCATCTGGTTCAGATGACTTATTTACCTTCAGACCTTCCAGTTTCCCAAGAACCTTCTCCCTGGTAATGGTAACTTCACACACTTTATGATCCCTGCCACCTGGAAATTCCACCATAATGCCCATATATTTCACAATATACTTATTCAGTTCATCCTCCATTTCGTTGGCCCCATTACTTGCTCTCCAGTATCATTTTCCAGTGGTCTAATATCCACTCTCACCTCTCATTGACATTTATTGTATCTGAAAACACTTTTGGCATCCTCTTTAATACTATTGGCTAGCTTTCATATTTCATCTTTAGCTACTTAATGACTTTGGTAGTTGCTTTCCGTTGGTTTTTAAAATCTTCCCAACCCTCTAACTTCCCATTAATTTTTGTCCTATTATACACCCTCTCTTTGGCTTTTATGTTAGGTTAGACTTCTCTTGTTAGCCACAGTTGTGTCATCTTTCCTTTTGAATATTTTTTCCTCTTTGGGATATATATATTCTATGCCTTATGAATTGCTTTCAGAAAGTCCAGCCATCACTGCTCTATCATCCCTGGCAGTGTTCTTTTTCAATCAATTCTGGCCAACTCCTCTCTCATGCCTCTAATTCCCTTTCCTCCAATGTAATACTGATGCATTTGACTTTAGCAACTCCTCAAATTTCAGGGTGAATTCAATCATATTATGATCACTTGCCCCTAAAGGATTTTTTAAGCTCTCTAATCATTGCGCAACACCCAATTCAAAATAGTAGATCCCCAAATGGGCTCAGCCACGATCTACTCTAAAAAGCCATCTCACAGGCATTCTAGAAATTCCCCTTCCTGGAATCCAACACAAACATGATACCCCCAATTGACCTGCATATTGAAGTTCCCCATGACTATTGTAACATTGCCCTTTTGGCATGTATTTTCTATCTCCCATTGTAATTTGTAGGTCAGTTTGGTGGGTTTTTATGCAACTCCATCAGGGTGTTTTTGCTCTTACAGTTCCATAGCTCTATCCACAAAGGTTCAACACCTTCCAACCCTATATCTCCTCTTTCTAATGATTTGATTTCATTTTTTTACCATCAGAGCAACACCACCCCCTCTGCCTTCCTGCCTGCCATTTTGATATAATAAGTATCTTTGGACATTAAGCTCTCAGCTATAATTTTCTTTCAGCCATGATTCAGTGGTGCCTACAACCTCATGCCTGCCAGTCTGAAACTATATTACAAGTTCATTGACTTTATTCTGTATACTGCGCACATTCAAATATAACAGTCAGTCCTATATTTACCCTTTTCAATTTTATTAGCCTTTTACATTGCAACTCATCCTGTTGACTGCAATTTTGCACTTTCAACAACCTCTCCTCACTGCATATTGCTCCTGTTTCTAAACCAGATACCTCATCTTCAGCACTATCATCTGCCTTCCCTACGATACTTCTTGCATGGAAATACAGGCAGCTCAGGACACTAGTCACAGGATGCTCATTGTTTTAATTCCTAGCTTTGTCTGAGGTCTTACTAACATCTGCTTCTATAAGCTCTCCTCTAGCTGTTCCAGCACTCTGCTTCCCATACCCCTGCAGCTCTAGTTTAAACTCCACCATGCAGCATTAACAAACCTTCCCACTAGGATATCAGCCCCCTGCAGTTCAAGTGCAAACTGTCCCTTCTGTACAGGTCCCACCATCCCCGGAAGAGAGCCCAATAATCCAAAAATCTTATGCCCTCTCTCCTACACCAGCTCCTCAGCACATACTAAATGGTATAATTTTCCTAGTTCCAGCCTCACTAGCAACTGGCATGGATAGCATTCCTGAGATCACAGCCCTGGAATTTCTGCCCTTTAGCTTAGCTCCTGAATCCTTGAACTCCATATGCAGAACCACATCAATCGTCCTACCCATATCATTGGTAACAATATATACAATGTCTTCTAGCTGTTTACCCTCCCACTTAAGAATACTGAGGACTTGATCCAAGATACCTCAGGCCCTGGCACCCGAGAATCAACATACCATCCAGGAATCTCGTTCTCACCCTCTGAACCTCCTTTCTGTTGCCTAACTAATGAATCCTTTGTCACTACAGTGTGCTTCTTCTCCACCCTACCCTTCTGAGTCACAGACTCAGGGCCAGAGACCCAGCCCTGTGACTTTCCTCTGTTAGGTCATCCCTGACAATATCCAAAGTGATATATCTGTTGTTGAAAGATGACCACAGGGGTACTCTGTCAAAGTGGGAAGCACTAGGAATGGACCCAAATGCAAGACACAGACACTGAAATATTAGGAACAGGAACAGACAAAACTAAATGACGGGACAGGACACTGACTAGGAGTAGGGACAGGAACACAGACTAGGCTAGGGAAGCAGCACCAGGACGAGGAACTGGGAACAAGGAGCCTGGGTTTGGCCTCTGAGCCAGAGACTGGACAAGGACCCAGAACCTGGGTCTTGCCTCAGGCTCAGACCCCAGAACTAGGCAAGGATGTGACAAGGCTTGGGTTCCTGGAGACCAGGCAAAGATGTGACAGGCCTTGGGGCTTGAAATGCAGAGGCTGATAACTCAGAGGCAGACTAGGAACTGTACATCAACATAGAGCCAGAACTTATCCTTCAAAAAGCCAGGACTCATCTTTAACATGAAACTAACATAAGACTGGACAGTACATAGACATAGAGCTGGGACTTATCCTTAAACAAGCTGGGACTCAACTTTATCTTCACACCAAGGTGGGACAGGTCCATCCATCAGTTAACAGCAGAACAGCTGGACTTACCCCACAGAGGGAGGTCAAGACAAGTCAGATCCCCCCCACAGGGCAACAGCAGAATGGCCTGACTTACCCCACAGAGGCAAGGACGAGAAGAGACAAACACCAAAGAACGACAGACAGTTCCATCTGTGCATCAGGGTTGCTCCAAGTCACAGTTCCCACCAGCAACCTCAGCTGGCTATGGAAATAGCCAGATCCCTACCTAGCTCGGAGTGGCTGGCAGCCACTCAGCTGGCCCAGGAAACAGCTAAAACCATACCGCAAAGACAGCTCCGACTACCAACAGCAAGGCTCCATGAAGCAATGGTTCTCCAACACAGCCTAAAGATGGCAAGTGGCCACTCTAGTCTTCCACTGGCAGGTTGCTCCCAGGGGATCTTGACAAGACAAACCAGCAGCCCCCAGTCATCCCCAAGGCTACTTATATTCCAAATCCCAAGATGGGAATCAGGTGCCTATGATTAACCCAACTGAAACAAGGGACAACTGGAAGACCCGGAGTCTTGAGTTCGCGGACCGGACCATGAACCGGAATGTGGACTTCGGACCAGACCATGACATACTCTGCACTGGTTCCTTAACATCTTTCCCTTCCAGACTGTTACCCAGTTTCCTATGTCTTGCACCTTGGGTATAACTACCTCTCTAAATGTCCTATCTATCACCCCTTCAGCCTCCTAAATAATCCAGAGTTCATCCAGTTCCAACTACAACTCCTTAAAACAGACTGCTAGAAGCTGCAGCTGGATGCACTTCTCGCAGTTGTAGACGTCAAGGACACTGCAGGTCTCCCTGCCTTCCTACATATCACAAGAGGAGCATTCCACTATCCTGCCTGGCATCTCTACTATCCTAGCTGAGCAGGCATAAAGAATGGAAGGAGAAAAAAAACTTAACATTGAGCTTTTCTTTTCCTTTCCCGTCACTGACTGAAGCCTCTCTTCACAGAAGCCACGAGGAACTAAAGTGTAAAGGTCACCACTCTGACTCTGTCTACTCAGATGATGGCCACTGCGATGGCAGTCACAATACCTGCCCCTACCTTCCTTTGACTTGCTCTTGCTAATCAATCACAAATGTTGATTGGTTGCTGGTCAAAGCTCTCTTTCACTCTACCAACCTACTGCTTTGTTTTGAACTGAGGCAGTGAACCTGATTGAAGTGCCCTCCTCACCAAACTTCTGATGTCTGATGTCCGATGTCCTGATTAGCCACTGGTGAAAGCCCTTTTTGGTCTTTCCATGACCAATCATTGTTCTTGGCAAAGTTTTCTACAGAAGAGGTTTGCCATTGCCTTCTTCTGGACAGTGTCTTTGCAAGACTGATGACCACAGCCATTATCAATACTCTTCAGATATTGGCTCCCTGGCATCACTAGTTGCATAACCTGGACATGATATGTACCGGTTGCTCATACAACCCTTCACCACCAGGTCCCATGGCTTCATGGAACCCTGGTTGGAGGCTAAGCAAATGCTACACATTGTACAAGGTGACCTGCAGGCTAGCACAGAGAAGGAGCATCCTACAACCATTTATATGAATAGGCAAATGATAAGACAACCAGGCAAGAACACATCAATTCAATTGCACAAAGGAGGAGATCAGAGAGTGAGATGAGCACAGTCACCACTAGGATTTGATCTTTTTCAACACAGTTGAAAAGCTGGAAACCTGTTTCGGGGGGACAAAGCAAAACCCAATTACATGAGTGGCAGCGATGCTTCATTATCAGATGAACTCAATGCCTTCTATGCACACTTTGAAAGGGAGAACACAACTATATCTGTGAGGATCCCAGCTGCACCTGATGGCCCTGCGATCTCTGTCTCAGAGGCTGATGTTAGACTGTCTTTAAAGAGCATGAAACCCTGCAAGGAGGAAGGTTCCAATGGAGTACCTGGTGAGACTCTGAAAACCTGTGCTGACCAGCTGGCGGGAGTATTCAAGGACATTTTCAACCTCTCACTGCTATGGGTGGAAGTTCCCACTTGCTCCAAAAAGGCATAATTATACCAGTGCCTAAGAAGAATAATGTGAGCTGCCTTAATGAGTATCACCCAGTAGCACTCACATCTACAGTGATGAAATGCTTTGAGAGGTTGGTCATGACTAGACTGAACTCCTGCCTCAGCAAGGATCTGGACCTATTGCAATTTGCCGATCACCACAATAGGTCAATGGCTACGCAATCTCAATGGCTCTCCATTCAGCTTTAAACTACCTGGATAACACTAACACCTATGTCAGGATGCTGTTCATCGACTATAGCTCAGCATTTAATACAATCATTCCCACAATCCTGATCGAGAAGTTGCAGAATCTGGGACCTCTGGACCTCCCTCTGCAATTGGATCATCGACTTCCTAACCGGAAGACCATAATCTGTGCAGATTGGTGATAATATATCCTCCTTGCTGACGATCAACAAAGGCGCACCTCAGGGGTATC
This sequence comes from Mobula birostris, assembly GCF_030028105.1. Taxonomy (NCBI): domain Eukaryota; kingdom Metazoa; phylum Chordata; class Chondrichthyes; order Myliobatiformes; family Myliobatidae; genus Mobula; species Mobula birostris. Next base: position 194,376,025 of record NC_092375.1, read on the forward strand.
AGCTTAGCCCATTGCTCCACTCTCTCTATACCCATGACTGTGTGGCTAGGCATAGCTCAAATACCATCTATAAATTTGCTGATGATACAACCACTATTGATTGAATCTCAGGTGGTGACAAGAGGGTGTACAGGAGTGGTGCCTCAGCGACAATCTGGCACTCAACGTCAGTAAGACGAAAGAGCTGATTGTAGACTTCAGGAAGGGTAAGACGAAGGAACACATACCAATTCTCATAGAGGGATCAGAAGTGGAGAGAGTGAGCAGTTTCAAGTTCCTGGATATCAAGATCTCTGAGGATCTAACCTGGTCCCAAAATATCGATGCAGTTATAAAAGAGGCAAGACAGCAACCTTACTTTATTAGGAGCTTGAAGAGATTTGGTATGTCAACAAATACACTCAAAAACTTCTATAGATGTACCGTGGAGAGCATTCTGACAGGCTGCATCACTGTCTGGTATGGGGGGATGGGGGCTACTGCACAGGACCAAAAGAAACTGCAGAGGGTTGTTAATTTAGTCGACTCCATCTTAGGTACTAATCTACAAAGTACCCAGGACAACTTCAAGGAGCGGTGTCTCAGAAAGGCACCCAGGGTATGCCCTTTTCTCACTGTTACTATCAGGTAGGAGATACAGAAGCCTGAAGGCACACACTCAGCAATTCAGGAACAACTTTGTCCCCTCTGCTATCTGATTCCTAAATGGACTTTGAATCCTTGGACACAAACTTACTTTTTTTATACTATGTAGTATTTCTGGTTTTTGCACAATTTTTAATCTATTCAATACACTATACTCTATAAAATATATTGAATGAGATTTACTGATTTATTTATTGTTATTATTATTATTCTTTCTTCTATACTATGTATTGCCTTGAACTGCTGCTATAAGTTAACAAATTTCATGTCACATGCCGGTGATGATACACCTGACTCTGACTCTATTCAAGAGGTGGTGTTAAACTCTGCCTTGTATTTGAAAGGCAAAGGCAAGATGCAACACTTCAAAGAAGAAAGGGAGTGTGGAAACGGAGCAGAATGGGCAAGTGAACATTTGTATTATATGAGAAAGGGACCAATAATGAAGGGAGGATGGTAAATGATGTGGCGGAACAGTGAATAATAAGAATAATAACATCAAACACTGAGACTGGGGAAGAAATTGATGGCTATCTATTTGGTGGGAATATGTTGAGAAGCTGAAAGTAGATTTAATAGTCAAGTTCACATGACCAGCGAAGGCTTAAAGAAAGTAAAGATGCATTATTTTCTCTGAAGCTTATGTTCAATACAGCCTCAGAACCTTTTTTCCTTGTTGCTTGAAAAGCGAAAAGCGAAAAGCGACCATATGACAATAAAACCATAAGATATAGGAGTAGAATCAGGCCATTTAGCCTATCGAGTCTGCTCCTCCATTTCATCATGGCTGATCCAATTTTCCTCTCAGCCTCAATCTCTTGACAAGACTGATACAATCAAATTTTCCAATCATAGTGTCCCACAGCTCATATTTTGCAATATTGATACTCAAATAAATCTTCTCGGAACATACGTACGTTAACAATTCAGTATTAATAACAACAACAGTCTTCAGTTATTAATGCTGTAGTTTTAATTAATTTGTGAAAATCTCAAGTGTAATTTAAGTCCTTTAGTAACTGATTTTAATTCAGTAGTATTCATTTGTAGGATCTCATGACATTTTAAGCAATAGAGGAATGTCATTGCCCCAAGTAAAACAAAGATGAATGGAAAAAAATAATGATTTTTATTAAGCTGGAACATTTTTCTTTCTTTTGGTGAATTTCCATTCTGGAGTAATGTGGAATTCAATATTGGAACTGCAAATGGTCTCAAATATCATTGAAACAGTACTCCTGTCAGTTGCAACCAACTTACATCGGTCTGCCTACGTCTGGCCAAAAAGAGGCATTCTCCCTTGAAAAAGAGGACGGCAACAAGGGGAGTAGGAGCAAACTCTTGAGTAACTTCCTGCTTCAGCCAGCTCTTGATTTTTTGAAAATTAGGTGGAGGTGTAGAAGCAGAAAGTTTCATATAAAAGTTAATCAAATGTGCCTACTGTCTCTCTATTCTTCAAAACAAGAAATTACTTATTCTTTACCGTTCTTATTCCAAGATTTGAAACATATATCATTCCACAGTCATCTTCTTTTCTGGAATTGGTGTTTTTTTTCTGTCCATTGGTCTTTATAGCTGGCTTCACCATTCTGTAGATTTTATTAAATCTTTTCTCATTAACTTGTTACCTCTATTATCTGGAACAGAATATTTCATAGCATGCAATTATCTTTTTAAAGATATTCTTCTCCAGGGAGAAGGAAGAATTATATCCCCCCACCCCTTTAAAATTGCAAAGGTAATTAGTCAAGTCAATCTTAACACCAGGGTATATTGCTGGTGTCCCCTTCTTGTTCTCATAAAGAATGGGCCTCTTAAGTGACATGAAAGGAATGTATATTTTACCACCAAATGAAATTGCTAACTCTGGTGCTGGTATGGCAAGCAACACCATGTATTTTGTATCTTTTGCTTATAAAAGTCATTTACTTTTTGTTCAAAGTTCTTGGTAATTAAGTCAACGTGGAAGCTGGTAAACTTACAATTTGTAGAACTATATTGTAATTTACACTGAGCTGTTTAAAATTGCATCTAATATCTGGGAAAATGTTAATGCAAACCACTGGGGACAGTATCATGTCAGATTTGTTGCTGGAGTCAAATTTCCATTTCGATCAAATTTCCATAATGAAACAATTTCTATTATGTCATAGACTTTAGGAATATTACTGAGTCCTCCACTTCTATCCTTTAACATGTGCTTATTCTGTAACTTCTCCACATTAAATATTACTTCAATATTTCCATTTTGGATATTCAGGCTTCTATAATTCATCACAATCAGGGATGCTATTCAAATGATGAGCTGATAACACGTACTTCTGACACAACGGGGTTATTGGTTAGAGATTCACTGAGAACAAATGCCTAATAATAAAAAAACATGAATGTAATCTCTAAAGCAACTCTGGAAGGAAGATTGTTACAACACATGGAAAAAAAAACAGAATTGCCTCATTTTCTAAATCAGACACAGCTACCAGTTTTCCAAGGATCAGATCTGTTCAGAGGAAAGTGACAGAAAACAAATTAGTTCTGGGTGTAGCTCTGCAGCACAATCAAATAGCATGAGAAAACAGACCACTCACCATGTCTATCAATGCAAGGATGGCAGCAATAAATTACTTTTTAGATTCCTTGTGGCTGTAATATATTTTGTTATAACAGCATAACTGTACCCCAGAGATCTGAGCACATAATTTCGACAGGCACTTAAATACAGTACTGAGGGAATGCTGTGCTGCTGGACAATGTTAGGGCATGTTTGGACTTAGGGTATATAGCAAAATATTAACTTCAGTAACTAACTTCAGCAACCAATTTTTGGACCTGAACATGGGCTGTAGATTAAATTTAAAATGCAGCCCTGCACAATGGGCTCCTAGAGCTATGAACAGCAGTTAATTCAATGCTGATTAACATTCATTTTGGGTGTCTAGAGTGTGGGTGTGAAGAAGGAGGTGTGAAAGTTACATGTTATTCAAAGGAAGCAATGTAGATACATCGTAAGTATAGAATTGTCCTTTGATTTTTAGCCTATAAAATGTCATGTGATGCTGGATTAAAGGGATCTCAATATGATGCCTGCTGCTCGTCCTTGTTGAATAAACTACTTCTGTATCCACTGGCTTCAGGTTCTCTCCAGTAATTTTGTTCAGATTGCAATAGACAAGATGCTAAGCCAAAACCCTATCTTACTTCTCAGGCCAGTCCAAAAGATCTTCTACTGTTTGACAAGCAGACTGTTTCACTGATGTTCTAGTCCATCTTTTTCTTTCAACCAATTTATAAAGTACATAATGGTTTTGTTCATTCCAGATTTTTATAAATTTGCAGATTAAGCAACTGTGATTGGCCTTATCACAAACATGATGAACCTGCATATAGAGAGGAGGTACTGAAACTGTCCAATTGCTGCAGGATCTACAACCTATCACTCAACATCAGGAAAACAGAAGAAATGATAATTAATTTCAAGAAGGAAAGAGGTCCCAAACAAGACCTACTATTCATAAATGGTGAGGTAATGGAAGGGGTTTCCAGTTTCAAGTTTTTGGGAATGAACGTCACCGAAGAGCTCTCTTTGTCCATCTCTTGGTACAACCTCGATAGTAGGGAAGGAACAACAGAAACTATACAGCCTGAGGAGCTTAAGAAGAGCTAATCTGCCCCAAAAATTGCTGGCCATCTTTTATCAATGTGTGGTAGACAGCATACTAACATACAGAATGACAGTGTGGTAGTCCAGCTGCAGCAAGACAGATCACAAAGCACTCCAAAGGATGGCTCAGCACATCACTGGGACTCAACCACCGGACCTGGAGTCAATCTACAACTCTCGATGCCCACAGTGCACTCCTAACATTATTAAAGACCCATCCTGTCCCGGACATTGTCTGTTCAATCTCCTGCCATCTGGTAGGAGATCCAGAAACATCTTAACCAAGAAAATGAGACTGAAAAACAGCTTCTTCTGAGGACTGTTGTGCAGCTGAATAATGCTACACTCCGGCTTGCAAATGGCCTTTGAGTGTTGTGGACTATCAAAGTTACATGTTGCATGTAAATATGGGATTTTTTTTAATTGCACCATATGCATGTATTATAATATCTGTTTTGCACAGACTGGAGTAGCACCGCAATCTCGTTGCCTTGAGCAATGACGATAAAGTTCTATGCTGTTCTAAATTGACTGCAGTAATACAACATTAATTACGTTCCAAAATAAGTCAGTAGTTATAATCATCTCTGGAATGTCTTTGAGATTCTACATAAATGTAAATTTCTCCTCATTGTGGTTAAAAATGTGAAGTAAGAACCGGAAAAGCAAGTGCACACTTCAGCAACATTCTCATTCTGCCATTACCCAAACATCAAGGCAAATTTCTCATGCATCAGTTATCCATTTTGCAGCTGTATATTGAGGTCAGGCAGCAAAAGCTATGTATATAAATGAGACCATAATAAAGAAGATGTAGAAGTCTTTCAGGCATAAAAGTAAATGCTTTTTTTTCATGAACAATGAATATCATTAAAATTGACCTCTGACAATTATAGGAAACAGAAGAACATATTAAAAATTAAAAGAAATATGATTAAAACAGTAAATAAAAAAGAAATTACTGTAATAATAACTACCTGCTGTTAAGGTGCAAACAAATTAGATTGAATTAGTGAGAAACATATTCAGTAGAGTAGAACATCGGTTCCCCATTTTTTATTGGCCACTAAATATATAAATATTTCATGAAAAATGAGTTTATTTCATTCTTTCAATGAGTAATGTAGAGTGTGGTCAGCTCACTCGTCTGTGTGCTACTGGTACCATGTAACCCAGAACTACTTGTTGCATGGTCCGGTGGTCAGCGACTAAATTGGCTCCCCCACCAGGCTTGTCTGGTGAGGAGGGTGGCTAGACACCCTGCAGGACGAAAAACAAGACCTGTCAAAGGGTGGATGAACCCTCTTGTAGGGTCAACGGCCATCTAACAAATACGTGCCGTGAAGCGTGGAAAGGGCATCCCTTGCATTGAAGCTTGGTCTGGCCATTCACCGCAACAGAACTTCCCCCAGCCGTCTTGGAGCCCAGCATGCCACTGGATCCAGGAGGGGATGTCGAGAGGGTGGGTCTGGACCTGTGCAACCCCCTACTCACCTAAAATCCACGCACGCACATGCTGTTCCTTTCTGAGGAGTGGGGTACACCCCACTAACTGACTGAAAGGAACCATCATCATCTTTTGGGATGAAAAGCCAGAGAGAGAGAATGGAGAGGAACTATATTCCTTAAGTGGGTACCATATGCCCAGTTTTATGCCAAGTAGTCCCTCTTCAGATTGGTGTTAATCATGACATAAATTCACATTAGATTTGGTAAATTCAAAATGATATTTCATTTTTCTTTGCACTTTCTAAAAATTCAAAGAAGTTTGAATCTATAATGGAAGATCTTTGCAGATCATGGGTAATAAATCTCAGGTTGTCTCTGTAGAGGTGGTCTACAGAGCCCTAGAGTTTATGATTATGAAGACACATAGTCCTCTTTTATTGTCATTTAGTAATGCATGCATTAAGAAATGATACAATATTTCCTCCGGTGTGATATCACAAAACACAGGACAAACCAAGACTGAAAAAACTGACAAAACCACATAATTATAACATATAGTTACAACAGTGCAACAATACTGTAACTTGATGAAGAAGTCCATGAGCACAGTAAAGTTCAAAGTTTCTCATATGTCCCACATCTCACGCAGACGGGAGAAGGAAGAAAAACTCTCCCTACCATGCTGACCACAATCCGACTCTGAGTCATCTGAAAACTACGAGCTCTAATCGGCTCTCTGACACCGAGTACTGAGCGCCATCTCTGTCCGAACGATTCGACCTCCTTCTCGGTGGCCAAAAGCAGGCAAGTCCGGGGATTTTGAGGCCTACCCTCCGAAAGATTCACGAACACACAGTAACGACAGCAGCGAACGGGCGTATCAGAAATTTCTCCAGGTGTTCCTCTGTGCTTTCACGTCCATTCTCCATCAAATCAGAATTGTCCACGGCCCCTATTTAACAGATATAATATAATTTTTCACCGGAGAGCTGCGCACGAGCAGCGCTCTGCCATCTTCTCCTCCCGCCGAATTTGGGCCTCAGATCTCATCGTAACGTAAACGCGGCTGTGATAGATGTTAATCCGGATGAGTGGTTGAATATTAGGGTTGTAGAGAAGAAATAGATGGCCCTCAGAATCCATCTTTTGAGTTCATTGGGGATCAGATCAGAAGACTGCAGCTCCAGAGACATCATTGGAGGGGAAGGATTCTGCATGTTGTTAAGGACCGATTAGATTATAGCTTTCAGTAGTGGAATACTTAATTAAATACTTAATTTTCTTTAACTTATGCCATGGCACTAGCTGATTTTCCCAAAGGAAATCAGAAATAGCTCAAGCTGCTTCAGGGAAAAGCTTCAACAAAGGGCAGAAGCAATCTTTAGAGCTCTTATGCATAGGCAAATATGTTAACATCCCATTTAGATGTGAGTTGTTTGCTCTGTACCATAAATTCAATAGCAGGCCAACTTTACAAAGGACAATTACACCAGCAGCCTCCCTTATGGGTTAAATGAAGGCCAACTCAAAAAAAAATGATGTAATTCACAGGAATAAACGATGTGACCCCAATTCACCATGGAAAATATGGTGAAAGGCGCTTACAGCAGTCCATCCTCAAAGTACACTTGAACAATGTTTCTTTTGCTCAAAGAAATACATTTTGTTAAAATCAATTATATAAAAAACAGTTGAAAGGAAAAAAGAGCACTGTATTTGGAGTGAAGAGTCAAAAAGTAACTTTTAGTCTATATGATGGATTTTGATTTAATTCAGCCATCAATCAAAATACAGTAATGAAAATTCAGTCAGAGTTTTTAAAATAGTTTATTTATATATTTAAATATAAATGTTCATTAAAACTGTAATATAACTAATTACATTAATTAATCCTCAAAAAAGAATAGAATAGTTTGCTAAAATTTATGGGTGATATTAGGATGATCCAGTTTCGAACAGCATGCCAATATTACTAAATGCCATTAGCTCATATTATGTCCAACAATGTTCAAGATGGAGGCAAACAACGTGGCAAATGGCGACGTCCTGCAGAGAGTTCACCAAACTACTTCTTTAACTTTCAGATATGATCCTACTACTAAGCTGCATGTGATTGGAACCTGTGACTTTCATTTTTTCTGGTGTGCCTTGGGGGCCGATTGATTGGTCTGACGCTTTGCTGTCTCCGACAGAGTTTGGTGAGCTTGGGAGCCAAACTGGGTTGGAAGCCTAGGGATTGGTCACGAGCCATGTTCAACTCCATTGCTTCTCTCCGATGGAGACGTCGAGTAAGGTTGAAGTCGACGAAGGTGACAGCGAAGAACGATCTTTTTCTCCCTCTGGTTAGCTGCTGGTGCAGGAAAGTGCAGGAGACTTGGGTTTCATGCTACAAGGATTAATTAGTAAGGCTTGTGGCTCTGGTCTTAGTTTGGGGAATTTTGAGATTCATGTTGTGTGTGTTTCTGGATTCTGTTTAATCTTTCTTTTGCTGTTTTTGAGCGGCTTGATGGGCTTTGTTGCCTGTCGTTGGCAAGCGACGCAACGCTGAACTGAACACTCCTGCTTTAATGTTGGGTATTCTATGGGTTGTTTCCTCACTTTTGCTGTTTGCAGAGTTTGTTATTTTTTTTCTCTCGCTGGGTACTTGATGTTTTCTTGAACTGGTTTCATGGTGTTTCTTTGGCTTGTGACTGCCTGTGGGAGGACAAATCTCAGACTTGTATTCTGTATACATACTTCAATGATAAATGTATTTTGAATCCTATTTAATGTCATGACAGTTATTTAATTTTTAAAAGTCCAAAGTAAAAATTTGTGTGCACTTGTCTTGGCATTCCAAGCGGTGACTTTTACTGTGAAATTAAGCAAGGATTGCAGCATTTGGAAAACATGAGTGAGTTATCAGTCACTTCTGTTCGTTGCAGGCTCTTTGCTCAGGGCATCCACATTTATAAACGAGATAAACCTATTCTCCATGAAAGGCAGGGATTATGAATTAAGTGGTACATCTTTGGACAGTTAATTAACCACAGACTACTCAATTAGACTTTGAAAGGGCACCTTGTGTTGGTAAGTGAAAAAGCAGTTTGTCATCTCATTCCAATAGGTTCAACAGGTACAAAGTAGAGCAATTGGGTGTGATTGATGTGGAGTGTCAGGACCAGTGTGGAGATGTCATTATCTCAAAGAGGAAGGCTAGTCAAAATCATTCATTTGCTAATAGTAGAATTCAATACAAATGGCTTGTAGAGTAATGTGCATAAAAATAGGTTCATACATTTGACAGCAATTTGTTTAAGTCCCATTGTTACTTTCAAGATCAAAAAAGTAAGTTCTATTTAAAAGCACATATTTTAGAGCTCCTGAGGGGGTGGATGTTGAGTAAAAAGAAAGAGAGTGATTTCAGTTACTAATTCACTTACGGATCAAAAGAGTTTAGATGAGAGATGTCTCTGATTTTCTGTAACCTGTTCTAGTGGCTGCACATGGAATGGTTGAGCAAATGGCTTCTACTTCCGGGTGCCTAGCCGCGACAGAACTCTCAATGGACACGATTAAATATTTTCATTTCAGCCTGATACAGCTAAAAAGCACAACTGCCTCCAAGGTAAGTACAGTCAACAAACATGTCTTAATGCATTTAAATGAACTATTGCTGCTTAAAACCAATGGAAACAACACCGATTGTGGTTGGAAGAGCCTATGGAGGACACCTCGGAGGAGGCAAGGCTGTAGATCGAGGCTACAAGTGCATTTAAGAAATGGGGTTTTAAGCTCCCTATACCGACTACCTTGCTGGCGAACTTGCAGTCTCTGGTGAATAAAATCGATGATCTCAGAGCCAGGATGCTGAATCAGAAGGACATTAGGACCCCATGTGTCCTTTGTTTCATGGAGTCCTGGTTAACCCCTTCCGTACTGGATGCAGCGATCCAGATCAATGAGTTTACTATACACCATGGGTCTCTCAAAAGCAGAGGTGGAGGAGTATGCCTCATGATCAACTCTTCTTGGTGCACAAATATATCACAAATTCTGTTCACCAGACATGGAATAGCTAGCAGTAAAGTGCCGACCTTTTTACCTACCACAGGAGTTCTCCAGGTCATTTTGGTAGCAGTATACGTTCCACTTCAGGCCAATGTCAATCAGGCTTTAGATGATCTGAGCAATGGGTTCAACATGCACAAAACAGTGCATCCCAAGCCTTCACCATTGTTTGGGAGATTTTAACCAGGCCAGTCTGAAAAAACACTAAGCAATTACCATCAACAGATCACTTGCAATACTAGAGGAAACAACACACTGGACCATTGCTACACCACCATCAAGAATGCCTATTGTGCTATTCCACGTACTCACTTTGGGAAGTCTGATCACCTGGCTGTACTTCTACTCCCTGAGTATAGGCAGAGACTGAAGACTGCAGCACCAGCAGTGAGGACCAAGAAGGTATGGAGAAGGGAAGCATAGGAGTGCCTATGGGACTGCTTTGAATCGGTGGACTGGACTGTATTCAGAGATTCATCTTTGAACTTTGATGAGTATGCTACAGTTGTTACTGACTTCAGTAAAACCTGTGTGGAGGAGTGTGTATCCACAAAGGCTTGCTGTACATTCCCAAACCAAAAGCCATGGACGAACCAGGAGGTGCATCATCTGCTGAAGGCTGGATCTGTGGCATTCAAGTCTGGCGACCCAGGCCTGTTCCAGAAAACTAGGTATGATCTGTGGAGGGCTATTTCAAAGGCAAAGAGACAATTTTGAACGAGGTTGGATGTGACATCAGATGCACAGCAACTGTGGTAGGGCTTGCAAGACATTACTTCCAACAAAGCAAAACCCAATAGCATGAATGGCAGTGATGCTTCACTACCAGATGAACTCAACACCTTCTATACAAAATTTGAAAGGGAGAGCACTATCAGTTCTATCATAACCATCTTTTCTGATAGAGTGACCATTTCAGGACTCAGTGATGATCATACAATGAAGTCAGGAACTTTAATTGCTCACCAGTTTATTTTAAGAAAAAGTAGAATACTTATTCAAAAAATGCTGGTGAACGCAGCAGGCCAGGCAGCATCTATAGGAAGAGATATAGAGAGAGAGAAACCTGGAGGGGGAGGGATGAAGTAAAGAAGGAATGGGAATGGGAAGTGGAATTAAAATGAATGACCACTGGGAGATTGTGCTTTTTCTGGTGAATGGAGCATAGGTGCTCGGCAAAGCGGGCCTTCCCTACATCTCCTCCCTCACTACCATTCAGGGCCCTAAACAGCCCTTTCAGTTGAGGCAACACTTCACCTGTGAGTCTGTTAGGGTCATATACTGTGTCCAGTGCTCCCGGTGTGGCCTCCTGTATATTGGTGAGACCAACTGGGAGATTGGGAGACAGCTTCGCAGAGCACCTATGCTCCATCTGCCAGAAAATGTAGGATATCGCAGTGACCATTCATTTTAATTCCACTTCCCATTCCTGTTCTGATATGGCCATCCATGGCCTCCTCCACTGTCATGATGAGGCCACAATTAGGTTGGAGAAACAACACTTTATATTCCATTTGGGTAGTCTCCAGTCTGTTGGCATGAACATCGAGTTCTCAAACCTCTAGTAATGCCCAACCCCCCCTTCATCATTTCCTATCCCGTTTTGCTTCTCTCACCCTATCTCTTTGCATGCCCATCATCTCCCTTGGGTGCTCCTCCCCTTTCTTTCCTTCTTCCATGACCTTCTGTCTCTTTCACCGATTACCTTCCCAGCTCTTCAGTTCATCCCTCCCCCTTCAGGTTTCACCTGTCACCTTGCGTTTCTCTCTCCCCTCCTCCCACCTTTTAAATCTACTCCTCAATTATTTTTCTCCAGTCCTGCCAAAGGGTTTCGGCCCTAAATGTTGACTGTACTCTTTTCCGTAGATGTCCCCTGGCTTGCTGAGTTCTTCTAGTATTTTGTGTGTGTTGCTCAGATTTCCAGCATCTGTAGATTTTCTCTTGTTTGTGTCTAAGTTCTGGATTTTTTTTGGTGCACAAATACATTTCTGTGAAACTAACACAGTATGCAACATCTCCCCCCTGATTATCAGTGGATGTTGTTTCTTCTCAATTAACAAAACTCAGCCTAGATTTTGGAGTATGTGACTGGCATGCTGGGGTGGCGGGGTAAAGATATGTCTCTATCAAAGGAGGAGTAACACACTCCTTCCCTTGGCTAGCCTGCAGGTCACCCTTGTGAAGGTGTAGCACCTGCTTAGCAACCCTCCCCCCACCAACCCACCAATCTCCTGATGGGAGGAGGTGGGGGATAGTCGTATGTGTAGCTGGTGCATATCACAAGTCCTAGTTATGCGACCACTGATACCAGGCAGACAATCTCTGAAGAGTATTGATAGTTGCTGGGGTCACCTGTCTGGTAAAGACACTGCCCAGAACAAGGAAATGGCAAATCACTTCTGCAGAAAAATTTGTCAAGAATAATCATGGTCATGGAAAGGCCATGTTGCCCAGCATCATACGACATGGCACATAATGAATTATGGGCAGGCTAGATTTCAATATCAATGTTACAAAGTAGATAAAACTGGGAAGTTTTTCTCAAATGAAATTGTGCCAAGAGGGGAAATTAGGCTGGTGTTTTGTGTACGCTTCATGTCAGTGCACATGAAGCCTGCAAAGAATCAGGTCTGCACTAATTGATGTAATTCACATAACTCCCAATTCCATCTGTACTGACATCCTGCAGAATGCTACAATCCACGATAGTCTCAGAAGAATTGGAGTAAATACAACGTGTTGCTTGTCTCGCTACATAACAGGACATTGGAAGAGATGTCTGGGAAAATCCGGGCTTTTTGTCTGCAGGCTCCATGACATTTACTTCACTACGTGCTGCACTGAGGCTCATACTGTGGGCCTGGTCTGCATCTCTGGGCTTTGTGTCTAAGGAATCACTTTCATTCTAAATGCTATTTGCTTACTTTTATTGTTTGCACAATCTGTTTGTTTTATTCTCCGCACATCAAATGTTTGTGGGTCTTTTTTTATGGGTTCTTTTGGGTTTCTTGCTTTGTGCCTGCTTGTAAAGAGACAAATGTCAAGTTGTATAATGTATACATACTTCGAAAATAAATGTACTTTGAATCTTAATTACATTGGTGGCAAAATTTCACCAATGGAATCATGGTTATGGGCAGGGCTGATCACTCTCAATGATTGAGATCTCAAAGTTGGAGCAAAGGGCAAGTCCATGTTGGATCTTTGCTTAATTTCTGATTCATAGGGTTCTACCATAGGTCAGGGATGACTAAATTTTAGAGTGCAAGCCATAAGACCATAAGACATAGAAGCAGAATTAGGCCATTAGAGCCTGCTCCGCTATTCCATCACGGCTGATCCTGGATCCCACTCAACCCCACACACCTGCCTTCTTGTCATATCCTTTGATTCCCTGACTGATCACGACACGATCATAGCCTTAAATAAATACTCGGGATTGGCCTTCATCACAGTCTGTGGCAGAGCATTCCACAGATTTACTACTTTCTGGTTAAAAAAAAAATTCCTCCTTACCTCTGTTCTAGAGGGTTGCCACTCAGTTTTGGGACTGTGCCCTCTAGTTCTGGATACCTCCACCACTGGAAATATCCTCTCCACATCCACCCTATCTACTCCTTTCAACATTTGGTCAGTTTCAATGTTTCAATGAGATCCCCTCACATGCTTCTAAGTTCATGAGTACAGGCCCAAAGTTGCCAAACGCTCCTCATATGCTAACCCCTTCATTCCCGGAATCATCCTCGTGAACCTCCTCTGGACTCCCTCCAATGACAACTCATCCCTTCTGAGATACGGGGCCCAAAACTGTTGACAATACTCCAAGTGCAGCCCTACTAATGTCTTACAAAGACTCTCATTATCTCTTTGCTTTTATATTCTATTCCCCTTGAAATAAATGCCAACATTTCATTTGCATTCTTGACCACAGACTCAACCTGTAAATTAACCTTCTGGGAGTCTTGCATGAGGACTCCTAAGTCCCTCTGTACCTCTGATGTTTGAACCTTCTCTCCATTTAGGTAATAGTCCGCTCTATTATTCCTTGTACCAAAATGCATTATCATACATTTCCCAACACTGTATTCCATCTGACACTTCTTTGCCCATTCTTCCAATTTGTCTAAGTCCAGCTGCAAGCACATTGCTTCCTCAGCACTAACTACCCCTCCATCAATCTTTGAATCATCTGCAAACTTTGCGACAAAGCCATCAATTCCACAATCTAAATTATTGACAAACAATGTGAAAAGCAGTATTCCCAATACTGACCCCTGGGGAACACCACTAGTCACCAGCAGCCAACCAGAAAAGGCCCTTTTTATTCCCTCTCACTGCCTCCTGCTTGTTAGCTATTCCGATATCCTCGCCAGTATCATTCCTGTAAAGCCATAGGATTTTATTTTGTTAAGCAGCCTCATGTGTGGCCCCCTATCAAACCCCTTCTGAAAATGCAAGTAAATGACATCCACCGCCTCTCTTTTGTCCACCCTGTTTGATACCTCTTCGAACAACTCTGACAGATTTATCAGGCGTGATTTCCCTTGACAGAAACCATGCTGACTTTGACTTATTTTAACATTAGTCTCCAAGTACCTCAAAACCTCATCCTTAATAATAGACTCCAACATTTTCCCAAGCACTGAAGTTAGGCTAACTGGCCTCTAATTTCTTTCCTTTTGCCTTCCTCCAAGTTGCAAATGGAGTGTCATTTGCAATTTTCCAGTCCTCTGGGACCATGCCAGAATCAAGCAATTCTTGAAAGATCATGACAAATGCATCTGTTATCTCTTCAGCAACCTCTCTCAGGACTCTGGGATGTAGTCCATCTGGTCCAGGTGACTTATCCACCTTAAGACCTTTGAGTTTGCCTCACACTTTTTCCTTTGTAATAGCAATGTCACTCACTCACTGACATTACTACCTCACCAGCATCATTTTCCAGTCCTCCAATATCAACTCTCACCTCCCTTTTACTCTTTATATAACTGAAAAACTTTTGGTGTCCTGCTTTATATTATTGGCCAGTCTGCCCTTACATTTCATCTTTTCCCTTCTTATAACTTTTTTAGTTCCCTTTTGTTGTCTTTTTCTTTAAAAGCTTCCTAACCATCCAACTTCCCTTTCATTTTTGCTACCTTATATGCCCTTTCCTTAACTTTTATGCAGTCCTTAACTTCCCTTGTCAGCCATGGTTGTCTGCCCTTGCCATCACAGAACTTGTGGGATGTATCTATCCTGTGCATTGTGAACTACACCCAGAAGCTTCAGCCATCTCTACTCTGCCACCATCCCCGCCAGTATCCTCCTCCAATCCACCTGGGCCAGCTCCTGTCTCATGGCTCTGTAACTCCCTTTATTCCATTGTGATACTGATACACAGGGGTGCAGTGATAGCTGGAGCACTCTGGAACGTATTCAGCACCTCTTTAAGAAAAAAGCCAAAATAAATAAGCTAATTAATTAGGTGCTGCCCAGGGTGATTTGAGTATTTCAGAAACTGCTGATCTCCTGGGATTTTTACGCACAACAGATTCCGGAGTTTACAAAGAATGGTGCCAAAAAACAAAATAAAATCCAGTGAGTTGCTGTTCCATGAGTGAAAACATCTTGTTAAATCCACTTGCTGGATTTTTTTTTGTTTTTGGTACCATTCTGTTGTGCGTAAAAATCCCAAGAGATCAGCAGTTTCTGAGATACTCAAATCACCCTGGGCAGCACCTAATTAATTAACGTGTTTATTTCGGCTTTCTTTCTTAAAGAGGTGCCAAACGTGTTTCAGAGTGCTCCATCTACCACTTCACCCCTGCTGATACATATGATTTATGCTTCTCCCTCTCAAAGTGCAGTATGAATTCAATCATATTAGGATCACTGTCCCCTAAGGTTTCCTTTACATTAAGCTCCCTAATAAGATCTGGCAAACTAAATAAAGAGCAGGGAAGCAATGCAAAGTGGGGTAAGACAAAGGAATAAAGATGATGCTTCTGAAAATTCTATCACTTTTCTATATAGGAGAAATTCCTTAGATAGTGGTAAATTAGTTAATAGTCTAGATAATTAAAACAATGACATCACAAGGATAATGTGCTAATACTTAGCCAATGAAAAATGCAAAAGGTAATAAATTGTTTCGCTGCTATACAGCTTTCTGCCAGTGAGTGTGACAAAGTATGAATGAGTTGTTAAAAAGAACAAATCTTATAAAAAAAAGTCAATGATTTCCAACATCCATTAGAAAAATGCTAGAGTCACTACATCTTACTTGGGAGAACTGAGGAGGCATATCTTGAGGAAAAAATAGTCGAACAACACTAGATGAAATTTCTCACACAAGGATCTTTACAAAGTTTCTGCTGTATCATGCAATGTGCTGCTCATTACGACAAGAGTGAGGTGACCCACCAACAAAAGCTATAAACCATTGGCGCTTTTTTCACTGGTAAACAGGTAATGCTTAGACACAGAGATTTGCCAGCATTGAGAATGTAATATGGATACAGAGAGCCAATCTCTGTACATATGTCCCAGTACTGTTTCCCTTATTTATTGATTGATATACTGCGGATCGCCGAGTAGGCCTTTCTGGCCCTTTGAGCTACGCAGCCCAGCAATCCCCCAATTTAATCCTAGACTAATCACGGGACAATTTATAATGACCAATTAACCTACCAACTGATAGATCTTTGGACTGCGGGGGGAAACCAGGGCACTCGGAGGAAACTCACGTGGTCATGGGGAGAATGTACAAACTCCTTACAGGCAGCAACAGGAATTGAACCCGGCTGATACTGTAAGGTGTTGTGCTAACCAGTACACTGCCCTGCCACCCTTAGTAAGCCAGGAACTTAATGAGCAGGAATGTTTTCCACCCCTTCTGTGTGTGGATTATTGAGAAATACCGGAAGCATTTTCTCACCATGTTTCATGGAAACACGTATGAACCCTTTGTCCTCAGGAAGCCATTGTGACCAGGAGGTACACATCCTCATGGGAAAGCATGAACGCTTACTCTCCTGGCTCCTCACACCAGAGTGGTCTCCAACTACAAGATTTGAGTGCAGATATGGCGACATAAATACTAGAACTGTACAGCAAAATCCTATTTTCTTAAAACGAAAGTACTGTTACCTGCATTAGTCTTGGAAGTCTTGCAATAAACACCAAGGACATGAATCAGAATCAGCTTTAATATCACCGGCATGTGTCGTGAAATTTGCTGTCTTTGTGGCAGCAGTGCAATGCAATACATAATAATAGAAAATAATACCTGTAACAAAACACATTGATGGAAGTAGAGCAGTGGATGTCGTGCATATGGATTACAATAAGCCATTTGATAAGGCTCCCCATGCAAGGCATGGGATCCAAGCGGACATTGCTTTGTGGATCCAGAATTGGCTTGCCCACAGAAGGCAAAGGGTGGTTTAGATGGTTCATATTCTGCATGGAGATCATGGCCAGTGGTTTCACAGGGATCTGTTCTGGGTCCCTCCTCTTTGTGATTTTTATAAATGACCTGGATGAAGAAGTAACAGGGTGGGTTATTAAGTTTGCTGATGACATAAGCGTTGTGGATAGTCTGGAGGGTTGTCAGAGGTTATAGCGGAACATTGATAGGATGCAGAACCGGGCTGAGAAATGGCAGATGGAGTTCAACCCAGATACGTGTGAAGTGGTTCATTTTGGTACAGGTTGACAGTGTTGTTAAGAAGATGTAAAGGATGTTGGCATTCAGCAACCGTGGGATTGAGTTCAAGAGCCGTGAGGTAATATTACAGCTCTATAAGACCTTAGTTAGACTCCACTTGGAGTACTGTGTTCCGTTCTGGTCACCTCACTACAGGAAAGATGTGGATACTATAGACAGAGTGCAGAGACAAGGATGTTGCCTGGATTGGAGGGTGTACTTTTGAGAATAGGTTGAGCGAACTTGGCCTTTTCTCCTTGGAGCAACAGAGGATGAGAGGGGACCTGAGAGTGGTGTACAAGATGATGAGAGGCAATAATTGTGTGGATAGCCAGAGGCTTTTTTTTCCAGGGCTGAAATGGCTAACATGAGGGTGCATAGTTTTAAGGTACAGAGGGGATGTCAGGGGTAAGTCTTTCACACAAAGAGCGGTGGGTGCATGGAATGCACTGCTAGTAATGGTGGTGGAGGCAGATACAATAGGTTCTTTTAAGAGCCTCTTAGATGGGACATGGAGCTTAGAAAAATGGAGCGCTATATGGTAGGGAAATTCTAGGCAGTTTCTAGAGTAGGTTACACGGTCGGCACAACATTATGGGCCGAAGGGCCTGTAATGTGCTGTAGATTTCTATGTTCTAAGTTCTGGAAGTCTTAACATGGGTGATGCTGACAGGCTCAATAAACTTATTGGAAAGGCCAGCTCTGTTACAGGTCTCAAACTGGACACACTAGAGGCTGTGGTAGAACAAAGGGCCCATTGGAAAATCCTGGCAATTCTGGACAATGTTTCTCACTCTCTACCTACCACCTTGGTTGAACAGAAATCAGAATCAGGTTTATTATCACTGGCATGTGATGTGAAATTTGTTAAGAGCACTTTTACTAATAGACTAATACAACTGCGCTGCTCCAAAGAGCAATATATGAGGTCATTCTTATCCTTGGCCATTAGGCTCTATAATGAGTCAATCTATAGCCAGGGAAGTGATGACCCCACCCTCCTGTTAGGCTATTTGTGGTAAATTTTTTATTCTTTTTAATTCTCTTCTAATATCTGATATCTGTGCACTTGTAATGCTACTGTGACACTGTAATTTCCTTTGGGGTCCGTAATGTATCAGTCACTAAAAATTAAAAAGTAATGAGGTATTGTACATTGGGTCAATGTTCATCGCTAATCAAGGGTAGCAGCTGTTGCTAGGGGAAGAGGAGCGAGAAGCCCTGAAGCTTGTGGACACTGATGTGGAGCTTGATCACAGCTGAGTCAAGAAGAGTGGGAGGAAGAGGGCTGCAAGCTCAGCATTGCTTTCCTGCTGAGTGGGGGAGGAAGGAAACAGGCAGATGGCTTTTGGCTTCACCAAATAAAACAGATTTGCTGATAGAGTAGTTCATAACAAGCCTGAGAACTAGAACTCCTTAATGCAAAACAAGTTATCCCTCATAACAATACAATCCTTAATACCAAAAGCCAAACACCAACAAACAACTGGTGAGCACGGCCTTAAACCCCCTCACCTCCCGTTGTGCTCTCTGCTTGCACGGTATAACTTCTCAACAAATGATTATATTCTAATTTCAACAGATCATATAATTTCAATGAATCTTCATCCCATGTTCTCAATATTTATTGTTTATTTATTATTATTCCTTTCATTTTGTATTTTTCACAGTTTGTTGTCTTCTGTACAGCTGCATAGTCTTCCACTGATTCTGTTACTTATGTACTTATCGAGACACAGCGCGGCGTAGGCCCTTTCAGTCTCTCGAACCACACCGCCTCGCAAACACCCGACTTAACCATAGTCTAATTACGGGGCAAGTTACAATCTCAGATTAACATACAGATGACTACATCTTTGGACTGTGGGAGGAAACAGAGCACCTTGAGGAAACCCACGTGTTCATGGGGTGAATGCAGAAACTCCTTACACGCAGCGACAGGAATTGAATTGAACTTAGTTCACTGGTACTGTAAAGTGTTGTGCTAACCTCTACAATACCATGCCCCACCAGAATAATTTTTATTATTCTATAATTTTATTATGCCCACAAGAAAATGAATATCAGGGTTGTATGTATATATATATATATATATATATATATATATATTTACTTTGATAATAAATTTACTTTGAACTCTGAATTATGAAATATTGAAAAACAAGTTAGCATGTTATTGTGTTATTGTTCTGGTAGGCTCCTAATGTGAAGTTACTGCATTATGATTTTTCTCCCCAACTTGCTCAGCTTCCACAACAATTATATTGCAATCTCTGGAGGAAGGATTCCTTTGAGAGGCAAAGAGATATGAGGGAAAATGCTGATACTAGCATGTAACAAAACTTCTGTAGTTCCAGATGAGTGACACCTTCCTTAAACACCAAATAAAATATAATTTATATGGATCAGTTCCACTCTCCAGGTCTGTCGCTGTTTCATTTGGCTCTATTCGTGGGTACTCATGTATAGTTGAATGATGATTAAATCTGAACTTCAACATCACTCAATATCTGAACCCTTTTGGTTCATTGTGACAAGTTCTGTGATTTCTTCTCTGACAACTCAACAATGTAGCCACAATAACTATGAGTAATGCATCTATTGAACTCTTTATTCCAGAGAGAACTGTGAATATCTGAAGAGGGGGTTGATCTGTGAATTAATGCTTACAGAGACTGGGCACAGAAGAGGAGTTGAGGCCTAGCCCAGATTATCCTGATCACAAGAATAAGTGAGGCAGCATTGAGAAGCAGATTAACTTTTCTATTTTTTCTATTTTCTTCTGTCCTCACACTCGCTCATTGAATCCTGCCATTGTAATCTTAGACACAGCGTCACCCATCCAGAGAAGGAACAAAGTAAACCAATTGTTTATGTTTAATGCAGAGATTGATAGGCTCTTGATTAGAAACATTATTGGAATAAGGCAGTAGATTGGGATTGAGAGGGAAAATAATCATCAATGATAGAAAAGTGGAGCATTCTCAATGGGCTGAAAGACTAATTTCTGCTCTTGTGTCTTATGGTCAACTGGTTTCTCTTTGCTGGAAACTTTGCTTATATTTCTCTGCTTCCCAGATGAGTCATCCCTCAAAGTTATCTTTAATAAGAGTGGAGAAAGCTGGAGAGAAATTTTACAAGGGAGATTGGAAGCCTATCATTGCCAGAAAAACACAACAGTCACATCATGCCCAGCTGTGATCATGGCTTAGACTGGAAGTACAAAAAATTCAAAGTAGTAAACTTCCAAAAGTTCACAGTAAATTTATTATCAAAGTACATATATGTCGCTATATACTACCCTGAAATGCATTTTCTTGCTGGCATATAGATGTAACAGGGACATCGAGGAGCAGATAGGGAGACAGATTCTGGAAAGGTGTAATAATAACAGGGTTTTCATGGTGCGAGATTCTAATTTTCCAAATAGTGATTGGCATCTCCCTAGAGTGAAGGGTTCAGATGGGGTGGAGTTTGTTAGGTATGTTCAGGAAGGTTTCTTGACACAATATGTAGATAAGCCTAGATGAGGAGAGGCTGTATTTGATGTGGTATTCGGAAATGAACCTGGTCAGGTGTCAGATCTCTCAGTGGGAGAGCATTTTGGAGCTAGTGATCACAATTCTATCCCCTGTACCATAGCATTGGAGAGGGATAGGAACAGACAAGTTAGGGAAATGCCTAACTGGAGTAAAGGGAAATATGAAGCTATCAGGCAGGAACTTGGAAGCATAAATTGGAAACAGATGTTCTCAAGGAAACGTATGGAAGGAATGTTGCAAATGTTCAGGGGATATTTGCATGAGGTTCTGAGTAGGTACGTTCCAATGAGACATGGAAAGGATGGTAGGGCACAAACACTGTTGTAAATCTAATCAAGAAGAAAACAAGAGCTTATGAAACATTCAAAAAACTAGGTAATGATATGAATCTAGAAAATTATAAGGCTAGTAGAAAGGAGCTTAAGAATGAAATTAGGAGAGCCAGAAGGGGCCATTAGAAGGTCTTGACGGACAGGATTAAGGAAAACCCCAAGGCATTCTGCAAGTATGTGAAGAGCAAGAGGATAAGACATGAGAGAATAGAACCAATCAAGTGTGGCAATGGAAAAGTGTGTATGGAACCAGAGGAAATAGCGGAGGTATTTAATGAATACATTCACTACAGAAAAGGATCTTGGTGATTGTAGAGATGACTTGCTGTGGATTGAAAAGCTTGAGAATGTAGATATTAAGAAAGAGGATGTGCTGGAGCTTTTGGAAAGCATCAAGTTGGATAGGTCACTGGGACCTGATGGGATGTACCCCAGGCTACTGTGGGAAGCGAGGGAGGAGATTGCTGAGCCTCTGGCAATGATCATAGCATCATCAATGATGATGGGAGAGGTTCCAGAGGATTGGAGGGTTGCGGATGTTGTTCCCTTATTCAAGAAAGGGAGTAGGGATAGCCCAGGAAATTATAGGCCAGTGAGTCTTACTTAATGATGGAGAAGATCCTGAGAGGCAGAATTTATGAACATTTGGAGAGGTATAATATGATTAGGAATAGTCAGCATGGCTTTGTCAAAGGCAGGTCGTGCCTCTTGAGCCTGATTGAATTTTTTGAGGATGTAACTAAGCACATTGATGAAGGTAGAGCAGTAGGTGTAGTGTATATGGATTTCAGCAAGGCATTTGATAAGGTTCCCCATGCAAGGCTTATTGAGAAAGTAAGGAGGCATGGGATCCAACTGAACATTGCTTTGTGGATCCAGAATTGGTTTGCTCACAGAAGGCAAAGTGTGGTTGTTGATGGGTCATATTCTGCATGGAGACCAGTGACCAGTGATGTACCTCAGGGATCTGTTCTGGGACTCCTCTTTATGATTTTTATAAATGACCTAGATGAGGAAGTGGAGGGATGGGTTAGTAAAATTTGCTGATGACACAAAGGTTGAGGGTGCTGTGGATAGTGTGGAGGGCTGTCAGAGGTTACAACGGGACATTGATAGGATGCAAAACTGGGCTGAGAAGTGCTAGGTGGAGTTCAAACCAGATAAGTGTGAGGTTGTTCATTTTGGTAGGTCAAATATGATGACAGAATGTGGTAAGACTCTTGGCAGTGTGGAGGATCAGAGAGATCTTGGGGTCTGAGTCCATAGGACACTCAAAGCTGCTATGCAGTTTGAATTTGTGGTTAAGAAGGCATATGGTGCATTGGCCTTCATCAATCATGGGATTGAGTTTAAGAGCCGAGAGGTAATGTTGCAGCTATATCGAACTCTGGTCAGACCCCACTTGGAGTACTATGCTCAATTCTGGTTGCCTCTCTGTGGGAAGGACGTGGAAACCATAGAAAGGGTGCAGAGGAGATTTACAAGGATGTTGCCTGGATTGGGGAGCATGCCTTATGAGAATAGGTTGAGTGAACTCGGCCTTTTCTCTTTGAAGCGACGGAGGATGACAGGTGACTTGATAGAGGTGTACAAGATAATGAGAGGCATTGATCGTGTGAATAGTCAGAGGCTTTTCCCCAGAGCTGAAATGGCTAGCATGAGAGGGCATAGTTTTAAGGTGCTTGGAAGTAGGTACAGAGGAGATGTCAGGAATAGTTTTTTTACGCAGAGAGTGGTGAGTGTGTGGAATGGGCTGCCGGCGGCGGTGGTGGAGGCGGAAATGATAGGGTCTTTTTAGAGACTTCTGGATGGCTACATGGAGCTTAGAAAAATAGAGGGCGATGGGTAAAGCCGAGGTAGTTTTAAGGTAGGGATATGTTCGACGCAGCTTTGTGGGCCGAAAGGCCTACGTTATGCTGTATGTTTCCTATGTTTTCTATGTTTCTATGTATTTCATTTAGTGTAATAACTACAACCTCTCACTCAATGTGAATAAGACCAAGGAACTGATTGTTGATTGTAACTTTAAATTCCTGGGAGTCTCTATCTCAGAGGATCTGTCCTGAACCCATAATATAAATACTATTGAGAAGAAAGCACAACATTGCCGCCACTTCCTCAAAGGTCTGCGGAGGTTCAGCATGTCATCGAAAACCTTGGCAAATTCTATAGATGTGTGGTGGAAAGTGTGCTGACTGGCTGCATTATGGCCTGGTATGGGAACACCAAGGCTTCAAGTTTTACATGACATACCGAATCTTCACAAACTTCCAGAAACATAGAGGGGCTGCTGTGCCTTCTCTGTAAAGGCGCTTATGTGCTAGAATGAGGGTAGAAATTTTACATTGATCAATTTAAACTTACTGACCTCTGATCCCCAATTCAAGATTGTTTACTGTTATTTCCTGTACTCAAGAGTGGTTTCCTCTTCCTGTGGTGAATAATCAGCTCCTTGCTTTTGTTAACATTGAGTAAGAAGTTGTTGTTGTGACACCACTCATTCAGATTTTCAGTCTCCATCCTATATGCTGATTTATCACCATCTTTGATTCAGCCGGTGGGAGTGGGTCATCAGCAAATTTGAATATGACATTGGAGTTCAGCTCGCCTAGGGTCTTGGGGCTCTGGAGATGGGTGGATCAAAGGTTGATGTCATGGCAGGAGATCCGTATGTCATTGGGGGAGATGGGAGATCTACAGCTGTGTGCCCAGAGACCAGAGATCTTTGGGCACAGAGCTCGATAAAAGCGGCGTAATGGACTTTTAACACCGTAAATCAGTGAGTTGTTTGTTGTGTCTCCCCTCTCGCTGTGAAACAGAGACATCTCTTTCTCCCTTATTGGGGAAAGAGAGCCTGCGGTATGTCGAATTCCGGGTGAACAATGTAAACTTTGGGGTAACTGCAGGTCTGTGAGTTTACTGTTGCTTTGCTCACACTTGAGTGCTCGGTGGTGGGTGCCGATGTTTTTTTTTTGCCAGTGGGGCAAGGGGTGATTGTTCCTTGCTGCTGCTTACGCATGGGAGGGGGGAGCTGGGGGGACTTTGGGGTACTAACATTTAACTGTCGTTCATTCTTTGGGGCACTCCTCTGTTTTCGAGGATGGTTGCAAAGAAGAGGCATTTCAGGATGTATATTGTATACATTTCTCTGACATTAAATGTACCTTTGAGCTGTGCTTTGCCTCAGAGTCATAAATATAAAGTGAGTAGAGCAGGGGGCTAAGTACACAGCCTTGGGGTGCACCTGTGCTGATGGAGATTGTGCAGGAGATGTTGCTGCAAATCCAAACTAACTGAGGTCTTCAGGTGAGGAAATGGAGGATCCAATTACACAAGGAAGTATTGAGGCCAAGGCCTTGAAGCTGATTGATTAATTTTAAGAGATGATGGTGTCGAATGCAGAACTGTAGTCAATGAAGAGCATCCTGATGTATACATCTTCACTGTCTGGATATTCCAGGGCTCAGTGAAGAGCCAATGAAAGGGCATCTGCTGTTGACCTGTTGTGATGAAAGGCAAATTGGAGCAGACCTAAGTCAGTCTTCAGGCAGAGTGAGAACCCTCATATTACAAGTTTGGCATTAGGAATTCTACGTGAATCCTGACAGGGTATGTAGCAATGCAGGCTGACATGCTTCACTGATTATGAAACTGAATGTTGGCAGTTTGCCCTGGTCTCATTAGGGAGCGTACTGATCCTGATTTAGCACTTGATTATGCATCCTATTTCAAACTGCATTTTTGCCAATTTTATGATTTTTTTACAAATACATGCTAGAGCATTCATACACAGCTCCCTTTTAGCACAGCAAAAATAAATGCAATCCAATTCCTACGAATTTGTGTTTTTCTACGGCAAGAAGGTCTGAGGTATTTGACAGGAGGCTATTCACAGGAATTTCCTAAGCTTCATCTCAGTAAAGATGACCCTGAACCTGATGTGATTGTCTTCTTTCATTCAGAGGCATTCTGACCTCACCTGATCCACTTTTTGGTTCCAATGAAGCTGTTTAATGAAGAAGAGTTGTGTTGATATTCTGGTTTTGGAAGACAATACAACATCTCAATATATCTGCCCTACTCCAAGTCCCCATTTAGCAGATGCTGTAGCTCCAATGGCTTTTCCCATTAATCAAGAAGTTCACCCAATGACTTGTTGCAGATCTTGGCTTGAAAAGGCGAACGCAACAGGTTGTTGGATTAGTTGAGGATGAGGAACTGGATTTTCCTGCAGGTTTCATGTGGGTTGGGTGTGTGGATGGAGTGTGTCGTGTTTGTGTGCAGGTCTGTACAGGTGGTCTGTGCCACAAGCCTTCAGAAATGAGGTAAAAACAATAAAACACATTTCCATGGCAATATATTCACTAGAAAACAAAATAATATTGCCCATTCATATGTTATGTACACTGTTGTATGATGTAGCCAATCATGGTCTTTCCATGACCATGATTGTTTTTGGCAAATTTCTCTACAGAATGGTTTGCCATTGCCTTCTTCTAGATGGGGCAGGGAGAGGGGCAAAGCAGATACTGCACTATGTCCAAGGGTGACCTGTGGGCTAGTGGAGGAAAGGAGCATCTTAATCATTCTTTGGCAGAGACGTATATCCACCCTATCACACATAATTACAATATATAGAATATACTTATAACAATATTTTCTAAAAAAAAACAGCGACAGGCTTGAAGCTCTGTCAGGAGAATAAAGGAAATGTGATGACATTTCTCGAGTAGGGCAAAGCCCCTTCCTTCACTTTTCCCTGTCCACTCTTCCTTGGATTTAGGATGTCTTATTTAGACACAGTTGATTTCAAACTCATATAGGGTCCTCTGGCAGAAGCACAAGTTTGTTATTTCTCATTAGTAACATTAAATCCCCCTGCACCCAAGATGGAAGCTAATTTCTTTTGCTGGTTGAGAAGAACAATCGATGGTGTTCAGCACAGTATAATTAACACAAATGGGAGAGCAGTAGGACAGCGTGTGAATGCCTGCGAAGAACAGGGGAGATCATAACAGTAAGACATGATACAATACATGGAAAATGTTCAGAAAAAAACTCAATAAAAAGAGTTTTGAATTATTTGAAAGGATTGCCGTCACAACCACTATCAATGTGATTGATTTTGGTTTAAATAGAGACTGCTTGCAATACTTAAGACCAAATTCAGATTTAATTATCAATCAGCCATAAATGAATATAGCCAAATGAAACAGCATTCCTCTCGGGCCAGGCAGTAAAACACATTACCAACAGCACATTGCGCACTGCAAACAGCACATAGTACATCTGGCACATATGGTGACGATTTCAGATCAAGATACAGTCACAAAGAGAGAAAAATAAATAGCCCAAGGTATTTAACACCAACAACTTGTTTTTAAAAGAGGGAGAGAGACGAAGACTGCTCACAGGTTGCTTATACTTTCTTCAAGGACACGGCATGCCAGTGTATTTCTCATACAGAGAGAGGAAGGAGGAGCTATTTGAATGACAGCAGGTATCCAGTACGGTGAGATAAATAGGAAGTCAGATGATATAGACCTCAGACACGTTTTGGACACTGAATGGGCTTTGTTATGCCCACAGAAAAAGTGGGTTTTGGAGGATCAATCAGGCAGATTGATCCGTCGCTCTTGCAGTGAAAAGGAAGGGAGTTGTCCATGTGTCCACCCTCACCTGGGGGATAGCTCCATCACTGAAAACTGGTCGCCGTTGTTAAAGTCACAGTCAGTAACCTTTAAAGGATTTCAAAGGACAATGAAGAGATCAACGGCATCAGCTCACCTGAAGGCTCAAATCTCTCCCTCTGTCTCCCTCCATCACTATTCGACTCAATACCATGAACTGAACTGAACTGAACGTTACTCATCATCGTAAGACTGTATCTTTTTACCCCTAAACTTAAAGAAGTTTGTTTTTTTTCATACATATATATTCCACACTTTTATATAGTCATTGCTAACCTGTTTGATTTATCTACATTTATATTACTGTATTGCGTAGTTACTAATAAATATTATTAGTGTATAGCAATACTGGACTCCAAAGTGTTTTCTATTTCTGCTGGTTCTTTATTCCCGTCACGGGGTACGTGACAGTGGTATGACTTGATTGTCCTGATCCAGTTTGTTCTTCCACTGAGTAAACACTGGAGGGTAGTACTGAGTGACACAGTTTGGAGGTGCATGTAATTTAGTACTGACTAGGAGGTCCCTCAAGTTCTTACCTCCTCTTAATCTTACTTAACCTTTTCAAAGACCCACCTTTGATGCTTTGTGGATACACATGTACCTTATGTAGCATTGGTCCATGGCCAAATGTTATTCCTCTCATGTTGTCACCTCTCTTTAAGAACTTTATCATATGAATAATATTACAGCAGTGTCTGAGGATAGAGGGTATCCAGAGAACATGTTTGAAGGTAGTTAAATGTAAGAATGCTTGATGGCTGGGTGAACTATTTCATAAATAGAATTCCTTTTTATATAGGATGAATAACAGCTCCTACTGTTGTGTATTTAATATTTCAGTAATATTTGAGTAATCATGTAAATATATTGTTTGATTAAGCATTCCTTGTTGTTTATATAATTCATTATGGGTATATGTAGAAACATGTAAATTGCATATGTTAACACGCACACGCCTCACTTAAAGTGAAGCACAGAGTCAGACTCGCATTCCCGCTCTCTTATTTTTCTTCCAATCAGTTTAATGTTTTGGAGTTACAAAACATAACACCTTCAAATGTTTTTGATAGTGAATAAAAACCAAAGTTGAAATGTTGGTTCACTATGAATACTACAAAGAAATTCTCGAATTCTAGGGTGGATCATTTAAACCTGCGACAAATCACCAACATTTCTCATAGTAGTGACTGAAAGATTGCAATGCTCATCCAGCACGCACTTCACACCATTGTGCTTAGAAGTCTCGTCTGGTTTTCACATGTTTGCCAGTTTCCAAGGCATCTCTGTTGAGGAATGATGAGAGTAACTGTGTCTTATATTTCCTGAAACAGGTAAAACTGCTTCTTTCTATGAAATTAGATTTTTCTTAGGTGGAATATATCAGAATGTTCATTGTTTATTCATGTATTCAAGGTTCTGGTTGGGAAAAGTTCAACCATAGGCACAAATTTTCTCGTTTTCCTTCCTAATACATAATATGTTTAACAGAATCTTTTAAGTGACTTCAACTTGCTGGTCAGACTGGTAGCAATGTGTAATGTTCACCTTCTTAGTCCAGTTACCTAAGTCACATATTAGATATTGTTGTTGTTGAGAATAGAGTCATAGATTCAAAGAAAAGTGCAGCACAGAAACAGGCCCTTTGGCCCATCTAGTCCATGCCAAACCATTTAAACTGCCTACTCCCATCAACCTGCGCCTGGTCCATAGCCCTCCATATCCTTACTATCCATGGCAGTTGTCCAATATCGGACCGCAAAGCACTCCAGCAGGTGGTGAAAACTGCCCAGCGGATTATCGGCACCCAATTGCCCACCATTGAGAACATCTAACATAAACACTGCCTTGGCAGAGTGAAAAGCATTATCGGGGATGCATCTCACCCTAACCATGGACTTTTTACTCTCCTCCCATCTGGTAGGCGCTACAGGAGCCTCCACTCCCACACCAGCAGGCTCAGGAAGAGCTTCTTCCCCGAGGCTGTGACCATGCTGAACCGCACATCAAAGTGCTAAGCAGTATTGCACCCATATTGTACTGTCTCAGTACTATTATATTTGTGTGCTGTAGCACTTACTTTTTATTCGCAGTTATTTTGTAAATAACAATATACTTTGCATTTCTGGTCAGATGCTAATTGCATTTCATTGGCTTTGTGTCTGTACTTGGCAAAATGACAATAAAGTTGAATCTAATCTAAACCTATCCAAACTTCTTTTAAACATTGAAATCAAGCTCACGTGCACCACTTGTGCTGGCAGCTTGTTCCATATTCTCATGACCCACTGAGTGAAGTGTCCCCTCAGAAGTGTCTCCTTAAAGTGTCATATCGCTCCTGTGCTTCTCTTATAGAGATGCAAAGATTCTGAGGTCCATTGCCAGAACATTTGTGTTGGATATACGGGAGAAGCATCTGCTGTACTCCCCCAAAATCAGGGTGCTCCAACCACCTGCTTCACCAGTGCCCTTATCGATGCCAAACAGAATATCTAGCAGGCCAGGCCACATC
This sequence comes from Mobula birostris, assembly GCF_030028105.1. NCBI lineage: Eukaryota > Metazoa > Chordata > Chondrichthyes > Myliobatiformes > Myliobatidae > Mobula > Mobula birostris. The sequence continues at coordinate 194,405,596 of NC_092375.1, forward strand.
ATAATTCAAGCTCAAAAAACCACAGATGCTGGAGTCTGGTGCAATAAGAAATCTACTGGAGGGCATCTGTGGGCGGAGAACGAAATGTTGATGTTTCCGGTTAAAACCTTCAATTTCTTTCCCCTCACAGATGCAGCCCGGCCCTGTTGAACTTCCACTATCAGAAAGGCTGCTTCAGTAACAATAAAAGCTATTTAAGAATCAAATGCAAGAAAGAACATTAATGCATGTTTAATGAGCTCCTGAGAGATCCTAAATTTAGTCATACACATTAACACCTACCATAGTACATAAATAGTAATGATAAATTGACTTCATGGTTAAAGAGTAAACTTACAACTGACGACAGAATACATCAGCATTGTTATGGCTTCCTCTGCACACATTTCTCCCAATGTTCAGCACACCTGCAGGTAGAGGTACAAAGCAAATTTTATGGAATCCTCAGCTAAATGCAGACATTTTCATTTTTGGAAAGAAAAATATTTTCATGCATTCTTGAAATGCTTTTAAGATTTTATATCCTTTATTTTATTGGGAAATCCATTCAAAATTGTTGTTTACAGTTTCAGTGAAGATATCATTGTTTTATCTGCTGCCTTTATATATGTTTTACTTCATATTAGATTTGTAGTTTTTTTTCACATTTGATGTTTTTAACAAACTTGTCTTTCAGTGATCATTTGTCAAGATCACAGAATTCCATCCACTCCAGCTAAATTATCAGTCCTCTCTGGTGCTGAAGATCAGACTCTTGATTTCCAGTACGACATAGATTTAGACAGACATTCTCTAATTTATATCTGCTATAATATCAGACATTCACTTGTCTTATTGGACTGTTTTCCAAAATGATTTAGAGAATTATTGTTGAACATATAACTAACCTAGATTCATGTCAAATTTATCTTTGGCTTTGTGTTATAATATTATTGATGTTTCTTGTTTTTTTAAGGAAAAATGGACAGTATGACCACAGTTCTTGTCTGTTTTTCATGACACAATTGCTCTAATAGTCATTTGCTTAGGTATTTCAATCTATTGATAATCAACAGTTCAGAGTAGATTAATATCACATTAATGAGATTAATAGGAGATTACAAATCTCCTCTTCTGGAATTCATTATTCTAATTTGGTGAACTTCATTGTAGTTTTTCAGGTGCTCAGTTGTGTTGTCCCAATTTAAATTCAATACTTTGTAAGGTAGAAGTCTGAATCTAACAGCAATCCCAAAATAACTTTCAGTACTATCACTAATAATGTATTAAATTAAACATGTCATTTATATTTCTCCCAGCATGCATCATTTTTCATCCCTAACAAGAATCTCATGTGTCCATGACCAAATATAGTACTGTGTAAAAGCCTTAAACACGTAAGTATAAATAGCTAGGGTGATAAAACAGCACTGTACTTGTCAATGTGGATCAGGGAGTAACTTTGTAAATCCCGCAGGAGCAAAGGATGTTGGAAATGGTTAGGGTGGTGCACCATGGGAGGGGTGTGGGACAGGAAGGAGTGCCAGGGTGGGAGTGGTGTGGATGCAGACACATCCAGGCCTGAGACACCAGGTAAGGTCATTTGATTCCAAAAAATAAATTTATTGATCATTACAGAATGTCTCTCTGGTGCTTCCCACTCCCTTCCCTTTCCCTTGCCCTTTTCGCAACCATGATTCCCCTCTCCCTGCCCCCTCCCCACTCTCAGTCCACAATAGAGACTCATATCAGAATCAGCTCTATCATCACTCACATAGGCCATGAAATTTGATTTTTTTGCAGCAGAAGTACAGTGCAAGACTACAGTATTGTATATGAACTTGTCCACTTCAGAGGATTTTAGAATGCTACTGTTAATCTTCCTGTCCTGGATCAACTCACATTGCGGATTAGTATCCAACACATGGATTCAAACATTAAAGAGAACTTTCTATGATTTTTTTGGAAAACTGCAGCCCATTTCCATTCCTCTTCCCAAATTACCAGCTACTGCCTCCAATCTTCCACCTCATTTCACTTCCATTTCCAGTTTCTACCGGCTTTAAGCATAAATAACATCATGTGGAAAGTCAGGCAATGTATTCTAAAACTCTCAGTATACACATTGCATGTTTGGCCAATTGAAGAAATTGATTATTGGATTATTTTGGACGTGACCCACAATTCAGACCTGCTGCCTGCCTGAAGCAATCATGACTCACACTTACATTTTCTGGATGGGATAGGCATCCACACCCACAATTTAGAATTGTCTCCGCGCAGCAAACATAGCTCGGGTGACACTAACCCCTCACCCAAAACACTTTGACATCCTTTGACTTTTCACTGTTGTCATAGGATTTTGCGCTGACTTTAGAAAACACAGATTACTAGAGATATAGAAAACTATTTAAATAGATTAAAATAATTGAAACAAAAGTTATTTTGAAAAATAAAAGTCAAAACACTGTAAAATGCTCATAAATATTAATAGAAATAAACCAAATGCCCTTTTCGTACTGACCTTGTCACTCTCTTGCACACTCACCCCCACCGCCATCGCTCAAATGAATAAAGTATTGTGTAGCTGGAAATTAAGAAACCCGCAGAGTTATATAAAATCGATGGGTTCAGGCTCTTCAACCCATCTGGTCCTTCTGACCAAGAAGCTCCATCCAATTTAGTACCATTTGCCAGTGTCTAGCCCATTACCTTCTCAACCTTTCGAATCCACATATTGCCCTCTAGTTCTTGAATCCCCAACTCCAGGAAACAGACTAAGGCCATTCACCTGATCTATATCCCTCATGATTTTACACAGCTCCATAATTGTCCTACATTGCAAGTAATAAAGTCCTAACTTTTCCAAACAACTCAGCCTCTTATGTGTATAATTCTCTGGATTTCCAGCATGTGCAGAATTTCTCCTGTTTAGAAGGTGCTGGATATACTCAACATAACTGGAAACAGATGCAGACTCTGATGACACAGAATAGGCTGATTAACAACAGAAGAATCTTCTTGCTGAGAAGCAGAGGTAAAACACATTCTAAATTATCCTAAAAATTCAGTGCTCTGCTTCTGGTTTTGAGGTGAGTTCTGGCTCTAGGTCAAGCAGGCTCATGTACTAGTATCTGACTGTCATCTATTCTTGGTCTTTGATCTTTATCCAAGCCCGTGCAGGCTGTGTCAACCTGATATAGGTTTATTGGTATTACACTGACCAACATGCACTGAAAAATTATTGTTTGTCTTCTATCCAGGCAGACCATACCTTTGATAAATACACTGAACTAATAAAAAGCAAATCAGCATTGTAGCTACAAGAAAAGTGCAAGGATCACTGAGTGATAGGTTGGGAGATCAAGAGTTCATTGTGAACATTTGACTGCCAAATGATGGGGCAGGCTTGAGAGCCAGAGTGATCTTTCCCTGCTCCCAAATTCATAGGTTGTCATTCAGAATCAGAATCATTGCCAAAATGTGAAACGTGCCAGAACTGATTGCCACACACACAAAATGCTGGAGGAACTCAGCAGGTCACGTGGCAGCGATGGAAATGAATAAACAGTTGATGTTTCAGGCCCAGACCCTTCATCAGAACTGAGAAGGATGGAGAATGATGCCAGAATAAAAAGATTGGTGGAGGGAAAGGAGACTCGCTGGAAGGTAAAAGGTGAAGCCAGGTGAGTGGGAAAGGTAAAAGGCTGGAGAGGAAGGAACCTGATAGGAGAGGAGAGAGGACCATGGGAGAAAGGGAAGGAGGGGGGGTCCCAGGGAGGTGATAGGCAGGTGCGAAGAGGTCACAGCGATGCCTTGAGTTGGTGGACTGGGCTGTGTCCAAGATCTCATCTGAGGACCTGAATGACTACACCAGAGTCATTACAGACTTTATTTGAATAGCTGTGGATGAGTGTGTCCCCACAAAATCAATCAGGGTTTTCCCCAATGGACAATGAAATCCAGAAAATGCTGAGAGCCCGATCAGAGGCATTCAGGCCTGGAGATGAAGAACACTAAAAGAGGTGCAGGTATGATCCCCTGAAAGCCATCTCTCAGGCAAAGTGGAAATTCTGGACTAGACTGGAATGGATGAGGGATACTCAACAGCTGTGGCAGGGTTTGAATGCCAACAAAGCTAAATTTTGTGACATAGGAGACAACAGAACTTTGCTTCCAGATGTGCTTAATGCCTCCTAAGCTCACTTTGACCACCAGAATAAGGAGGAACCATCGCATACCCCTATTTCTCTCAATGATCCTTTGGCCTCAGCACCTGAAGATGACATGCAGGCTGCCTTCAAGAGACCGAATCCAAGGAAAGCACCTAGCCCGATGGGGTACCTGGCTGAGCACTGATGACCTGGAAGTGACCAAATGGCAGGTGCATTCATGGATATCTTCAACTTCTCACCCTGGCAGTGTGTGACACCCACCTGCTTCAAGCAGGCTTCAATCAAACCAGTACCCAAGAAGAGTGCGGTAAACCAGTTCTAAATGACTATCGTCCAGTGGCACTTACATCTACTGTGATGAAGTGTTTTGACAGGCTGGTGTTGAAGCTGTTATGAACCAGCAGCAATAGAGATGAATTTGAGTCGAATTTTTATAAAATAAACAACAACACTTATTAACCTCTACTCAAAAAAGTCATGGAACAGTAAACAAAAGATTAACTTAAACGGATGTTAACAGCGTTATGCTTCTATAGTTATTAAACAGTTGAACTTAAAGACAATTCTTAACAGATCTTACTTAAGCACAGTCTTAAGGTAGTAATTTAATAAGTCCAAATGATTCCTGAAATATTCGAGAGGAGAGAATTCCCAAACCAGCTTTTGGAACAGTCCCCGAAGTAAAGACTGCAGCTCCCAGCCAAAATGCCTTATCTGAAGTTATGACGCAGAATACGATTTCTCAAAGTAACTGATCTTTCAACAAAGTGATCATCACACAATACCCAAACCGTATCAGGGTTAACAAAACGTGTGTGCCACGTATGGATGGTTCCAAATGTCAGTCACACCTGAAATGTGCCGAATGCTGCTGGTTAACCCCAATCCTTCTGGGGTTCGTTCGGAGATGAGGGTTCTTCACTCTCACTCTTTCTTCTTCTCCGATGACATAAATACCACTGGTGGACTCCCAACAAATGAACTACGCAACAACGGCGGTTTCCCCTTATTTACCAGTTGGAACATGCCATCACATGACATCACATCACCCCACTATCACAAGACAATTACATCATTCCAATGGCACGAGACCATTACGTCATTCTAATAGCATAAGACAATTACATCATATTCACGAGATACTCACGGGACTGGTAACAAAGCATATCAGCTCCTGTCTGAATGGTGACTTGGATCTGCTCCAATTCGCCTAGTGAAGCAACAGGTCTACAGCAGATGATAGCTCGTTGGCTCTTCACACAACCCTGGAACATCTGGACAGCAAAGATAATCCTTAACAATTGCAGTTCAGAATTTAACACCATCATCCCCTCAAATCTAATCATTAACTCCAAGACCTGGGTTTCAATACCCTTTGTGCAATTAGGTCCTGGATTTTCTCACTTGTAGACCCCAGACAGTTCCGATTGGCAAGACAATCTCCATCAGCACAAGAGCACCACAGAGTTGTGTACTTAGTCCCCTGATCTACTCGCTTTACATCTATGACTGTGTGGCTAAGTACAGCTCCAATGCCATATACACGTTTATTGACAACACCAGTGTTGTGGGCTGTATCAAAGATACAGGAGAGAGATTGAAAACTTGGCTGAGATTCTCCCTCTCCAGTCCCATCTTTTCTAATTTTTTAAAACATCTTTAATTGACTTATCTTTTAAAGAATGGGATAGATTGAGTATTAAACGATTTCAGTACTTGTTTGATGGAGGGAATCTCTCTTCTTTTATGCAACTTTCAATGAAATTTAACCTTTCCAATACCCACCTTTTTCGATACTTACAGATTAGAGATTTTTTAAAATCTCAATTACATGCATTTCCTACAAGTCTAGATAAGAATATAATAGATACAATTTTTAATCTGAGACCCTGTGATAACGGTTCAATATCTTACATTTATGGTCTACTGTTGGGACTGAAAAAGGCCTCTTTAGATAAAATTAAAGGAGATTGAGAAAAGGATTTACAGATTTTCATATCTGATGAGTGCTGGAAGATTATTTTAAAATTGATTAATTCTTCATCATTATGTGCTCGTTATTCTTTATTACAATTCAAAGTGGTACATAGAGTTCATAGTCTAAAGATAAGCTTTCCTGTTTTTACGCAGATATTTCCCCTTACTGTGATAGGTGTACTAGTGGAGTGGCCACACTAACTCATATGTTTTGGACCTGTCTGAGCCTTGAAAAATTTTGGAAAGATGTATTTCAAACATTTTCTGTACTTTTCAATGTTAGTTTTAAGCCCAATCCTTTGACTGCCTTGTTTGGTATTGTTGAGGATAGTGCTACAATATTGAAGCCATCTAATTTGTGGGTATTGGCCTTTATGTCTCTTACGGCCAGGAGGACAACCTTGCTCAAGTGGGCCGTCCCGCCCACTCATGTTCAATAACTATCTGATGTTATGTTGTGCCTTGATCTAGAGGAGATTCGCTGTTTGATTTCCGATTCTAAACATGATTTTCTAATGTTATGGGGACCCTTTCTGAGTTATTTTCATACTTTCAACTGTTATTAAAGTGTGGATCTGAGCTATGATTATTATAATATTATATGGTAAGGTATTTCTTTTTTTTTCTTCTCTTTTTTTTACCAACCAGCTCATTTTGGTAGTGGGGATAGATTCTTTAAAATTAAATACAATTATTTTATTTTATTTCATTTCATAATTCAATCTTTTTTTCTACATGATTGATTTGGAATATGGGATACTGTGATCATATTACTGTGATTTAAATGTAATTTGCATTACTTACTTGTATCCTTATGAATTTTGTATTTGTATTTATGCAATTTATATAATACTAATAAAAATATTGAAAGAGAAAACTTGGCTGAGTGGTGTAATAACAACAACCTCTCACTCAATGCCAACAAGACCAGGGGACTGATTGTAGACTTCAGGAGAGGGAAACCAGAGGTCTGTGAGCCAGTAATCATCAGAGGATCAGAGGTGGAGAGGGTCAGTAGTTTAAATTCCTGGCTGTCACTATCTCAGAGGACCTGTCCTAGAACCATCATATAAATATAATTACAAAGAATGTACAACAGTGCCGTTACTTCCTGAGGAGTCTGCAGTGATTTGACATGTCATCAAAAACCCTGGCAAACGTCTATAGATGTGTGGTGGAAAATGTATTGACTGGCTGCATTACGGCCTGGTTTGGGAACACCAATGCCTTTGAGCAGAAAATCCTACAAAAGGTAGTGAATTCTGTCCAGTACATCACGGGTAAAGTTCTCCCAACCGTTGAGCACATCTACATGAAACATTGCTGTAGAAAAGCAACATCAGTCATCAAAGATCCTCACCACCCAGGCCATGCTCTTTTCTCGCTGCTGCCATCAAGTGGAAGGTACAGGAGCCTCAGGACGCGCACCACCACGTTCAAAAAGAGTTACTACCCCTCAACCACCAGCCTCTTGAACAAAGGGGGATAGCTACACTCATTTAAGGACTCCGTTGTATTGTTATTTTAGGTGCATTATTTATTTCTATTTATTTATTTCTATTTCTCATTCTGCCCTGCAGAGCTGATGTATGGTTAGAATGATAAAAAAGTTTTTTGAATCTTGAATCTTGAATCTATTTATACCTGAATTTTCACAATTCGTTTACAGTTAAGAATTCCATAATACCATAAGACAAAGGAGCAGAAGTAGGCCATTCGGCCCATCGAGTCTGCTCCACCATTTTATCATGAACTGATCCATTTTATCCTATTTAGTCCCACTACCCCGCCTTCTCACCATAACCTTTGATGCCCTGACTACTCAGATACCTATCAATCTCTGCCTTAAATACACCCAATGACTTGGCCTCCACTGCTGCCCATGGCAACAAATTCCATAGATTCACCACCCTCTGACTAAAAAAATTTTTTCGCATTTCTGTTCTGAAAGGGCGCCCTTCAATCCTGAAGTCATGCCCTCTCGTACTAGACTCCCCCATCATGGGAAACAACTTTGCCACATCCACTCTGTCCATGCCTTTTAACATTCAAAATGTTTCTATGAGGTCTCCCCTCATTCTTCTAAACTCCAAGGAATACAGTCCAAGAGCGGACAAACATTCCTCATGTGTTAACCCTCTCATTCCCGGAATCATTCTAGTGAATCTTCTCTGTACCCTCTCCAATGTCAGCACATCCTTTCTTAAATAAGGAGACCAAAACCACCCACAGTACTCCAAGTGAGGTCTCACCAGCGCCTTATAGAGCCTCAACATCACATCCCTGCTCCTATACTCTATTCCTCTAGAAATGAATGCCAACATTGCATTCGCCTTCTTCACTACCGACTCAACCTGGAGGTTAACTTTAAGGGAATCCTGTACGAGGACTCCCAAGTCCCGTTGCATCTCAGAACTTTGAATTCTTTCCCCATTTAAATAATAGTCTGCCCGTTTATTTTTTCTGCCAAAGTGCATAACCATACACTTTCCAACATTGTACTTCATTTGCCACTTCTCTGCCCATTATCCCAATCTATCCAAGTCTCTCTGCAGACTCTCCGTTTCCTCAGCACTACCGGTCCCTCCACCTATCTTCGTATCGTCAGCAAACTTAGCCACAAAGCCATCTATTCCATAATCCAAGTCGTTGATGTACAATGTAAAAAGAAGCGGCCCCAACACTGATCCCTGTGGAACATCACAGGTAACCGGCAGCCAACCAGAATAGGATCCCTTTATTCCCACTCTCTGTTTCCTGCCAATCAGCCAACACTCTATCCACGTATGTAACTTTCCCGTAATTCCATGGGCTCTTATCTTGTTAAGCAGCCTCATGTGTGGCACCTTGTCAAAGGCCTTCTGAAAATCCAAATATACAACATCCACTGCATCTCCCTTGTCTAGCCTACTGGTAATTTCCTCAAAAAATTATTATAGGTTTGTCAGGCAGGATTTTCCTTTAAGGAATCCATGCTGAGTTCTGCCTATCTTGTCATATGCCTCCAGGTACTCTGTAAACTCATCCTTGACAATCGACTCCAACAACTTCCCAACCACCAACGTCAAGCTAACAGGTCTATAATTTCCTTTTTGCTTCCTTGCCCCCTTCTTAAATAGCGCAGTGACATTTGCAATCTTCCAGTCCTCCGGAACCATGCCAGAATCTATCGACTTTTGAAAGATCATTGCTAATGCCTCCGCAATCTCCACAGCTACTTCCTTCAGAACACGAGGGTGCATTCCATCTGGTCCAGGAGATTTATCTACCTTTAGCCTATTCAGCTTCCTGAGTACTTTCTCTGTCGTAATCGTGACTGCGCACACTTCTCTTCCCTGCCACCCTTGAGTGTCCGGTATCCTGCTGTCTTCCTCAGTGAAGACTGATGCAAAATACTCGTTCAGTTCCTCTGCCATCTCCTCATCTCCCATTACAATTTCTCCAGTATCATTTTCTATCGGTCCTATATCTACTCTCACCTGTCTTTTACTCCTTATATACTGAAAAAGCTTTTAGTATCCTCTTTGATATTATTTGCTAGTTTTCCTTTCATGGTTAATCTTTTCTCTCTTAATGACCTTCTTGGTTTCCTTTTGTAAGGTTTTAAAGACTGCCCAGTCCTCTGTCTTTCCACTAATTTTTGCTTCCTTGTATGCCCTCTCCTTAGCTTTAACTTTGGCTTTGACTTCTCTTGTCAACCACGGTTGCATCCTTTTTCCACTCGAAAATTTCTTCTTTTTTGGAATATACCTGTCTTGCACATTCCTCATTTCTCGCATAAACTCCAGCCACTGCTGCTCTGCTGTCTTTCCCGCCAGTGTCTCTTTCCAGTCAACTTTGGCCAGTTCCTCTCTCATGCCACTGTAGTTTCCTTTACTCCACTGAAACACCGACACATCAGATTTCGGCTTCTCTTTTTCTAATTTCACAGTGAACTCAATCATGTTATGATCACTGCCTCCTAAGAGTTCTTTCACCTCAATCTCTCCAATCACCTCCGGTTCATTACACAATACCCAATCCAGTACAGACGATCCCCTAGTGGGCTCAACAACAAGCTGTTCTAAAAAGCCATCTCGCAGACATTCTACAAATTCTCTCTCTTGAGATCCAGTGCCGACCTGATTTTTCCAATTTAGAAGGATTTTTCCAAATCCTTTAGCCAGGTCTCAGTGATGGCCACAATATCATACCTGCCAATCTGTAGCCATACAACAAGATGATTCACCTTATTTCTTATGCTGCGTGCATTTAAGTACAACACCTTAAGACCAGTATTTGATACTTTTTGCTTTGATTTCACTGCAACTTATCCCAATGGCTACAAATTTGCCCCATCGCCTGCCTGTCTTTCCTGACATCTTTACTGCTCACTATCGTAGATTTATTTCTGTTTTCCCCTTCCTCCGCTCTATCATTCCGGTTCCCATCCCTCTGCCAAATTAGTTTAAACCCTCCCTAACAGCTCTGTTAAACTTTCCTGCCAGGACATTGGTCCCCTTCCGGTTCAGGTGTAACCTGTCCTTTTTGAACAGGTCATACTTCCCCCAGAAGAGGCCCTGCCCCCTACACCAGTCTCTCAGCCAGGGATTCATCTGCCTGATCCGACTACTCTTGCCCTCGCTAGCACGTAGCACAGGTAGCAATCCCGAGATTACTACCCTGGAGGTCCTGCTTCTCAGCTTCCTTCCTAACTCCTGGAAATCTCTCTTCAGGACCTCCTCCTTTATCCTATCTATGTCATTGGTACCAACATGTACCAAGACAACTGGCTGCTCACCCTCCCCCTTTAGAATATTCAGGACCCGATCCGAGACATCCCGTACCCTGGCACCTGGGAGGCAACACACCATGCGGGTATCTCTGTCAGACTCACAGAATCTCCTGTCTGTTCCCCTGACTATGGAATCCCCCACGACTACCGCATTTCTCTTCACCCTCCTTCTCTCCTGCACAACAGCGCCAGGCTCAGTGCCAGAGACCCGGTCACCGTGGGCGTCCCCCGTCAGGTCATCCCCCTCAACAGCATCCAGAACAAGATATTTGTTGCTGAGGGGGACAGCCACAGGGGTGCTCTCCACTATCCGGGCATTTCCCTTCCCTCTCTTGATAGTGACCCAGTGTTCTGACTCCTGTAGCCTAGGGATGACTACTGACTCCTGTAGCCTAGGGATGACTACCTCCCTGTAGCTCCTGTCTATCACCTCTTCACTTTCCCTGATAAGCACTAGGTCATCAAGCTGCAGCTGCAGATCCCTAACGCGGTCTCTGAGGAGCTGCAACTCGGTGCACCTGGTGCAGATGTGGCCATCAGGGAGGCTGGAAGTCTCCCAGGATTCCCACATCTGACTCCCTGAACAAAGCACTAACCCTCCAGGCATGCTATCTAATTCTACATGAATGAAACAGGAAAAATAAGTCTACTCACCCACTTACCTCGTCAAACAGACAAACTTTTTAAACCGTTAGCTGTGAGAGCCCTGCTGTTCCTGTCTGTCCGGGCCAATTCGCGAAAGGGGTGGGTGGGGGGGGGAGAGAAAAAAGAGTAGGCGCTTCACTCTCGCCTCTTCCCGTTTATCGCCGAAGCCCGTTGAAGCCAATGCCCTACACTCTGCTCCCACTCACTCTGCTGCCCACTCCGACAGCTGCCCGCTGTATAGGGTGGTCGCCTTTTTAAACTGGTATTCCTGGTATTTACCATTACTGTTCTATAGATTTGCTAAGTATGCCCACAGAAAATAGAATCTCAGGGTTGTATATGGTTACATAGTTTTACACTGATAATAAATTTTATTTTGAACTTTGTACTTAAAAGGTCAAGATGGGGAATAGAGGAAAAGCAGGTGATGAGGGGAAATATGTTTACTGGAAGGAGAAATCAACATTCATGCTATCAAGTTGGAGGCTACCCAAACAGAATATAAGATGTTTCTCCTCCACCCCGCAGGTGGCCTCATCTTGACATAAGAGGAGGCCTTGGACTGACATAGACACATAGAAACATAGAAAACATACAGCACAATACAGACCCTTCGGCCCACAAAGCTATGCCGAACATGCCCCGACCTTAGAACTACCTAGGCTTTACCCATAAGGCCATAAGACCATGAGACAAAGAAGCAGAAGTCGGCCATTCGGCCCATCGAGTCTGCTCCACCATTTTATCATGAGCTGATCCATTTTATCCTATTTAGTCCCACTGCCCCGCCTTCTCACCATAACCTTTGATGCCCTGGCTACTCAGATACCTATCAATCTCCGCCTTAAATACACCCAATGACGGGGCCTCCACTGCTGCCCGTGGCAACAAATTCCATAGATTCACCACCCTCTGACTAAAAAAATTTCTTTGCATTTCTGTTCTGAATGGGCGCCCTTCAATCCTTAGGTCATGCCTTCTTGTACTAGACTCCCCCATCATGGGAAACAACTTTGCCACATCCACTCTGTCCATGCCTTTCAACATTCGAAATGTTTCTATGAGGTCTCCCCTCATTCTTCTGAACTCCAAGGAATACAGTCCAAGAGCGGACAAACGTTCCTCATATGTTAACCCTCTCATTCCCGGAATCATTCCAGTGAATCTCCTCTATACCCTCTCCAACGTCAGCACATCCTTTCTTAAATAAGGAGACCAAAACTGCCCACAGTACTCCAAGTGAGGTCTCACCAGCACCTTATAGAGCCTCAACATCACATCCCTGCTCCTATACTCTATTCCTCTAGAAATGAATGCCAAAATTGCATTCACCTTCTTCACCACCAACTCAACCTGGAAGTTAACCTTAAGGGTATCCTGTACGAGGACTCCCAAGTCCTGTTGCATTTCAGAACTTTGAATTCTCTCCCCATTTAAATAATAGTCTGCCCACTTATTTCTTCTGCCAAAGTGCATAACCATACACTTTCCAACATTGTATTTCATTTGCCACTTCTTTGCCCATTATCCCAATCTATCCAAGTCTCTCTGCAGACTCTCTGTTTCCTCAGCACTACCGGCCCCTCCACCTATCTTCATATCGTCAGCAAACTTAGCCACAAAGCCAGCTATTCCATAATCCAAATCGTTGATGTACAACGTAAAAAGAAACGGCCCCAACATGGATCCCTGTGGAACACCACAGGTAACCGACAGCCAACCAGAATAGGATCCCTTTATTCCCACTCTCTGTTTCCTGCTAATCAGTCAATGCTCTATCCACGTATGTAACCTTCCCGTAATGCCATGGGCATTTATCTTGTTAAGTAGCCTCATGTGTGGCACCTTGTCAAAGGCCTTCTGAAAATCCAAATATACAACATCCTCTGCATCTTCCTTGTCAAGCCTACTTGTAATTTCCTCAAAAAATTGTAATAGGTGCGTCAAGCAGGATTTTCCTTTAAGGAATCCATGCTGAGCTCTGCCTATCTTGTCATATGCCTCCAGGTACTCTGTAAACTCATCCTTGACAATCGACTCCAACAACTTCTCAACCACCAATGTCAAGCTAACAGGTCTATAATTTCCATTTTACTTCCTTGCCTCCTTCTTAAATAGCGGAGTGACATTTGCAATCTTCCAGTCCTCCGGAACCATGCTAGAATCTATCGGCTTTTGAAAGATCATTGTTAATGCCTCCGCAATCTCCACAGCTACTTCCTTCAGAACACGAGGGTGCATTCTATCTGGTCCAGGAGATTTATTTACCTTTAGACTATTCAGCTTCCTGAGTACTTTCTCTGTCATAATTGTGACTGTGCACACTTCTCTTCCCTGCCACCCTTGAGTGTCCGGTATACTGCTGATGTCTTCCTCAGTGAAGACTTATGAAAAATACTCGTTCAGTTCCTCTGCCGTCTCCTTATCTCCCTTTATAATTTCTCCAGCATCATTTTCTATTGGTCCTATATCTACTCTCACCTGTCTTTTACATTTTATATACTTGAAAAAGCTTTTAGTATCCTCTTTGATATTACTTTCTAGCTTCCTTTCTTAGTTCATCTTTTCCCTCTTAATGACCTTCTTAGTTTCTTTTTGTAAGCTTTTAAAAACTTCCCAATCCTCTGTCTTCCCACTAATTTTTGCTTCCTTGTCTGCCCTCTCCTTTGCTTTAACCTTGGCTTTGACTTCTCTTGTCAGCCACAGTTGCATCCTTTTTCCATTCGAAAATTTCTTCTTTTTTGGAATATACCTGTCTTGCACCTTCCTCACTTCTCGCATAAACTCCAGCCACTGCTGCTCTGCTGTCTTTCCCACCAGTGTCCCTTTCCAGTCAACTTTGACCAGTTCTTCTCTCATGCCACTATAATTTCCTTTACTCCACTAAAATACCGACACATCAGATTTCAGCTTCTCTTTTTCAAATTTCACAGTGAACTCAGTCATGTTATGATCACTGCCTCCTAAGGGTTCCTTCACCTCAATCTCTCTAATCACCTCCGGTTCATTACACAATACCCAATCCAGTACAGCCGATCCCCTAGTGGGCTCAACACCAAGCTGTTCTAAAAAGCCATCTCGCAGACATTCTACAAATTCTCTCTCTTAAGATCCAGTGTCGACCTGCTTTTCCCAATCTACTCACATGTTAAAATCCCCCACAATTATCACAACACTGCCCTTCTGACAAGCCTTTTCTATTTCCTGTTGTAATTTGTAGTCCACATCACTGCAGCTGTTTGGAGGCCTATAAATAACTGCCATCAGGGTCCCTTTACCCCTGCGATTTCTTAGCTCAACCCATAAAGATTCTGCACATTCTGATCCTTTATCATCTCTTTCTAATGATTTAATATCATCTCTTACCAATAAAGCCACTCCCCCCCCCTCTGCCTACCTTCCTATCCTTCCGATACACCGTGTATCCTTGGACGTTCAGCTCCCAGAGACATGCATCCTTTAGCCATGTCTCAGTGACGGCCACAATATCATACCTGCCAATCTGTAGCCGTACAACAAGATCATCCACCTTATTCCTTATGCTGCGTGCATTTAAGTATAACACCTTAAGACCAGTATTTGGTACATTTGGCTTTGATTTCACTGCAACGTTATTGCACTGCAACTCATCCCAATGGCTACAAATTTGCCCCATCACCTGCCTGTCTATCCTGACATCTTTACTGCTCACTATCTTAGATTTATTTCTGTTTTTCCCTTCCTCTGCTCTATCATTCCGGTTCCCATACCCCTGCCAAATTAGTTTAAACCCTCCCTAACAGCTCTATTAAACCTTCCCACCAGGATATTGGTCCCCTTCGGGTTCAGGTGTAACCTGTCCATTTTGAACAGGTCATACTTCCTCCAGAAGAGATCCCAATGATCCAAGAATCTGAACCCCTGCCCCCTGCACCAGTCTCTCAACCACGCATTCATCTGCCTGATCCGACTATTCTTGCCCTCGTTAGCACGTGGCACAGGTAGCAATCCTGAGATTACTACCCTGGAGGTCCTGCTTCTCAGCTTCCTTCCAAACTCCCAGAAATCTCTCTTCAGGGCCTCCTCCCTTGTCCTATCTATGTCATTGGTACCAACATGTACCAAGACAACTGGCTGCTCGCCCGCTCCCTTCAGAGTATTTTGGACACGATCCGAGACATCCCGTACCCTGGCACCTGGGAGCCCTCTATTTTTCTAAGCTCCATATAGCCATCCAGGAGTCTCTTAAAAGACCCTATCATTTCCGCCTCCACCACCCCCGCCGGCAGCACATTCCACGCACTCACTACTCTCTCTCTCTGTTTAAAAATTTACCTCTGACATCTCCTCTGTACCTACTTCCAAGTACCTTAAAACTATGGCCTATTGTGCTAGCCCTTCCCGTCGCTCCAAGGAGAAAAGGCCGAGTTCACTCAACCTATTCTCATAAGGCATGCTCCCCAATCCAGGCAACATCCTTGTAAATCTCCTCTGCACCCTTTCTATGGTTTCCACGCCCTTCCTATAGTGAGGCGACTAGAATTGAGCACAGTCCTCCGAGTGGGGTCTGACCAGGGTCCTATATAGCTGCAACGTTACCTCTCGGCGCTTAAACTCAGTCCCACGATTGATGAAGGCCAATGCACTGAATGCCATCTTAACCACAGAGTCAACCTGTGTAGCAACTTTGAGTATTCTATGTCCTATGGACATGCCAGAGTGAGAATCAAAATTAAAATGTTTGGCCACCAGGAACTTCCACTTGTGGCGGATGGAGCGGAAATGCTCGACAAAGCGGTTCGGCACCAAGCATAGAACACAGGACAATATCAGAAAAGACAACACAATAGCAACCAGCAATTTACAAAACAATAGTGCCAACAGCCATGAGCAACCAACAATTAGCAGATCAGTCACATACGCAAATGTCAATAAGCATTCTGACAGTCACCATCATTGTCTGGTATGTGGTTAGGCTAGTGCACAGGATCAAAGTAGGCTGCAGAGAGTTGTAAAATTAGTCAGCTGCATCATGAGTACTATCCTCCTTGGTATTCAAGACATCTTCAAGGAGCGGTACCTCAAAATAGGCAGTGTTCATCATTAAGGATTCTCATCACCAAGACATAGAAACACAGACACATAGAAAACCTACAGTACAATACAGGCCCTTCGGCCCACAAAGTTGTGCCAAACATGTCCCTACCTTAGAAATAACTAGGCTTACCCATTGCCCACTATTTTTCTAAGCTCCATGTACCTATTCAAAAGTCTCCTAAAAGACCCTATCGTATCCGCCTCCACCATCATTGTCGGCAACCCACTCCACGCTCTCACCACTCTCTGAGTAAAAAACTTGCCCCTGACATCTCCTCTGTACCTACTCCCAAGCACCTTAAACCTGTGCCCTCTTGTAGCAGCCATTTCAGCCCTGGGAAAAAGCCTCTGACTACCCACACGATCAAAGCCTGTCATCATCTTATACACCTCTATCAGGTCACCTCTCATGCCCTGTTCTCTTTGCTACCACTGGGAAGGAGGTACAGACACCTGAAGGCACACACTCAATGATTCAGGAACAGCTTCTTCCCCTCTGCCATCCGATGTCTGAGTGGACACTGAATCCATGAACACTATCTCAGTACTTTTTTTATTTTTGTCTTTGCATGACTTATTTAATTTAACTATTATATATATATATACTTACATACACTTACTGTAATTCAGTTTTTTCTATATTATTTTGTATTGCTGCCACAAAATTAACACATTAAACAACATATGCCAGTGATATTAAACCTGAATCTGATTCAAACTTAAATAAATGGGACTCAGAAAAAGCTGTGAATGAAAACAAAGTAGCTGGTCTGTAGCATAGAAACATAGAAACATGGGAACATAGAAAATAGGTGCAGGAGTAGGCTATTCGGACCTTCGAGCCTGCACCGCCATTCAGTATGATCATGGCTGATCATCCAGCTCAGAACCCTGTACCAGCCTTCCCTCCATACCCCCTGATCCCTTTAGCCACAAGGGCCATATCTAACTCCCTCTTAAATATAGCCAATGAACTGGCCTCAACTGTTTCCTGTAGCAGAGAATTCCACAGATTCACCACTCTCTGTGTGAAGAAGTTTTTCCTCATCTCAGTCCTAAAAGGCTTCACCTTTATCCTCAAACTGTGACCCCTCGTTCTGGACTTCCCCAACATCGGGAACAATCTTCCTGCATCTAGCCTGTCCAATCCCTTTAGGATCTTATACGTTTCAATAAGATCCCCCCTCAATCTTCTAAATTCCAGTGAGTATAAGCCTAGTCGATCCAGTCTTTCATCATATGAAAGTCATGCCATCCCAGGAATCAATCTGGTGAACCTTCTTTTTACTCCCTCTATGGCAAGAATGTCTTTCCTCAGATTAGGGGACCAAAACTGCACACAATACTCCAGGTGTGGCAACACACATCAAAGTTGCTGGTGAACGCAGCAGGCCAAGCAGCATCTCTAGGAAGAGGCACAGTCGACGTTTCAGGCCGAGACCCTTCGTCAGGACTATCTGAAGGAAGAGTGAGTAAGGGATTTGAAAGTTAGAGGGGGAGGGGAAGATCCAAAATGGTAGGAGAGGACAGGAGGGGGAGGGATGGAGCCAAAAGCTGGACAGGTGATAGGCAAAAGTGATACGAGAGGATCATGGGACAGGAGGTCCGGGAAGAAAGACGGGGCGGGGTTAGGATGGGCAAGGGGTATATTCAGAGGGACAGAGGGAGATAAAGGAGAGACCTAATCAGTTCCGCTCTACCACCACTCTGCTCCGTCTAGCGGAATTAGTCCTTACTCTTAATAATTTCTCCCTTGGCTCCTCCCAATTCCTCCAAACTAAAGGTGTAGCTATGGGCACCCGTATGGGTCCTAGCTATGCCTGCCTTTTTGTTGGGTTTGTGGAACAATCTATGTTCCGTGCCTATTCTGGTATCTGTCCCCCACTTTTCCTTCGCTACATCGACGACTGCATTGGCGCTGCCTCCTGCACGCATGCAGAACTCGTTGACTTTATTAACTTTGCCTCCAACTTTCACCCTGCCCTCAAGTTTACCTGGTCCATTTCCGACACCTCCCTCCCCTTTCTAGATCTTTCTGTCTCTGTCTCTGGAGACAGCTTATCCACTGATGTCTACTATAAGCCTACTGACTCTCACAGCTATCTGGACTATTCCCCTTCTCACCCTGTCTCTTGCAAAAACGCCGTCCCCTTCTCGCAATTCCTCCGTCTCTGCCGCATCTGCTCTCAGGATGAGGCTTTTCATTCTAGGACGAGGGAGATGTCTTCCTTTTTTAAAGAAAGGGGCTTCCCTTCCTCCACTATCAACTCTGCTCTTAAACGCATCTCCCCCATTTCACGTACATCTGCTCTCACTCCATCCTCCCGCCACCCCACTAGGAATAGGGTTCCCCTGGTCCTCACCTACCACCCCACCAGCCTCCGGGTCCAATATATTATTCTCCGTAACTTCCGCCACCTCCAACGGGATCCCACCACTAAGCACATCTTTCCCTCCCCCCGCTCTCTCTGCATTCCGCAGGGATCGCTCCCTACGCGACTCCCTTGTCCATTCGTCCCCCCCATCCCTCCCCACTGATCTCCCTCCTGGCACTTATCCGTGTAAGCGGAACAAGTGCTACACATGCCCTTACACTTCCTCCCTTACCACCATTCAGGGCCCCAAACAGTCCTTCCAGGTGAGGCAACACTTCACCTGTGAGTCGACTGGGGTGATATGCTGCGTCCGGTGCTCCCGATGTGGCCTTTTATATATTGGCGAGACCCAACGCAGACTGGGAGACCGCTTTGCTGAACATCTACACTCTGTCCGCCAGAGAAAGCAGGATCTCCCAGTGGCCACACATTTTAATTCCACATCCCATTCCCATTCTGACATGTCTATCCACGGCCTCCTCTACTGTAAAGATGAAGCCACACTCAGGTTGGAGGAACAACACCTTATATTCCGTCTGGGTAGCCTCCAACCTGATGGCATGAACATCGACTTCTCTAACTTCCGCTAGGCCCCACCTCCCCCTCGTACCCCATCTGTTACTTATTTTTAAGCACACATTCTTTCTCTCACTCTCTTTTTTCTCCCTCTGTCCCTCTGAATATACCTCTTGCCCATCCTCTGGGCGCCCCCCCCCTTGTCTTTCTTCCCGGACCTCCTGTCCCATGATCCTCTCGTATCCCCTTTTGCCAATCACCTGTCCAGCTCTTGGCTCTATCCCTCCTCCTCCTGTCTTCTCCTATCATTTTGGATCTCCCCCTCCCCCTCCAACTTTCAAATCCCTTACTCACTCTTCCTTCAGTTAGTCCTGACGAAGGGTCTCGGCCTGAAACGTCGACTGTGCCTCTTCCTAGAGATGCTGCTTAGCCTGCTGCATTCACCAGCAACTTTGATGTGTGTTGCTTGAATTTCCAGCATCTGCAGAATTCCTGTTGTTTGGTGCTCCCGATGTGGCCTTTTATATATTGGCGAGACTCGACGCAGACTGGGAGACCGCTGTGCTGAACACCTACGCTCTGTCCACCAGAGAAAGCAGGATCTCCCAGTGGCCACACATTTTAATTCCACATCCCATTCCCATTCTGACATGTCTATCCACGGCCTCCTCTACTGTAAAGATGAAGCCACACTCAGGTTGGAGGAACAACACCTTATATTCCGTCTGGGTAGCCTCCAACCTGATGGCATGAACATCGACTTCTCTAACTTCTGCTAATGCCCCACCTCCCCCTCGTACCCCATCTGTTACTTATTTTTATACACACATTCTTTCTCTCACTCTCCTTTATCTTCCTCTGTCCCTCTGAATATACCCCTTGCCCATCCTACCCCCGCCCCGTCTTTCTTCCCGGACCTCCTGTCTCATGATCCTCTCGTATCACTTTTGCCTATCACCTGTCCAGCTCTTGGCTCCATCCCTCCCCCTCCTGTCCTCTCCTATCATTTTGGATCTTCCCCTCCCCCTCTAACTTACAAATCCCTTACTCACTCTTCCTTCAGATAGTCCTGACGAAGGGTCTCGGCCTGAAACGTCGACTGTGCCTCTTCCTAGAGATGCTGCTTGGCCTGCTGTGTTCACCAGCAACTTTGATGTGTGTTGCTTGAATTTCCAGCATCTGCAGAATTCCTGTTGTTTGCGTTTAAACTCCATGTGTGGTCTCACCAAGGCCTTGTACAACTGCAGTAGTACCTCCCTGCTCCTGTACTCGAATCCTCTCGCTATAAATGCCAGCATACCATTCGCCTTTTTCACCACCTGCTGTACCTGCATGCCCACTTTCAATGACTGGTGTATAATGACACCCAGGTCTCGTTGCACCTCCCGTTTTCCTAATTGGCCAGCATTCAGATAATAATCTGTTTTCCTGTTTTTGCCACCAAAGTGGATAACTTCACATTTATCCACATTAAATTGCATCTGCCATGAATTTGCCCACTCACCTAACCTATCCAAGTCACCCTGCATTCTCTTAGCGTCCTCCTCACAGCTAACACTGCCGCCCAGCTTCGTGTCATCTGCAAACTTCGAGATGCTGCATTTAATTCCCTCATCTAAGTCATTAATATATATTGTAAACAACTGGAGTCCCAGCACTGAGCCTTGCGGTACCCCACTAGTCACCGCCTGCCATTCTGAAAAGGTCCCGTTTATTCCCACTCTTTGCTTCCGGTCTGCCAACCAATTCTCTATCCACATCAATACCATACCCCCAATACTGTGTGCTTTAAGTTTGCACACTAATCTCCTGTGTGGGACCTTGTCAAAAGCCTTTTGAAAATCCAAATATGCCACATCTACTGGTTCTCCCCTATCCACTCTACTAGTTACATCCTCAAAAAATTCTATGAGATTCGTCAGACATGATTTTCTACCTTTTTCAAATTTTACTAATCAATTTGCCTGATTTTACAGAAAGCGAAAACTGAGTTATAAATTGCATCACCTGAGCAGTCACTGGTTCCAAAAGACTGCCGATTGCCAGCAGTCCAATATTTCAGAGTACTCCTAATGACGGTTTGTGTCATTTCCATAAAGACTGCCAAAGTGATTCCTGGCAGTTATGTTTCTACACTTCAATTAGACTCCAAGCTCTGTCCCAAATGCTGTAAAACCAAATATGCATTTGCCACTAATAAAACAATCTGTCAGAAAATTGACAAATTTTTAATAAGTAGATTCAAATCGAACGTGATATATCAATTCCAGGCATAGATGCGAATATGAAGATATAAAATCACTATCAGAGAAATTAGCTTTCGATGGTGACACAAAACAAGTGATAAAGATTTGTCAGACTCAATCAGTTAATGAAAAAGAAAATTAGGAGGCATGTAAAATAGGCTGATTCAGGAACAGCTATTTTACAATACAACTGAAGCACAAATTCACACTCGAGTTGGTTGAGTCCCCAATGCTTATCAAGCAGGAAAGAAATTATAAAACAAAGCTAGCGTCTGCTAGCCTCACAAATTTAAAAAAATTGAAAGTAAATTTTACTATCAAAGTACATATATCACCACATACAACCCTAATATTCATTTTCTTGTGGACATACTCAGCAAATTTATAGAATAGATTTTTTTTAGCCAGAGAGTGGTGAATCTGTGGAATGCTGTGCCCCAGACTGGGGTGGAGGCCAAGTGTGTGGGTATATTCAAAGCAGAAGTTGATAGATTCCTGATTAGTCAGGGCATCAAGGGATGTGGTGAGAGGGCAGATATATGGGGTTGACTGGGTTCTGGGATCAGCCATGATGAAATGGCAGAGCAGACTCGATGGGCTGAATGGCCCAATTCTACTCCTATGTCTTATGGTTTTATGGTCTTAATAGTAATTATAACAGGATCGATGAAAGATCACCCAGAGTGCAGGAGACAACAAATTATGCAAATACAAACATAAATAAATACAGTAGCAATAAATAACAAGATAAAGAGCCCTTAAAGTGAGATCATTGGTTGTGGAAACATCTCAATGGATGGACAGGTGAGTGTAGTTATCCCACTTTGTTGAAGAGTCTGGTGGTTGAGTGGTAATAACCGTTCTTGAACCTGGCGGTGAGTCCAGAAGACCTTGTACTTTTTTTCCTGATGGCAGCATCGAGAAAGGAGCATGGCCTGGGTGGTGAGGATCTCCGATGATGGATGCTGCTTGGAGAGGGTTCAGAGAATGATTCCAGGAATGAAAGGGTTACCGTATGAGGAACGTCTGGCAGCTCTTGGGCTGTATTCCCTGGAGTTCAGGAGAATGAGGGGGCATCTCATAGAAATATTCCAAATGTTAAAAGGCCTGAACAGATTAGATATGGCAAAATTATTTCCCATGGTAGGGAGTCCAGGACAAGAGGGCATGACTTCAGGATTGAAGGATGTGCATTTAGAATAGAGATGCAGAGAAATTACTTCAGTCAGAGTGGGTTAGTCTGTGGAATTTGTTGCCACAAGAAGCTATGGAGGCCAAGTCATTGGGTGCATCTAAGGCAGATTATTGATCTGCCTTAAGGTAGGTTATTGATTAGCCAGAATATCAAAGGGGAGTGGGGATGACTGGGTGAATTAGATCAGCCCATGATTGAATGGTAGAGCAGACTCGATGGGCTGAATGGCCTACTTCTGCTCCTATATCTTATGGTCTTAACATAAACTCCATAAGAAAAACCATTTGATAATATCACCAAATGGTTTAAAGTGAACTGAAAAATTCTCTACCTGCCACCTGGTGACCAAAAGGAACAGAGAGACAGTGACTTTGACTGAATAGCCAAGAGATAAGAATAGAATTTCCACTCTCTCCAACCATTCTCTGATACACCCACAATGCAGAGCTTTGGCCAAGTACCTGATATGGCACTGCAAAATTTATTTCTTTTTATTTTAAGCATAAAATAGATAATACTTCGAGCAAAACCAAGAAAATTAGCAGCACAGATTGGACATAAGACCCCAGATGCTAGAGTCTCGAGCAAATAACAAATTACTGGACGAACTCAGCATGTCAGGCAGCATCTGCTAAGGGAGAGAGATGGTTGATGGTCAATATTTTGGGTTGAGATCCTGCAACTGAGCCGGCAGGAGCTGGTAGACATTTTTGGTTAACACCCAACATCGGTCTGGGTAGCACAGCTGAGTTAGGATATCTGTATATTAGTCCAAGAGTTTAAACAAATCTCTGAGTGGATAATCAATAAGGCTGGAGGCAACTTGGTTTAACTATTGCTTTCCAGGATTATCCCCAAACACCTTCTGGTTGAAAGAAAACTGATCAAATGATTGTTGCTTCAATGGCTCAGAAACACATTTTGAATTGATAGCAAATGTAGGAAAAGATACAAGTTGAACACCAGTGTTTATTTGATTTGGGGTGTGGCTTTGGAATGCAGAACTGAAGATCTATTAAGAAGTCCCTTTTAGGTTTCAGCCTGGCCTATCTGTTATTATGAAGACACATCAGAATTATTATTATATCATCACAAACCCAGACTCTAAAACCTTGCAATTCTTAGGGATGATTGCAAATGAATGATCTTGTACAACTGGCATCTACTTCCAAATGGAGTTGACTGACCAGACTGAGCCAAGTGTACTCATCACTCATCCAGCTTAATGAAGAATCTGACAGAAAATAGAACCCTCCTAGGATTGATAATAGGCAACAACATTTCTGAAAGGTGCAATGCATTGTTACATAGATATGTCATTAATGGGTTATACAATGATGAGGATTGAATTCAGTTATTAAGTTCTACTGAATGTATTCACTGTTATGATGTGCATTGCAAGGGCATGGTGTAATTAACTACAATGGCGGGGAAAGGCAAATACAGTGTGCCAATATGTATGAGAGACGTTTGAGAAAATTCCACTGGAGTAGTTAGCCAAGATTGTCTCCATAAGACCATAATATCATAAGAAATAGGAATAGAATTAGTCCATTTTGTCCATCAAGTCTGCTCCTCCATTTCTTCATGGCTGATCCATTTCCATCTCAGCCCCAGTTTACTACCCTCTAACCGCAAGCCTTCATGTCCTGACTAATCAAGGATCTATCAACCTCTGCCTTAAATATGCCCAATGACTTGGCCTCCACAGCTGCCTGTGCCAACGAACTCCACAGATTCACCACTCTCTGGCTAAAGAAATTCCTCCTCATCTCCGTTCTCTCTATTGTCACTCTATTCTGAGGCTGTTTTCGCTGGGAGTGCCCCCACCAAAGGAAACATCCACTCTACCAGGGCCTTACAAAATTTGATTAAGTCTCATTTTTGACCACAACTCCTAAATTACTTATTTTGCTGTCTAGAAATGTGAAAACATCCGATGCCCCATAGCAGGTCCCCTTCACGTCACACATTATTCTGACTTGGAAATCTCTCGATGTTCCTTTATCACACTGGGAAAGTATCATCACCAAAACACTGGAGAGAACAGAGAAAGCAGCTTACCAACACCTTTGCAACAACATTTCACACTCTCCTCCTGATGGCATATCCTAGAAACTACTAACAAACATATTTGCAATGTGAGGCATGTCATTGAAAACTGCTACTAGATTTTCTCCTTTCTTAAATAGAAAACTCAGACCAAAATTATTCTGAACTATAGCATCCTTTGCTCTGCTCCACTTGAACTAACTTTAGTAGAAAAGACATCTTCGAACTGCTGAATTTGGGGAATCTGCAAATCACAGAATAGGATCGTGGAACTGCTCTGGCATTTGCAAGGAGCCATTAAACTATTGATTTCATCCAACGCATGGCAGAGCAAAGCTTTTAGTTCCATTCACCCACCCTCCCCCATTGCCTGGCAAAATATGCTGATCATTGTTCCTGCTGGATTCATGAATGTATCCCAACGGATAAATTTGCAGCACATTGATGCTATCGTCAGTATTCAGTACTTTAATAAAAATGTTCAACAAAACAACAAAAAGAACTTGTAATGAGTGATGTAAATGTTGATAGTGGCACTTTTTATAATTGATTTGAATTATGTCCAAATGCTGAATTAGAAAAAGCCTCACAATGTATTGTTAAAGTATGCAGTGTTGAGCAAGGCCCTGCAAGCGTACACAGGCAATTAGATGCTGGCACCAATTCTTCTCTTTTGCCTTTATCACTCATTGAAACCCTGACAGATCTGTTGCCACAAGCAGAGATCATTCTATGTCTATCCCCTATCTAATAGGATGATATAATTGTAACAAGTTTCTACACAATTATGCATTTAAATCACCTCATACATATTTATTCAGCTTGAAAACACAATCTTTGCAACGAATATATTTTCCCACCTTACTACTTCATTTTAACACTGATGAAAAAAACAAACCATTTAAAGAAAATTACAAAATCTGGTTAAATTTGGGGGCATTCAACAATTTCTTTTTAATATCACAGCTAACTACGAGGAAAGCACGGTAGTGTCTTTACTTGCTTAGGAGTTTGTGAAGATTTGGCATGATCTCTGTTATGGTTTTATTGAGAATGCCTGCAAGAAAATGGATCTCAGGGTTGTGTTTGTTGGTATATAGGTAGTTTGATAATAAATTTACTTTGAACTTTTGATCAATTTCCTTATTAGTGGTCTCTCAATGAATGTGAGAAACATGATGTTAATTTTATCCACTTTAACAATCTTACCACACACAACTCATTCATAGTGGGTGAATTTCTTGTCACATCACTTCTTTAAATAACAGTTCTTCCTTAGCAGAGTTCCTATTAGCAGCTATGCCTGACTTGAGGTTCAGTACACAATACAAACAGATGATGCCACAGTCCCAGTGTACGAGAAGATACCGCACCAGTACTACTGCTGCATTCTACCTTTTAAGCTTGTTAATGCTGCAAGACTATGGATGTTCCAAACTCATGTCAAAGTTTTTCCTGAAAAATCTTAAAGTTAAAAGTGCAAGAAATTCTTGAGGAGGGGTCCCAGCCTGAAACATCGATGGTTTATTCATTTCGAAGGACGCTGCCTGCCCTGCACAGCTCCTCCAGCATTCTATGTGTGCTGCTTACAAATTCAATATTGTCTGCTTTTTAACATTATTAAATAAATTATTCTACACGTACATTGGAATTCATTATTCCAGTTGTCTGGTCATACCGAACATCTCTAACATCAGAAATAATAAAGCTGCCTGATGACCAATACCAGTCTATGAGAGTGAGATAGCGAACAGACATGCTAGAGTTAAGCAGCTGGCTGCAGAATCTGTGTCTTATGCAACCAAGCAATTTTAGCGTTTTCATTAATCAGGAGCCATTAACTTCCTTGGTAGGTTTAAGGTCATTGAAAAAAATCGCAACCAGTGTGAAACAGACTAGAATTATGTTAGCTTCTCAAGAGTGGCTTTTGCTTGACATGAAGTGCATTTTAGTTCTTTGGATAATGCATTTTACTGTAAATGCTACTGACAGGATAGAGAATGGATGTCTGGTGTAGAAATTCCAAGTAATAGGAAGTCTTAGTCCTACTGTCAGATGCAATGTTAATTTCAACACTTATCCACAGGAAACACAAATTACATTGGAAGTGGCCAGTTGTGAGTTTTGACCTGCCCTGCGCTTCTTCGTGCATATACAATTAAGCATCCTCCCTTCAAAAAATATTCCATAAGGTTAACAATATTCCAATATCACCTTTGTAGTGCAGATAGCCAGCAAATGTAATTGCAAGTGGCATGACATAAACAGACGTAAGTATGAAATAAGAAAACGTGATCAGCATTTCATCCCTGAACAGCTTTTACATGTTTGAAACAATGGCAGAGAGCCGAATAAGAGCATAATTAATTTGTTAAATAGAGTGGCCAAAGGAATTTGCTGAGTATAAATTTCATGCAAATAAGACAGGAAATGCAAATTAATTTAAACCAATGTTTCCCAAATTTTTTTACCCCAACATCTCCCTAAAGCACTTCCATACTTGCCAATGCCCTTCATAGGCACAGTACATTTTCGGGCACCCCTACTGTGTAAAAACATTTCTTCCGTATGCTAACATGAGGAAAATGATTCTGCTTTAAGTTTTTACTTGTTTTTGATCCTTGTGATACTTGAGCTTGATGGTTTTTAGAAAGAGTTGAAATATCTGGTTCAAGTTGTGACAACAAAAACCTTAAGTCCCCATGCATAACGATGTCCAAACAGGTTCTGTTTATTCTGAGTATGTGGTCACTGCACTGAAGCCTTTTTCAACAAGGTAGGAGCTTGGAAATGCAATGAAGAGCAGTTTGGGCCTTCTCGAAAGACCAGGAAACTTCGTATGACAATGTAGGCACATACCACAAAAGCTGACAATGTTGAAAAGCTTTCTTCCTCTCTTCCTGTTCTTCCACCTTACAAAGAAATGGGTTCCTTGCAGCAATTCTGAAAATCCTTCTTCAGTGACTGCAGATGTAAGCAACACTCTTACAAATTAACATCTGTGAAAGAGAATGCCATAATTTCCATGCAAGGAAACTGCGAGAACATTCTTCTCCCAATGTTTTGCTTATACATTTCCAATTTTCTGATGAAAGTGGTCACTGCACTTTTTGTCTGGATTAAATTGAAATTCTCACCCTGCAGTTTCATATTTAGACTGTTTATTTTGTGATACAGATCAGCTAGGTATGCCACATCTCCAAGTAGAAGTTCAATCCTGTTTCCCAAACTCTTGTTAACTTTTAAAATTTTACTTTAGTGTCAAAAAGATCAAAGAAACATTTTAAGCAGCAGCCCTTTTGATGGCAAATGCATTTCAGTGTGAAGATATAAGCATTCAAACTCTTCATTGTTACCTTGGCATAACTGGTAAATATTCTGCAATTTAATGGATGAGTTTTGATTTTGTTGAGAGCAGATATTACCAGAGTTATGCTTGATAGAAGTCACTGGCTGAGTTTTTTGGCTGCGAGATGTTGACGATGAATTAGACAATGGATTTCAAACAGACTTGGAATTTCTTTTTTCATAAATGCCATTAAACCAGCATGGCAACCTGTCATATACAGTGCTCCATTTATTGCACAAGAAATCATTTTCCGAATCGGAATACTTTTATCCTCAAATTAGATTTTGAGTTTGTCATAGATTGATTCTCCAGTGACATTTGTTTTTAACATTTTACAAAACAGAATCTCTTCATAAACGTTTCCATTTTTGATAAACTGCACATATGCCTCATAGTTGTGCACTGTTGAATAATCCAGTTGTATCACAAATTCTGTTATTTGTAGCTCTGTGCATAGTTGATACCCAACATCTTCACTCATTTCGTCTATAGAAACATAGAAAACTTACAGCATAATACAGGCCCTTCAGCCCACAAAGCTGTGCCGAATATGTCCCTACCTTAGAAATTACCTAGGGCTACCCAAAGCCCTATTTTTTTCTGAACTTCATGTACCTGTCCAGGAGTCTCTTAAAAGACCCTATCGTATCCGACACTATGAACGTCGCCGGCAGCCCATTCCATGCACTCACCACTGTCTGCGTAAAAAATCTACCCCTGACATCTCCTCTGTACCTACTTTCAAGCACCTTAAAACAGTGCCCTCTCATGCTAGCCATTTCAGCCCTGGGGAAAATGCCTCTGACTATCAATATGATCAATGCCTCTCATCATCTTATACACCTCTATCAGGTCACCTCTCATCCTTCGTCGCTCCAAGGAAAAAAGGTTGAGTTCACTCAACCTATTCTCATAAGGCGTGCTCCCCAATCCAGGCAACATCCTTGTAAGTCTCCTCTGCATCTTTTCTATGGTTTCCACATCCTTCCTGTAGTGAGGCGACCAGAACAGCGCACAGTACTCCAAGTGGGGTCTGATCAGGGTCTGACATAGCTGTAACATTACCTCTCGGCTCCTAATCTCAATCTCACGGTTGATGAAGGCCAATGCACTGTATGTTTTCTTAACCACAGAGTCAAACTGCGCAGCAGCTTTGAGTGTCCTATGGACTCGAACCACAAGATCCCTCTGATCCTCCACACTGCCAAGAGTCTTACCATCAATACTATATTCTGCCATCATATTTGACCTACCAAAATGAACCGCCTCACACTTGTCTGGGTTGAACCCATTTGCCATTTCTCAGCTCAGTTTTGCATCCTATCAAGTCCTGCTGCAACCTCTGACAGTCCTCCACACTATCCACAACAGCCTCAACCTTTCTGTCATCAGCAAATTTACTAACCCATCCCTCCACTTCTTCATCCAGGTGAAGTATAAAAATCACAAAGAGTAGGGGTCCCAGAGCAGATCCCTGAGGCATACCACTGGTGACCGGACTCTATGCAGAATATGATCAATCTACAACCACTCTTTGCCTTCTGTGGACAAGCCAGTTCTGGATCCACAAAGCAAAGTCCCCTTGGATCCCATGCCTCCTTACTTTCTCAATAAGCCTGGCATGGGGTACTTTGTCAAATGCCTTGCTGAAATCCATATACACTACATTTACTGCTCTACCTTCATCAATGTGTTTTGTCACATCCTCAAAAATTTCAATCAGAGTTGTAAGGCATGACCTGCCTTTCACAAAACCATGCTGACTATTCCTAATCATATTATGCCTCTTCAAATGTTCATAAATCCTGCCTCTCAAGATCTTCTCCATCAACTTAGACAATAGACAATAGGTGCAGGAGTAGCCAATTCAGCCCTTCGAGCCAGCACCGCCATTCACTGTGATCATGGCTGATCATCCACAATCAGTATCCAGTTCCTGCCTTATCCCCACAACCTTTCATTCCACTATCTTTAAGAGCTCTATCCATCTCTTTCTTGAAAGCATCCAGAGACTTGGCCTCCACAGCCTTCTGGGGCAGAGCATTCCATATATCCACCACTCTCTGGGTGAAAAAGGTTTTCCTCAACTCTATTCTGAATCGCTTACCCCTTATTCTTAAACTGTGGCCTCTGGTTCTGGACTCCCCTATCAGCGGGAACATGCTTCCTGCCTCCAGCGTGTCCAATCCCTTAATAATCTTATATGTTTCAATAAGATCCCCTCTCAGCCTTCTAAATTCCAGAGTATACAAGTCCAGTCGCTCCAATCTTTCAACATATGACAGTCCCGCCATCCCGTGAATTAACCTTGTGAACCTACGTTGCACTCTCTCAATAGCAAGAATGTCCTTCCTCAAATTTGGAGACCAAAACTGCATGCAATACTCCAGGTGTGGTCTCACTAGGGCCCTGTACAGCTGCAGAAGGATCTCTTTGCTCTTATACTCAATTCCCCTTGTTATCAAGGCCAGCATGCCATTAGCTTTCTTCACTGCCTGCTGTACTTGCATGCTTGCTTTCAGTGACTGATGTACAAGAACACCTAGATCTCGTTGTACTTCCCCTTTTCCTAACTTGACTCCATTTCGATAATAATCTGCCTTCCTGTTCTTACCACCAAAGTGGATAACCTCACATTTATCCACATTAAACTGCATCTGCCATGCATCTGCCCACTAACCCAGCCTGTCCAAGTCACCCTGCAGTCTCATAACATCCTCCTCACATTTCACACTGCCACCCAGCTTTGTGTCATCTGCAAATTTGCTAATGTTACTTTTAATCCCTTCATCTAATTCATTAATGTATATTGTAAACAGCTGTGGTCCCATCACTGAACCCTGCGGTACCCCACTGGTCACCGCCTGCCATTCCGAAAGGGACCCGTTAATCGCTACTCTTTGTTTCCAGTCAGCCAGCCAATTTTCAATCCATGTCAGTACTCTGCCCCCAATACCATGTGCCCTAATTTTTCCCACTAATCTCCTATGTGGGACTTTATCAAAGGCTTTCTGAAAGTCCAGGTACACTACATCTACTGGCTCTCCCTTGTCCATTTTCATAATTACATCCACAAAAAATTCCAGAAGATTAGTCAAGCACGATTTCCCCTTCGTAAATCTATGCTGACTTGGACCTATCCTGTTACTGCTATCCAAATGAGTCGTAATTTCATCTTTTGTAACTGACTCCAGCATCTTTCCCACCACTGATGTCAGGCTAACCAGTCTATAATTCCCTGTTTTCTCTCTCCCTCCTTTCTTGAAAAGTGGGACAACATTAGCCACCCTCCAATCCACAGGAACTGATCCTGAATCTACAGAACATTGGAAAATGATTACCAATGTGTCCACGATTTCTAGAGCCACCTCCTTAAGTACCCTGGGATGCAGACCATCAGGTCCCGGGGACTTATCAGCCTTCAGACCCAACAGTCTATCCAACACCATTTCCTGCCTAGTATAAATTTCCTTCAGTTCATCTATTACCCTAGGTCCTTTGGCCACTATTATATCTGGGAGAATGTTCGTGTCTTCCCTAGTGAAGAGAGATCCAAAGTATAGGTTTCCCCCGCCATCTGAAGGTAGAGCATTCCTATGAAACAGTTTGTAAGCCAGAATGTCGTAAAGCGAAGAAGCAATTACCATTAATTTATATGGGAAAATTTTGTGAGCATTCGCAGACCCAAAAATAACCTACCAAATCATGTCAAATAACACATAAAACCTAAAATAACAGTAACATATAGTAAAAGCAGGAATGATATGTTAAATACACAGCTTATATAAAGTAGAAATACTTTTCCACAATCATTGCCTGAACTGTTCTCCATAGCGAAAATCTGACGCAAGTGCCATCAGCAAAAACACGGCGCAAGCGCTCTCGGCAGAAAATCTCACGCAAGCGCTGTTGGCAAAAACACTCTCACCAGTAACCTTTAAGCTATGGAGCTGCCAAATCATACCAAATAACATGTAAAATACACAGCCGATATAAAGTAGAAATAATGTATGTACAGTGTAGTATCACTTACAGGAATTGGGAAGACAGCGCAGAGCACACTGATGATGGTGTGTTAGACTGAGTCTTCACAGGCTGAGTGGTGCAGTGGCCCCCACCCTCCAGGCCGCCGACCGATACATTGCCACGAAGCATGCAGGGGTGCAGCGGTAGCCGGGAGGCACACAGCACATCTTTAAGAAAAAAGCCGAAATAAACAAGCTAATTAAGTAGGTGCCGCCCGGCACGTAATTGTCAGCCCAGATCAGTGCCGATTGCGTCGCCTCTGATCTGGGCCGACAACTACATGTCGGGCAGCACCTAATTAATAAGACCATAAGACCATAAGACAAAGGAGCAGATGTTGGCCATTCGACCCATCAAGTCTGCTCCACCATTTTATCATGAGCTGATCCATTTTATCCTATTTAGTCCCACTGCCCCGCCTTCTCACCATAACCTTTGATGCCCTGGCTACTCAGATACCTATCAATCTCTGCCTTAAATACACCCAATGACTTGGCCTCCACTGCTGCCCGTGGCAACGAATTCCATAGATTCACCATCCTCTGACTAAAAAAATGTTTTCGCATTTCTGTTCTGAAAGGGCGCCCTTCAATCCTGAAGTCACGCCCTCTCGTACTAGACTCCCCCATCATGGGAAACAACTTTGCCACATCCACTCTGTCCATGCCTTTTAACATTCAAAATGTTTCTATGAGGTTTCCCCTCATTCTTCTAAACTCCAAGGAATACAGTCCAAGAGCGGACAAACGTTCCTCATATGTTAACCCTCTCATTCCCGGAATCATTCTAGCGACTCTTCTCTGTACCCTCTCCAACGTCAGCACATCCTTTCTTAAATAAGGAGACCAAAACTGCCCACAGTACTCCAAGTGAGATCTCACCAGCGCCTTATAGAGCCTCAACATCACATCCCTGCTCCTATACTCTATTCCTCTAGAAATGAATGCCAACATTGCATTCGTCTTCTTCACTACCAACTCAACCTGGAGGTTAACTTTAAGGGAATCCTGTACGAGGACTCCCAAGTCCCGTTGCATCTCAGAACTTTGAATCCTTTCCCCATTTAAATAATAGTCTGCCCGTTTATTTTTTCTGCCAAAGTGGATAACCATACACTTTCCAACATTGTACTTCATTTGCCACTTCTCTGCCCATTCTTCCAATCTATCCAAGTCTCTCTGCAGACTCTCCGTTTCCTCAACACTACCGGCCCCTCCACCTATCTTCGTATCGTCAGCAAACTTAGCCACAAAGCCATCTATTCCATAATCCAAATCGTTGATGTACAATGTAAAAAGAAAAGGCCCCAACACAGACCCCTGTGGAACACCACAGGTAACCGGCAGCCAACCAGAATAGGATCCCTTTATTCCCACTCTCTGTTTCCTGCCAATCAGCCAACACTCTATCCACGTATGTAACTTTCCCGTAATTCCATGGGTTCTTATCTTGTTAAGTAGCCTCATGTGTGGCACCTTGTCAAAGGCCTTCTGAAAATCCAAATATACAACATCCACTACATCTCCCTTGTCTAGCCTACTGGTAATTTCCTCAAAAAATTGTAATAGGTTTGTCAGGCAGTATTTTCCTTTAAGGAATCCACGCTGAGTTCTGCCTATCTTGTCATATGCCTCCAGGTACTCTGTAACCTCATCCTTGACAATCGACTCCAACAACTTCCCAACCACCGACGTCAAGCTAACAGGTCTATAATTTCCTTTTTGCTTCCTTGCCCCCTTCTTAAATAGCGGAGTGACATTTGCAATCTTCCAGTCTTCCGGAACCATGCCAGAATCTATCGACTTTTGAAAGATCATCGCTAATGCCTCCGCAATCTCCACAGCTACTTCCTTCAGAACACGAGGGTACATTCCATCTGGTCCAGGAGATTTATCAACCTTTAGCCTATTCAGCTTCCTGAGTACTTCCTCTGTCATAATTGTGACTGCGCACACTTCTCTTCCCTGCCACCCTTGAGTGTCCGGTATCCTGCTGTCTTCCTCAGTGAAGACTGATGCAAAATACTTGTTCAGTTCCTCTGCCATCTCCTCATCTCCCTTTACAATTTCTCCAGTATCATTTTCTATTGGTCCTATATCTACTCTCACCTGTCTTTTACTCTTTATATACTGAAAAAGCTTTTAGTATCCTCTTTGATATTATTTGCTAGTTTCCTTTCATAGTTAATCTTTTCTCTCTTAATGACCTTCCCGGTTTCCTTTTGTAAGGTTTTAAAAACTTCCCAATCCTCTGTCTTCCCACTAATTTTTGCTTCCTTGTATGCCCTCTCCTTTGCTTTAACTTTGGCTTTGACTTCTCTTGTCAACCACGGTTGCATCCTTTTTCCACTCGAAAATTTCTTCTTTTTTGGAATATACCTGTCTTGCACATTCCTCATTTCTCGCATAAACTCCAGCCACTGCTGCTCTGCTGTCTTTCCCGCCAGTGTCTCTTTCCAGTCAACTTTGGCCAGTTCCTCTCTCATGCCACTGTAGTTTCCTTTACTCCACTGAAACACCGACACATCAGATTTCAGCTTCTCTCTTTCTAATTTCACAGTGAACTCAATCATGTTATGATCACTGCCTCCTAAGGGTTCCTTCACCTCAATTTCTCCAATCACCTCCGGTTCATTACACAATACCCAATCCAGTACAGACGATCCCCTAGTGGGCTCAACAACAAGCTGTTCTAAAAAGCCATCTCGCAGACATTCTACAAATTCTCTCTTTTGAGATCCAGTGCCGACCTGATTTTTCCGATCTACTCGCATGTTAAAATCCCCCACAATTATCATAACACTGCCCTTCTGACAAGCCTTTTATATTTCCAGTTGTAATTTATAGTCCACATCCCTGCAGCTGTTTGGAGGCCTATAAATAACTGCCATCAGGGTCCTTTTACCCCTGCTATTCCTTAGCTCAACCCATAAAGATTCTGCACCTTCCGATCCTATATCACCTCTTTCTAATGATTTAATATCATTTCTTACCAATAAAGCCATGCCTCCCCCTCTGCCTACCTTCCTATCCTTCTGATACATTGTGTATCCTTGGACGTTCAGCTCCCAGAGACATGCATCCTTTAGCCAGGTCTCAGTGATGGCCACAATATCATACCTGCCAATCTGTAGCTGTACAACAAGATCATCCACCTTATTTTTTATGCTGCGTGCATTTAAGTACAACACGGACCAGTATTTGATACTTTTTGCTTTGATTTCACTGCAACTTTATTGCACTGCAACTCATCCCAATGGCTACACATTTGCCCCATCACCTGCCTGTCTTTCCTGACATGTTTAGCATGTTTATTTCAGCTTTTTTCTTAAAGATATGCTGTGTGTCTCCTGGCTACCGCTGCATTCTCTGTAAATCGGTATCTGTCTGCGGCCTGGGTGTTGGGGTGGTGGGACACTGGGGTGTCATCTCGTCGTCTGTTTCCATTAGAGCAGGCAGCTCATCTTCTCCTATGACTGCCTGCCTCGATTTCGAAGGTTGAGGTTCGTCGTCTGCTGTGGCTGAGGTGGAAGGCTGGCTTGACTGCTGAGCCTCGTGCATTTTTCTATCATACAGTTCTTTGTAAGCACTCAAACCATCTTGTAAATATGCCCTAAAACGACGTACCTTTTCAAAATTAAAGTCGTACTTTATCACTACTCATTCCGTTTCGATTGTTATCCTTTTTCTTCCAATTGCATCAGCTCTTCATCTGTCAGTTCTTGATCATGGGATGCCAAAACCGCTTCAACATCATCTTCATCAGCTTCCACAAGCCACACTCACTTCGTCCTTACTTGTTCACCACGATCGAAACGCTTAATTATGTCTAGTTTTACACTAAGTGTAACACCCTTACGAGCTCTTTCAGGCTTTTCCGATACCATAGAACTCATCTTGCAAACGGCTGCTCACAGGCTCGTGTTTAAGCAGTGCTGACGAGAATGCCGTTCTGAATTCGGGGGAGAGCGGCTGCTTGGGGCGCACGCTGCCTTTTATCGCGCACTGCTTTTTTCGTAACAGTGGAAACACCTTCTGATAGCGAAAACAGGGTACCAATGTAGGTCTTTCGTAACAGTTAAGTTTCGTAAAGTGAGCGTTCGAAAAGCGGGGGACACCTGTACCTGTTCAACTCGTCTGCCATTTCCTTGTTCCCCATAATAAATTCACCCATCTGTCTTCAAGGGCCCAATTTTGGTCTCAACTATTTTTTCCCTTTTCATATACCTAAAGAAGCTTTTACTATCCTCCTTTATATTCTGGGCTAGTTTACCTTCGTACCTCATTTTTTCTCCGCGTATTGCCTTTTTAGTTATCTCCTGTTGCTCTTTAAAAGTTTCCCAATCCTCTGGGTTTCCACACATCTTTGCTATGTTATACTTCTTCTCTTTTATTTTTACACTGTCCTTTACTTTCCTTGTCAGCCACGGCCTCCCCTTATTCCCCTTAGGGTCTTTCTTCCTCTTTGGAATGAACTGATACTGGACCTTCCGCATTATTCCCAGAAACACTTGCCATTGCTGTTCCACTGTCATCCCTGCTAGGGTATTGTTCCATTGAACTTTGGCCAGCTCCTCCCTCATAGCTCCATAGTTCCCTTTGTTCAACTGTAATACAGTACTGACACTTCCGATTTTCCCTTCTCCCTCTCAATTTGTAGATTAAAACTTATCATATTATGGTCACCTCCTAATGGCTCCTTTACCTCAAGGTCCCTGATCAAATGTGGTTCATTGCACAACACTAAATCTAGAAGTGCTAAGTACTCATTATGTACCTCTGCTATTTCCTCCACTTCCATACACACTTTCTCACTGTCACACTTGATTGGTCCTGTCTCTCACGTCTTATCCTCTTGCTCTTCACATACTTGTAGAATGCCTGGCGTTTTCCTTAATCCTGTCCGCCAAGGCCTTCTCATGGCCCCTTCTGGCTTTCCTAATTTCTTTCTTCAGCTCCTTCCTGCTCGCCTTATAATCATCTGGATCTCTATCATGACCAAATTTTTTGAACCTTTCGTAAGCTATTCTTTTCTTCTTGACTAGAGGTGAACAGCAGGATTGACAAAGCTGCAGCTGTCATGGCCAGACTGAACAAGAGACTGTGGAACAACAGACAGCTGACAAAGCATACAAAGCTGTGTGTGTTCACACCCCTCTACACCAACGAGGTTTGGACGCCACGCAGCAGCTAAAAGAAGAGGCTAAACTTGTTCCACCTACGCTGCCTCAGGCACATCTTGCACATCTCCTGGCAGGACAGAATAACCAACACGGAGGCTCTGCAATTGGCTGACTCCTCCAGCTTCCATGCACTACTCAGCCATGGACGCCTCAGAGGCTTGGGCCAGGTCAAACGGATGGACCAGGGACACTTTGCCAAGGACAAGCCACATGGTGAGCTGAGTGAGGGTTACCGCCCACCAGGAAAACCATGCCTCCTCTACAGGGATGTCGGCAGCATGAATGAAGCTGCAAGAATTGACCTCAACACATGGGAGGAAACAATTGAAGACCTGACAGCATGGAGGGCCAGTCAAAAGCGGTGTACAATGTGCTGAGATAGCAAGATCCAACATGCTCATCAACAAGAGAGCTAGGAGAAAAGCCAGAGCTGCATCACCCAGAGCCCCTTCCTCCTTCACCTGTAACCGTTGTGAAAGAGATTGTCACTCTGGAGTGGGGCTGTACAGCCACTCCAGAAAGTGCAAATAGCCGCAAGTCTACAACCCCAACAACCATCCGAAAAAGTGTCACACCATCCTCTCTCGAGACATGCGGACACCGACATCAAGTGGCCCTGTTACCCCTTCCTTTCCCTGTCCTCATGACTTGCCCATCATCTTTGCTTTCTCCCTCTGGTTCCCCAACTCCTTCCTTTTATCCCATAGTCTACTGTCCTCTCCTATCAGGTACCTTCGGCTTCAGCAATCTGGCTCCCCCAGCTATCACCTCTCAGCTTCTCACATTATTCCCTTTACTTCCTGTCCTCTTCCTAAAACCCAGAGGATGGGCAAGGCGTATAGTCAGAGGAACAGAGGGAGAAAAAGGAGAGAGAGAGAGAAAGAATGTGTGTATATAAATAAATAACGGATGGGGTACGAGGGGGAGGTGGGGCATTAGCGGAAGTTAAGGAAGTCAATGTTCATGCCATCAGGTTGGAGGCTATCCAGACGGAATATAAGGTGTTGTTCCTCCAGTCATCCTTTTCCCCCCTCCCCCTTTTCCTTCTCCCTGGGCCTCCTGTCCCATGATCCTCTCATATCCCTTTTGCCGATCACCTGTCCAGCTCTTAGCTTCATCCCTCCCCCTCCTGTCTTCTCCTATCATTTTGGATCTCCCCCTCCCCCTCCCACTTACAAATCTCTTACTAGCTCTTCCTTCAGTTAGTCCTGACGAAGGGTCTCAGCCCGAAACGTCAACTGTACCTCTTCCTAAAGATGCTGCCTGGCCTGCTGCGTTCACCAGCAACTTTGATGTGTGTTGCTTGAATTTCCAGCATCTGCAGAATTCCTCGTGTTTACAGGTAATCTTCAGTCCATGTTAGTACCTTTTCTGTGATAACAAAGTCTCTTATCTTTTATCTATTACTAAATCAAAGTAAACAACATCCACTGTTTCCCCTTTATGTATCCTACATGCTAACTCTTCAAAGAATTCCAACAGATTTGTCAGTCAATATCTCCCCTCAAGGAAACCATGCCGATTTCAGCCTATTTTATAATGTACTTCCAGGTACCCCGACCCCACCTTTAATAATGAACTCTTAAACATTTAACAACTACTGAAGTCAGGCTAACTCCCTACCACAAGGAAGAGGAGCAACATTTTATATTCCGTCTGGGGAGCCTCCAACCTACTGGCTTGAATATCGATTTCTCCTTCCGTTAAAATCAAATCCCGCTCCCTCCCCTCTTCTGTTCCCCACTCTGGTCTCTTACCTCTTCTCACCTGCCTATCACCTCCCCTGGGTCCTTTCCTCCTTCTCTTATGGTCCACTCTCTTCTCCAATCACATTCCTTCTTCTCCGGGTCTTTGCCTTTCCCACCCACCTTGCTTCGCTTTTCAGCTTCTAGCTATCCTCCTTCCCCTCCCCCCACCTTTTTATTCTGGCATCTTCCCCCTCCCTTTCCAGTCCTGAAGAAGGATCTCAGCCTGAAACATCGACCGTTTATTCATTTCCATAGATGCTGCCTGATTTGCTGAGTTCCTCCAACATTTTGTGTCTGCTACTCTGGATTCCCAGCATCTGCAGAATCTCTTGCGTTTATTCATTTCCATAGATGCTGCCTGACTTACTGAGTTCCTCCAGTGTTTTGTGAGTGTTGTTCTGGATTTCCAGCATCTGCAAAATTTCTCGAGTCTATAACTACTTATAATTTCCTATCTTTTGCCTCCCTCCCTTCTTAAAAAATGGAGAGATACTTGCAACTTTCCAGTCCTTTGGAACCATTCCTGACTTTAATGATTTTTGAAGGATCATTATTAATTCCTCCACATATCAACCTCAGTTATTGTTTCTTCTTCAGATATTAAATCCAATTTCTTTTTGAAGTTGATAATTAGATCTGTTTTCAATATCATGTCTTGCAGTATGCTTTAAATTCCAACCAATTGTGAAAAGGATTTTCCACAATTCACTGCTGGTTATTTCACCAATCACCCTAAATCTGTATTATTAATTCTTTAACATTTGGGGAGAGTAAATCTTGATTTACTCAATTTAACACTTCCATTAGTTAAATACCTCTATTAAATCTCCTCTACATTCTGACGGCTTTACTCTGAACAAGCCTGTCTTCTCTATTCTAGTCACATGTCTGCGATCACTCATTCCATGTTGTAGAAAACCTCTTCCCTATCTCATCCAAAATCTTCGTGCCCTACCTAAAGATATAACATATTCAAACTTTTCTTTTCTATCCTCCTTCTTATAAATCCCATGACACTACATATTTTCTTAACTGTTTAATTAAACCTTTTGCATACTTGCAAAATGTGTGAGAAACCTCACTAATATGCTTCTCCTCATTCACAGAACATTGAACATTACAGCACAGTACAGGCCCTTAATCCCGCCTTGTGCTAACCATTTAACATACTCTAAGATCTATTTAACCCTTCCCTCCCAAATAACCCTCCACTTTTCTATCAGCCATGTGCCAATCTAACATTTTTCCGTATGTATCTGCCTCTACCACAACCCCCAGCAGTATGATCCACACACCCAGCACTCTGTGTGAAAAACTTACCTCTGACACCATCCCCTATAATTTCTTCCAGTCAGCTTAAAATTATGCCCCCTTGTCTCTGAGTTATGTGAAATTAAGTTAATGCATCCTGTAGAGTAAGGAAATACTATGCAGGTTGACAATGCTGGACGTAGTTAGCAGTACACACTAGAGAAAGAGCTCTCTAAAGTACAGAACGGTCACCTGATAATGGGATGTCAGCAGTTCTTAGCAAATCGTAGTATTTGTGGAGAGAGAACTGGAACTATTGTTTCAGCTTGGTAACTCTTCATCAGAACCAGGAAAAGCAAGAAAACAATCATGTTTAATTTGGCATGAATATCAGAGCTTCCTACAAGGGGATCAACCCACGAAAGCGAGACAGTGTACCT
The DNA here is from genome assembly GCF_030028105.1 of Mobula birostris. NCBI lineage: Eukaryota > Metazoa > Chordata > Chondrichthyes > Myliobatiformes > Myliobatidae > Mobula > Mobula birostris. Next base: position 194,446,602 of record NC_092375.1, read on the forward strand.
GGCCAAGCGTTGAAATCCTGTGCAGATGAATGACAACTTCAAACGCTTGCCTCTGTGATCTGAAGTTCCCACCTACTTCAGAAAGGCATCTGTGCCTAGGAAGATCATGGTGACTTGTCTCAGTGAAAACTGTCTGGTAGCAATTACATCCACTGTAATGAAATGGTTCAACAGGTTAGTTATGGAACAAACCGAATGCAGTTGCAGACTAACATGGATCCCTATCTCAAACAAGAGACAATTTGCAGATGTTGGAAGTCCAAGCAATACACACAAAATATTGGAGAGACTCAGCAGGCCAGGCAGCATCTAAAGTACAGTCAACATTTCAGGCCCATACACTTTGATCCAAAATGTCGACTGTATTATTTTCTTAGATGCTGCCTGGCCTGCTGAGTTCTTTGAGCATTTCGTGTGATGTATCCTCATCTGTTTGCTTATCGCCACAACAAGTAGACAGCAGATACTATTACACTGGCTCTCCTCTCAATTCCAGATCATCTAAATAACAGTAGGCATATGCTGGTCCCTTAGAGAATCAGAGTGGACAGCTATGTGTGGAGCCAAAAGAGATGGGGGAGATTCTGAACAATTTCTTTTTTTTTTGGTATTCACTAGGGAGAAGGATATTGAATTGTGTAAGGTAAGGGAAATGGGTAGGGAAGTTATGGAAACTATGATGATTAAAGAAGAAGAAGTACTGGACTTTTTAAGGAATATAAAAGTGAATAAGTCTCCGGGTCCTGACAGGATAATCCCTAGGACATAGAGGGAAGTTAGTGTGGAAATAGCAGGGGCTCTGACAGAAATATTTCAAATGTCATTAGAAACGGGGATGGTGCCGGAGGATTGGCGTATTGCTCATGTTGCTCCATTGTTTAAAAAGGGTTCTAAGAGTATACCTAGCAATTATCGGCCTGTGAGTTTGACGTCAGTGGTGGGTAAATTGATGGAAAGTATTCTTAGAGACAGTATATATAATTATCTGGATAGACAGGGTCTGATTAGGAACAGTCAACATGGATTTGTGCATGGAAGGTCATGTTTGACAAATCTTATTGAATTTTTTGAAGAGGTTACTAGGAATATTGACAAGGGTAAAGCAGTGGATGTTGTCTATATGGACTTCAGTAAGGCATTTGACAAGGTCCCACACGGAAGGGTGGTTAGGAAGGTTCAATCGTTAGGTATTAATATTGAAGTAGTAAAATGGATTCAGCAGTGGCTGGATGGGAGACACCAGAGAGTGGTGGTGGAAAACTGTTTATCAGATTGGAAGCTGGTGACTAGTGGTGTACCTCAGGGATCGGTACTGGGTCCAATGTTATTTGTCATATACATTAATGATCTGGATGATGGGGTGGTAAATTGGATGAGTAAGTATGCAGATAATACTAAGATAGGTGGAGTTGTGGACAATGAAGTAGGTTTTCAAAGCTTGCAGAGAGATTTAGGCCAATTAGAAGAGTGGGCTGAAAGATGGCAGATGGAGTTTAATGCTGATAAATGTGAGGTGCTACACTTTGGTAGAACTAATCAAAATAGGACATACATGGTAAATGGTAGGGCATTGAAGAATGCTGTAGAACAGAGGGATCTAGGATTAACGGTGCATAGTTCCCTGAAGGTGGAATCTCATGTGGATAGGGTGGTGAAGAAAGCTTTTGGTATGATGGTCTTTATAAATCACAGCATTGAGTATAGGAGTTGGGATGTAATGTTGAAATTGTTCAAGGTATTGGTGAGGCCAAATTTGGAGTATTGTATACAGTTCTGGTCACCAAATTATAGGAAAGATGTCAACAAAATAGAGAGAGTACAGAGAAGATTTCCTAGAATGTTACCTGGGTTTCAGCACCTAAGTTACAGAGAAAGGTTGAACAAGTTGGGCTTTATTCTTTGGAATGTAGAAGGTTGAGGGGGGACTTGATAGAGGTATTTAAAATTATGAGAGGGATAGAGAGAGTTGACGTGGATAGGCTTTTTCCATTGAGAGTGGGGGAGATTGAAACAAGAGGACATGAGTTGAGGGTTAAAGGGCAAAAGTTTAGGGATAACATGAGGGATAACTTCTTTACTCAAAGAGTGGTAGCTGTGTGGAACGAGCTTCCGGCTGAAATGGTTGAGGCAGGTTCGATGTTGTCGTTTAAAGTTAAATTGGATAGCTATATGGACAGGAAAGAAATGGAAGGTTATAGGCTGAGTGCAGGTTGGTGGGACTAGGAGAGGGTAAGAGTTCAGCACGGACTAGAAGGGCCGAGATGGCCTGTTTCCATGCTGTAATTGTTTTATGGTTATATGCTGTTCACTGACTACGATTCAGTGTTAAATGTCAAGTTCCAAGATGTGGACCTCAGTATCTCCTTTCACAATTGGATCCTTGACTTCCTCATCAAAACACCTCAATCAGCATGGATTGGTAACAGCAAAGGCCAAAGGCCAATAAATTCATGTTAACATTCAGTATTACAGTGGAATAAATGGAGTTACAAGGACCTGAGAGAAAAGCTGGCCAAAGCTGGAAGGGAACACTAGCAAGGATGAGGGCAGAACAGCAATGGCTGGAATTTCTATGATCAATTTGGAAGGGGCAGGATAGATACATCCAAAAGATGAAGTATTCTAAAGGGAGAATAAGGCAACCATGGCTGACAAGGGAAGTCAATGCAGCATAAAAGCAAAAGAGAGGGTATATCATATAGCAAATATTAGTGGAAAGTTTAAGGTTAGGGTTGGGCCTAACCCTAACCCTAATATTAGTTGGAAGCTTTTAAAACCATAAAAGCTAATAAAAAGCCATAAGGAGAAAAAAGATGAAATATGAAGATTCAAGATTCAAGATTCAAAAAACTTTATTGTCATTCTAACCATACATCAGCTCTGCAGGGCAGAATGAGACAGCGTTTCTCAGGGGTAGTGCTAATCAATGATATAAAAGAGAATATCAAATGTTTTTTTCTGATACATAAAGAGAGTGGATACCAGACCTCTGGAAAATGATGCTGGAGAGATAGTAATGGGGGAACAAAGACATTGTGGATGAAGTTAATAAGTATTTTGCATCAGTCTTCACTGTGGCACTATGCCACAAATTTAAGAGTATCAGGGGCTAGAAGTGAGTGTAAGGAGAAGGTGTTTGGGATGCTAAAATGTCTGAAAATAGACAGGTGACCTGATGAACCACACCTCAGGTTTCTGAAAGAGATAGCTGAAGAGATTGTCGAGGCATTAGTATTGATCTTTCAAGAATCACTGGATTCTGGAATAGTTCATGAGGACTAGAAAATTACTTATGTCACTCAACTCTTTAAGAATGGAGGGAAGCTGAAGAAAGGAAATTATAGGACAGTTAGTCTGACTTTCTGGTTGATAAGATGTTGGAATGCATTATTAATGACCAGGTGTTTTGGGTACCTGGGGGCACATGATAAAATAGGCCAAAGTCAACACGGTTTCCTTAAGGAGAAATCTTGCCTGATAAATTGCCATTCTGATATGTCCCCATTTTAATTGCACTTTCGACTCTCATTCTGATATCGCTATCCTAGGCCTCCTCTACTGTCATGATGAGTTTACACTCAGGTTGGAGGAACAACACCTTATATTCCTTCTGGGTAGCCTCCAACCTGATGGCATGAACATCAATTTCTCAAACTTCCGGTAATGGCCACCCCTTCACCATTCCCCATCCCCCTTTCCCTCTTTCATCTTATCTCCTTACCTGCCCAAGGTCTCCCTCTGGTGCTCATGCCTGCTTGTCTTCCTTCCATGACTTTGTGCTTCCTTAGAAGCCTTAAGGAGGTTTGGCTTATCACTAAGTACTCCGCCCACAGATACACTGTAGAAAGTATCCTTACTGGATGCATCATGGCCTAGTAAAGCAATTCCAGTACAGAGGGGTACAGAGACTTCAGAAAGAAATGGAGACAGCCTAGTCATGAATAGGCGCAGCCCACCTCACCATTGACAACATCAACGGAAGGACTGGAGACAGCCTAGTTCACCACAGACACAACCCACCTCAGCATTGATAGCATCTACAGAAAGACTGGAGACAGCCTAGTTCAGCACAGGCACAGCCTGTCTTACCATTGACAGCATCTACGGAAGGACTGGAGACAGCCTAGTCCAGAACAGGCACAGCTCACCTCACCATTGACAAAATCTTCAGGAGGATTGGAGACAGTCTAGTCCACCACAGGCACAGCCCGTCTCACTATTGAAGCATCTACAGCAGGACTGAAGACAGCCTAGTCCAGCAGAGACACAACCCACCTCAACATTGACAGCATCTACAGGAGGAGTAGAGACAGCCTAGTCCAGAACAGGCGCAGCTCACCTCACCATTGACAAAATCTTCAGGAGGATTGGAGACAGAGTAGTCAGTCCACCACAGGCACAGCCTGTCTCACCATTGACAGCATCTACAGGACAGCCTAGTCCAGAACAGGCACAGGCAGAAGCAAATGGTGGCCAGATGGAAGGTGCCTTTGAATAACGGGCCTGCTGAGTACAAATGGCCTCTGAAGAGACATAGTAAACAAGCATTGATGAAGCGAGTCGCAAAGATACTTTGTCGTGAGAGTAGGCAGATACTGCAAAGTCCATAACAGCCTCTTGGGAAAAGTGATGTCAGCAGTAAATGACCGTTCACCTCTTTGGTCACTTAAGAAACGATAAGTAAACCTCTGCATGTCAGTAGATTTGTTATCATCTCAAAAACATCCATAAAATGTTCTGGTCAGTACAGTAAGAGAGTTGACCACACCTATAAGGTGATCAGGACAGTCTCTCTCCCGAAGATGGAATCCGTGGAATAAATATATCTCTACTTGACCCAAGAAATGACATATACGAGTGATTCTTAAACACTGGAACACGAGAAATGAATGATCAAACAAATTAATAAAACATTATACACATTACAAACGCCTTTATAAGTGGAGCAATATAAAGTGTTTTCATATACATATTATACTGCACTGAATTTTGTCCAAGTCACCAAAAATGATTGCCAAGGGGCATGACCAATATGTAATAATATAAATGAGCAAAGCAATTTTTTTGGCTTTAAGGGATAGTGGAAGGGAATCCTGTTAAATAATTTAAAGTTATCTGAATAATGAAAAGGGATATTACAGGATGCACAACATTAGACATCATGAAATGGTTGGGAGCACTGGATACAGATAATTCAATGTAGTGTTGAAGAATATACTCCAGACATGGCTGCACCTCCATACAAGTGTTTCTGGTACAGTTACTTCCATGTGTCTGGCACGGATGACCTCACCTGGTCCCTCAATGTCACCTCCCTTAACAAGAAGGCACAGCAGCGTCTCCCCTTCCAAAGGAGATTAAGGTGAGTGAGGATCCCAATCCCTCCCCTTTATCTGAACATAATTTTATAAAAACATCATTGAGAGTATCCAGACAAGTTGCATCTCCATCTGATATGGGAGCAGGTGAGCACTGGACCAGAAGTCCCTACAAAGGACTATGAGAATAGCTGAGAGGATTACAGGGGTTTCCCTACAATCCATCGAAGATATTTATCAGGAGTGCTGCATAAGCACGGAACTTCGTATTATCAAGGGTCCCACACATCCATCCAGAATCTTCTCTGCCTTTCTACCATAAGGCAGGAGACTCTGGTGCATAAAAATAAGAACGGTCAGGATAGGAATCAGTTTTTCCCATCCTGAATTCCCTGCCGCATTGCATTCTAAGTGTCACCAGCCAATCTGTTCAGCAGCTTACAATATTTAATTTATACACTTTACTTTGTTTATTTATGTGTAATTCACCTGTAGATTTTATCCTTACTTTGCTAAGTTGTTGTGTGTTATATGTGTACTGTACTACTGTGCTGTTCATCCTGGTCCAGAGAAACGTCGTCTTGTTTGTCAGAATACATAAGACCATAAGACACAGGAGCAGAATTAGGCCATTCAGCCCATCAAGTCTACTCCACCATTCCATCATGGCTGATCCCGGATGGCACTCAACACCATACACCTGCCTTCTTGCCATATCCTTTGATACTGTTGCTTTCCACAGGTATATAATAAAATGACCAGAAACTTGACTTGATCTGTCTGAAAATGTGGAATATTTCCCAAATGTCCTTTGTTAACAAAAAAAAACCCAAGACAAATCTATTTTAGAGCATATTGTTTTCTCTTCAATCATCAGCAAACTGATGGATGATCTCATCAATAGCACTATCAAATAACTAATCATCAGTAACATTCTCACCAATTCCCAGTTCAGGTTTTGGAAGAAGAAGGGAGATTGAGCTGAGTTGGGAAGAGAAACAAGATGCATCAGGGACTATCAGACCAATACTCATTTGAATTCAGTAGCTTTTGGCTTGCTGTTCATTTGAAAGTTTTAGGGTGGCAGACCTCTAAAATGGTGCTAAAGAGGACTTTAATTTACATTTTGTCCAGAATGAGAAAATAACAGTACGGCAAATAAAGAGCAGAAAGAGTTTCAATAATCTGTAAAGTAAATAGTAAATTGTAAACTGTACTGTCACCCACACTGAGGCACAGTGAAAAGCTTGTCTTGTATTACCATCCAAACAGATCAATTCATCACAACAGTGTATTGAGGTGGTGCCAGGTAAAACAACAACAGAATGCGAAATAAAGTGCTACAATACAGATGAGAGTGCAAAGCAGGAAGACAGTGAGGGACAAGGATTCAACAAGGTTGAATGTGAGGTTAAGAGTCCATTTTATCTTATAGAAGACTATTCAATAGTCTTGTAACAGCAGGATAGAGGCTGTCCTTGAACTACTGGTACATGCTATCAGGCTTTTGTATCTTCTGCATGCTGGGAGAGCGGAGAAGAGCGAATATCTGGGGTGGGTGGGGGTCTTGATTAAGCTAGCTGCTTTACTGAGACAGCAAGTATACACAGTATTCATAGAGAGGAAGCTGCTGTTCATGATGTTCTTAGCTGCGTCTACAACTCTCTGCAGTTTCTTGCAGACATAGGCAGGGCCATTGCCATACCAAGCTGCCATGCATCCCAAAAAGGTCCTATCTATCATGCATTGATAAAAATCAGTAATCATCAAAGATGCTAAATCTCTAAGGAAGATGAAGTGTCGGTGAGCTTTCTTCACCGTGCTGTCAATGTGGCTGGACTAGGACAAGTTATCAATGATGTTCACTCCTAGGACATTGAAGCCCTTATCCCTCTCAATGTCAGAATCACTATTGTACAAAATTCAAAGTAAATTTTTTATCAATGTACCTATATGTCACCATATACAACCCTGAGATTCATTTTAGAACAAAGAACATTAAACAGTACAGCACAGTACAGGCCCTTTGGCCCACAATGTTGTGCCACCCCTTAAACCCTGCCTCCCATATAAACCCCCACCTTAAATTCCTCCATGTACCTGTCCAATAGTCTCTTAAATTTCACTAGTGTATCTGCCTCCACCACCAACTCAGGCAGTGCATTCCACACACCAACCACTCTCTGAGTAACAAACCTTCCTCTAATATCCCCCTTGAACTTCACACCCCTTACCTTAAAGCCATGTCCTCTTGTATTGACCAGTGGTGCCCTGGGGAAGAGGTGCTGGCTGTCCACTCTATCTATTCCTCTTATTATCTTGTATACCTCTATCATGTCTCCTCTCATCCTCCTTCTCTCCAGAGAGTAAAGCCCTAGCTTCCGTAATCTCTGATCATAATGCATACTCTCTAAACCAGGCAGCATCCTGGTAAATCTCCTCTGTACCCTTCCCAATGCTTCCACATCCTTCCTATAGTGAGGCAACCAGAGCTGGACACAGTACTCCAAGTGTGGCCTAACCAGAGTTTTATAGAGCTGCATCATTACCCCGCGACTCCTAAACTCTATCTCTCGACTTATGAAAGCTAACACTCCATAAGCTTTCTTAACTAACCTATCTACCTGTGAGGCAACTTTCAGGGATCTGTGGACATGTACCCCGAGATCCCTCTGCTCCTCCACACTACCAAGTATCCTGCCATTTACTTTGTACTCTGCCTTGGAGTTTGTCCTTCCAAAGTGTACCACCTCACACTTCTCTGGGTTGAACTCCATCTGCCACTTCTCAGCCCATTTCTGCATCCTATCAATATCTCTCTGCAATCTTCAGCAATCCTCTACACTATCCACAACACCACCAACCCTTGTGTCGTCTGCACACTTGCCAACCCACCCTTCTGCCCCACATCCAGGTTGTTAATAAAAATCACGAAAAGTAGAGGCTCCAGAACTGATCCTTGTGGGACACCTCCAGTCACAACTCTCCTATCCGAATGTACTCCCTTCACTACGATCCTTTGCTTTCTGCAGGCCAGCCAATTCTGAATCCACCTGGCCAAACTTCCCTGGATCTGATGCCTTCTGACTTTCTGAATAAGCCTACCGTGTGGAACCTTGTTAAATGTCTTACTAAAATCCATGTAGATCACATCAACTACGCTACCCTCATCTATATGCCTGGTCAGCTCCTCAAAGAACTCTATCAGGCTTGTTAGACAAGATCTGCCCTTCACAAAGCCATGCTGACTGTCCCTGATCAGACCATGATTCTCTAAATGCCCATAGGTCCTATTTCTAAGAATCTTTTCCAACAGCTTTCCCACCATAGATTCTTGCGGGCATACTCAATAAATCCATAATAGAATAATAACCATAACAGGAGAGGGCTTTACCTGTGATGGACTGGGCCGTATCCATTACTTTTTGTAGATTTTCTGTTCAAGGGCAATGGTGTTTCTATACTAGCCTGTGATGCAGCCAGTCAATAGACCCTCCACTACACATCTATAGAAGTTAGTCAAAGTTTTAGATGTCATGCTAAATATTTACAAGCTCCGAAGGAAGTAGAGATACTGCTGTGCTCAGCCCAGGACAGATTCCCCCGAAATAATAACACTGATCCTCCCTGAGGACTGGCTCATGGACCTCTGGTTTCCTCCTCCTGAGGTCAATAATCAGCTCCTCGGTCTTGCTTACACTGAGTAAGTGGATGTTGTTGTGGGCACCGCTCAGCCAGATTTTCAATCTCCCTCCTCTATGCTGATTTGTCACTACCTTTGATTCAGACTCCAACAGTGGTGTCATCAGTGAACTTGATTAGCATGTGTGCAAGCGTACCTTCCTGAAGTCAATATCCAGTTTTCTAGCTAACATTGCAGAAAACGTTGCTGTCATGATATCATGTTTTAAGCTCTCTATCTCCTTCTACACTCTGACGGTATTATTTGAGAAGAGGCGTACTACAGTGGTATCATTTGCAAACCTGTCGATGTAGAGTCAGCACAGAATCAGTTGTGAGTGTGTAGGGCATTGAGAGGGGAGCTGAGGATGCAACTTTGCGGAGTGCTAGCTTGGAGAATAGTTGTGGCAGCGATGATGTTGCTTGTTCTTACTTATTGCCGTATGTTGGTTCCGAAGTCAAGGATCCAGTTAGAAAGGGAGGTGTGGAGTCTCAGGTTTAGAATTTAGAGATGAGTTTTCCTGAAATTATTGTATTGAAGGTGGAACTGTAGTCAGTAAATAATAGTCCAGCATAGGTATCTTTATAGTCCGGGTGCTCAAGGGATGAGTGTGAGGTGAAGTACATGCCATCTGCCATAGATCTGTTTCAGCAGAGGGTGAATTGCAGTTGGTCAATTTTGTTTGGGAGGCTTGAGTTAGTGGTATAGGAAGCACTTAATGATAGTGGATGTAAGACCCACTGGACGATAGTCATTAGGTATGTTGCCTTGTTTATCATACATACCAGAATGATAGTGGTCTTTTCATAGTAGATGCAGAACTCAGATTGAATCAGAGTGAGATTAAAAATATCTACAAACATGTCCACTAGCTTGTCTGCCCAGGACCTAAGGACATGGCCAAGTACATCATCAGGACTAGTTGCTTTCAGCAGACGAATGTTAAAATCCAAAGAGGAAGAGAACAGTGCTGAATCGGGCTCTGGATTGAACTAAGAAAATGTGTTTCATTAAAAGCAAATTTAGCAATTGTCCATAAAATTAGTATCTCCTCTTTGATTTCTGGAATAAGAGAGTTGCTAATGAAGAGAGAATGATTAAGTTTGACTCATAGGCACTAGGGATTAAAAAATCTATCTCCCTGTGACTTCCAAGAATTGGAGAGGAATTGGCAGGTCAAATCTATGTCATCTTGCTGGCAAATCCAGAATTTGGAGTTAGAATAAGGGAAAAGGCACTTAGGATGAAGACAAATAGAATTTCCATCATGGACAGATCTTTAAATGTTTTAAACTTTCTAACTTAACATGTGATGGATGTGCAATCAAAGAAGAGATTCAAGGTTTAAATCCTAAATAAATCAGTAGAAATAGAAATCTGGTGGAAAAGCTGAAAAGGTTCAGGAACAGCCATGATCTCGGATGTTGGAGCAAACTTAGGGAGCCATGTAGCTATCTCCTGCTTTCACTTCCTTTATTTCTAAGTGACGGACATTCAAGAGTCAGTTTGGATGCAATCTTAACATATTCCAATGGACGGTAAAGGAATAGAACCCAAAGTTCTTTCTGCTTACATTACTGCACGTGTGTGTAATACATTGCAGAGAAGATTGACAAGGTTACCAGACTTGAAAAACTTCAGTTGAAAAAAGCTGATGAAGAACTTGATAAAGTTGGTACGAATTCTGGATAAAGTAAGTAAGAAAGTTCAGTTGTCAAAAAATAGACTTAATTGGCCAAAATAACAGATTGTCACGAGTAAAAATATATATTCAGCGAGTTGAATATATCTTTAAGCAGCTTAAAGACAATAAGACCATAAGACATAGGAGCAAAATTAGGCCATTTGGCCCATTAAGTCTGCTCCATCACTTCATCATGGCTGATCCATTTCCCTCACAGCCCCAATCTCCTGCCTTCTCCTCATATCCCTTCATGCCCTGACTAATCAAGAATCTACCAACCTCTGCCTTAAATATACCCAATGACTTGGCCTCCACAGCAGTCTGTGGCAACAAGTTCCAAAGATTCACCACCACTAGCTAAAGAAATTACTCTCATCTCCATTCTAAATGGACAATCCTCTATTCTGAGACTGTGTCCTCCTCTCCTAGACTCCCCACCATAGGAAACATCCTCTCCACATCCACTCTATCTAGGCCTTTCAGTATTTGATAGGATTCAATGAGATCCCCCCTCATTCATCTGAATTCCAGTGAGTACAGGTCTAGAACCATCAAAATCTCCTCATATGATAAGTCTTTCAATCCTGGAATCATTTTTGTGAGCCAAAAGGATAATAGGAACAGGTTTGGTTCAAAAGTGAACTGAATAAATAGTTTATGGTATCATAGGAATTCATATCTTTGGTTTCCAGTTTTAATGGAGATCCTGGTCCTATAAGATTACATGAGTTTCCCTTTCCACATACACTGCCTGGTCTGCTGCACCTTTCCAGTCCATTCTGCTTTGATTTCATGCATTTTTACTAAACAATCTCAAGGAGCAGGTAACAGTTCCCAAAGTCAAAGTCAGACTCTCTTGAACTCTCTGAACTTTGCCCCACGGTTCATACAGGCTGCCACTGTTGAGAAACAGCACATGCACCACTTTGCTGCTCACTGCTACACGTTAGCAAACCATTGCCAAGAACAATCATGGTCATGAGATGCTGATTACCTATGTCATACGACATGGCACATAAACATAATGTTAGGTACAGGAAACTACAAACAATCTACTATTTTATTGGAACACTAATTGTTTTCCTTACATGCAAGTGAGAATGCATGGCTTCGATACTTTAGTATGAAAGCAGAATCCCATGCCAACGGTTAAATTTGAATAAAAATATTTTCCATTTCCTAGGTACATAATCTAAGTTCTTAAAAGAATAACTATATACATTATTAAAAGAATGTCTATATAAATTATTAACATGTGGAGCAAAGTTGAACTTTAACTAGTTTTTTGAGTTCTAGATATCCAAACTTTTATGCTTGGAGGGCCATTTTCAATGAAGAGTCGATAAACATGATGATAAAGCTGATTCTGATATGGGTCTCTATAGTAGACTGAGAGTAGGAAGGGGGCAGGGAGGGGGAATCATGGTTGGGAAAAGGGGAAGGGAGAGGGGAGGGAGGGGGAGGGAGAGGGGAGAGAGAAGAGAGGGAGAGGGGAGCTCAGAAAGACTTTCTGTAATGATCAATAAACCAAATATTTGTAATCGAGTAACCTTGCCTGGTGTCTCAGGGCTGGGCATGCCTGTACCCACGCCACCCCTGCACCTGGCACTCCTTCTCCACCACCTGTCCCAAAGTAGTGGAGCTGGGGAATACATCACTACTTTGTACACAGTAGATCATCAAAGCCAAGGTCCTATTCGGCATGACAAGCCAAGTATTGTCACAAGCAATTTTGACCTTTTCTCATCGTTTGGCTGTCCTTTTATACAAAAACCTACAACAATGCAATGCTAGAAAAAATTTGTAATAAAGGTCTCTGTTAAAATTATCTTGAAATAAAATTGCAGATTTGTCTTCTGGATATTTTGATTACTGCTGAGGATATGTATGTTCAGCTCAACAAGAAAGAGTAAGATTGGCACCTTTAATGAGCTCTCCATGAAAAGTGTGTTTTGCATCTTGAATTAGATGCGCAACTCAGAGATCTGCTTCGATATTGCACTTTGAGATAATGTGAGCTTACAATGTGCAGAATAACTACACCATAGCATTCAAATATTAATCATCCACATTTTAAAAATAATATATTCTGTCCGAATTTTCATACATAAAGTGTGCAGCACAAAGTGTTCATCGCATGTATAGTTGGCCTTAGGGCATCTCATGGACCTTTCATGTTCAGCAGCTGATGTGACTGAGCAGTGACTCACTGATCACCTGCCAGTTGAACCTTCTCTTGCCCTCAGCAGTTCTCGTGGTCCCCATTTCCTCCAAGAACTCCCTCCCTCCTGATTAGTGAAGCCCCAGACATGAATCAACCTTCTGAGCCAAACATCCAGGCTCAATTAAATGTCAAAGGTATGAAAATTACCAATAACTGACAATTTCAAACACTTATAAACACTCAAAGCATGTTCTTAATTTAAAATATTTAAAATTATATTAAAAATCATTAGGACATTTAAGAATTTGGGAAACACACAAAATGCTGGAGGATCTCAGCAGGCCAGACAGCATCTATGGAAAAAAGTACAGTCGACATTTCGGGTCGAGACCCTTCAGCAGGACTGAGAAAAAAAGGCTGAGTAGATTTAAAAGGTGGGGGTGGGGAGGGGAGAGAGAAACACGAGTTGATAGGTGAAACGTGGAGGGGGAGGAATAAAGTAAAGAGCGGAGAATTTGATTGGTGAAAGAGACAGAGGCCATGGGAGAAAGAAAAGGGGGGAGGAGCACCAGTGGGCAGGCAAGGAGATGAGGTGAGAAAGGGAAAAGGGGATGGGAAATGGTAAAGGGGGATGGTGGGGTGGGAGGCATTACTGGAAGTTTGAGAAATCGATGTTCATGCCATCAGGTTGGAGGCTACCCATATAGAATATAATGCGTTGTCCCTCCAACCTAAGTATGGCCTCATCACAACAGTAGAGGAGGTGATGGATGGACATATTGAAGTGGAATTAAAATGGGTGGCCACTGGGAGATCCTGCTTGTTCTGGCGGATGGAGCGTAGATGCTCAGCGAAGCGGTCTCCTAATCTATGTTGGGTCTGACCGATATACAGGAGGCCACATCGAGAGCACCAAACGCAGTAAATGACTCCAAGTCACGAGGAATTCTACAGATACTGGAAATTCAAGCAACACTCAGTCCTGACGAAGGGTCTCAGCCTGAAACGTCGACTGTACCTCTTCCTAGAGATGCTGCTTGGCCTGCTGCGTTCACCAGCAAATTGATGTGTATTAAGTGACTCCAAGTGAAGTGTCACCTCACCTGGAAGGACTGTTTAGGACTCTAGTTGGTAGTGTGGGAGGAGGTGTAGAGGCAGGTGTAGCACTTGTTTCACTTGCAAGGCTAAGTGCCAGGAGGGAGATCATTAGGGACAGAGGAATGAACAAGTGAGTCACGTAGGGAGTGATCCCTGTGGAAAATGGGGGGGCGGGGAGGGAAAGATGTGCTTGGTGGTGGGATCCCTTTGGAGGTGGTGGAAATTTCGGAGAATTATGTGCTGGACGTGGAGGCTAGTGTGACTGTATGTGATGAGATAAAGAACCCTATCCCTGGTAGGGTGGTGGAAAAATGGGGTAAGAACAGACGTGCATGAAGTGGAAGAGATGCAGTTGCAGGCAGTGTTGAGAGTGGAGGAATTTGGGAAAATACTTAAAGAAAATGCCCAGATTTTGCTAGCAAAATAAAGTAGTCCAATACCATCAAACATGGAGGGCCGATTCAGAAGTCCAAGCCACAAACGCAGTTTAAGCACTCTGGATGGGGTGGTGGATGCACCCTGAAGTCATCAACCATATAAAACCACAATACTTTAAAACAAAGGAGAGGAATGAAGCCACTCTGCCCATTGTGTCTGTTCTGCCATTCCACCATGGCTGATTTACTATCCCTCTGGACCCTGTGCAGATTACACAGGAGGAGGTGTTTGCTCTGCTCAAGCAAATCAGAGAGGATAAATCCCCAGGGCCTGACAAGGTGTCCCCTCGAACCCTACAGGAGCCAAGTGCAGAAATTGCCGAGGCCCTAGTAGAGATATTTAAATCATTCCTAGTGACATGAGAGGTATCTGAGGATTGGACGATAGCCAAAGTTGTTCCGCTTTTTAAAACAGGCTCTAAACATAAACAAGGAAATTACGGGCCTGCAAGTCTAACATTAGTTGTGGAAAAGTTATCGGAAGGGATTTTAAGGGATGGGATAAATAAGTATTTAGAGAGACATGGACTGATTAAGGATAGTCAGCATGGCTTTGTGCTTGGTAAGTCATGTCTAACCAATGTCATAGAGTTTTTTTGAGGAATTTATCAGGAAAATGGATGAAGGCAGGCCAGTGGATGTTGTTTACATGGACTTTAGCAAGCCATTTACAAGATCCTGCATGGACTTTAGCAAGGCATTTACAAGATCCCACATGGACTTTAGCGAGGCATTCACAAGATCCCACATGGACTTTAGCGAGGCATTTACAAGATCCCACACGGGAGGTTGTTCAAAAAGTTTCAGTTGCTAGACATTAAAGATAAAGTAAAAAATTGGATTAGATATTAGCTTTGTGGGAGAAGCCAGAGAGTGATCGTAGAGGCTTGCCTCTCTGACAGGAGGCCTGTGGTGTGCTGCAGGAATCAGTGCTGCGTCCTTTGTTGTATGTCATCTATATCAATAATTTGGATGATAACTGGATCAGTCAATTTGCGGATGACACCAAGATTAGGTGTGTAGTGGACAGCAAGGAAAGTCATCGTGGCTTACAGAGGGATCTGCATCAGCTGGAAAAATCGGCTGAAAATTGGCAGATGGATTTTAATGCCTACAAGTGCAAGATTTTGCACGTCAGTAGGACCAACCAGAGTAGGTTTTATATGGTTAATAATAGAGCAAGGGGAGTATGGTAGAACAAAGGGATCTGGGAATACAGATCTATAATTTGTCGAAAGTGGTGTCGCAAGTGGATAGGATTGAAAAGAAAGTTTTTGGCGCATTGGCATTCATAAATCAATGTTTTCAGTTTTGGAGATGGGATACTAACTCCATAATCAAGTTCGCAGACGACACCACAGCGGGTGGCCTGATCAGAGGGGATGATGAGACAGCATACAGGAACAAGGTCCAGCACCTGGCCACATGATGTGCTGACAACAACCTGGCCCTTAACATCCAGAAGACCAAGGGGATCATTGTGAACTTCAGGCATGCTAGGAGCCACACTCACGTCCCCATCTACATCAATGGAGCTGTACTGGAGCGTGTACCAAGCTTCAAATTCCTTAGGTGTCCACATTTCCGAGGATCTCACCTGGTCCCTGAACTCCTTCATCCTGATCAAAAAGGTGCAACAGCACCTTTACTTCCTGTGGAACATCAAGAAAGCTCGCCTCTGTCCCAGGATACTGACTGACTTTTACCGCTGCACCATTGAGAGCATACTCACCAATTGCATCTCAGTGTGGTATGGCAATTGTCCCGTATCGGACCGCAAAGCACTCCAGCGTGTGGTGAAAACCGCCCAGCGGATTATCGGCACCCAATTGCCCACCATTGAGAACATCTACCATAAACGCTGCCTGGGCAGGGCGAAAAGTATTACCAAGGATGCATCTCACCCTAAACATGGACTTTTTACTCTCCTCCCGTCCGGTAGGCGTTACAGGAGCCTCCGCTCCTGCACCAGCAGGCACAGGAAGAGCTTCTTCCCTGAGGCTGTGACCCTGCTGAACCTCACATCACAGCGCTAAGCAGTATTGCACCCATATTGTACTGTCTCAGTACTTTTATATTTGTGTGCTGTAGCACTTATTTTTATTCGCAGTTATTTTGTAAATAACACTATTTGCATTTCTGGTAAGATGCTAACTGCATTTCATTGGTTTTGTATCTGTACTCGGCACAATGACAATAAAGTTGAATCTCATCTAATGTAAATTATGTTGAGATTGCATCAGACATTGGTGAGGCTTAATTTGGAATATTGTGTGCGGTTTTGGTCACCTACCTACAGGAAAGATGCAAACAAGGTTGAAGGAGTACAAAGAAAATTTACAAGGATGTCGCCAGTTCTGGAGGACCTGAGTTAAAAGGAAAGACTGAACAGGTTAGGACTGTATTCCTTGGAATACAGAAAGTTGAGAGGAGATTTATGAGGGGTATAGACAGGGTTAATGCAAGCAGGCCTTTTCCACTGAGGTTGGGTAGTACTGCAACCAGAGGTCATGTGTTAAGGGTGAAAGGTAAAAAGTTGAAGGGGAACATGAGGGGATACGAATTGACAATAAACTGGACTGGTCAAAGAACACTGAGGCCGTCTACAAGAAGGGTCAGAGCCGTCTCTATTTCCTGAGGAGACTGAGGTCCTTTAACATCTGCCGGACGATGCTGAGGATGTTCTATGAGTCTGTGGTGGCCAGTGCTATCATGTTTGCTGTTGTGTGCTGGGGCAGCAGGCTGAGGGTAGCAGACACCCAAAGAATCAACAAACTCATTGGTAAGGCCAGTGATGTTGTGGGGATGGAACTGGACTCTCTCACGGTGGTGTCTGAAAAGAGGATGCTGTCCAAGTTGCATGCCATCTTGGTCAATGTCTGCCATCTACTACATAATGTACTGGGTGGGCACAGGAGTACATTCAGCCAGAGACTCATTCCACCGAAGTGCAGCACAGAGCATCATAGGAAGTCATTCCTGCCTGTGGCCATTGAACTTTACAACTCCTCCCTTGGAGGGTCAGACACCCTGAGCCGATAGGCTGGTCCTGGACTTATTTAATAATTTACTGGCATAATTTACATATTACTATTTAACTATTTATGGTTCTATTACTATTTATTACTTATGGTGCAACTGTAACAAAAACCAATTTCCCCCGGGATCAATAAAGTATGACTATGACTATGACTGTTTATTCAGAGAGCCATGAAAGTGTGGAATCAGCTGCCAGCACAAGTGGGGCATGCAGGCTTGATTTCATCAATTAAGAGAAGTTTGGATAGGTACATGGATGGTAGGGGTATGGAAGGCTAGAGCAGGTCAGTGGGAGTAGGCAGCCTAAATGCTTTTAGCATAGACAATATGGGCCAAAGGGCCTGTTTTGTGTATGTTTCTATGACTCTATGACTCAGACCCATTCTCCTGCCTTCTCCCCATAACTTTGACACTTTTACTAATCAAGAACCTATTAGCCTCTGCTTTAAGTATATCCAATGACTTGGCCTCCACAGCAGTCTGTGCCAATGAATTCCAAAGGTTTACCACCTTCTGTCTAAAGAAATTCCTCTCACTTCTGTTCTAAAGTTACGATCTTCTATTCTGAGGCTGTGCCCTCTGCTCCTAGACTCCCCCACTATAGGAAATATCCTCTCCACATCTACTCTATCATGGCCTTTCAGTATTCGACAACATTCAACGAGATTCCCATTGTTCTTCTAAACCCCAGCAAATACAAGCCCAGAACCATCAAGCACGCCTCATACAGTAACCCTTAGCACACTGGTTATCCGCCCTGTTGGTGTGGTCTTTCACTGACTCTGTTATGTTTATTGGATTTACTAAGCATTCCTGCAAGAAAATGAATCTCAAGATTGTATATGGTGACATATATGTACTTTGATAACAAATTTACTTTCAACTTTGAGCTTTGAGAATCATAATTAACGTTAACAAGCAAGGGTCAGACAGGGCTCGAGAGAGTTTCAAGCTAGCCAGGAAGGAGATGAAGAAGGGAGTTAGGAGAACTTGAAGGAGACATGAGAAGGCCTTGGGAAGTAGGATTATGGAAAACACCAAGATGTTCCGCACGTATGTGAAGAACAGGAGGATGACAAGATTGAGGGTAAGGCTGAGCAGGACACATGGGTCTGAATTCAGAGGCCATAGTAGAAATTCTTACTTTGCTTCAGTATACATCAATGAGAGGGAGCTTGCCAATTGTGAGGACAGTGTAAAACAAGCTGATATGCTGGAACGTGTCGATGTAAGAAAGAAGATGTGCTGGAACTTTTGAGAAGTATTAGAATAATTAAGTTCCTCTGGCTGGTAGTACCATGGAACGTGAGGGAAGAGATTGCTGTGCAATGAGGTTTGTGCCCAAGTTGGCCACAGGCATGTGCCAGAAGGCTGAAAGGTTATCCCTTCATTCAAAAATGGTAAGAGGAGTAACGCTGGGAATTATAGACCAGTGAGTTTTATGTCAGTGGCAATTCCTAGAGACAGGATTTACCAGTCTTTGGAGAAGTAAAATCTGCTTAGGGATAGTCAGCTTTGCTTTGTGAGGGACAGATCATGCCTCATGAGCCTGATTGTATTCTTTGACAATGTGACGAAACAGATTGATAAAGGTAAAGCAGTGGATAGGGTGTATATGGATTTTAGACCATAAGACCATATGATATAGGAGCAGAATTAGACCATTTGGCCCATTGAGTCTGCTCCACCACTCAATCATGGCTGATCCATTTTCTCCCCTCCTCAGCCCCACTTCCCAGCATTCTCTCTGTAATCTTTGATACCATGGCTATACGAGAACCTATCAAACTCTGCCTTAAATACATCCGGCCTCTACAGCTGCCTGTGGTTATAAATTCCACAAATTCATCACTCTCTGACTAAAGATATTTAGAAACGTAGAAACATGGAAAGCCTACAGCACAATACAGGCCCTTCAGCCCACAAAGCTGTGCCGAACATCTACTTCCTTTAGAAATTACCTCGGGTTACCCATAACATTCTATTTCTCTGCATCTCTGTTTTAAATGGATCCCCCTCTATCCTGAGGCTGTGCACTCTTGTCCTAGACTCCCCACCATGGGAAATATCCTTTCCACATCCACTCTGTCTAGGCCTTTCAACATTCAAAAGGTTTCAAGGAGATCTCCCCTCATGCTTCTTAATTCCAGTGATTACAGACCCAGAGCCACCAAATGTTCCTCGTATGATAACCTTTTCATTCCTGAAATCATCCTTGCGAACCTCTTCTGAAACCCTCCAATGCCAGCACATCTTTTCTAAGATGAGGGGCCCAAAACTGTTCACAATACTCAAGGTGAGGCTTCACCAGTGCCTTATAAAGCCTCAGCAACACATCCTTGCTCTTGTATTCTGGATCTCTTGAAATGAATGCTAACATTGCATTTGCCTTCCTCACCACCAACTCAACCTGCAAGTTACCCTTTAGGGTGTTCTGCACAATGACTCTTAAGTCCCTTTGCATCTCAGATTTTTGGATTTTCTCCCCATTTAGATAATAGTCTGCACATGTATTTCTACCAGCAAAGTGCATGACCATGCATTTTCCAATTTGCCACTTTCTTGCCCATTCCCCTAATCTTCCAAGTCCTTCTGCATCCTACCTGTTTCTTCAACACTACCTGCCCTCCACCAATTTTAATATCATCTGCAAACCATCTATTCCATCATATAAATCGTTTATATATAGCATATAAAGAAGTAATCCCAACACCAACCCCTGCAGAACACAGATTGCATGTGTTGCACCTGAACTCGAGGGGGAGCAATATCCTTGCAGGTAGGTTTGCTAGCATGGTTCGGGAGAGTTTAAACTAATTTGCGAGGGGGATGGGACCCAGAGCGATAGAGCATTGAAAGAAGTGCATGGAGTAAAGCCATATCTAATATACAGAGAGGCTTTGAGGAAAGAGAAGCAGAATAAACGGTGTAAAGACAGTAAGGTAGAAGGGCTGAAATGTGTGTACCTCAATGCAAGAAGTATCAGGAACAAAGGTGATGAACTGAGAGCTTGGATACATACATGGAATTATGATGTAGTGGCATTACAGAGACTTGGCTGGCACCAGGGTGGGAATGGATTCTCAATATTCCTGGATTTCAGTGCTTTAAAAGGGATAGAGAGGGCGGAAAAAGGGGAGGAGGGGTGGCATTACTGGTCAGGGATACTAGTACAGATACAGAAAGGGTGGGTAATATAGCAGAATCCTCTTTTGAGTCAATCTGGGTGGAAGTCAGGAACAGGAAGGGAGCAGTTACTCTGCTGGGGGTATTCTATAGGCCCCCTGGTAGCAGCAGAGATACAGAGGAGCAGATTGGGAGGCAGATTTTGGAAAGGTGCAAAAATAACGGGGTTGTTATCATGGGTGACTTTAACTTCCCTAATATTGATTGGCACCTGATTAGTTCCAAGGGTTTAGATGGGGCAGAATTTGTTAAGTGTGTCCAGGATGGATTCCTGTCACAGTATGTGGACAGGCTGACCAGGGGGAATGCCATACTAGCTCTAGTACTAGGTAATGAACTGGGTCAGGTCACAGATCTTTCAGTGGGTGAGCATCTGGGGGACAGTGACCACCACTCCCTGGCCTTTATAATTATCATGGAAAAGGATAGAATCAAAGAGGACAGGAACATTTTTAATTGGGGAAAGGCAAATTATGAGGCTATAAGGCTAGAACATGCGGGTGTGAATTGGGATGATGTTTTTGCAGGGAAATGTACTATGGACATGTGGTCGATGTTTAGGGATCTCTTGCGGGATGTAAGGGATAAATTTGTCCCGGTGAGGAAGATAAAGAATGGCAGGATGAACGAACCAGGGGTGACAAGTGAGGTGGAAAATCTAGTCAGGTGGAAGAAGGCAGCATACATGAGGTTTAGGAAGCAAGGATCAGATGGGTCTATTGAGGAATATAGGGAAGCAAGAAAGGAGCTTAAGAAGGGGCTGAGAAAAGCAAGAAGGGGGCATGAGAAGGCCTTGGAGAGTAGGGTAAAGGAAAACCCCAAGGCATTCTTCAATTATGTGAAGAAAAAAAAGGATGACAGGAGTGAAGATAGGACCGATTAGAGATAAAGGTGGGAAGATGTGGCTGGAGGCTGTGGAAGTGAGCAAGTTCCTCAATGAATACTTCTCTTCGGTATTCACCAATGAGAGGGAACTTGACGATGGTGAGGACAATATGAGTGAGGTTGATGTTCTGGAGCATGTTGATATTAAGGGAGAAGAGGTGTTGGAGTTGTTAAAATATATTAGGACAGATAAGTCCCCGGGGCCTGATGGAATATTCCCCAGGCTGCTTCACGAGGCGAGGGAAGAGATTGCTGAGACTCTGGCTAGGATCTTTATGTCCTCGTTGTCCACAGGAATGGTACCGGCGGATTGGAGGGAGGCGAATGTTGTTCCCTTGTTCAAAAAAGGTAATAGGGATAGTCTGGGTAATTATAGACCAGCGAGCCTTACGTCTGTGATGGGAAAGCTGTTGGAAAAGATTCTTAGAGATAGGATCTATAGGCATTTCGAGAATCATGGTCTGATCAGGGACAGTCAGCATGGCTTTGTGAAGGGCAGATCGTGTCTAACAAGCCTGATAGAGTTCTTTGAGGAGGTGACCAGGCATATAGATGAGGGTTATGCAGTGGATGTGATCTATATGACAAGGTTCCACACGATAGGCTTATTCAGAAAGTTAGAAGGCATGGGATCCAGGGAAGTTTGGCCAGGTGGATTCAGAATTGGCTTGCCTGCAGAAGGCAGAGGGTGGTGGTGGAGGGAGTACATTCAGATTGGAGGATTGTGACTAGTCGTGTCCCACAAGGATCTGTTCTGGGACCTCTACTTTTCGTGATTTTTATTAACGACCTAGATGTAGAGGTAGAAGGATGGGTTGGCAAGTTTGCAGACGACACAAAGGTTGGTGGTGTTGTAGATAGTGTAGAGGACTGTCAAAGATTGCAGAGAGACATTGATAGGATGCAGAAGTGGGCTGAGAAGTGGCAGATGGAGTTCAACCTGGAGAAGTGCGAGGTGGTACACTTTGGAAGGACAAACTCCAAGGCAGAGTACAAAGTAAATGGCAGGATACTTGGTAGTGTGGAGGAGCAGAGGGATCTCGGGGTACATGTCCACAGAACCCTGAAAGTTGCCTCACAGGTGGATAGGGTAGTTAAGAAAGCTTATGGGGTGTTAGCTTTCATAAGTTGAGGGATAGAGTTTAAGAGTCGCGATGTAATGATGCAGCTCTATAAAACTCTGGTTAGGCCACACTTGGAGTACTGTGTCCAGTTCTGGTCACCTCACTATAGGAAGGATGTGGAAGCATCGGAAAGGGTGCAGAGGAGATTTACCAGGATGCTGCCTGGTTTAGAAAGTATGCATTATGATCAGAGATTAAGGGAGCTAGGGCTTTACTCTTTGGAGAGAAGGAGGATGAGAGGAGACATGATAGAGGTGTACAAGATAATAAGAGGAATAGATAGAGTGGATAGCCAGCGCCTCTTCCCCAGGGCACCACTGCTCAATACAAGAGGACATGGTTTTAAGGGGTGGGAAGTTCAAGGGGGATATTAGAGGAAGGTTTTTTACTCAGAGAGTGGTTGGTGCGTGGAATGCACTGCCTGAGTCAGCGGTGGAGGTAGATACACTAGTGAAATTTAAGAGACTACTAGACAGGTATATGGAGGAATCTAAGGTGGGGGCTTATATGGGAGGCAGGGTTTGAGGGTCGGCACAACATTGTGGGCCGAAGGGCCTGTACTGTGCTGTACTATTCTATGTTCTATGTAACACCACTAGTCACTGACAGCCAACAAGAAAAGGATCCTTTTATTCCCAGTCACTGCCTCCTACCAGTCAGCTGAAGCTCTAACCATGTGTAATTTTCCTATAACACCATGGGCTCTTAACTTGATAAGCAGCCTCCTGTGTGGCATCTTATCAAAGGCCTTCAGAAAATCCAATATACAATCTCCACAGCATCCACTTTATTTACACCCAGGTCTCGTTGCACCTCCCCTTTTTCTAATCGGCAGCCATTCAAATAATAATCTGTTTTCCTGTTCTTGCCACCAAAGTGGATAACCTCACATTTATCCACATTAAATTGCATCTGCCATGAATTTGCCCACTCACCTAACCTATCCAAGTCACCCTGCATCCTCTTAGCATCCTCCTCACAGCTAACACTGCCGCCCAGCTTTGTGTCATCCGCAAACTTGGAGATGCTGCATTTAATTCCCTCGTCTAGGTCATTAATATATATTGTAAACAACTGCGGTCCCAGCACTGAGCCTTGCCACTGCCTGACATTCTGAAAAGGTCTCATTTATTCCCACTCTCTGCTTCCTGTCTGCCAACCAATTTTCTATCCACATCAATACCTTACCCCCAATACCGTGTGCTTTAAGTTTGCACACTAATCTCCTGTGTCAAAAGCCTTCTGAAAATCCAAATATACCACATCCACTGGTTCTCCCCTATCCACTCTACTAGTTACATCCTCAAAAAATTCTATGAGATTTGTCAGACATGATTTTCCTTTCACAAATCCATGCTAACTTTGTCCAATGATTTCACCGCTTTCCAAATGTGCTGTTATCACATCTTTGATAACTGACTCTAGCATTTTCCCCACCACTGATGTCAGGCTTACCGGTCTATAATTCCCCGGTTTCTCTCTCCCTCCTTTTTTAAAAAGCGGGATTACATTAGCCACCCTCCAATCCTCAGGAACTAATCCAGAATCTAAAGAGTTTTGAAAACTTATCACTAATGTATCCACTATTTCTTGGGCTACTTCCTTGAGCACTCTGGGATGCAGACCATCTGGCCCTGGGGATTTATCCGCCTTTAATCCCTTCAATTTACCTAACACCACTTCCCTACTAACATGTATTTCCCTCAGTTCCTCCAGCTCACTGGACCCTCTGTCCCCTACTATTTCTGGAAGATTACTGATGTCCTCCTTAGTGAAGACAGAACCAAAGTAGTTATTCAATTGGTCTGCCATGTCCTTGCTCCTCATGATCAATTCACCTATTTCTGACTGTAAGGGACCTACAATTGTACATCTGGCACACTGCTAGTGTCTTGCACAATGAAGTATTTTAGTATAGTGTTTGATAAAGTTTCTATTTAAAAAGTCATGAGGCACAGGATCTAGGGAAAGTTGGCTGTCCACATTCAGAATTGGCTTTCCCATAGAAGGCAGAGGGTGGGAGTAGATGGAGCATATTTTGTCTGGAGATCAGTGACCCGTGGTGTTCCACTGAGATCTGTTCAGGGACCACTGCTCTTTGTGATTTTATAAACGACTTGAATGAGGAAATGGCAGGGTGGGTTAGTAGATTTGCTGATGACACAAAGATTGGTGGCGTTGTGCATAGTGTAGAAAGTTGTTGCAAGTTATAACTGGACATTGACAGGATGCAGAGCTGGGCTAAGAAATTGCAGATAGAATTCAATCCAGCAAAGTATAAAGTGATATAATCTGTAAGGCCAAACTTGAAGGCAGAATACTGGTTAGTGACAAGACTCTTACCGGTGTGAGGAAAAGAGGAACCTGAGGTTCTATGACTGTAGATCCCTCAAAGTTGCTTCAGAAGTTCATAAGGTGCTTGAATGTGTATGGTGTGCTGGCCTTCATTAGTTAGGGGATTGAGTTCAAGAGCCATGGAGTTAATGTTGTGCCTCTGTAAAACTCTGCTTAGACCACATGAAGTATTGAGTTCATCTCTGGTTGCCTCATTATAAGAAGGATATTGAAAATCAGAGAGCATGCAGAGGAGAATTACCATAATGATTCCTGTATTAGAGAGCATAATATGTTGAGCAAGCTATGGCTTTTCTCTTTGGAGCGAAGGAGGATGAGAGGTGAATTGATAGAGGTGTGCAAGATAAGAGGCACCCAGTAGATAGAGAGAACAGCATATAGGTAGAGAGGGGAGGGTTAGAGTGCTGGTGGAGTAGGTTAAAAGGATAAGTTCAAGTGCAATTGTCATTCAAGCATATACATGTATACAACTAAATAAACGTCATAACTCTGGGGCCAAGGTGCAAAACATGGTCACACACAGCACACAGCACCTACATATAATTACAGTAGCACAAAATAATATTAACAGCATCCCAATATTGTGGGCCAAAAAGCCTGTACTGTGTTGCACTGTTCTATGTTCCATGTTAATGGTCATGTTCCAGGGTTCCAATGTTTCAGATGTGATCGAGGCAGAGGAATGAAAGGTGGGGGAGTAGCATTGCTTGTT
The DNA here is from genome assembly GCF_030028105.1 of Mobula birostris. Taxonomy (NCBI): domain Eukaryota; kingdom Metazoa; phylum Chordata; class Chondrichthyes; order Myliobatiformes; family Myliobatidae; genus Mobula; species Mobula birostris. The sequence goes on from NC_092375.1 coordinate 194,472,286, forward strand.
AGGGAAAATATTACAGCAGTGCTCAGGCAGGACAGATTAGAGGGCTTGTCTACTGAGTCCTTATGGGTAGAGCTGAGAAACAGGAAAGGTATGGCCACATTAGTGGGGTTGTATTGTAGACCACCCAATAGTCAGCGAGAATTGGAAGAGCAAATCTGCAGAGAGATAGCAGGCAACTGCAGGAAACATAAAGTCGTGGTGGTAGGGGATTCTATGTTATCCATATATTGATTGGGACTCCCATACTGTTAGGGGTCTAGATGGTTTAGAGTTTGTAAAATGTGTTCAGGAAAGTTTTCTAAATCAATATATAGAGGGACCAACTAGAAGGGATGCAATATTAGATCTCCTGTTAGGAAACGAGTTAGGACAAGTGACAGAAGTCTGTGTAGGGGAGAACTTTGGTCCCAGTGATCATAACACCATTAGTTTCAATTTGATCATAGACGAGGATAGATCTGGTCCTAGGGTTGAGGTTCTTAACTGGAAGAAGGCCAAACTTGAAGAAATGAGAAAGGATCTAAAAAGCGTGGATTGGGACAGGTTGTTCTCTGGCAAGGATGTGATCGGTAGGTGGGAAGCCTTCAAAGGAGAAATTTTGAGAGTGCAGAATTTGCATGTTCCTGTCAGGATTAAAGGCAAATTGAATAGGAATAAGGAACCTTGGTTCTCAAGGGATATTGCAACTCTGATAAAGAAGAAGAGGGAGTTGTATGACATGTATAGGAAGCAGGGAGTAAATAAGGTGCTTGAGGAGTATAAGAAGTGCAAGAAAATACTTAAGAAAAGAAATCAGGAGGGCTAAAAGAAGACATGAGGTTGCCTTGGCAGTCAAAGTGAAGGATAATCCAAAGAGCTTTTACAGGTATATTAAGAGCAAAAGGATTGTAAGGGATAAAATTGGTCCTCTTGAAGATCAGAGTGGTCGGCTATGTGCGGAACCAAAGGAAATGGGGGAGATCTTAAATAGGTTTTTTGCCTCTGTATTTACTAAGGAAACTGGCATGAAGTCTATGGAATTAAGGGAAACAAGTAGTGAGATCATGGAAACTGTACAGATCGAAAAGGAGGAGGTCCTTGCTGTCTTGAGGAAAATTAAAGTGGATAAATCCCCGGGACCTGACAGAGTATTCCCTCGGACCTTGAAGGAGACTAGTGTTGAAATTGCAGGGGCCCTGGCAGAAATATTTTAAATGTCGCTGTCCACAGGTGAGGTGCCGGAGGATTGGAGAGTGGTTCATGTTGTTCCGTTGTTTAAAAAAGGATCGAAAAGTAATCTGGGAAATTATAGGCCAGTAAGTTTAACGTCGGTAGTAGGTAAGTTGTTGGAGGGAGTACTAAGAGACAGAATCTACAAGCATTTGGATAGACAGGGACTTATTAGGGAGAGTCAGCATGGCTTTGTGCATGGTAGGTCATGTTTGACCAATCTATTGGAGTTTTTCGAGGAGGTTACCAGGAAAGTGGATGAAGGGAAGGCAGTGGATATTGTCTACATGGACTTCAGTAAGGCCTTTGACAAGGTCTCGCATGGGAGGTTAGTTAGGAAAATTCAGCCACTAGGTATACATGGAGAGGTGGTAAATTGGATTAGACATTGGCTCAATGGAAGAAGCCAAAGAATGGTAGTAGAGAATTGCTTCTCCGAGTGGAGGCCTGTGACTAGTGGTGTGCCACAGGGATCAGTGCTGGGTCCATTGTTATTTGTCATCTATATCAATGACCTGGATGATAATGTGGTAAATTGGATCAGCAAATTTGCTGATGATACAAAGACTGGAGGTGTAGTAGACAGTGAGGAAGGTTTTCAGAGCCTGCAGAGGGACTTGGACCAGCTGGAAAAATGGGCTGAATAATGGCAGATGGAGTTTAATACAGACAAGTGTGAGCTATTGCACGTTGGAAAGACAAACCAAGGTAGAATGTACAGGGTTAATGGTAAGGCAATGAGGAGTGCAGTGGAACAGAGGGATCTGGGAATACAGATACAAAATTCCCTAAAAGTGTCGTCACAGGTAGATAGGATCGTAAAGAGAGCTTTTGGTACATTGGCCTTTATTAATCGAAGTATTGAGTATAAGAGCTGGAATGTTATGATGAGGTTGTATAAGGCATTGGTGAGGCCGAATCTGGAGTATTGTGTTCAATTTTGGTCACCAAATTACAGGAAGGATATAAATAAGGTTGAAAGAGTGCAGAGAAGGTTTACAAGGATGTTGCCGGGACTTGAGAAACTCAGTTACAGAGAAAGGTTGAATAAGTTAGGACTTTATTCCCTGGAGCGTAGAAGAATGAGGGGAGATTTGATAGAGGTATATAAAATTATGATGGGTATAGATAGAGTGAATGCAAGCAGGCTTTTTCCACTGAGGCAAGGGGAGAAAAAAACCAGAGGACATGGTTTAAGGGTGAGGGGAGAAAAGTTTAAAGGGAACATTAGGGGGGGCTTCTTCACACAGAGAGTGGTGGGAGTATGGAATGAGCTGCTAGACAAGGTGCTAAACACGAGTTCTTTTTTAACATTTGAGAATAAATTGGACAGATACATGGATGAGAGGTGTATGGAGGGATACGGTCCGTGTGCAGGTCAGTGGGACTAGGCAGAAAATGGTTTGGTACAGCCAAGAAGGGCCAAAAGGCCTGTTCCTGTGCTGTAGTTTCTATGGTTCTATGTTTATTTTTATGCTTTATGTTCCATGTTGTGCTTCTAGATTCATGACCAGCTCTAATTGTTTCGAGGCAGATATTTCAGATAAAACAGTGGTGTATGCACACCAACTTTAATCGTCTGCTCACGAGTGCACGTACAAGTATATCATAACATCCCCCTTTTTATCAAAACAAAGAAAAGGAACAATTGTATTAAATTCAATTTCTCTGAAGTCTGCTTTCCAGTGTATTTTCATGGAATTAACTTTCAAAGCATTCATTAATCATGCCTTATGTCTCTTATGCTTGTCACAAATACATTCCACTCATTATTTCCTTTTGTATGAGCATATATACAAAACATAAAACATACTAAAATTCGACTTTGACTTCAAACTACAAACTACACAACCTCAAATAGGACATTGTCCTTCTTTGAGTATAAACATGACATTAAAATACCAAATAGTGTCACAGACTTATTGTGTTCAATTGTTCATGAAATTATTCAATGTGGGACAAAGTCTTCTAGATATTGTGGCCTTTTCACTGTGCGGCCAGAATAAGTTTTTACTGTTTTGTCTGAATCCTGTCGTTTGTTATTTGCATGTTTCAACGTTTGTGCTAGTGTTTGGCTGTGTGTATTTGATGTGGTAGGCACACTGTAGTGTTTGTCATCAGCCTCTGCTAGTGTTTGGCTGTGTGCATTTGATGTGGTAGGCACACTGTGGTCATTGATCTCAGTTGTTTGACCTAGTTTTGACTGTTCATATGTGATTAGCTTTTCAGGCAGTTCCTCAGCCATCTTTCGTAGATGTGTGCAATTACGTCGGTAGATCCCAGAAGGGGTTTGAACTACATATGAACGCTCATCAAGGCGCCGACACACAATTGCTTTCTCCCAATTCTTCTTACCTTGCACCAGGGGTTGCATGCACATGGTATCCCCTTCGGCGAGTGGGGCAAGATCTTTGGCTGATTTGTTGTAATTGTCGGCCTGCTGCTGGATGCGTTGTTCATACGCTCGAGTTTGCATACAACTGTGGGTTCCAGTAAACTCGCTGTTGTAGGCAGGAGCGTGCGTGTGCGGCGATTCATCAACCGCTGGGCAGAACTCGTGCTGAGCCCTTGCGAAGGTGTGTTGCGCTGGTCTAGAAGTGCGAGGTCGGGATCTGCTCGCGATTTGTTGCTCTTTGTGAGGATACGCTTAGCTGTTTTAACTGCTGATTCAGCTTTTCCATTCGCTCTGCTATTTCTGGGGCTGCTACACAAGTGCTCAAAATTCCATTCTCATGCAAATCTGTGAAACTGCGCCGACATGTATTGTGGCCCATTATTACTAACCACTTGTGTTGGGCTACTGTGTCTCACAAAATGAGCCTTCAATTTGCGAATAACGGCTGCGCTGGTAGTATCACAAAGAGGTACCTCAAAGAAATTGCTGTAGTGATCAATGGTGACGAGGTACTCTTTTCCTTCAAATGTAAACAGGTCAGTACCTATCTTTTCCCACGGCCGAGCAGATACCTCATGACTCATAAGCCATTCTTTCTGCTGACTCATTTCATATGTGCGACAAATATCACATGTAGCAATATATTGCTTGATGTCACTGCTCATCCCCGGTCAAAAAAGACATTTGCGTGCGCGTCTGAGGCATCCTTCTACGCCCAAGTGTGACGAATGAATTCTTTCCTTCATTTGTTTTTGCTCACTTTGCGGTACGATGATACGCTCACCTTTGAAGATTAAGCCGTCTTGGAGTGTTGGACTGCGAGTTCATCCCTATAGCTATAGTAAGGTGCGAGTTGCTCTGGTAGCGTGTCACGTTTGCTCGGCCATCCACTGATGATTATACGTTTTAACATCTGTAGTGTGTCATCTTGTGCTGTTTCTATGCGAATCTGCTCTAGACAGTCATCGCGGATTGGTAGGTGAGATAGCACGTTGACTTCGTCAAAGCTGTTCTCCTGGCCTGGAGTACCGCTAACTGCTGGTGATAGCCTCTCCACGAGGTGCATGAGCTTTCCTTGACAGTAGGTGATGTCGGAGTCATAGCTCTGCAGGTGAAGGAGCACTCCCTGTAGGCGCTTTGGTGCCTTCACCAACGGCTTCTTACCTATCATTTCGAGCAGCTTGTGATTGCTGAGTACTCTTGTGAAGCGGCCAAAAGTGTATTGATGAAAACGCTCAAGTGCAAAAACGATTGCGAGCATTTCCTTTTCAATCGCTGCATAATGCATTTCTGTGTCCATTAGCACTCTGCTTTCATATGCAATCAGACGTCCATTCTGGAGGAGTGCTGCCCCTAGGCCTTTGTTGCTGGCGTCACATTGGATGGTTAGCTCTTCCTTAGAATTGTAGTATGCTAACACCAGTGCTTTGGATACCATCCAATTGATCTTGGAGAGAGCATTTTGCTGCTCAGCTGACCACTCTCATGCTACATCTGGCTTTGTCAGCTGGCTTATTGGTTCAAGGGTATCTGAGAGACTTGGTAGAAAACGGCTCAGGTAGTTGACAAATCCGATCAATCCATGGGTGCTGACATGTTGGGAACGTCAGCAACCTTTTTAGGAACAGGCTGAAGTCCCCCACTTGTGATGAGATGCCCCAAAAAGGGTATCTCTGTTGCTCTGAAGACAGATTTGTTCTTGTTGAGCCTGATACGCTGCCCTGCACAACACTGTAACAGCTGCTCAAGTTTCACATCATGATCGGAGATTGCCTTTTCCTGCGTTTCTCCTTTTCCGTACCAGAATGTTGTGTGCGACGCAGATCACTCCCGGTAGTCCTTCCAGCGCCTGGTGCAGCCTGCGCTGGAAGATCTCTGATGAAACGCTGGTTCCAAACGGGAGTCTGAGCCATCTATACCGCCGAAAGGTGTGTTGAAAGTGGTGAGCACGCTTGATTCACTGTCCAATTTCACTTGCCAGAATGCAGAACTCATATCAAGCTTGCTGAAAACCTTAGCCTGGTCAAGATCTGGCAAAATGTCCTCTGTCACCGGAAGGGGGTAGTGTTCTCTCCTCAGCGCTTTGTTCAATGGTCGAGGGTCAATGCATATACGAAGATTGCTGTTCTTCTTCTCTGCAACCGCTAACTGGCTATCCCACCTGGTAGGTTCATGGACTGGAGCTATCACCTTGTGGTCTACCAGTTAGTCAAGCTCAGCTTTTCACTTTCCACTTCATAGCGTGAGGTAGACGTCGTGGGCGTAACACTGTCGGTTGAACTTCCTCATCAATCTGCAGGTGGGCTGCACCCAGAAGCTCCCTGAGTGCATCATCGAACACCTCTGCATAGTGTTCTTCTGGTGTGCATTGTTTTTCTTTAAGTGTAGATGCATGCACCCTGCGAAAGTTGTCATCGTTGACCGTAATCAGCTTCATTTGCTGGCTGGCCCTGCTTCCCAGCAATGCTGTAAAGTCATCAGTGACCACGACAAATTCGACAGAATACTTGCGGTTCATCACGGGGTTACACAATTTCACTCTGCACATCCTTTCTGCATTCATGGTGGTCTTGTTCCACATCATCAGCTTTTTTGTGCATTGTCTTAGTGTGTGGTCTACTCCCTCCAAGTACTTGCGGGGTAAAATGTTAATGCTCGCCATGCTGTCGACTTGGAAGTCTATTGGCTTTCCATTGATGAGCGTCTGTGCGAATACGTCATCCTTTGTCTTCAGACTGTTGACCACCAGTATGACATTGTCGATAAACTCGGTGCTGCTGTCACTGTCGGCTTGCTCATCGCTTCGTGCTTCCACCCCACGCACGGGCTTCTGCTTGTGTACTTTTGCAAAGTGATTTCGAATGCCACACGCCTGGCACACCTGTCCGTATGCTGGGCATTGTTGCTTGTCTCTTGCATGTTCTGTGCCACAGTACTTGCAAGGGTTCCCTTTGCTTCTGTGGCTGTTCAAGGTGCCTTTTGCTCTGGCTTCACCACACGCACTAGCCTTCTGTCCAGGATGCTTTGAACCTTTCTTGTTATTGTGAGCTTTAATCCCATGGACAGTAGTGGACCTGATATCTGCAGCTGTACTGAATGCTTGTAGGTGTGATTCAGCCATTTCTGTGCTTTTACAGATGTCAGCAGTCATTGAGCGATAGCTTTCTCTCTTGTAACAGACTTTTTCTGGTTTGGGAGTCGTTAATGCCCAGTACAGTCTTGTCTCTCAGCAGACTGACATACACGAGCAAAAATTACATGTCTTTGCAAGAGATCTAAGGCTGGCAAGAAACGATTCAAAGGTCTCACCTTGTTCTTGTTGCCATTGTTGAACAAGTACCGTTCATATGTCTCATTTTTCTTACCAATAGCATATCTGTCAAATGCAGCTAAAATCTTTGTGAGGTCTTGGCCTTCAGCCTCATCTGCGAACACAAAACTGTTGTAGACCTCAAGTTCTGCCGCTCCAATTGTATATAAAAATAATGTCGTCTGGTGTGCTGGAACTTGTTTGTGCAATTGTGCTACAATGCTGTAGTTAGTCTGCATCTGCCACCATGTCTTCCATCCGTCTGTCACTCCATGGTTGACCGTCACGGCCAGTGGCGGATGGATGCCGCTGACTGGGGGAGGACTTCTGCCCCGACCATGGTTCCCCAGCGCGGGGTCGCCCGCAGGCGCTGGGTGCCACTGAGATTCTGCTGTCTCACCTCCAGGCATTGCTACTGCAGCTGTCTCTATTTGTGGCTGGTTGCTCGTCTCAGTCGACATTTTTCTGCTCTTACACTCACCCTCCGATGTCTCAGAGTTGCGCTATTACCATGCTGCCAACTGCAAGTTGAAAAATCAGGCGCTGCGGTTGAAGGAAGCAATTTTCCAAATCCCACCACTGCCACCATGTTTCAAGACAGATACTTTAGATAAAAACAACAGCGCATGCGCACCAACTTGAATTATTTGCTCATGAGTGCACGTACAAGTATATCGTAATACTAATGTAATTTCTGCTCATTTTTAGCATGTTGCTCTGGTCTGAGGAAATAAATGGATCATGTCAAGGTAACATTTTCACCGAGTGGTCCTCAAAAATCAGCCCCTGTGAATTTGTGGAGTAGAGGGAACAGAAAATATTTAGCAAAAATCACAACTGCCAGAAAAATATCAATTAGCTATTACAAGGAGCTGGTGTTATATTCAAATAGCAATGGTGAGTGGAATTCTTCCTGTGGCTGGGTATTGTCAGATGAGCTGTTAGCCCCCTAGTTGTCATTTCTTGGAACGTAGAAGATTGAGAGGTGATTTGATAGAGGTATACAAAAATTATGAGGGGTATAGATGGGGTAAATGCAAACAGGCTTTTTCCACTGAGGTTGGATGGGACTACAACCAGAGGTCAGGGGTTAAGGGTGAAAGGTAAAATGTTTAAAGGGAATATGAGGGGAAAGTTCGTCACTCAGAAGGTGGTGAAATTGTGGAATGAGCTCAATTTCAATGTCTAACAGAATTTGGAAAGGTCCATGGATGGTAGAGGTATGGTCCCAATGTAGGTCGATGGGAGTAGGCAGTTTAAATACTTCAGCATAGACTAAATGGGCTGAAGGGACTGTTTCTGTGTTGTACTTCACAATGACTCTACAACAAATGCCAGACACCTAAGGGGTCACATCCATGCTGAATCTAAGTTGTACTCAGTCTGAAGTTGGGATCTGCCTACTTTGTCTGTACTAGTTTCTAGCAGCCGGCATGCACACAGACTCCCTTAGTAATATCATCCACCATGAATCATTCCACCAAAACACACACGCCCCATCAACCCAATACTGAATGTCCCTGGACCTTCAACACTTTGGGGGAAAAAGTCCATACTTCTCACCAGTAGCCTACAGCCTAGAACAGAACATTATACCAATTGCTTTATGCCAGCAATTAGGATCCTAACAAGTCTTCTTCCAGTTCTTTTTTCCATTGTGTGTTCTTTATAAAGTGCATTTCCAGCTTTCCCTTAAGTCAGGGGTTCCAAACCTGAGGTCCATGGGCCCTTTGCTTAATGATATTGGCCCATAGTATTAAAAAGGTTGGGAATGCCTGCCTTAAGTGTATCTCAGCTCACTATCTTTACTGTTCTTTTCAGTCCCACATTCCCCATTCTTAAAGCACTTTTATCATTATTTATTTCCTCCTCCTGTCCCCACAACAATCTTATCGAATCCATCTTCATATCGAAGCATGTTCTCAACATCAACTCTGTCTTCTTATCCTCTTAAAGTTCTACATCACTCACCTCTCAGCTTTCTCATTTCTGGAATAATAAGACCAAACCAATTCTGTCTTTCCTCATAGACATCCTCTTCTTATCCTTTATATACAACAGTAACCAGAACAGGCCCACAAAAATAAATGCAAAAGACTGTATTGGCTCTATAGTTATATCATCTCAGTGATACAATCTAGGTGCTGCGAGGATTGGAGGATTGTTGGGGTTTTTTTCTTCAATTGTAGGAAAGCTCAGTTGCCAAAGGATACAGAGTTAGGTCAATTAGCAAAAGAATTTGATGGATGGATGTTTGGTTATATTGCAAGTTACCGTGACCTGAAATATACTGCCTGAGAGGATGATGAAAGTAGATTCAGTCACAATTTTCAAAATGGATTTGGATAAATACTTGAAAAAATATCCTTGTAGGACTATGGAAAAGAGAAAGGGAGTGTAACTAATTGGATACTTGCTTCAAAGAACCAGCACAAAAATGATTGGCTGAAAAGTCTTCTTCTGTGTTATTCATTTCTGTAAAAGTACCTGTACAAAGGTTACTCAGTCAAACTAACTGACAGAAGCCCATGGCAACTGAAATATGTTTATGTTTTTATGGTATAATAGGGATGCTTGCTCTGTAGCAGTGCCTCTAAACATAATATTTTTTAAGATAAAATCAATTTAAAGAGCTGTGTACAAATTATAAAGCAATCTGTTAACACAATTTAAATTTATGTTTTGGAATATTACAGACAAAGTTGATTACTGTCACTTGTGTTTATAATCTTGGCTAATTCTTAATGGTGTCAATGTCATAGAGTCATAGGATCAGACACCTACATCACAGAAGATTATATCATACAGTCAGGCTGCTGTTTATTGATTACGGCTCAGCGTTCAACACAATCATACCCTCAGTACGAATCAACAAGCTCCAAAACCAAGGCCTCTGTACTTCCTTCTGCAACTGGATCTTTCGCTTCCTCACCGGGACACTATAGTCAGTGCAGCTCAGAAATAACATCACCTCCTCACTGATAATCAAACGGGTGCACCTTAAGGTTGCATCCTTAGCCAACTGCTCTACTCTCTCCACACACCCACAACTGTGCAGCTCGGCACAGCTCAAAAGCCATCTATAAATTTGCTAATCGCTCCACTGTTGGTAGAATTAGAGATGGTGATGCGGAGGTGCACAGGAGTGAAATAAATCAGCCAGTTGAGTGGTGTTGGAACAACATTGCACTCAGTGTCAGTCAGACTGAGAATGTGATTGTGGACTTCAGCAAGGGAAGTCAAGGGAACACGCACCAGTCCTCAGAGGCATCAGAAGTGGACAGGGTGAGCAGTTTCAAGTTCCTGGGTGTCAACTTTAAGAGGAATAGATAGAGTGGACAGCAAGCGCCTCTTCCCCAGGGCACCACAGCTCAATACAAGAGGACGTGGCTTTAAGGAAAGGGGTGGGAAGTTCAAGGGGGATAATTAGAGGAAGGTTTTTTACTCAGAGAGTGGCTGGTGCGTGGAATGCACTGCCTGAGTCAGTGGTGGAGGCAGATACACTGGTGAAATTTAAGAGACTACTAGACAGGTATATGGAGGAATTTAAGTTAGGGGCTTATATGGGAGGCAGGGTTTAAGGGTCGGCACAACATTGTGGGCCAAAGGGCCTGTACTGTGCTGTACTATTCTATGTTCTATGTTCTAACATTTCTAAAGATCTATACTGACGCAATTACAAAGAAGACACAATTGCCTGTTCTAGGTCCATATCATTTACAATAATCTTGACCGTTTAAGTACTTTCCCACATGTCTCTTGAATGAAGTGACTATACCTGACTCCAGTGCCTCCCTCTTCTTGCTGTCAGTCTCACGTAGTAGCTACGCTCTGTGCAAAACAACTTTAAACTCAACTCACCTTAAGAAATGCCCTTTTGCTTTTGACACTTACTGATAAGTACTTGTTCATCAGTTCATTATTCATTTTAAGATTTGCTTATTAGTTCAGGTTGTATATAGAAAAATTATTGTAGCTTATGACCAAATATTCAATTCCCAGAACTCATTTTATTTTATGTCGCTTCCATGGAATCTTCTTGATTCAAAAGTGATTTCACTTGTGGGAGAAATGGAGCAGAATTTACAATAATATTGCAGCTAAGTTGAAGAATAAAAATAACATCTTTCTTTAAGTTGTGTATTTCTTCTGTCATGAACATGGTGGCAATTAAAGCAAAATTAAAATTATTAACACCGCAAGAAACATGGGCCTACTTTACTTATGTACATGATACCTTTAAGAATGAAATCCTCTGTAATGACTTACTTTTAAAATCCATAAGACCAGAACAGAGTTAGGCCATTTGGCCCATCGAGTCTGCTCTGCCATTCCATCATGGCTGATCCATTTTTCCTCTCAGCCCCAATCTCCTGCCTTCTCCTCATATCCCTTCTTGCCAATACCATCAAGAATCTATCAAACTCTGCCTTAAACATACATAAAGACTTGGCCTCCACAGCTGCCTGTTGCAAAGAATTCCGCTAATTCATCATGCTCTGGCTAAAGAAATTCCTCCTCATCTGCGTTCTAAAAAGACGCCCCTCTATTCTGAGTCTGTGTCCTCTGGTCCTATACTCTCCCACCATAGGAAACATCCTCTCCACACCACTCTTTCAAGCTCTTACACCATTTGATAGTTTTCAATAAGACCACCCGTCACTGTTCTGAATTCTAGTGAATGCAGACCCAGAGCCATCAAACACTCTTCATATGACAAGCCATTCAATTCTGGAGTCATTTTCGTGAACCTCCTTTGAACCCTCTCCGGTTTCAGCACATCTCTTTGAAGATAAGGAGCTCAAATCTGCTCACAGTACTCCATGTGAGGCTTCACCAGTGCTTTTATCATCTGTACTCTATCATTGCCTGTCACCTACCCTCATTCCCTTCGTCCTTGCAATAGAAAACCAACTGTTTTAATGATGCTACGGGAGGGATTTGAGGAGGTTCTGAGGAAGAGTTGAGGGCTGGGGCTGATTGGTCATGATTACATTGAGTGATGGGGCAGGCTTGAGAGCTCAGATCTAATTTACCTCCTATTATTTTTTGTTTCCCTAGATGTCAGAAATTATTCTTCTCCTCTTCTTCAAAATAATCATATGGGATTCTCTTTTTATCTGAGAAAGCATATAGAGGCTAGATCTAAAGATTCAAAGATGCAATGTATATTTATTATCAAAGTATGTATGCAGTATACAACCTTGAAATTTGTCTTCACCCCAGCCACAAAACAAAGAAATCCATGGAACTCATTCAAAGGAAAACATCACATTCCCCCCCACATGCAAAAAAGTACAAATTACACAAACGTCAACAAAAAATGAGTGAAAAACACAGAACATAAAACACAAAGTAATTGACAGAGTACAGGCATATTCAGTTCAGCTTAGTTCATTTCAATCTAATGCTTTGTCATTCATTATTTGCAGGCTGCCCTGATCAAAATTGCCCAAAACAGCAGCAAAAAAACAGATTGACTTGAAACCAGAAACACATCGTAATATGAACTAGAGTCCAATCCACAAACAGTGTCGATTAAACCTTCCCCAAGATCCAGAACTCTGGCACCATCCTCCAACAGCATCGAGGGACAGAAGGACCATTCGAACACAGACACTTTCCTCTGGCAACAGCAATCAAGAGGCTGGTAGTATATCCGCTCATCTTCCACACTTGCCTCGATGATTTCAATCTTCCTCAGTGTTTAATCTGGGATAAGTGGAGGCGATCATGGGCTCACACCCCATCTCCAAGTTACTTGCCCTCAAAGCTGCACTCCTCGTAGATCATCCTGGGAGACAGAAAAGCTGGGTCACTCAATTGGCCCAAAAACACACCACCAAAATGAAGATCATAGGCTCTGATAGTAGCAGAACCATATTTGAAAGAACATGAAGACATAAAAGAAGTGAAAGAAGTAGTTTTGTTAACTGTCTGAAGGATGTCGAACTTGGTTACTTTGTTCTTCTGGAAACTAATGTCTAATATCTGAAAACAGCATCTTCATTAGTGCAGTTTCCCAGTAGTACACAGGGGGTTCAGTTTCAGATTCTTATGCTCAGATTTAGAGAGTGAGCTACAAATCCACGGCTTTCCAACCAAATACATCAATTCAGAAACACCTGGGACAGGTTTCAAGCTATAACTACATCTGTTATTTAGCAAGAATATGTCAAACTAATTACCTGAATCTTCAGTCAGAATCTCTACACCACATTATGACAATGATCAGCAGCTGAAACTAGGAAATACACAACCTGAGGCAGCCTCATCAAATCAAATAATCAAGGGAAAAGTGGTGCAGGAGGCAAAGTAGGAAGAAAGCAGTTAGGACTGTTGGAGATATTAAAGTGAGAAAGGGTGCTTTCTCCTGCTCCTGAAGTGTGCTGCATGCTATTATTTATAGTTGTTCAAATCTATTCACATTGTGTGCATGACAGCATAGTGGATAGCACGATGCTTTACAGTACCAGCAATGTGGGTTCAATTCCCACTGCAGTCTGTGACCGCATGGGTTTTCCCCAGTTGCTCTAGTTTCCTCCCACAGTCCAAAGATGGCAGGTTAATTGGCTATTGTAATCATCCAATGATTAGGCTAGGATTAAATACGGGATTGCTGGGGAGTACAACTCAAGGGACTGAAAGGGACCTGTATCTCAATAAATAAATAAAAAGAAATAAATTTTGATTTAGTTGGCACTGTTGCTGAGCTCAAAGATGCATGCTCAGCCTACTGCTCTACTGTCTCTACAGTGAGGTTTACAAGATAAAATGGATCAGCTGGTTGAGTGCCAGCACAACAATGACATGAGGAAGATCAAGGAGTTGATTGTGGACCTTGGGAAGGGGAAGTCAGGAGAGTACACATCAATCCTCATTGAGGGATCAGCAGTGGAAAGGGTGAGCATCTTCAAGCTCCTGGGCATCAGCATCTCTGAGGATCTATCCTGGGCCCAAAACGTGAATGCAACCATGAAGTAGGAATGGTACTATACCAGGGGTGATTGATAAGTTCACGGCCTAAGGTAGAAAGAGTCAATTTTAAAAAACCTAGCACATTTATTTTTCCTACATTTACACACTTAGTCCAGCAGTCGTGGAGCATACGGATCTCTTCTTTGTAGAAGTCGGTGTCTTGGACCTCTAGAAGTGGTCCACAGCAGGGATGATTGATAAGTTCATGGCCTAAGGTAGAAGGAGATGAGTTATTAACTTCAGACTTTCTGCATTTTCACTCAAAGAATTGAACTGCACGTGCAGGTAATGAGAGCTGTATAATTCATCTCCTTCTACTTTAGGTCATGAGCTTAACAATCACTCCTGCTGTGGACCATCTGGAAGTCCAAGGCACTCTTGTTACATGCACATGCAGTTCAACTCTTTGAGTGATAATACAGAAGGTTTGAAGTTAATAACTCATCTCCTTCTACCTTAAGCCACGAACTTATCAATCACTCTTGCTGCCGACCACTTCTATAAAGAAGGGATCTGTATGCTCCACGACCGCTGGACTAAGTGTGTAAATGTAGGAGGGGACTATGTTGAAAAATAAATGTGTTAGGTTTTCTAAAATTGACTCCTTCTATCTTAGGCCACAAACTTATCAATCACCCCTCGTATTTCATTAAAGTTTGACAAGATTTGGTATGTCAGCAAAGATTCTTTTACAAATTTCCACAGATATGCAGTGGAGAACATTCTGACAAGTTTCATCATGTCCAACCTTTCAGTCTGATCCATGTTCAAGATTTAAAAAGCAGAGCTTTGAGCCAGTTTTCTCTGAGTTGGACAATCCACATCAGGGTGCATGTAAAGAGCTACTTTTAAATCAGGACAGTGATCGAGATTTTAAAGGCAGAGGTACCTGGCAGTTTTGCTAAATTGAGTGGTGACCAATCAGCAAGAGGGATTTATTAGAAAGGGCCAATAAGAATAATTCAAGTGCAAGCAGAGTGGCCATTCTTGGAGTGTGCCAGTCTCAAGAGTGGCTTTGGCTAATCAGCCTTAGGGCAGATCAGGCTTGGGTGAGGTAAATTGTCTTGTCAGTTACTCTGTCCCTGTTCCTATTTGTTCATTCCTCATCATTAATGCATAGTAGTTTAGTGAGAATGGCTCCAGGGGCAGTGTGGGATGTGGGAAGTCTGGGAGACCTCCAGTCTCACAGATAAACACATCTGCACCAGGTGCACTGAGAGAACGTATTAAGGAACTGGAGTTGCAGTGAAGGTAAGATGTTTTGGCAGGTAAATGTGTTGTTGACTAACTGGTACAGATGGCAGGGGTTCAGATTTATTGATCATAGGGATCTCTTCGGGGGAAGGTATGGCCTGTACAAAAGGAACAGGTTACACCTGAATCCCAGGGGGTCCAACATCCTTTCAGGCAGATTGGCTAGAGTTGTTCAGATTGATTTAAACTAAATTGTCAGCGGGATGGGAACTGGAGTGATGGTGCTGAAGGTGAGGTAGTTGGTTTACAAGCAGAGGCAATATGTAGTGAGACTCCTAGCTAGGAGAGGCTGATTATAAAGCAAAACTGCAGTCAGCCGTATGATTTGCAATGTAAAAGGTGGACAAAATCAAAAATGTTGCATGCAGGACTAAAGCTGTTATATTTGTGCGCACTATACGAAATAATCATAGAATCATAGACATCTACAGCACATTACAGTCCTTCGGCCCACATTGTTGTGTCAATCATGCAACCTACTCGAGAAACCACCTAGAATTACCCTCCTGCATAGCCCTCTATTTTTCTAAGCTCTATGTACCTAAGAGACTCTTCAAAGACCCTATCGTATCTGCCTCTACCACCGTCGCTGGCAGTGCATTCCACACACCCATCACTCTCTGTGTGGAAAACTTACCTCTGACATCTCCCATGTACCTACTTCCAAGCACCTTAAAACTATATCCCCTCACGCTAGCCACTTCAGCTCTGGGAAATAGCCTCTGGCTATCCACATGATCAATGCCTCTCATCATCTTATACACCTCTATCAGGTCACCTCTCATCCTCCGTTGCTCCAATGAGAAAAAGGCCGAGTTCACTCAACCTATTCTCATAAGGTATGCTCTCCAAACCAGGCAGATAAGTTTGATGAACTTGTAGTACAGTTATGGGTTGGCAAGGATGATGTTGTTGACATCTCTGGATCATGGCAGGAAGAAGATTATAGCTGGGACCTTAACGTCCAAAGATACACACTGTATCAAAAGGACAGGCAGGAAGGCAAAGGCGATAGCATGGCTTTGTTGGTAAAAAATGAAATTAAATCATTGGTACAAGGTGACATAGGATCAGAAGGTGTTGAATCACTGTGGATAGAGCTAAGGAACTGCAAGGATAAAAAGACCCTGATGGGAGTTATATACAGACTCCCAAACAGTAGTAAGAATGTGGTCTACACATTACAGTGGGAGATAGAAAATGTATGCCAAAGGGCAATGTTACAATAGTCATGGGGAATTTGAATATGCAGGTAGATTGGGAAAAATAGTTTGATGCTGGATTCCAATAGGGGGATTTTCAAAAGTGCCTATTGTGATGGTTTTTTTAAGATTAGCTTGTGGTTGAGCCCACTAGGGAATCAGCTATTCTGGATTGGGTGTTGTGTAATGATCCAGAATTGATTAGAGAACTTAAGGTAAAAGAGCCTTGGGGAAAATGATCATAATATGATAGAATTCACCATGAAATGTGAGAAGAAGAAGCTAATATCAGATGTATCAGTATTACAGTAGAGCAAAGGGAATTACAGAGGTATGAGAAAGGTCTTGGCCAGAATTGACTGGAAAAAAAAACACTGGCAGGGATAACTGCAGAGCAACAATGGCTGGAAATTCTGTAAACAATTCAGAAGGCACAGAATATATACATCCCAAAAAGGAAGAAGTATTCTAAAGGAAAGATGACATAACCGTGGCAAACCAGAGAAGTCAAAACCAATGTAAATGCCAAAGAGAGGGCATATAATAGAGCAGAAATTAGCAGGAAAAAAGGAGAGCGAGAAGCTTTTAATTACTAACAGAAGGTAACCAACTTAATAACAAAGTTATTAAGAAGCTAAGGATAGAATAAAAAATTAAACCAGACAATAATATTAAAGAGGACACGAGAAGTTTCTTCAAATACATAAAGTGTAAAAGAGAGGGAAGAGTGAATATTGGGCCGCTGGAAAAAAGATGCTGCAGAGGTAGTAATGGGGGACAACAAAATGGCAGACAAACTGAATATGTATTTTGTGTCAGTCCTCGTAGAGGAAGACACTAGCAGTATGGTAGAATTTCCAGGTGGCAGGGGTCGTAAAGAGTGTGAAGTTACCATATACAGAGAAAAGTTTCTTAGTAAACTGAAAGGTCTGAAGGTTAGTAAATCACCAGGACCAGGTGGTGTACACCCTTGGTGGTAGCTGATGAGATCGTGGAAGCATTAGTAATGACCTTTCAAGAATCATTAGATTCTGGAATGGTTCCGGAAAACTAGATTATTGAAAATGTCGCTCCACTCTTCAAGAAGGAAGAGAGGCAGAAGAAAGGAAATTATAGGCCAGTTAGTCTGATTTCAGTGGTTAGGAAGATGTTGGAGTCAATTATTAAGGATGCGGTCTCAGTGTACTTGGAGGCACATGATAAAATAGGCCATAGTCAGCATGGTTTCCTCAAGGGAAAATCGTACCTAAAAAACCTGTTGGAATTCTTTGAAGAAATAACACGCAGGACAGACAAAGGGGAATTGGTTGATGTTGTGCACTTGGATTTTTAGAAGTCTTCTGACAAGGTGCCACACATGAGGCTGCTTAACAAGTTATGAGCCCATGGTATTACAGGAAAGATTCTCCCATGGTGGATAAAGCAGTGGCTGACTGCCAGGAGGAAAATAGTGAGATTAAGGAATGGCTGCCGGTGACTAGTGGATTTCCACAGGGGTTTGTGTTGGGACCAATTCTTTTTACAATATACGTCAATGATTTGGATGATGGAAATGATGGCTTTGTTGCAAAGTTTGTAGGTGATAAGCAGATAAGTTGAGGGGCAGTACAGTAGTTTTGAGGTAGTTGAGAGGCTACAGAAGGACTTAAAAAGATAGTGAGAATGAGCAAAGAGGCAGATAGAATACTGTGTCAGGATTTGTACGGTCATGCACTTCAGTAGAAGAAATGAAAGGGTTGTATATTTTCTAAATGGAGAGAAAATACAAAAAATCTGAGGCAAAAGGAGCCTGGGAGTCCTTCTGCAAGATTCCATAAAAGTTAATTTGTAGGTTGAGTCTGTGGAAAGGAGGGCAAATGTGATGTTAGCATTCATTGCAAGTGGGCTAGAATATAAAAGCAAAGATGTAATAAAACTTTATAAAGCACTGGTGAGGCCTCACTGTGAGCAGTGAGCAGTTTTGACCTCCTTATCTTAGAAATGATGTGCTGAAACTGGATAGAGTTCAAAGGAGATTCACAAAAATGATTCCAAGATTAAACAGCTTGTCATATGAGGACCATTGATGGCTCTGGGCTTGTATTTATTAGAATTCAGAAGAATGAGGGGTGAGCTCATTGAAACCTATCGAATGGTGAAAGGCCTTGGTACTGACAGCGGATGTGGAGAAGATGTTGGGAGAGTCTAAGACCAGAGAACGCAGCCCCAGAAAGAGGGATGTCCTTTTAGAATGGAGATGAGGAGGAATTTCTTTAGCCAGAGAATGGTGAATCTGTGAAATTTGTTGCCACAAACAGTTGTGGAGGCCAAGTCTTTATTTAAGACTTTATTTAAGGCAGAAGTTAATACATTCTTGATTGATCAGGGCATGAAGGGATACAAGGGGAAAGTAGGAGATGGGGCTGAGAGGAAAAATGGATCAGTCATGATGAAATGGCTGAGCAGACTCAATGGGCCAAATGGCCTAATTCTGCTCCAATATCTTGTGGTCTTATAGTCCTGATATGGTGGCTCCAATGCGTAGGATGAACAGAGGCTGCACAGATGAACAGAGTTGTAGGCATAACCAGCTCCACCACGAGCACAATTCTCCCCACCATTGAGGATGGTTTTCAAAAAGTGGTGCCTTAAGAAATCTTTATCCATCAGCAAGGACGGTCACCATTTGGTACATGTTCTCCTCTCATCACACCAACGGGAAGGAGGGACAGAGAACTAAGGACACACACAGCTTCTTCCCATCCTGCATCAGATTCCTGAATGGTCTCTGAACCACCGAACAGTATCTTGCCTTTTCTATTCTGAACTATTTATTTGTAATTAATTTAGAGTAATTTTGTGTCTTACACTATACTGCTGCTGCAAAACAACACACTTTGTGACAGATATCAGTGATAATAAACCATAGGACCATGCGATATAGGAGCAGAATTCGGCCATTTGGCCTGTCGAGTCTGCTCCGCCACTTCATACCAAATGATTTGGTCTCCACAGCTGCCTGTGGCTACAAATCCCACAGATTCACCACTCTCTAACTAAAGAAATTCCTCCTCATCTCCATTCTAAAAGAAAACTCCTCTCTTCTGATGTTGTGTCCCCTGACCTGAGACTCTCCCACCACAGGAAACATCCTCTCCACATAAACTCTGTCAAGGCCTTTCAACATTCAATAGGTTTCACTGAAGTCACCCCTCATTGTTCTGAATTCGTCAGTAGAGGCCCAGAGCTATAAAACACTTTTCATATGATCAGCCTTTCAATCCTAGAATCATTTTCATAAACTGCCTTTGAACTCTTTCCAACGTCAACACATCATTCCTAAGAAAGTGGGCCCAAAGCTACTCACAATATTCCAAGTAAGACCTCACCAGTACTGTATAAACTTCAATACTACATCCTTGCTTTTGTCTCTCACAGATAAATACTTCTAAAGACATTACACGCCAATGCTCAGAAGGTAAGCGCAATATATTTTGGATGGCAGCAGACATTTTAAGGATTTGTGCACTGTAATGGCCTTCTACACAATTAATCAGATATAATCAATTTGGCAGAACCCTCTTCCATGCTCAGTTCTCAGATCCCACCTGCATGTCACCACGATAATAAATCCAATTTGTTTACATACAAAAGAAAGGCCTGACACTGACTTTCAACTGATTGCGGCTCTGCAAAATGAAAATGAGTTGTGCATGTTAGCTCCTTGAATAATGGATTTCTCTATAAATGGTACTGACAGGTTAGTGAATGGGTGTCTGGTGCAGAGAGTGCTGGTAATGGATAGCTTCAGTGCTACTGTCAGACACAATGTTAATTTTGACACTTATCCACACGAAACACCAGCTATATTAGATGTAGTGCATAGTAAGTTTTAATCCGTGCAGCCTATAAAGGCACACATGTAACTGAGTACTAACTTGTGCAGATGATTCTATGAAAACATAGCAGCAATCCAATGTCAATTTTTGCAGCTCAAATTTCAGCTCATTTACTTCTAATTGCATTGGAGTGAGTCTTGTACTCAATGATATTTTTATTTACAGTTTGTCTCCTTTTGCACATTAATGTTTGTCAGAGGTTATATATGCAATACTGTGAAGTCAGGCATATATACAGTATATGCTAGGGTGCCTAAGACTTCTGCACAGTACTGCAGAATTGTCAACATGGAGCAGAGAGGAAATTTATAAAACTGGCAGGAGCTAAGGATGTTGGGAATGGCAAGGGTGGAATGCCATGAATAGGGTGTGGGAGGAGTGCCGGGGCAGGGTGTGGCATGGGTGCAGACACCAGGCAAGGTCACAACACGCTGGAGGAACTCAGCAGGTTGGACAGCATCCGTGGAAAAGATCAGTCGACGTTTCGGGCCAGAACCCTTCGTCAGGACTCCGGCCCGAAACGTCAGCCGATCTTTTCCATGGATGCTGCCCGACCTGCTGAGTTCCTCCAGCATGTTGTGAGTGTTGCTTTGACCCCAGCATCTGCAGATTATTTTGTGTTTACCAGGCGAGGTCATCTGATTCCAAGCAATTGGTTTATTGATCATTACAGAATGTCTCTCTGGTGCTTCATACTCCCTTCCCTTTCCTTTCCCATTTTTCCAACCATGATTCCCCTCTCCCTGCCCCCTTCCCACTCTCAGTCCATAATAGAGACCCATGTCAGAATCAGGTTTATCATCACTCACACATATCATGAAATTTGTTTTTTTTTTGTGGCAGCAGTACAGTGCAATACATAAAACTACTATAGTACCATGCAAAACTCTTACGCTTCTTAGCTATACATAGGCCTAAGACCTCTGCACAGTACTTTACAGTAGATTCTAGTTAATTGGAACACATTGGAACAGTACATTTGTCCTAGTTAAGTGGCTGCCCCAATTAGCCGAAATTTCATGGCAATAGTTAAAATGATATAAAAAAGACAATCTACCTTTTAACTGAGTAATAAGTTATGTATTTAAATGAAATATAGATCTAATTCCAACACCACCGATGCAACTACAGTACTACAGTTATTTCCTAATAGTTATCGACAGAGGAATTCATCCAGTGTACTGCCATGTACGGGTACCCAGGGAGGGGTAGCATTTCTGGTGTTGTGTCCACTCTGGGGCAGTTCACTTACTTTTGGTCCCCACCAGACACTCAGCTCTCAGCTGTGGCTCCAAGAAGCTGTTTGCATGCGACAGCAGCCACACCCCAGTACACTGCTTCAACACGCGGGCAGAGATAAGCTGGAGGACCTCATACCACACTGATATTTGTCCTAGTCTAGCCTGGGACAACCTGCCCCAGCATGCGAAGTCGGCTCCAGTGGGCAGGGTGGATGAGATCAAACCGGAGATCCAACGGCCAGGAAGGCAGTTCTGCGGCACTCCATGGAGAGTGCAGGGCATGACAAGGCACAGAAGAACTCATGATCATTCACTGCAACCAAGGAAAACCCCAGTTTGTGATGACTACTTGTTCCACTGGACCTGAACTTCCAAGATCAAGAGTGGAAATGTCCCAGTGAAACTGCTTTTCCATTTTATAAACTCTCCCTCACGGGTTTCACTGTCATCATTGGATACGACAGATAACCAGCGCACTGCCATTTTCTTTCAATTGACTGTAAATGAACAAAATTAGTGCAGCTAATGGACTGCCTTCATATGTTGCATTCAATGGCTGCATCCTCCAAATTTTCATTTTCATTGTAACATTCAAGATGGTTGTCAATACCTTTAAATTCCTTGTAGTTCCTAACTTGTTGAAGTGGTGAAATTGTTTCATTTTCAATCCTGACTGTATCTGGCATCTCCAACCCTGAACGTTTGAATCTACAGTGAGCAAAACAATTCTGAATTGCCTCATTGCTTATTTCTCACCAAATAGCAGTGATAAAAATCATTGCTTTTTGAACACAAACATTTGCAGCTAACACTATTTATAAAATGCTCACTCTAAACATGGTGTAGTGTCTAACAGCCACACAAGTGCACACAACTGATATTTGTTAGAAACATTTTAGCAACAATCTCCCACCCAGTTAAGCAGCAAAGTGTCCCAAATAATTGAAAGGAATCCCAGGTATTTGCTTAATTAGTTTTTGTTCTTTAAGAGTTGTCCCAAATAAATGGCTACCCTGATTAAACGATGCACCAATTAGCTGGAGTCCACAGGGTATATATTTTTTTCACAAAATTCTGTTGTAATTCTTTTATTCCCTGTAAATACCTGCAAGAAAATGATTCTCAAGCTCGTGTTCTGCAATATATATTCTTCTTCTTCTTAAGCCCACCACCCCTACTGGGGCATAGACCACTGAAAGCAGCTCACCTGAGTCCTCGATTCTGGGCCAGTCTTTCACATTGTCCCCAGGTCTCCTTGGTGTATCCCCTCCTTGGAATGAGGCCTTTAGAGCGTCGGTTGGCATTTCTGCAGCTCTGGGTTTTTAACAGAATACGGTTAACAGCCCCATGACCAACCCTCATCCTTTTGCAACCAGGCTTGGGACTGTCCATGGCAGAGTTATCAGATACATACTTTGATAATAAATTGACTTTAATCTTTGAATAGAAATATAGAAAACCTACAGCACAATACAGGCCCTTCGGCCCACAATGTTGTGTTGAACATGTACTTACTTTAGAAATTACCTAGGGTTACCCATAGCCCTCTATTTTTCTAAGCTCCATGCACCTATCCAGGAATCTCTTAAAAGACCCTATTGAATCTGCCAGCAGCCCATTCCACGCATTCACCTCTCTCTGCGTAAAAAGCTTACCCCTAACATCTCCTCTGTGCCTACTTCCAAGCACCTTAAAACTGTGCCCTCTTGTGTTAACCATTTCAGCCCTGGGAAAAAGCCTCCAACTATCCACATGATCAATGCCTCTCATCATCTTCCACACCTCTATAAGATTGCTTCTCATACTCCTGCACTCCCTCCCGTGCTGCAAAAAAGTAGCAAATGTATGCCCTCATCCCAGTCATTTTCATTTTCCACATAATACGTCTTAATCATAGTTCTGAGGGTAGAATGGAACCTCTCCAAGTCTTCTTGCGATCCTGGATGATATGCAGATGAGGTAATCTGTTTTGCTCTCAATTTATAAACTATCTAGTGAAATAATCCAGACATAAAATTACTACCTTGATCAGATTGTATTTCCTTAGGCAACCCAAAATAAGTAAAGAATTTTATAAGAGCCTTTATTACAGTTTTAGCTGTTATATTCCTGAGTGGTATTGCCTCTGGAAATCTAGAAGCTTTGCACATGATGGTTAACAAATATTGATGTCCAGTTTTGGTTTCTGGCAATGGGCCTACACAATCTACAATAATTTTGGAAAACGGCTTACCAAATGCTGGAATAGGTTGCAGTGGGGCCACTGGAGTAACTTGGTTAGATTTACCTATAATCTGACAAGTATGACACATCCTGCAAAATGTCGCTACATCTTCTTTCAAACTAGGCCAGTAAAAATGTTTAAAAACCTTGCTCATAGTTGTCTTTACACCTTAATGGCCACCCAAAGGCATACTATGAGCCATAGTTAAAATCTCATTACGATAAACTTTAGGAACTACTAACTGGTGATTAACTTCCCATTCCTCACTTGCAGGGATTGTAGGTAATCGCCACTTCCTCATTAACACTCCCTTTTCAAAATAATATCTTACTGGCACCTTCTCAATTTCGCTATCTGGAAGAGCTTGGTCCTTTAATTTGATAATCTCAGGGTCTCTACTCTGCTCTGCTATCATCTCCTTCCAAGATAAAGACAAATCTTCATGGTCAGACTTACTACAATAATCTTGATCAAATAGTGAAGGTAAGAAAGTTTCTGATACATCCTCAAAATTCAAACCCAAGTTGAACAGTCATGGGTAACAAAGCCATCCTGCACATCAATCCTTTTTAGCCGCAGCTCTTGTTACAACACAGGAAGAATCTATGTTAGAATCCATCTTTGGTTTGTCAGAAATGGGCTTTATTGTCAAAGGCACTTCAAGAAAAACTTGTCTATCTGCCAATTCATTCCCTAACAATAGAGAAACATCATTCATGGGTAAAATGCATTGTAGAATTACTTTAATTGGCCCTGTAGCCCTGTAACTAACCCTGACCTTAAATTTACTTTATGCAAATGTACTGGCATAAGGGCACTCCCAACTCCTCGTATATAGTTTACCTCATCAATGTCAGACTCATCACTAAACTTTAGAACACTGTCTAATATAAGTGATTGAGAAGCTCCAGTATCATTGAGTATTTTTATTGGCACAGGAGTGGATCCTTCTTGCAAGGATACAAATCCCTCCATTATAAAATGTTCATATTCCCTCCTAACTTGGTCAGACTCTAACAAAACTTCATTTGTATTTATCAAACTCTGTGAATTTACAGGTGTTTCAATATGCTGCACACAAGCATCTGGGATGGCTTCCTTCTCTTTCTTCCAATCAAAAACAGTTAGCTATTACATGTCCAGGTATCTTACAATAGTTACAAATAGGACCAAAATGTCTTTACTTCACATGTCTCCCTTCATCCTTACCTTTCTCACTAACTTCAGATTTAATTTCTGGTTTGCCCTGACTCTCCGTGCTATTTTTCCTTTTAAAAGTTCTACCTGGAGAAAATTTACTCTTATGAATTAAAGCATACTCATCAGCTAATTAAGCAGACTCCTGAATGTAGTAGTGTCCCTCTCATTTAAGTATGTCCTCACTTCAACAGGAATGCTCCTTTTAAATACCTCCAGTAAAATCAACTCTTTTAATTTATTATACTCCCCATTCACATTTTTAGAGGAAACCTGTCTCTCAAAACACACAGATTTCTCATAGGCAAATTCCACTTAAGTTTTTCCACGGATTTCTTCAAATTTCTGAATCTTTCTCTATAAGCTTCTGGAACCAGTTCATACGTTTTCAATATATGCTGCTTCACAGTATCATAACCAAGTGCTTGGTCAGCAGTTAAAGCTGTATAAACTTGTTGTGCCTTACCTCTAATTATACTTTGTAACATCACTGGCCACTGATCTTTTGGCCACCTTGAACTCAAAGCAACAATTTCAAAATGTTAAGAAATATTTGTCTACTTCTGTTTCATTAAATGGAGGAGCCAAAATAACTTCTTGACGAGCAACAAACTGTTTCCTAGAACCAGAGGACTGACTTTCCATCCTTAATTTCTCCATCTCTAGCTCAAATTTCCTCTGGTTATCAGTTTCTCTTTCTTTAAATTCCCTTAGTTTATTTGCCTCTTTCTCTTCAAATTCTCTTATTTTACTTGCCTCTCTTTCAGCCATTTCCACTTTAAATTGCTCAAACTTTATCTGTTCAATATGTAACTGCATTTCCAGTTTACTCATTGGAAACCTCCCTAACACCTCATCATCAAACTTCCCCGAACTTATATAATGCTCCGCGATTTTTCTCTGAATTATGGGCTTTGTTGTAACCTTCGTAATTCCTTTAAGATCCAACCTTCTAGCAATCTCGGATACATCACCCTTTCTCACCTTCGCTAATAACTTCGGGACTTGCGATTCCATAAAGTTGTCAATATTCATTGCTGCCGAATACTACCCACAGACCAATCAAACAAAAGGATTGGGTATTTCCCTTTTCCAAATCAGATCGATAAATAAACAAGCGCTTAAGCTCAAAATTGGAACAATCCCGGACAAGCCCCCAATTTTATGTCACGTGATTGGCAACAATGAATTATCAATTGAGGCAGGTTTCATAAAAACAAACAAATATTTATTAAACTCTGCTCAACAAATAGCGAAAAGTATTCAAGTGACTAAATTTTTTTTGGATAAGTCTCTGGGACTGGATGAGATATGCCCCAGGCTACTATGGGAGGTGAGGAAGGAGATTGCTGAGCATCTGGCAATGATCCTTGCATCATCAATGGGGACAGGAGAGGTTCTAGAGGATTGAAGGGTTGCAGATGTTGTTCCTTATTCAAGAAAATTACATCATGTGACCTCCACGAGACCATTACATCATCAAAGACAGTCACAAGATACCCACGGGGTGTGTAACACAAGCCAACCGGGATACAAGACAGAAGTGACGTGCCTCTACTCGAAATAAAAACTCTCCTTTTTACAGATCAGAAAAATAGTACTATTTGACTTGATGTTCTTCAAGGAAATGAAAAAGCTGGCAGGTCAAACTAATGACAACAGAAAAAAGAACAAAAGGAAAATGATTTCAGCGAATTGTATATAAAGCAGTGTAGATTTCTTTTCTTAAATTGGTCACTTTCCTACTTGTAAAGATTCATATATTCTGTATTCTACTTTTTGATAAGAAGTATTCCTCTGGCCTATTTGTGTTTTTCAAAGATTTATGACTGTGACATGCATTTGCCAACGATACTGTGACACCACAGACCCTGCTACAGAACAGGTTTCGCAATCACATTCATGAGTATGCACGTTCCAGCTAATTACTGTTTCACTATGATGGTATTTAACTCACTTCTCTTTCTTTCTAGTCTTGTTGAGACTTGACCAAAAGCAATATTAACTCTCCCTGATTACCTTTGTCCTTGTCCAGGAAAGTGGACTACCGTTTTGACTGACACTGTAAAGGAACACTATTCATTTATTCAGTTATTGCTTCCAGCCATGGTGTTAGCATTTAACTTTCAGTTTGAGAGTCAACGGTCAACGGTCCTGTTGGCCTAACATTTATTGTTTTATTTTCCTTTAAACTCTGCATCAGTTCTCATTAAAGTCAGTGAAATGTCAACCCACTTCGGTCTCTCTCTCTCTCTGCACTTGGGCCATATCTGAATGTTTCAAAAGATACAGTTTACATATTTGAGCATGTCTATTTTACATATATTTCATAACACATATATATTGTATATTCTTGAAGAAATTTTCTCCAAATACTGTAACGATATCTGGACAGATAGATAAATAGGAAGATTACTAAATCCAAATCTGTGACCTCCAACCAAGAAAGATAAGGGCATTTGGCCCATGGGAACATCACTCTCTGCAGGGTTCTGTAAGTCACAGATTTGTTTTAGTCATTAAATTGATGTGGGGTTTGAGGTATGAGCCAGCATTTAATTGCCCTTTGAGAAGCTGGTGATAAGCTGAACCACTGCAGTCCCTGAGGTGTGGGTGTACCCCCAACACTGTTAGGGAGAGAGCCCCAGAGTCTCGTTCCTGAGACTGTGAAAGGATGGAGATATGGTCCAAGTCAGGTTGGGGTGTGGCTGGGCACGGAAGTGGCAAATGGAATACAGTGTCAAGAAGTATATTGTCATGCACTCTGGCAGAAGAAATAAACTCTTTAGAATAGACTCTATTCCAAATGGAGACAAAATTTAAAAATCTGAGGTGCAAAGTGAGTTGGGACCCTTCATGCAGCATTCCCTAAAGGTTAGCTTGCAATTTGAGTCAGTAGTGAGGAAGGCAAATGCCAATTTAGCATTCATTTTGAGAAGACTAGAATATGAAAGTAAAGATGTAATCTTGAGGCTTTATTAGGCTCTGGTGAGGCCTCACTTGGAGTATTGCAGCAGTTTGGGGCCCTTTATCTTAGAACAAATATGTTGACATTGGATAGGGTTCAGATGAGGTTCACAAGGATGATTTGAAGAATGTTTGAAGGTTCGGGGCCTGTACTCACTGGAATTTAGAAGGATGGGGGCTATATCTCAATGAAACCTTTCGAATGTTGAAAGGTCACAATAGAGTGGATGAATTTTATGGTGGGTAGTCCAAGACCAGAGGACACAGCCTCAGAATAGAGGGATATCCATTTAGAATGAAGATGCGGAGGAATTTCTTTAGTCAGGAAGACGTGAATCTGTGGTATTTGTTGCCACAGGCAGTTGTGGAGGCCAAGTCATTGGGTATATTCAAGACAGAGGCTGATAGGCACTTGATTAACCAGGGCATGAAGGGCTATGGGGAGAAGACAGGAGATTAAGGCTGAGAGGGAAATGGATCAGAAATAATGAAATGGTAGAGCAGATTTGATGGGCTAAATGGCCTAATTCTGCTGCTTCATTTTATGGTCTGGTCTTATTTTAAAAATGCTGAATAAGGTATCAGTGAGTTGCTGCAGATGGTGCAAACCATTTGCTACTGGGCTCTGGTGGAACAGTGAGTGAGTGAGTGGTGAATGAGATGCCTGTCATTGGTCTACAATGTCCTGTATGGTGTTGAACTTCGAGATTGTTGATAAAGCTATACTGATTCAGGTAAGTGGGAAGTACTCCATCACACCCTGAATGTGGGTCTTGTGGATGGTACAGAGGTTTTGAGCAGTTAGAAAGTGAATTACCCCCCACAGGTGTCCTCACTATTCCCTTTAGGCTGTGCAAGTGCACGGCCGTACATTAACTAAAATGCTCTGTACACATAGTCTTTGTTGCTACGCAGTTGCAATTTTCTATTGTATCAAGGTTCAAAATAAATTTATTATCTAAGTACATAAATGTCACCATATACAACCCTGAGATTCACTTTCCTTGCAGGCATTCTCAATAAATCCACAATATGTTAACCAAAACAGGATCAATGAGACACCGGACCAACTTGGGCATTCAAGCAGAGTGCAGAAGGCAACAAACTACTAATACAAAAAGAATGATGAGTAATACATAAGCAAAAATATTGATGAGATAAAGAGAATAACTATCAAATATATTATTGAAAACAATTAATAATGCTTTATTAAAGTGCCACACAGTTTTCTGGCTGTGTGAAAAATTCCTGCTCAGAGCAATGATTGGTTTGTGCAGCTGTAAAAAAAATAAAGGGAACATTGAGTACCTTAGTCCTGATCTGTTCTTGTAGCTCATTGTGATTGTAGAGGGTTGGACTTCCTAGTCCCTGACCTGTTCATGTAACTGTATTGTGATTGTGGAACGTTGAGTGTCCTAGTCCTGACCTGTTCTTGTAGCTCATTGTAATTGTGGAACGTTGGGTTTCCTAGTCCCTGACCTGTTCATGTAACTGTATTGTGACAGAGGCATTGATTATAACCGACATATCAATAACAAAACTCTGCCATGGTTATAATTGAAACCTGTACCCAGCTGGAAGCCTGAGAAGAGTTTATTTGTCATGTACACCGGGAAAGCACTGGATCCTTTTTGTTTATGGATGGTTATTGATGGAACTTCCAAGAACATCTTGAGCTTTAAGTTAAAGTCCAAGTTCAAGTTTAATTATCATTCAACAATGTATGTGAAGCCCCTTCACCAGGCTTGTACAGAAACTTGCCTCATTAGCCAGCTCTGCTAAGAGCCACTGGATTCAGCTGTGAGAAAGCCACCTTTTTCAAACCATGTACGTCTCGGGTCGGTATGACTTGGGTCCCACCAAACAGGAAAGTTGCGAAGTTATGATTAAAGGAACCCCAATTTGAGCGAATAATGTGTGAATACTGACCATATACAATTATGTATCGGCAAGAAGTAACAGATCACACAACACATACAATTAGAAAGGAAGTGTATTTACTCATTTCAGCTGTATCTAACAGTTATTAGGTGGACAAAAGGAAAAGAAAAAATAATAAAAGGGCCGGGACTATTATAATTTAACCAGCCTGAGTGTTCACATGTTGGAGCTGATATCTTCCAAAAGCTGGGTGTGCCTGCTATTCAAGGCACTGACCTTTCATCACAAATTGCTGATAGAAATTCCTATCTTGGACTGCTTTGAATCACATCTTCCCATCAGATCAAATCTTGCGGCCGATACTCCCGACCTTCTCCTCTCTCCATCTTCTTGCTAAAAGACCATGAACCCCACCAGTGTCCATAACAAATCTCTCTCCATTCAGCTTTCTTTAGAACCTTCTTCCAATTCCACCATCCTGATTGGCTGACACAGCATCCCTAAGTTGGACATCACAGCCCCTTAACTTTAACTGAAATCTAAACACTAACAGCAGGCCTCACTGCTTCTACAGAATGCTACAAAATGAAATACCCTCCACCATTAGCGGTTAAAATCTAAACCAGGGCATTACACATTGATATTCATGAATACAGCGAAATGAGACAGTGTTATTCTGGGAACAAGGTGCAAAACACAGTAGCAACAGTCACAACCAGCACAAGGAACATTCCGCACATTTAGGACAGAACGTACATACAAGATATAAGCAACCAGTACCTTGATCAGACCCCACTTGGAGTACTGTGTTCAGTTCTGTCACCTCACTCCAGGAAGGATGTGAATACTGTGGAGAGAGTGCAGAGGAGATTTACAAGGATGTTGCCTGGATTGGAGAGCATGCCTTATGATAATAGGTTGAGTGAACTTGGCTTTTTCTCCTTGGACTGACAGAGGATGAGAGGTGACCTGATGGAGGTGTACAAGATGATGAGAGGCATTGATCATGTGGATAGCCAGAGGCTTTTTGCCAGGGCTGAAATGGCTAACATGAGGGGCATAGTTTTAAGGTGCTTGGAAGTAGGTACAAGGGAGATGTGTACCTAGAGAATTGTGGGTGCGTGGAATGCACTGCCAGCAACGGTGGTGGATTGGATAAAATAGGGTCTTTTTAGAGACTCTTAGATAGGTATATGGAGCTCAGAAAAATAGAGGGCTATGCGGTAGGGAAATTCTAGACAGTTTCTACGGTAGGTTACATGGTCGGCACAACATTGTGGGCCGAAGGGCCTGTAATGTGCTGTAGATTTTCTATGTTCTATGTTCTAAAACACAGTCACACAAAACAATATAATCCAAGACCCTGAGTCCATGAACATTGCAGAAATCTGTAGTTGACCACCATACAGTTTATTGTCTGCCGAGCGAATGCTGGGGGTGGGGTGCGGGGCTGCTCCAACTCCAGCCTGGATGCCTCACTACACCATCCTCAGTGGAGTACTCTGACACTCTGATGCTTCTCTCCTGGCAGATGTAAACAGGTGAGACCGCGACTTGAGGCCACACAGCTCCACCACTGTCCACCAATAAATCAGTGAATCAGGTTTGCAACATTCCACATTAACAATGGCCAATAAGGTCTTGCGATCACAAAAAGAGTAACTAAAACAATCACTCATTAGACTGCATACTGCCTTTGAGCACTGACTTATATGTTTATGTTTCACATGTTCTGGTTTTAATCATTAACAAAGTGATTGTACGTGTCATCAACAGTATTATGAAGTGACAATAACCTACACACCAGTGCCCAGTTTAATTTTGACAACTCCTCAGCAAATGAAACAACTCATATCTGTTTGTAGCAAAGGTTTGAAAATATCCAGACAAATTCTGATAAAAGATCAAGAAATATATATTTCCAATTGTAAATGCATAATTTTATTGAACCTTTTGGCCACACCCAAAATATTGAGGTACACAACACTATATAACTACTGAAAATGTATTTAATTATCTGCTATGGTGTTTGTATCTAAAATATATAAAACTAGGTAACAGAGATGAGGAGGAATTTATTTAGACAGAGAGTGGTGAATCATTGCCACAGACGGCTGGGGAGGCAAGGTTATTGGGAATATTTAAAATGGAGGTTAATAGGTTCTTGACTTGTATGCGTGTCAAAAGTTACAGTGAGAAGGCAGGAGAATGGGGTCGAGAGGGAACATAAATCAGCAAAGATCAAATGGCTGAACAGACCTGAAGGGCTGAATGGTCTAATGTTGCCCCTATATCTTAATGTATAATGGTCTTAGAAAGGCATTCCAATAGCTTGGAGGAGAAAGGAGACTGTAAAATACATCAGAAGCCCCGTAGGATGTGAACTCTGTAGGTCTGACCCACAGCTACTGAGAAAAAAAACTCCCTATGCTGAGCTCAGATCACAGAGTAAAACCATTAGAATAGTTCTCCATATCATCTACCTCCCCTTTTATTATTCGATTTACCTTACCACAGCTAAAATCTTACAGCTCCTGTCAACCCTGCTCCTTCCCAGGTACCCTGTACTAATCTTGCCTCTGATTCATTAACCTATAATTAGAAATTCTGAAATGTTAATCTGATGTGCCTTTGCAGATGACACCTAATTTCCAGGCCATTCAGTTTTTACTAGATATCTCAGTTCTTTTCTATGCATGCCTTACATTTTACAACAGTGACCTTTATTACTTCAGTAATGTTGGCCAGAAAGAACGACAATCTATAAATCTGTGAACAGGAGTGGAGGTGGCCATCTTGTGAACTGTGGGGTAATTTAGTTCTTAGCATTTAGTGACATTGAACTGTAATCTTAGCCAAGAAAATGAACCTTCTGGGCTTGATTTTTTAAATCTATAAAGATAGATTAAATAGATGATACAAGCTAATGTTGTAGAAAGGGTTGTAAGGGGTATGCAGAAAAGTTTCAAAGACTTAAGAGAGTGAACAAGGACATGACAGATGTATGTGATATTATCCTCTTTGGCAAGAAAAGTAGAAGTACAAATTAAGTTTTAAATGGTAAGAGATTGAAAAGTGTGGTCAAAGAAAATTGAATATCTTTGAAAGATGAATCAGTGAAAGTTAAATTACAGAAAATGGAAAATATTAGGAAGACAAATTGTATGCTAACTTTATTGCAAGAGAGTTTGAGTACATGAGTACAAGAGAAATTATATGAAACCTTGCTGAAGATATACTGGAATACTGTGTGTAGGTGTTATCCCTGCCTAAGGAAGAATATGTCTGACAAAGAGCGTGCAAGCTGATTCCTAGGATCAGGAGACTTGTCCGCTGAGAAGAGGTTAAGCCTGTAAACCCCCTAGTTTAGAACAGCCAAAGGCAATGTCAATGACTAACACAAAATCAAAAGATCATAAGATATAGGAGCAGAATTAGGCCATTCAGTCCCTCAAGTATGCTTTGCCATTTTATCATGTCTGATCCATTTCCCTCTCAACATCATAGTCCTGCCTCTTCTACATAACCTTCACGCTCTAACTTATCAGGAATCTATCAATGTCCACCTTAAGTACATTCACAACCACCTGTGGCAATGAATTCCACAGATTCACCACTCTCTGGCTAAAGAAATTCCCCCCCATCTCCATTCTAAATGGATGTCCCTCTTTTCTGAGGCTGAGTCCTCTGGGACTCCCCCACTATAGGAAACATCCTCTCCACATCCACTCTGTCCTTTCAAAATTTGATAAGTCTCATTTTTGACCAAAACTCCCAAATAACTTATTTTGCTGTCTAGAAATCAAGAAATAAAGAATTTAGGAATAAAGAAATCCTTCCAAAGCTTGACAAGGTGCAAGCAGGGGTAATTTTTCCCTTGGATGTTGCAGTAAACGAAAAGGGAACTTGGTCTTAAAATAGAGGGTCAACCAATCAGAACTGAGGTCAGTAGAAATGCCTTAATCAAAGTCATAAACCTTTGGAGTTCTCTACTCAAGATTCGTTGTAGAGATTCAGAAACTGGCTATAATCAACAAAGAGATATAATTTAAAGTGAAAAGTGTGAGTAAATGGAAGTGGAACAAAAGTAAACATCCACACATGATTTTTTGCGCGACAGAACGGATAAAATAAGTCAATTTTATCACCTACTTCAGCCTGTGTCTGTATGTTCAGATAGTTTTGTAGTAGGCTAATCCAAAATAGTTTTCTCTTGTCCAGTCTTCTGTAAAAATGCTCTACCCTACTTGCCACAAATTTGTTTTCCTTCTTAATTTCATCCCTTAGCGGTCGCCTATCTTCCTCCAGGACATAAGTTTGAATGATTAAAATCATAAGTTGTCATTACTATTGTTATATTAGGCTGGGAATACTTTGCAAATTGTAATGAATTGAGAAAAGGTTTGTATGATGAACTTATGTCATTATGAGCTGAGTTCATAAATTAGTACCAACCCAATGTATAGACACTTTGCTTCACAATTTGCTTTTGGTTATTTTTTGCTCCTAACTGTTGTCCGGTCTAAAGCAAATGGCTCACAGAAATTCTAGTCAAAGTCAAATTGTTTGAAAAGTGAAGGTTTATCAGCAATGCATTGATAAAGTCTAATATGTCACCAAAAATATTTCCTTCAGAAATCCAGAAGGCCACCCCTGCCTGGACCAGAATTTAACATCTCCTATTAGTATAACGGAGAGTTAAGAGACCGTGGATGCTGTCTCTTAAGCAGATACAGGAGGATCTCAGCAGTTCAAGCTACTTTTATGGAGGGAAGTGGGTCATAGACATTTCGGGTCAAGGCCCTTCAAATGAGAGAAAGCAAATAACAAGTACGAAATGGTGGAAGGAAGTGATGGAGCAAGAGCTAATGGGTAATGGGCCGAACCAGGTTTTAGTCTTCGTGGTGATACTATTCCCACTGCACATTTGAAAAGAATGTTATAGGGTTCAGTATAACAGTGAAGTAAGGATGTGCGATCTGCAGAGAAGCCAGCATGTCTCCATGTTTCCATGCACTTTCTGCCCTCATACTTTTCGGTGGTAAAGGTTTCAAGTTTGGCTGAAGCTTGCAGGCTAGTCCAGGTGAGTAAATATAATGCCTGTTGAAGATGGCATACTCTACTGCTCTGTAAATTGTTGGTGAAGGGAAGACTCTCCAGGATGGTAGATGAAGTCAAGTAGGTTTCTACGTTATTGATTGTGCCAAGCTTCTTGAAAGTTGCACCTATCAAACCAATTGAAGAGTAACTCATGATACTCCCAACAAGCATCAAGAAACTGTGTACAGGCTTTAGGATATCAGGAGGTGAATTATACACCTCAGGATGCTGGCCTCTGATCTGCCTTCTCATTCGATATGTCTTTGTTCTCCTATACTGTACCTAACTAACTAAACATTCCAACACTTTGTATTTTAATCTTAGATTTGCAACAGCAGCAGCTAGATTACTTTCATAAAATATTAATGTTGCTGTTTGTATTGCTTCAATTGGGCTAGGGATCGACCACGGCTGAGAGAAGTTATCCTTAAACGAAACTAATATTTTTGTCTACTTGGCATTGTATAAACAATCATAAATATTTTGCTCTTGTGGTAAACCATATATATATGTTGTAACTGGGTTACCTGTTTGGACACGCCCCTCTGCTGACTGACCCTGTGGCTCCTCCCACAGACCCCTGAATAAAGGCGACTGGGCCTTGGATCCTCCTCTCCGTCCAGGAGCAGACACTTGGCATGCTGGAGGTCACATTTTACTGCGAATAAAAGCCTTTCAGTATTTTCTCTACTTCCTCTCTTTTGATGGTGCATCAGCTCTAATGGACAAGGCTTTTAGTGTTACAGTCAAAAGAGTATGATTATGTCGGCAAGACCATCGGCATTTTGGTTCATTGCTCAAAATATTCCTGAGCTCTTTGCTAAGTATGAAAGTGCAAACAGCTTATTACCATTCTCTCAGATTCATAACCTTGGACATTCTCCCTGTCACTCTAAACCTTTGTTGTCTAGACATCAGTAGCATGGACACATACTCTGGCTAGTTATCCAATCTATACCGCATATTATTCTTTATATCACTGTTATGTTAACTCTTGACCTCCTTCACCCAGGTGAAAACAAGCCAAGTCTCTCAAATGTCATTTACTTGGATTTTCAGAAGGCATTTGATAAGGTGCCACACATGAGGCTGCTTACAAGATAAAATCCTATGACGTTACAGAGAAGATATTAGCAAGGTAGAGGAATGACTGGCAAGCAAGAGGCAGCAAGTGGCAATAAAAGGGGACTTTTCTGGTTGGCTGCCAGTGACAAGTGGTATCCCTCAGGGGTTAGAATTGGGACTGCTACTTTTCACATTGGTGGTCAGCGATTTAGATAATGGAATTGATGGCTTTGTGGCAAAGTTTGCGGATGATGTGAACATAGGTGGAGGGGTAGGTTGTGCTGAAAAAACTTGCGAAAAAACTTGGACAAATTGGAAGAATGGGCAAAAAAGTGGCAGATGGAATACAGTGTTGGGAAATGTATAATAATGCATTTTGGCAAAAAGAACAATAGTGTGGGCTATTATCTAAATGAGGAGAAAATCCAAATATCAGAGGTGCAAAGGGACCTAGGAGTCCTCATGCAAGACTCCCAGAAGGTTAATTTACAGGTTGAGTCTGTGGTAAAGAAGCCAAATGCAATGTTGGCTTTTATTTCAAGGGAATAGAATATAAAAACAAGGTGATAATGCTGAGCCTTTATAAGACACTAGTCAGGCTGCACTTGGAGTTTTGTCTTATCTCAGAAAGGATGTATTATCATTGGAGATATGCAGAGGAGGTTCATGAGGATGATTCCAGGAATGAAGCGGTTAACATATGGGGAGTGTTTGGCAGATTTGGGCCTGTACTCACTGGAATTTAGAAGAATGCAGAGGTATCTCATTGAAACCTACCAAATATTGAAAGGACGAGATAAGGTGGATGTGGAGAAGATGTTTCCTGTGGTGGGAGTATCGAGAACTAGAGGCCACAGCATCAAAATTGAGTGACCACCTTTTAGAACAGCGGCAAGGAGGAATTTTTTTGGCAGGGGAGTAGTGAATCCGTGGAATGCTCTACCATTGACTGCGAAAGAGGCCAGGTTCGTGGGCATACTTAAAGTGGAAGTTGATAGTTTCCTGATTGGCTAGGGCATCAAAGGGTACGGTGAGAAGGCAGGTGTATAGGGTAGAGAGGGATCTGCAAATCAGCCATGATATAATTGTGGAGCAGACCCAATGGGCTGAGTGCTCCAATTCTGCTCCTATGTCTTATGTCTGATGGTCTTAATGTCCCATTATCAGTTCTGCCCATTAACCCAGGGCCCATTCATCTGAGTCTTCTCTGCAATCTGTCAAACTTAGTCACATCTCTCCTGTCGTGTGGTGTCCAGAAATGTCCACAATTAAGAATGAAATGAGGAGAGCCAGAAGGGGCCATGAGAAGGCCTTGGCGAGCAGGATTAAGGAAAACCCCAGGGCATTCTGCAAGTATGTGAAGAGCAAGAGAATACGATGTGAGAGAATAAGACCAATCAAGTATGACAGTGGAAAAGTGTGTATGGAACCAGAGGAGATAGCTGAGGTATTTAATGAATACATTGCTTCACTATTCACTACAGAAAATGATCTTGGCGATTGTAGGGATGAATTACAGTGGATTGAAAAGCTTGAGCATATAGACATTAAGAAAGAGGATGTGCTGGAATTTTTGGAAAGCATCAAGTTGGATAAATTACTGGGTCTAGATGAGATATACCCAGGCTACTGTGGCAGGTTTTGGAGGAGATTGCTGAGCCTCTGGCAATGATCTTTGCACAATCAATGGGGACAGGAGAGGTTCCGGAGGATTGGAGGGTTGCCGATCTTGTTCCCTTATTCAAGAAAGGGAGTAGAGATGGCCCAGGAAATTATAGAACAGTGAGTCCTGCTTCAGTGGTTGGTAAGTTGATGGAGAAGATCCTGAGAGGCAGGATTTATGAATATTTGGAGAGGCATAATATAATTACGAATAGTTAGCATGGCTTTGTCAAAGGCAGATCGTACCTCACAAGCCTGATTGAGTTTTTTGAGGATGTGACTAGATACATTGATAAAGGTAAAGCAGTAGATGTAGTGTATATGGATTTCAGCAAGGTATTTGATAAGGTATCCCATGCAAGGCTTATTGAGAAAGTAAGGAGGCATGGGGTCCAAGTGGACATTGCTTTGTGGATCTAGAATTGGCTTGCCCACAGAAGGCAAAGAGTGGTTGTAGACGGGTCATATACTGCATGGAGGTCAGTGACCAGTGGTGTGCCTCAGGGATCTGTTCTGGGACCTCTTCTCTTTGTGATTTTATAAATGGCCTGGATGAGGAAGTGGAGGGATGGGCTGTCAGAGGTTATAGCGCGACATTGATAGGATACAAAACTGGGCTGAGAAGTGGCAGATGGAGTTCAACCCAGATAAGTGTGAGTTGGTTCATTTTGGTAGGACAAATATGATGGCAGAATATAATATTAATGGTAAGATACTTGGCAGTGTGGAGGATCAGAGAGATCTTGCAGTCTGAGTCTATAGGGCACTCAAAGCTGCTGCGCAGGTTGAATCTGTGGTTAAGAAGGCATACAGTGCATTGGCCTTCAATTGAATTGAGTTCAAGAGTCAAGAGATAACGTTACAGTTTCTAAGACCATGGTCAGACCCCACTTGGAGTACTATGCTCAGTTCTGATTACCTCACTACAGGAAGGATGTGGAAACTATAGAAAGGGTGCAAAGGAGATTTACAAGGATGTTGCCTGGATAGGGGGGCATGCCTTATGAGAATAGGTTGGGTGAACTCGGCCTTTTCTCCTTGAAGCGACGGAGGATGAGGGGTGACCTGATAGAGTTGTATAAGATGATGAGAGGCATTGATCATGTGGATAGTCAGAGTCTTTTTCCCAGGGCTGAAATAGCTAACATGAGAGGGCACAGTTTTAAGGTGCTTGGAAGTAGGTACAGAGAGGATGTCAGGGGTAAGTTTTTTTACGCAGAGAGTGGTGAGTGCGTGGAATGAGCTGCTGGCAGCAGTGGTGGAGGTGGAAACAATAGGGTCTTTTAAGAGGCTCCTGGATAGTTACATGGAGCTCAGAAAAATAGAGGGCTATGGGTAATCCGAGGTAATTTCTAACATAAGTACATGTTCGGCACACCATTGTGCTGTAGGTTTTCTATTTTTCTATTCCAAATGCAGACTAACAATCATGTTGACCAACTGTAACATGAAATCCCAAATGAGAACTGAGTTACATCCATTTAGCAGAGTTGAGGAAAAATTTCTTTAGCCAGAAGGTGTTAATTCTTTGGAATACGTTGTCAGAGACGTCAGTGAAGGCCAAGCCATTGCGTATATAGAAGGTGGGTGTGATATATTAACTCCATCAGACCTTAAGACCATAAGATATAGGAACAGAAGTAGGCCTCTCGGCCCATTGAGTCTGCTCCACCATTCAATCATAGGCTGATCCAATTCTTCCAGTCACCCCACTCCCCTGCTTTCACCCCATACCATTTGATGCCCTAACTAATCAAGACCTATTGATCTCTGCCTTATATGCACCCAATGACTTGGCCTCCATAGCTGCACATGGCAACAAATTCCACAGATTTACCACCCTCTGACTAAAGTAATTTCTCCACATCTCTGTTCTAAATGGACATCCTTCAATCCTGAAGTTGTGCCCTCTTGTTCTAGACTCCCATGCCATGGGAAATAACTTTGCCATATCTAATCTGTTTAGACCTTTTAACATTCGGAATGTTTCTACGAGATCCCCCCTCATTCTCCTGAACTCCAGGGAATACAGCCCAAGAGCTGCCAGACGTTCTCATACGGTAGCCCTTTCATTCCTGGAATCATTCTCGTGAATCTTCTCTGAACCCTCTCCAATGTCAATATATCCTTTCGAAAATAAGGAGCCGAAAACTGCACACAATACTCCAAGTGTGGTCTCACAAGTGCCTTATAGAGCCTCAGCATCACATCCCTGCTCTTATGTTTTGTACCTCTAGAAATGAATGCCAACATTGCATTTGCCTTCTTCACCACCGACTCAAGCTGGAGGTTAACCTTTACAGTATCATGTACAAGGACTCCCAATTCCCTTTTCATCTCTGTATTTAAAAATTCTCTCTCCATCTAAATAATTGTCTGCCCATTTATTTCTTCTACCAAAATGCATGACTATAATTTTTCCAACATTGTATTTCATTTACCATTTCTTTGCCCATTTACCTAAACTATCTACAGTCTCTCTGCAGGCTCTCTGTTTCCTCAACACTACCCGCTCCTCCACTTACCTTTGTACCATCGGCAAATTTAGCCACAAGTTCATTAATCCTATAGTCCAAATCATTGACGTACATTATAAAAAGCAGTGGTCCCGACACCGACCCCTGTGGAACTCAACTGGTAACCGACAGCCAGCCAGAATAGGATCTCATTATTCCCACTATCTGCTTTCTGTCGATCAGCCAATGCTAGTAACTTCCCTGTAATTCCATGGGTCTTATCTCGTTAAGCAGCCTCAAGTGTGGCACCTTGTCAAAGACCTTCTGAAAATCCAAGTACACTATATCCACTGTATCTCTTTTGTCTACCCTGCTTGTAATGTCCTCAAAGAATTGCAGTACGTTTGTCAGGCAGGATTTTCCTTTCAGGAAACCATGCTGGCTTTGACCTATCTTGTCATGTGCCTCCAGGTCCTCCGTAATCTCATCCCTAAGAATCGATTCAACAATTTCCCAACCACCGATGTCAGGCTAACAGGTCTATACCTTCCTTTCTGCTGCCTCTCACCCTTCTTAAATAGTGCAATAATATTTGCAATTTTCCAGTCATCTGGTACAATAACAGAATCTATCGATTCTTGAAAGATCATTGTTAATGCCCCTGCAATCTCTCCGGC
Organism: Mobula birostris; assembly: GCF_030028105.1. Taxonomy (NCBI): domain Eukaryota; kingdom Metazoa; phylum Chordata; class Chondrichthyes; order Myliobatiformes; family Myliobatidae; genus Mobula; species Mobula birostris. The sequence continues at coordinate 194,512,982 of NC_092375.1, forward strand.
TACTTCCTTCAGAAACCAAGGGTATATTCTATCAGGTCCAGGTCCAGGTCCAGGTCCAGCCTCAGACCATTAAGCTTCCTGAGCACCTTCCCAGTCATAATTTTCACTGCACATACTTCACTTCCCTGACACTCTTGAATGTCCATCAGACCATTAAGCTTCCTGAGCACCTTCCCAGTCATAATTTTCACTGCACATACTTCACTTCCCTGACACTCTTGAATGTCCGATATACTACAGATGTCTTCTACTCTGAAGACTGATGCAAAATACACATTCAGTTCCTCTGCCATCTCTGCACCTCTCATTACAATATCTCCAGCATCATTTTCTTTTGGTCCTATATCTACCCTCAACTCTCTTTTACCATTTATATACTTAAAAAAGCTTTTAGTATCTTCTCTGATATTAGTCGCCAATTTCCTTTCATAATCCATCTTCTCCTTTCTAATAACCTTCTTAGTTTTCCTTCTGCAAGTTTTTAAAAGCTTCCCAATCCTCTATCTTGCCACTAGCTTTGGCTTCCTTATATGCCCTCTCTTTTTCTTTTACTTTGGCTCTGACTTCACTTGTCAGCCATGGTAGTGTCCTTCTTCCATACGAAAATTTCTTCTTGTTTGGAATATATCCGTATTGCGCTTCTCTCATTTTTCAGAGAAACTCCAGCTATTTCTGTTCTGCTGTCTTTCCTGCTAGTGTCTCTTTCCAGTCAACCTTGGCCAGTTTCCCTTTCATGCCATTGTAATTTCCTTTATTCCACTGAAATACCGACATATTGGAATTTAGTTTCTTTTTCTCAAATTTCAAAGTGAACTTGATCATATTGCGATCACTGTTCCCTAAAGGTTCCTTAACCTTAAGCTCTCTTATCACCTCTGGATCATTGCACAACACCCAATCCAGTACAGCCGATCCCCTAGTGGGCTCAACAACGAGCTGTTCTAAAAAACCATCCCTTAGACATTCTACAAATTCTCTCTCTTGTGGTCCAGAACTGACCTAGTTTTCCCAATCCACTTTCATGTTAAAATCCCCAACGATTATCATGACATGCTGTAATTTGTAATCCAGATCCCAGCAGCTGTTTGGAGGCCATTAGGGTCCTTTTACCCTTGCCATTTCTTATCTCAAACCATAGAGACTCTACACCTTCAGATCCTATGTCATCCTTTCTAATGATTTAATATTATTTCTTATACACAGGGCCACACTACCCTCTCAGCCTACTGACCTATCTTTCCGATACACTGTATATCCTTGGACATTCAGCTCCCAATAGCAGCCATCCTTTATCCAAGTTTCATAGATGGCCACAATGTCATACTTGCCAATCTGTAGCTGAATTTCAATATCCTCCATTTTATTTCTTATGCTGCATGCATTCAAGTGTAACACTCTCAGTCCAGTATTTGTTGCTTTCTGTTTTAACTCCACCAAGCTTCTATTGCCCTGTAACTCATCTCACTGTTTGTGATTACACCTCATCTCCTGCCTGAACTTTCTATCATCTCTGTTGCACATTATTAGGTTCTTGATTAGTCAGGGCATCAAAGTCATGGGGAGAAATCAGGAGAATGAGGTTGAGAAGGATAATAAACTATCCATGATAGAATGGGAGATCAGACTCAATAGGCCAAATTGCCTAATTCTGCTCCTCTGTCGTATGGTCTTATAAAAATATACCATTCCCATTGTTTAGCAGGATCTCCTGTTCTGAAAGATGCAAAGATAATATCCCCTACAGTATATTAATAACATTTAGTGGCATATGCCCAATTAACAATGAGTGTGCTTTCTTCCACAATCTTATCTTGAGATAAAAGGTTATGGCAGCACCCTGGAAAAAGACTTGAAGATTTTTAGAATTCTCATGATGTTCCAATATCATGAAGCTTAAAGTCAACAGTAGGTAGAGTAATTCTGTAAAATTCAGTCAAAAGAATTATTGTGATTCATTGTCGCCATAATTAGAAAAAATAAAGTATGTTATTTAGTTACATTATCCAAGCTATAAACATAATTATTTTAGGTAACACACACAAAATGCTGGAGGAATTCAGCAGGCAAGGCAGTATCTATGGAAGTGAATAAATGGTTGATGTTTTGGGCCAAGACCCTTCGTCAAGATTGGAAAGGAAGAGGAAAAGTAAGAGTTATTTTAGGTAATTAGGTACAATATGGTTATACAGCTGATAGTCATGAAAATTTCTTTGACGGTCAGTTCTTTTATACTTCATTCTTCTGGAGGTGCCTACTTAAATTGTAATAATATTGTATGCAAAATTTTAAACTTTGTGCAATTTTGGCATAGGTAGTGCACTCTAAGCTGGGAGTAAAATGGTTCATATAAGGTTCCAAATAACCTTTCTTCTTCATTCCTGATAGGTCTTTATTACATAAAATTTATGTTTTATGTACATTTGAGTTCATGTGATCATTATGATAAACATTAAAATGAAATCCTCTGACATAGTAAAGTGTTTCGCTTCAGTTCACAGAAATGTAAAGGTACAATAATGCTTTGACAAAAAGCCAAAGTAATGCTGGAATATTGAAGGGTGAGAGCTAGTTATGGAGGTAGAAAAGTTCAGGTAGATCTTTGTTATTGATAATAATTAGGAAATTGAAATAGCAGGAAATTGGACAGAATCCTTTTCTGATCCTCTCTCTTGTTCAGGATCAAGCATGGATGTTGCATCCCAGCTGTCTATGTGATATACAAATCAGGACAGTAAGACATGGAGAGCAAGCTTCCCTCCACTTAGCTGATGAACCTTAGGGGACTGCAGAGACCAATACAGTTTGGCATCGAACTCAACTTAATCAAACTCAAAGTAAGACTCATGTTAAGTCTTATGTAAGACTCCCATTCCAGACTTTTCCTTGGGGTCTACTCCCAAATCCTTCCCCATGAGTAGGTACAGCCACAAGACAGCAGAGCATTGAGATCAGAGTTTTCCTTCTCCTAGATGAGCTGCCAACCATGGCTGGGAGCCCTATCTTTCCAAAGCAACTGGTTTTTAAGATGCCCGTAACTCATCTTTGCTCTTCCAGTCAGTAGAAACAGTTCCACCGGGCTTAGTAGCTAGGCCACATATGAAGGCCAGGAGCTAGACTTGGTTGTCGGAGGCTATTTGAGATGCACCCCACTGAAAACATTTAATAAATATTTGGAGCTTATCTCCACTGCCATCCTGGCTATGACAAACATAAGGAACCCAGAAAGAATCCAAAAGCAGAGAAAAAGAATTTCAGGGGAAAATGTGGTAAATCTGAGGAAGGTTACAAAGATAGACAGATTAAAGTTCATTAATGAGGTGACCAGAAGCCAATGAGCAAAGGGATCAGAGTGATCTAACAGATAGACTAAAAACAGTGGAATCTTGGAATTTATGGCAGGAGGGTAGCTGTCCATCAGACACAGAGAACATAGGCAAGGTGGCATGGTTAATGATTTTTGCAGTCGATGAATCAGATTGTATTTGAGGCAGATGCAAACAATACAGACTGAAAATAGATTGTCTTTGAAGTAAAGGCAAACAATTTGTTCGAACTGAGCAAGACTGAAAAGGGGTGAGGAATAATCATGCTTTACATTGGAAGTGTGGAGAAATAGTAATTGACAAGTAAGGTGCAGAAATATTCACTCTTCTCTTTCAAAATATTGTGCTGTGGTCACTGTTGTTGCCAAATAGCCTGCAGTAGATCAGAAACAAGAGAACATCTGCAGATGTTGGAAATCTGAGCAACACAAATTCCTTCCAGCATGTGTGTGTGTTGCAGTGGATCAGTACGTTATTTGTTTTCTTGTGACAACTAACCAGTAAGTTCTTAAATGGCATTGATAACTTAATTCTACAATGCACCAAATGTAATAAGAAATGTTGCCCGTTGAGCTATTTGAACAAGCCGAATCTGTTACAATGCACTCAATGGGTCAACGGTTCCATTTAACATTTCACATTTCACCTTGCACAAGAGATTCAGAATCTGAATCAGGATCACTTAATTGCCAAAATGCGAAACACACCTGAATTGAATGTGGTTTGGTGCCAAGTATAGAAGAGCAGCATGCCTTTCATTCCATCAGTCCAGGCTCGATTGGAACCTAGACTCGAAAGAGGAGAGTGTTAAAGCATATATTTCCTGAATGACTGAGTCACCAGGTTGTAAACTCACTACAAGCAATAATGGATGAGGAAATGTGAAAGCAGTTTCATTGGGAATCCTTTGGTCATTTTGCACATTCTGAGAGAAACACCGACACTCTATTTAGTGCCTCTACCTGATGGTATAACCTATTTTGTGTTTAACACTGTTACTGTGAGAAGTAACGGTTGCAGCTGCATTCAATCACTCAGCTTACCATGTTCCACCACCTGTTTCACGGTCAGGACATATTTTAAGACTCAAAAGTAGTGCCTTATAAGACATAAAAAAGAATTGGATGCTGAATGTGTAATATTACCAGAAGAAATAGTTGAAATAAACAAAGGTAAAATGGGCCCTAGTGTGGCGCGTGGCCAAGTGGTTAGGGTGTTGGACTAGCCATCTGAAGATCGTGGGTTGGAGCCTCAGCCAAGGCAGAATGTGTGTCCTTGAGCAAGGCACTTAACCATACAATGCTCCAGTCTACCCAGCTGAGAATGGGTACCGGCAAAAATGCTGGGGGTTAACCTCTATCCAGAGGGGAGTCTCATACTCTCAGTCTCTTCATACCACGGAAACCGGCATAAGCACCGGCCTGATGGGCCACAAGGCTCGTGACAGACTTTTTAAAAAAATGGGCCCTCTCCATCCTGAAATTCTATTTATATTCCAGAAAAAATAATATTTCTCCTGTCTCTAATAACTTCAGAAGTTTAAATGCAATGACGTCATTTCTGTTGCCAGGATAGATGAGATTGGAGTGGGGTATTGCCATAAAACACCAGGATGCAGGGAAATTCTTTGTTCACATAAAGCTCACAGAATAAACAAGGTATACTGTAAGTGTAACAATAAATACTATATAACTGAAAACGGGCAGAGTATTACAAAGATTGTAGTGTAATCTGAAGTATTATAGCAATACTAAAATGAGTTAAGAGTACGAAAATGTGGCAGCTCCACTGGGAAGGGGGTGGGAAGGAGTCAAAGGTTCACCTGTGAACCTGCGGGTTCAACCATTATATTTGTTACTCACGATGGAGCCTCCTCTACGTTGGTGAGACCCATTGTAATTTGGGGAACCACTTCATTGAGGACCTCCACTCCATCTGCCAAAAGATGAACTTGCCAGTGGCCAAATATTTAAATTCCTATTCCCATTCTCATTCCTACATGTTGGTCCATGGCCTCCTCTTGCGCCAAGATGAGGCCACCCTTAGTGTGCAGGAGCAACACTTTATATTCCTTCTGCATAGCCTCCAACCGGATGGCATGAATATTAATATTTCATTCTAGTAAAAAAAGTTCCCCTCTCCCTGCCCTCTTCTTCTATTCCCCACTCTGGCCTCCTAACTCTTCCTCTCATCTGCCTATCACTTCTCCCTGGTGCCCCTCCTCCTTCCCTTTCTCCTAGCAGATTCCTTCCTCCCCAGCCCCTTATCTTTCACCTGGCTTCACCTATCACCTTCTACCTATCCTTCTACCCCTCCCCCACCTCTTCCCCTTCCTTTCCACACCTGAAGGAGGGTCAGGATAAATGTCGACTGTTTAATCATCTCCATAGATGCAGCCTGACCTGGGGAGTTCATCCACCATCTTGTGTATGTTGCTACAGATGGTTCAGGAGTCTGATAGCAGCGGGAAAGAAAGTGTTTTTTCTTCTTTCTTTCTTTAATCTTGATGTCCAGATTTTCAAGCTTCTGCATCTGCTCTCAGAATGTCAGACAGAAAAGGCAATTGCCAGGGTGGCAGGCATCCCTGACACAGCTACTAACCTTCCTGAAGCAACACACAGTGAAGAAAGACTTGATGAAAGGAGGAGATAAGACTGGCTGCAGGCTCCATTGTCCAGACCAGACTAGTTACCAAACCCAGCTGAGATGGACTGGCTCTAGACTCCATTGTCCAGATCAGGTGAGTTATCAAACCCAGCTGATATGGACTGGCTGTAGGTTCTGCTTTCTGAGGCAGAGTAGTTAGCAAATCAGGCTGTGAAGGACTAGCTGCAGGTTTTGTTGTCCAGAGTAGAGTGGTTAACAAACCAGGCTGAGATGCAATCCATCAGAATATTTTCGATGCCGCATCTGTAAAAGTTCATTAAAATCCTTGTGGATTAGCTGAATCTTCTCACAGAAGAAAGTGAATTTACTGATATGCTTTCTTGATCACCACATCAGTATGGAGGGATCATGTGAAATATCAAATCATTCAAAGTACAAAGTAAATTTTACTATCAAAGTACATCTATGTCACCATATACAACCCTGAGATTCATTTCTCTGTGAGCATATTCAATAAATCTATAGAATAATAACCATAACAGAATCAACTAAAGGCTGCCCAATTATGCCATTCAATCAGAGTGCAGAAGACAAGAAACTGCAAATCTAAAATGAAAGAAATAATAAATAAATAAATAAATAAATACAATCAATAGATAGATAAATAGATAGATAGATAGATATTGAGAACATGAAATGAAGCGTCCTTGAAAGTGAGTCCATAGGTTGTGGGAACACTTCAGTGATTGGGCAAGTGAGTTGAGTGAAGTTATCTCCTCTGGTTCAGGAGCCTGATGGCTGAGGGGTGATAACAGTTCCCGAATCTGGTGGGTGAGCCCTGAGGCTCCTCTACCTTCTTCTTGATGGCAGCAGCCAGCAGAGAGCATGTCCTGGATGGTGAGTGTCCCAGTGTTTTCCTGCGATGGTGTTTCATAAGTCTGCTCAATGGTTATGAGGGCTTTCCCCATAAGACCATGAGCAGAACTAGGCCATTTAGTCCATCGAGTCTGTTCCACCATTTCATCATGGCTGATCCTAGAACCTATTCAACCTCATACACCTACCCTCTCACCATATCTCTTAATGCACCAAATCTATCAACTTCTGCTTTGAATATACCTACAGACATGGTCTCCACTGCAGTCTGCGGCAGAGCATTTCACACATTCAACACTCTTTGGCTAAAAAATTCCTCGTCTGTTTTAAAAGGTTACCCCTCAGTTTTGAGGCTGTGCTCTCTAATTCTGGTTACCCCCACCATAGGCAGCATCCTCTCCACATCCACCCTATCTAGTCCTTTCAGCATTCGGTAGGTTTCAATGAGATCGTCACACATTTTCCTAAATTCCAGTGAGTACAGGCACAAAGCTGCTAAACGCTCCTCATATAAACTCCTTCATTCCGGAATAACCCTTGTGAACTTCCTCTGGATTCTCTCCAATGACAATGACTCTGCCATATCCACTACTTTTTGTAGGATTTTCCATTCCAGGACATTGGTGTTTCCATTCCAGTCATCTCCATAGTAATTCTGTTGATGAGGAGGGGATGTTATCACTCACCAACCCAGCCACCCCCACACCCCTCACTACTTTCATCTTGCTGACATTACGGACATTGTTTTAATGTTCTGGTACCATGACACAAATTTTCAGATTTATTTCCTGTATTCTGTATCATCAAAGCTATTAAACCAACTGATAAAAGTGGTAACAACAGCAACAATTTGTTACTGTACCTGTCCAGACAGTAATGGATACACAAGGACAGAGCAGGCGGCTGAGCACACACCCTTCAGCACCACTAGGGTTAGGGTCAGGGTGGAATGTTCTGACTAATTTTAACCAACTGAGGTATGCTGCTCTGAGTCCAATAATAATTTAAAAAACATAGAACATAGAAATCTACAGCATATTACAGGCCCTTTGGGGCACAATGTTGTGCCGACCATGTAACCTACTCTAGAAACTGCCTAGAATTTCCCTTCCGCATAACATATTCCCTTCCCTATTGTATCCGCTTCCACCACCATTGATGGTTGTGCATTCTGTGCACCCGCCACTCACTGTGTGAAAAACTTTCCTCTGACATTCCCCGCGTACCTACTTCCAAGCACTTTAAAACTATGCCCCCTGTGTTATCCATTTCAGCCCTAGGAAAAAGCCTCTGGCTATCAATACATTTAATGCCCTCATCACGCCCTCAGAAGGCGGGAAGAGAAAATGGCAGCAGGCGCAGCTCTCCGGTGAAATTATATCGTTTCTGTTAAATAGGGGCCGTGGACAATTCTGATTTGATGCAGACAGACGTGAAAGCACAGAGGAACATCTGGAGAAATTTCTGAAATGCCGGTTCGCTGCTGCTGTTACTGGGCAATCGAGAATCTTCCAGAGGGAAGGCCCCAAAATCCCTGGCTTTGCCTGCTGCTGGCGACCAAGGCTGAGGTCGAAGCGTTCAGATAGAGATGGTGCTCGGTACTCGGTGTCGGAGGGCTGATCGGAGGCTCAAAGTTTTCGGACGACTCAGAGTCAGACTGTGGTCGGGCATGGCAGGGAGAGTTTGCTTTCTTTTTCTTTCTTTCTTTTCTTCCTTCTTCCGTCTGCGTGAGATGTGGGACATTCGAGAGATTTTGAACTTTTTTACTGTGCCATAGTCTGTGCTTCATCAAGTTATGGCATTGTTGCACTGTTGTAACTATATGTTATAATTATGTGGTTTTTGTTAGTTTTTCAGTCTTGGTCTGTCCTGTGTTTTTGTGATATCACACCACAGGAATATTGTATCATTTCTTAATGCATGCATTACTAAATGACAATAAAAGAGAACTGTGTGTCCTCATAGTCTAATCATCTTATACACCTCTATCAAGTCACCTCTCATCCTCTTTTGCTCCAAAGAGAAAAGGCCAAGTACACTCAACCTTTTCTCATAAGGCATGCTCTCCAATCCAAGCAACATCCTTGTAAATTTCCTCTGCACTCTCACTATAGTATCCACATCCTTCTTATAGTGAGGTGACCAGAACTGAACTGGGATCTAACTAAGTTCTTATATAGCTATAACATTACTTCATGGCTCTTGAACTCAATCACATGGTTGATAAAGACCAACACACCATACGCTTTCTTAACAACACTGTTACACTGCACAGTAGCTTTGAGTGTCTGATGGGCATGGACCTCCACACTGCCAGGAGTCTTACCATTGATATTATACTCTGTCTTCAAACTTGACCTACCAAAATGAATCACTTCACATTTATCTGGGTTAAACTCCATCTGCCACTTCTCAGCCCAGTTCTGCATCCAATTGATGTTGCACTGTAACCTTTGACAACCCTTATCCACAACACCCCCAACTTTTGTGTCATCAGCAAATTTAGTGTGGCGCGTGGCCAAGTGGTTAAGGCATCAGTCTGAAGGTTGCTAGTCTGAGCCTCAGCTCAGGCAGCGTGTTGTGTTCTTGAGCAAGGCACTTAACCACACATTGCTCTGCGATGACACCGGTGCCAAGCTGTATGGGTCCTAATGCCCTTCCCTTGGACAACATCAGTGGCGTGGAGAGGGAAGACTTGCAGCATGGGCAACTGCTGGTCTTCTGTACAACCTTGCCCAGGCCTCAGTCTTCATTGAAAATTGATGGACAGCTGAAGAAGAAATTCACTAGCCCAACCCTCCACTTCCTCATCCAGGTCATTTATAAAAATCACAAAGAATAGGGGTCCCAGAACAGATACCTGAGGCACAGAACTGGTTACCGACCTCCATACAAAATATGAACAATCCACAACCACCTTCTGTGATCAAGTCAATTCTGGACCCACAAAGCAAGGTCTCCTTGGATCTCATGCCTCATTACTTTCTGAATAAGCTTTGCATGGGGAACTTTATCAAATGTTTTACTGAAATCCATATATACTACATCCACTGCTCTACCTTCATCAATGTGTTTTGTTACATCTTCAAAGAATTCTATCACGCTTATAAGATAGGACATGCCCGTGACAAAACCAAGCTGACTATCCTTAATCAGATTACGTCTCTCCAAATGCTCATAAATCGTGCCTCTCAGGATCTTCTCCAACAACTTGCCCACCACAAAGATAATAGTAACAATGATAATAACTTTAGAGAACTCTTTACATATAGATATTGTAGTTCAAAGTGCTTTACAATGGGGAAAAAGTACAAACGTGAATATGAAATAAAAGATAAAAATAAACGTGGCTTCCGGGTTGAGCATGGAGTGAGTGGGTACGTGTGAGTTTGGCTCCTGATTTTCATTGAAAATCTCAAACACAAGGAAATCTGCAGATTCTGGAATTTCAAGCAACAAATATAAAAATTGCTGGTGAACGCAGGAGGCCAGGCAGCATCTCTAGGAAGAGGTACAGTCGACGTTTCAGGCCGAGACCCTTCGTCAGGACTAACTGAAAGAAGAGATAGTAAGAGATTTGTAAGTGGGGGGGTGAGATCCGAAATGATAGGAGAAGACAGGAGGGGGAGGGATGGAGCCAAGAGCTGGACAGGTGATTGGCAAAAGGGATATGAGAGGATCATGGGACGGGAGACCTAGGGAGAAAAAAAGGGGGGGGGGGAGCCCAGAGCATGGGCAAGGGGTATAGTGAGAGGGGCAGAGGAAGAAAGAGAGAGAGAGAGAGAGAGAGAGAGAGAGAGAGAGAGAGAGAGAGAGGAAATAAATAAATAAATAACAGATGGGGTATGAAGGGGAGGTGGGGCATTAACAGAAGTTCGAGAAGTCATTGTTCATGCCATCAAGTTGGAGGCTACCCAGACGGAATATAAGGTGTTGTTCCTCCAACCTGAGTGTGACTTCATCTTGACAGTAGAGGAGGCCGTGGATAGACATATCAGAATTTACTTAATTTCCCTCGGGATCAATAAAGTATGTCTATCTATCTATCTAGAATGGGAATGGGACGTGGAATTAAAATTTGTGGCCACTGGGAGATCCTGCTTTCTCTAGCGGACAGAGCGTAGGTGTTCAGTGAAACGGTCTCCCAGCCTGCGTCGAGTCTCGCCAATATATAGAAGGCCACACCGGGAACACCGGACGCAGTATATCACCCCAGCCGACTCACAGGTGAACTGTCGCCTCACCTGGAAGGACTGTCTGGGGCCCTGAATGGTGGTAAGGGAGGAAGTGTAAGGGCATGTGTAGCACTTGTTCCGCTTACAAGGATAAGTGCCAGGAGAGATCGGTGGGAAGGAATGGAGGGGATGAATGGACAAGGGAGTCACGTAGAGAGCAATCCCTGTGGAAAGCAGAAAGGGGGAGGGGAGTGAAAGATGTGCTTAGTGGTAGGATCCTGATGGAGGTGGCAGAAGTTAGGGAGAATTATATGTTGGACCCGGAGGCTGATTGGGTGGTAGGTGAGGATTAGGGGAACCCTATTCCTAGTGGGGTGGCAGGAGGATGGTGTGAGAGCAGATGTGCATGAAATGGGAGAGATGCATTTGAGAGCAGAGTTGATGGTGGAGGAAGGGAAGCCCCTTTCTTTAAAAAAGGAGGACATCTCCTTCGTCCTGGAATGAAAAGCCTATCTCTTCTTTCAGTTAGTCCTGACGAAGGGTCTCGGCCCAAAACGTCGACTGTACCTCTTCCCATAGATGCTGCCTGGCCTGCTGCATTCACCAGCATTTTTTATGTGTGTTGCTTGAAATTCCAGCATCTGCAGATTTCCTCGTGTTTGCGTTTTTAAATTCACTACTGCAAAGCCTCTTCCGGTGAAGCCTACACTGAAGAAGTTTAAATCTTCTCTTCGATGGGAGTTTAGTGAATCCATCTCTCACTGCTCCCCATCTATAATTTCTTTGGCCCTTCAACTTTTCGACCACATTTTGACTCAGACTCGATATCACAGCCATATATCCTTCCTTGAATGTGTCTCCGCCGCCAACTTACTCCAGTTGGCTTTCGGATTCGTTTTCGAGATCCCTTTTGCCAATCTACTTTCCAGCTGTTAGCTCTATCCCTCCGCCTCCTGTCTTCTATCATTTCAGATCTCCCCCTCCCCCTCCCACTTTCAAATCTCTTACTATCTCTTCTTTCAGTTAGTCCTGACGAAGGGTCTCGGCCGGAAACGTCGACTGTACCTCTTCCTAGAGATGCTGCCTGGCCTGCTGCGTTCAGCAGCATTTTTTATGTGTGTTGCTTGAAGTTCCAGCATCTGCAGATTTCCTTGTGTTTGCGTTTCATATCGCCCCATCTCACTTTTGAATGTAGATGTGAAAATTTTGGCTAAAGTGCTTTCATGCCGTTTAGAACACCCTCTTCCCAAGATAATTTCAGATGATCAAACAGGTTTTATTAAAAATTGCCATTCTTTTTTTAATATCCGTCGACTGGCTGATGTGGTTTATTCACCCAGTGATTCTCCAAGTCCGGAGGTTGTTATCTCCTTGGACGCGGAGAAAGCATTTGATAGAGTGGAAACAACAGGAATTCTGCAGATGCTGGAAATTCAAGCAACACACATCAAAATTGCTGGTGAACGCAGCAGGCCAGGCAGCATCTCTAGGAAGAGGTGCAGTCGACGTTTCAGGCCGAGACCCTTCGTCAGGACTAACTGAAGGAAGAGTGAGTAAGGGATTTGAAAGTTGGAGAGGGAGGGGGAGATCCAAAATGATAGGAGAAGACAGGAGGGGGAGGGATGGAGCCAAGAGCTGGACAGGTGATTGGCAAAAGGGGATACAAGAGGATCATGGGACAGGAGGTCCGGGAAGAAAGACAAGGAGGTGGGGTGGGGGAACCCAGAGGATGTCCGGGAAGAAAGACAAGGGGGGGGGGACCCAGAGGAAGGGTCTCGGCCTGAAATGTCGACTGCACCTCTTCCTAGAGATGCTGCCTGGCCTGCTGCGTTCACCAGCAACTTTGATGTGTGTTATTTGATAGAGTGGAGTGGGTATACTTGTTTAGTGTTTTGGAGAAATTTGGATTTGGCAGAATATTTGTAGCCTGGGTTAAGCTATTATTTCACCTTCCTTTAGCGTGTATACAGACAAATTATTTTCGATCTGACTATTTCCCATAAATACGTGGCACTCGCCAAGGCTGCCCATTGTCTGCTCTTCCTTTTGCAATTGCAATTGAGCCTCTTTCTATTGCACTTAAGTCAACTGCATCACTTCAAGGTGTTAGAAAAGGGGACATGGAACACCGTGTATCCCTATATGCTGATGACCTCTTACTTTATGTTAGCGACCCTGTAGGTAGTAGTCCTGCTATTGTGTCTTTATTAGGCCAATTTGGAGCCTTCTCTGGCTATAAACCGAACTTTCAAAAAAGCATATGCTTTTCTATTAATAACTTGGCCCTACAGATCTGACAGGAATCTTTGCCTTTTCCTTTAGCTCAAGATGGTTTTGTATACCTAGGAATACACGTTACTCGCTCCTTTACATCTCTGTTTGAAGCTAACTACAGGCCTCAGGTTAGCCAAATGAAGGCTGATTTTGAGAGATGGTGCAGTTTACCCCTTACTATAGCTGGGAGAATTCAATCAGTGAAAATGACTATACTTCCCAGATTTCTTTACTTGTTCCAGTGCTTGCCAGTTTTCTTATCCAAGTTATTTTTCAAATCAGTCGACCAAGCTATAACCTCCTTTATTTGGGAAAATAAGGTCCCATGGGTTAATAAGCGCACTGTCCAAAGAGGTCGTGATGAAGGTGGAATGGGCCTCCCTAGCTTTATTCATTATTATTGGGCATCGAACATTCAAAAGGTATTATTTTGGCTCCACCAGCCAGATATAGTCTGGTGCCTGCTTGAGTCACGGCCTTGCCACTCCTCGTCTCTCCCAGCTTTAGTGTATTCGTCCTTACCATTGAAATCCTCTCAATTCACATCTAACTCAGTCATGCTCTCCACCCTCAAAATTTTTAATCAATTTTGCTGCCACTATAAGTTCACATCAGCTTCAGTTTTGGGTCCCATTCATAGAAACCATCTACTTCTTCCCTCCACACTCGATTCAGTTTTTAGACAATGGGGTTTGAACGGTCCTATGCGCATTAAGGATTTGTACACTGATAATATGGCCTTCTGCATTATCATTTTTTAAAATACCTGCAAATTCAACACTTTGTCAAGGAAAAATTTCCCTCTTTTCCTGATCTACCACCTGCTATGTTGTGGGAAAAACTCACTCTTAGCTTTAATAATGAAGGGCTGATCTCTGTACTATACTCTCAGCTAATGTTGATAGAGTAGAGGGATAGGTAAATACTAAGACCAATTGATTAGCTAATGATCAATCACCTTATGGGCTCCTTAGCTTACTGTTGTTGGACAAGTCAGAAAGAAACCTTACCCAGCAACAGGTGACGTATGATCCATTGCTCTCTGAAAACGCTAGATAAAGGTTCAAATAAGGAAATATCTGGTCATACCAAAGCATTTTGAGGCAAAATATTTAAATATGGGTATAAGAATGATTGAAGGGACATCTCAAGGTATAACTAAATATGGGAAGGATAGCATAGGGGACAGAACGTTGAAGAGAAAGGGGAAGGTGTCAATATAAGAACTGATGTTGTGTGCAGGCTAGCTTTGGCAGAAAATAACTAACTAATGATGATTTTACATCTAATAGTATATTAACATGTGATCAAAACTATTCTGAAACTATCTTAACTCGCGTAATTGTAAGATTTTCTGTGGACGTAATGATCAATGTTATAAATAGTGAAGAATTGTGATTCGGGGGAGGGCAGTGCCCAGACTGGCTCTTTGGGAGATCAGTCTGTAACTTCCCCCACAGCATACTATGAATAAAGAGTAAAGTTTGATAAAATATTGCATGTTTTATTGTGTTTGTGGTATTTGTGCTCTTGCATCGGGTTGATCGGCCACGACAATGTCTTTGGGAGTTCAAGATCTAAACAAAGCTAAGACTAGGTGAGAGGATGACCTCGGTATGGATCTGGCTGAGGAATATTGGGCAAAAGCATTGAATAGGGTTCATTCCTCGTCATCATGTGCTAGACTGGGGCTCATATAATTTAAAATTTTACACATGGTACATTTAAGTAAAGCCAGGCTTACTGACATATATCCCGGGACAGACGCTGGCTGTGACAGGTGTTCCTTCTCTCCGGCTGGTTTAGTGCATACATTTTGGTCTTGCCCTCGGCTTGATGGCTATTGGGCACTGGTTGTTAAAATTATCAGTGAGGTTTTGGCGGTGACACTGAGACTTTGCCCGCTTATAGCTGTATTTGGTGTGGCAGATGATGTTTTGGGTTTAAATGCAAGCTAGTCGGATATCATTGCACTTACATTGCTATTGGCCCGTAGGAGAATTTTGATGGTCTGGAAATCTACCACTCCCCCATCTGCTGCTGCTTGATTAGAGGAAGTAATGTTTTTTCTGAAATTAGAAAAGATTAAATTCACTTTGAGGGGGTCTGTGAAAAAGTTCTGTTTGAAATGAGGACCTTTCTTGTCATATTTGGGGAGTCTTAAGGAATTACCTACTAGTTGAGGGCATTTGATTGTACTTGGGAAGTTGCCTCCCTTTTAACACACATATGGTTCACCTCACAGGGTGGCTGATGAATTGTAATATGAGTGTATTTTGGATCATCTGACATGTTGTGGATGTGTGTGGGCCTTCGTCTTGAAGTAGTGTGGGGGTATGGCTGTGAAATGTCCGTACTTGTATTTGTGAATTGTATTGTAAATACATTAGCTGCCATGGTATGTTCGGGGAGGGCAGGTGAGGGGAGGTTTGTTTAGGGGTAAGATATAAAGCAAAATGGAGGAAAATGTAATCCATTATGTATTCTGTATTGTGCCATTCCTTCAATAAAAATATATTTAATCAGAAAAAATAAATGTAACTCCCTGCTGATAGTGTTTGGGTTTCAGTTAAAGGTAAGGGGCTGTGCTGTTCAGTTTAGGAATGCTGTGTCAGCTGATCAGGATGGTGGAATGGGAGAAGGTTCTAGAGAAAGCTGGGTGGAGAGGATTTGTGACAGACACTGGTGAAGTTGGGGTCTTTTGGTAGAAGATGGAGAGAAGTGAAGATTGGAAGAGCCATAGAACCTGATCCGATGGGAAGGCACAATTAGAAGAAATGCAAGATGGGAAGTTCTACTGGTGATTGGTGATGAGAAGTCGGTGTTGAGAGTAAGGGCCACACTCAGCTTTTGGAAGATATGAGCTCCAACACTATGCACATTCACAGTGGTTTAATTATAAAGGGCCCTTTTATACTTCGTATTTTTCTTTTCTTCTTAAAAACTGTTTGATAAAGCTGAAATTAGTAAATACACTTCCTTTCTAATTATGTGGTGTGTGATCTGTTATTTCTTGCCAACGGATAATTGTATATGGTCAGTATTCACACATTATTTGCTCAGATTAAGGTTCCTTTAGTCATAACATTGCAACTTTCCTGTTTGGTGAGACCCATATCATACTGACCCTGGACGTACGTTGTTTGAAAAAGGTGCTGTCTCACCGTTGAGTCCAGTGGCTGTCAGCACAGCCGGCTAATGAGGCAAGTTTCTGTACAAGCCCGGTGACAGGCTCCATAAAAATAAACTTGAATATGAAAGACAAAAATATGTCAGTTAAAAGCAAAGGTTAATGAAATAGATTTTGAGCTGGCATTTAAAATGTCAACTGAGTCTGCATCCCTTGTAGTTTTTGGTATTGAATTCTACAGCTTAGGAGTATGGTTCAAAAAACTGACCTGCCAATTATCATTGGAGAGAAATTGTTTCTATTTAAGAAACTAGAAGCCAGTTACAGATAGAGACCAAAGGCCAGGGTCCATGAGTTTAGAGATGAGTTTATTTGGTATTATGGTGCTGCGATCAATGAGTAGCATCCTAACATAGGTGACCTGGTGCTGAATGTAGAGCCAATTGGCCTTGTTAACAAATTTCATGATCACCACTAAGATGCAGATTTTCAGAGTAGCTCTTTGCCAATAGGAAAGCAATTAGCAATAAGTAAATTCTCCCATATAGATGAGAAATCTGTTCACTAACATCTTATTCTAATCAGGGCCTCTGGAAATAACAAACCCAATGGGAGGCAAAACTGTGATCAGAACATAATATAACAATGCTTCCAATGTTGGTGTGTGTGTGGCCTGGTTACACAACAATGTTATTAATAAAAACACTGGAGACGGGAGCTAAGTTTCATGGTTCTTTACTGGCAGAATCCGAACTCGGCACACGCATACAGATCAATACGCGCCTAATAGCGCATGCTCAATACGCGCCTAATAACGCATTCAACAACGTGTTACTAAAACATAAAGTAGTCCATTATTATACTGTAGGCTATATGGTACACTCCTCCCCTTTTATTTTAATAGTGTATCAACTGTTTTTTTACTGGGGCACTATGCTAAACAAATATGTTTACCCTTAACATACAAATGCCTACCATTTGTTTACTTAGTAACTTAATAATATCAAATCATAACAAAGTAACATAATAATATCAATTTATAACAAAGTAACGTAATATTATCAAATTATAACAAACCTTTTTTTTACTTTTGTTCTAAGACCCATTTATAACTCAAGTCTCTTGGGGGGGGGGGTCTCCTCTGCCTCTCCAGGTAACGTCTGTCCTGAAACATTTGCTTTGGGGAATGAGTCTCCACAGGTACATCAGGTGGGTCCTCAGCACTGATGACAGGCTTATCTGTGGGCGAGGCTGATGTGGTCACATCAGGAGTGTTTGTTTCTATGTCATGGGAGTCCAGGCAAGATGTTGTTGTGTCTTCCACCTGAGCATTCAGGATTTGGTCCACATGACGTCTCCATACGTTCTCTCCCACCTGTACTCTAGACATCAGTGACCCGCCTATGGTGGAAATTATACCCGGCTGCCACTTTTCAGTCTGGTAATCACGTGCAAGAACTGACTGTCCCACACTGAAGCTCCGTGTTGAGTTAGCATTCAAATGTTTGTTCTCCACATCACGCCATACATCTGGTTTGAGAAGATCCATGCAGGACCTCAGGTTCCTGTTCAGAAACGTCATCACTGGAGTCTGGTTAGTGGTTGCATGTACTGCATTATGATAGGCAAGGAGGAGGTTGTCTACCTTGTGTTGTAGTGGTCGATTTTCGCAGTCCCTTGACTTGTCGGCTTTCTTGAATGTTTGTACAAATCTTTCTGCCAAGCCATTTGTGAATGGATGGTAAGGGGCCGATGTAAAGTGCTTGATTCCATTGTTCTTCACAAAACTTTGGAATTCTTCAGGGACAAATTGTCGTCCATTGTCTGCGCAGATATGCTCTGGTGTGCCATTCCTGGTGAACGTGGTCCTCAGCACCATAATGGTCTTTTCCGATGTGGTTGTTTTCATTTTGATGACCTCTGGCCATTTGGAATGTGCATCAATGGTGATTAAAAAGATAGAGTCCATGAATGGTTCAGCAAAGTCGATGTGCACTCGCTGCCATGGTGATGAGGTCCACTCCCACGGATGGAGAGGGACTTGTGGTAGTGTGTTCTGGATCTTTTGACATCCAGAGCAGTTTTTGGTCACGTCCTCAATTTGTTTATCGATTCCTGGCCACCACACATAGGCACGGGCAAGACCTTTCATCTTCATGGTACCCAGGTGCCCCTTGTGCAGTCCCTCCAGCACTCTGGTGCGTAGCTTGGGAGGAATCACAACTTGTGAACCACACATTAGAGATCCCTGACACACTGACAACTGCTCCTTCCTCGCTGCGAAGGCTGGAAACAGTGTGTCACCCCGTGCTGGCCATCCTTTTACCGTGATGTCATACACTTTTGACAACGTAGGGTCATTGTGTGTTTCTCTTTCAATGAGGCTGTTTGTCACTGGTAATTGTTCAACTATTGTTGCGTGAAAGACCTCCACTGAATCCATTTGTGTAGTTATCTCAGAAGTCGGAAGTGGTAAGCGTGACTAACCATCTGCGTTGCCATGTTGATTGGTCCCCTTGTGTTCGATGTCGTACCTGTGACCTCCTAAGAACAGAGACCGTCGCAGTAGCCTTTGTGCTGTCATCACTGGAATGCCTTTCCTTGGGTTGAAGATCAACACGAGAGGCTGATGATCAGTCAACAGAGTAAACTTTTGGCCATACAGGTAGTGACTCAATTTCTTGACTCCCCACACGAGGCTTAGAGCCTCTCTGTCAATCTGAGAGTAGTTGCATTCAGCTGAAGTTAGCGTTCTTGAGGCAAAGGCTATTGGTCTTTCTGAGCCATCTGGAAACTTGTGCAATAACACAGCTCCTATCCCATGGGGTGAGGCATCACAAGACAGTCAGATAGGTAAGGAGGGGTCAAAGTGTGCGAGTACCCCTTCTGAAGTTATGAGTCTTTTAGTTTCTTGAAACACTTTCTCACAGCTCTCAGTCCATTTCCATTGTGTCCCTGTCTGTAACAGTGCATTAGTGGGTCTAGGACTGTGGATAGGTTAGGCAGGAACTTGTGGTAGTAGTTCACTAGACCAAGATATGCTCTCAGCTGAGACACATTTTCAGGTGGTGGTGCCTTAAGCACCACTTCTATCTTGTCTTGAGACATGTGTAAGCCATCCTTGTTGATCACATGCCCACAGTATGAAATTTCCTTTTTGAAAATCTCATATTTCTGTCAATTAGCTCTGAGCCCATATTCTTGTAACCCGGTGAGCACTTGTTCAAGGTTAGAAAGATGTTCGTCACCATCTTTGCCAGTGACAGTGATGTCATCCAGGTAACACTGAGTCCCTGGAATGCCCTGCAGGACCTGGTCCATTGCCCTTTGCCAGATTGCAGGAGCTGATGCTATCCCAAACACCAACCTGTTGTACTGGTAAAGTCCTTTGTGTGTATTATTGTCAGGTATTTCTTGGATGCTTCATCGATTTCCATTTGGAGATAAGCCTGGGCCAAATCGATTTTTGTGAAATGTTTCCCTCCTGAGAGGGAAGCAAAGATGTCCTCAATATGAGGTAGAGGATACTGTACTGTGCAGAGAACCAGGTTAACTGTCACTTTAAAATCACCACATATGCGCACCTTGCTTGGTTTTCCTGGTTTTGTGCTGGAGGTTTTCTTCATCACCAGAACAATAGGCATGGCCCATTCGCTCCAATCCACCTCTGACAGGACCCCACTCTGCTCCAGATTTTTCAGCTCAGCCTCTACCATTGGATAGATTGCATATGGCAGTGGTTTGGCTTTGTGAAATTTTGGACGTGCATTTTCCTCAATCTCAATCTTTGTCTTCATGCCCTGAAATGTTCCTATTCCTTTCATGAACACTTCCTCAGAGTCAGCAAGTATTTGTGACAGTCTCTCAGATGTAGCCTTGCTGCCCTCCTTTGCTGACACAACTAGTGCCTTGATGGTGTGCCAATCCAACTGGATTTTCCTGAGCCATTCATGTCCCAGCAATGGTGGTTCTCCATTTTTCAGTACATAGAGGTTCATTTGCTGTGTTTTATCTCCGTAGGTCACTGTCACTTTAATTTTGCTTTTGAGATGCACTTTCTGTCCTGTGTAAGTCTTTAGCAGTAGTTTAGTTCGTTTCAGAGGTATGTGAGAAAACAGTCGTTTGTAGTCGTGTACAGAGATCACTGTTAAAGCTGAGCCTGTGTCCAACTCCATTTTCAATCTCACGCCCACCACTTGTGGAGTGATCCATATTACTCTTCGATCATCTGTCTCTTTCACGCTGTGAAGTTGCCGACAAGACAATTCACTTCTGTCTGAGTCGTTTTCATCAGAACTGCTTTCTTTCATTTTGTGTACATTGTTGTATTTTCCTTTCTGGGGTTTCTTGTTTCTCTATATTTTGTCCTTTTTCTGCTGCTGACTAGCTTTGCGTGCTCTGCCGAAGTGGCCCTGTTTGCCACAATTTCTGCATTCTTTGTCTTTAAACCAACAGTCATCATGGTCATGTGACCTGTTCCCACAACAGTAACATTTCTTTCTTTCATTCCTGTTCAGTGACATTTTAATTGTGGCATATTTCCAGAGATTTTTGTTGTATCTTGGAAGCATCCCATGCCACTGTTTCCGTTGATATTGCAATGTTTAGCACTTTCTTGAACGTGAAGTCTTTTTCACACAGAAGCTTCTTCTGTGTGGTTTCACAGTGCATGCCACACACTAACCTGTCCCTCAATGCGTCTGATAGACCAGCTCCAAATTGACAATGTTCTGATAATTTGCACAATTCAGCACAATATTCAGAAATGCTTTCATTTTTGCTCTGATTCAGTTTGTGAAATTTAAATCTTTCAGCAGTGACCAGTGGTTTGGGATTTAAATGCTGTTGGAGAGTGTCTACTATTTGCTTGAACATTTTGTCAGCTGGCTTTTCAGGGGTTAACAAGCTCTGTAGCAGCCCGTATGTTTTTGCCCCCATAATACTGAGTAAGATGCTGTCTTTCTTTTCATCATTAACACCGTTAACATCACAATATAACTCCACTCTCTCAATGTAATTTACCCAGCTTTCAATGCCACTATCAAATGCTGTAATGGTTCCAATCATCGCCATCTTTGTTATGTTATTTTAGCCCCATTTTTCCTTGTTTTCTTTTTAGCTAGCTCCTTGCAGTCACAGCATGTTTCATTTGACTCACGTGTCCCTTTTGCTAGCGCAACAAGTACACTCTGTCTAGATGTGTGTGTCGCTCCTTTCTATCTCCCTTCTGGGCAGGCAGACCCTCAGCCCCTGGGGGTCAGCGCCGGCTGTGGTCTTGGCTGGACGTGCTGCGGCTCCGACTGTGTCTCTTGGTCTCCCGACGTTTTCGACCCCGGCTGTGCTCCCGCTTCCTTTCAGTCTCGCGGCTTCGCTCTGCCTCCTTCTCCCGCTCCATGCACTGTTCTTCAGAGTGTCATTATCAATTAAAACATGGTGTTCCGATACGATGTAGGTTCATTAACTTCATTGTGTATGTGGCCTGATTACACAACAATGCTATTAATAAAAAGTCTGGAGACGGGAGGTAAGTTTTATGGTTCTTTACTGGCAGAAACCGAACTCGGCACACACGTACAGATCAATCCGTGCCTAATAGTGCATGCTCAATATGCGCCTAATAGCATATTCAACGATGTGTTACTAAAACATAAAGTAGTCCCTTATTGTACTGTAGGCTATACGGTACAAATGTACTCAGTCTGTGGCTCAGAGCTGTATCCACTCCTGTACATTTCTATGTTAATGTGTAACTCATAAATAATTCATTGCTGTTTGTATTAGACAAGGAGGTTAATAAATTGCAAGCCTCTAATCTGTTAATCAATTATGAACAAGATGTAGTCTAAATTATGCTGATATTCCTGTGGGATTAACTTCCATTTGACATTGACCCACTGACCTCTTTAAATAACCTACCTCCTCTTTGACCATGATCTCTGAGGTATCCTCAAGTTCTTTTGTATTACCATTTCTCTGTAAGTGCCATTGTGTTGGTAACTGGAGAGAGTGTGAATGTTAAATTTATTGTACATCAGAGTTAATGAAATCTATGTTGCACTTCAATGTCCTAGAATAGAACAAATCTTTATTGTCATTGCTCAAAACAATGAGATTGTAGTGTTACTCCTGTCTGTGCAAAACTGATATTTACAATGTTTCCAGTACAGCTTAATTTATTAAAAAATCCCATATTTCCCTGCAACAAATGGCATTAATAGCCAATAGCTGTCAAAGGCCATTGGTAAGCCATGGTGTAACATTATTCAGCTGCACAACAGCCCTCTAGAAGAAGCTGCTTTTCAGTCTTACTCTCTTGGCTAAGATGTTTCTGTATCTCCCACCAGATAACAGGAGATGGAACAGACAGTGTCTGAGATGGGATGGGTTTTCATCTCAGTCAGTCCAGATCAGAAGCAGCATCTCCAACACCATCACACTGAGCACGGGGACCCCCAGGGCTGTGTGCTCAGTCCACTGCTGTTCACTCTGCTGACCCACGACTGTGCTGCAACACACAGCTCGAACCACATCATCAAGTTCGCCGATGACACGGCCGTGGTGGGTCTTATCAGCAAGAACGATGAGTCAGCATACAGAGAGGAGGTGCAGCGGCTAACAGACTGGTGCAGAGCCAACAACCTGTCTCTGAATGTGAACAAAACAAAAGAGATGATTGTTGACTTCAGGAGGACACGGAGCGACCACTCTCCACTGAACATCGACGACTCCTCCGTATAGATCATTAAGAGCACCAAATTTCTTGGCGTTCACCTGGCAGAGAATCTCACCTGGTCCCTCAACACCAGCTCCATAGCAAAGAAAGCCCAGCAGCATCTCTATTTTCTGCGAAGGCTGAGAAAAGTCCATCTCCCACGTCCCCATCCTCACCACATTCTACAGAGGTTGTATTGAGAGCATCCTGAGCAGCTGCATCACTGCCTGGTTCGGAAATTGCACCATCTCAGATCGCAAGACCCTGTAGTGGATACTGAGGTCAGCTGAGAAGATCATCGGGGTCTCTCTTCCCACCATTACAGACATTTACACCACAGTCTGCATCCGCAAAGCAAACAGCATTATGAAGGACCCCACGCACCCCTCATACAAACTCTTCTCCCTCCTGCCATCTGGCAAAAGGCACCGAAGCATTCGGGCTCTCATGACCAGACTATGTAACAGTTTCTTCCCCCAAGCCATCAGACTCCTCAATACCCAGAGCCTGGACTGACACCAACCTACTGCCCTCTATTGTCTTGTTTATTATTTATTGTAATGCCTGCACTGTTTTGTGCACTTTATGCACTCCTGGGTAGGTCTGTAGTATAGTTTAGTTTTTGTGTTGTTTTACGCAGTTCAGTGTAGTTTTTCTATTGTTTCATGTAGCACCATGGTCCTGGAAAACATTGTCTCGTTTTTACTGTGTATGGTACCAGCAGTTATGGTCGAAATGACAATAAAAAGTGATTTGACTTGACTTGACTTGACTTGACTTGAATGATACTATGAGCATGCCATAGGTATCAAGAGTTGTAGACTGTCTCCAGGTCCAGTAATTGATTCCCAATGATGTGCTGAGCCGTCACTATTTTCATTACTTATAAATCCAAGGGAATGGCAGGTGGAAAGATAGAACCAAGACTCACAGAATCAAACAGATAAATTTAAGCACTCTATACTTTTCCTTCCTGAAATATATAGTAAGTATTAGGTGAGAATGGATAGCTGCATGGCTGTCTTGGATACTTTTAAGCTTCCATTCCCCTTTCATTTATTTCCTTACCAGTATTTCTATGAGAATTTATTCAGAGAATGCTAGAACATAGATTTAGGTTTTAAGATAAAGGGCTACATCACACTGGATGGGGTCCATACCTCAGAATTGCTTTCTATTCTAGCTCCTTGATTGCATTTGCCTTTTGCCAGCCTATAGATCTTGGCATTAACTAGAGATGTTGCTAAGACCCACCTATGGATCAAAGCAATAAACAAACATTGTCCATTTCTGCAAGTAGTGGAAACCGAAATCCTGCCCCTGCTATGCATAATGCAAGACAAAATCTACACTGACAGATTTTACTTTAAGCTCCATTTATTGGACTTAGCTGCAGTTCAGATGCTGTTAGCCTGAAGAATTTAAAAATCCACAGGTGGTACAGGTCAAGGATAGTGAACAAGCAGAAAAAAAACAGCTGCTTTGTAAGCAGCTGCATTAGCCAAATTGTGGAAGTGAAACTTCTTGTTTTGTGAAACTGTCCTTGCAACCACCATTTTGTGAACTCATTTTCTGAACTAACTCTTGCTGGACTGAAGGAACAGAATGTGGAAATAAAAAGGGCCCTGGCAATAACCTGCTGCAACAGAGTTAATTTCTGAACAAAATGTTATTACACCATAAGATCATAAGATATAGGAGCAGAATTAGGCCATTTGACCCATTGAGTTTGTTCTGCCATTTCATCATGCCTAATCCAATTTTCCTCAGCCCCAATCTCCTGTCTTCTCCCCGCATCACATCATGCCCTGACCAATCAAGAATCTATCAAACTCTGCCTTAAATATACATAAAGACTTGGCCTCCACAGTTGCCTGGGGCAAAGAATTCCACAGATTCACCACTCTTGGATTAAGGAAATTCATCCTCATCTCCATTTTAAAAGGATGCCCATCAATTTTATGGTTGTGTCCTCTGGTCTTTGACTCTATAACAATAGGAAACATCCTCCCCACATCCACTCTGTCAAGGCCTTTCACTATTCAATAGGTTTCAAGTAGGCCACTCCTCATTCTTCTGAATGGAGAATTCAGGCCCAGAGCCATCAAACGCTCTTAAGCCATTCAATCATGTTATCATTTTCGTGAACCTCCTTTGAACCCTCTCCGGTTCAGCACATCCCTTCTAAGACAATAGACAATAGACAATAGGTGCAGAAGTAGACCATTCGGCCCTTCGAGCCTGCACCACCATTCTGAGATCATGGCTGATCATCTACTATCAATACCCGGTTCTTGCCTTGTCCCCATAACCCTTGATTCCCCTATCCATAAGATACCTATCTAGCTCCTTCTTGAAAGCATCCAGAGAATTGGCCTCCACTGCCTTCAGAGGCAGTGCGTTCCACACCTCCACAACTCTCTGGGAGAAGTTGTTCCTCCTCAACTCTGTCCTAAATGACCTACTTAAACCATGCCCTCTGTCCTAAATGACCTTCTTAAACCATGTCCTCTGGTACTGGACTCTCCCAGCATCTGGAATATATTTCCTGCCTCTATCTTGTCGAATCCCTTAATAATCTTATATGTCTCAATCAGATCCCCCCTCAATCTCCTTAATTCCAGCATGTACAAGTCCAGTCTCTCTAACCTCTCTGCGTAAGACAGTCCGGACATCCCACAAATTAACCTAGTGAACCTACGCTGCACCTCCTCCAAAGCCAGGATGTCCTTCCTTAACCGTGGAGACCAAAACTGCACACAATACTCCAGGAGTGGTCTCACCAGGGCCCTGTACAAATGCAAAAGGATTTCCTTGCTCTTGTACTCAATTCCCTTTGTAATAAAGGCCAACATTCCATTAGCCTTCTTCACTGCCTGCTGCACTTGCTCATTCACCTTCAGAGACTGATGAACAAGTACTCCTAGATCTCTTTGTATTTCTCCCTTACCTAACTCCACACCATTCAGATAATAATCTGCCTTCCTGTTCTTGCTCCCAAAGTGAATAACCTCACACTTATTCACATTAAACGCCATCTGCCAAATTTCTGCCCACTCACCCTGCCTATCCAAGTCACCTTGAATTCTCCTAACATCCTCATCACATGTCACACTGCCACCCAGCTTAGTATCATCAGCAAACTTGCTGATGTTATTCACAATGCCTTCCTCATTGGCGTAAATCATAAACAGCTGAGGTCCCAATACCGAGCCCTGTGGCACCCCACTGGTCACCACCTGCCATTCCGAGAAACACCCATTCACTGCTACCCTTTGCTTTCTATCTGCCAACCAGTTTTCTATCCATGTCAATATCCTCCCCCCAATGCCATGAGCTCTGATTTTACCCACCAATCTCCTATGTGGTACCTTATCAAATGCCTTCTGAAAGTCAAGGTACACCACATCCACTGGATCTCCCGCATCTATCTTCCTGGTTACATCCTCGAAAAACTCCAATAGATTAGTCAAGCATGATTTGCCCATGCTGGCTCGGCCCAATCCTATCACTGCTATTTCATCTTTAATAATGGAGTCTAGCATCTTCCCCACTACTGATGTTAGGCTAAGAGGGTGATAGTTCTCTGTTTTCTCCCTCCCTCCTTTCTTAAAAAGTGGGATAACATTAGCCATTCGCCAATCCTCAGGAACTGATCCTGAATCTAAGGAACATTGGAAAATGATCACCAATGCATCCGCAATTTCCAGAGCCACCTCCTTTAGTACCCTAGGACGCAAATCATCTGGACCTGGGGATTTGTTAGCCTTCAGTCCCATCAGTCTACTCATCACCATTTCCTTCCTAATGTCAATCTGTTTCAGTTCCTCTGTTACCCTATGTCCTTGGCCCATCCATACATCTGGGAGATTGCTTGCGTCTTCCCTAGTGAAGACAGATCCAAAGTACTTATTAAATTTGTCTGCCATTTCTCTGTTTCCCATAACAATTTCTCCCAATTCATTCTTCAAGGGCCCAACATTGTTCTTAACTATCTTCCTTCTCTTCACATACCTAAAAAAACTTTTGCTATCCTCCTTTATATTCCTAGCTAGCTTACATTCATACCTCATTTTTTCTCCCCCTATTGAGTATAAGGGGCCCAAAACTGCTCACAAAACTCCAAGTAAGTCCTCACCAGTGCTTTTATATTCTACTTCACTTGAAGGAATGCTTACATTGCATTTGCCTTCCTAACCACAGACTCAACCTGCAAATTAACCTTTAGGGAATTCTGCACAAGAACTCCAAAGTCCCTTTGCATCTCAGATTTTGTATTTTCTCTCCATATAGAAAAAAGTCTACCTTTTATTTCTTCTGCCAAAGTGCATGACCACAAACTTCCGAACGCTGTTTTCTATCTGCCACTTCTTTGCCCATTCTCCTAATTTGTCTGTCCTCTGTATCTTCTCCACTTCCTCAAAACTACCTGCCCCTCCACCCATCTCTGTATTGTCAGCAAACTATGCAAAAAAGGCATGAATTCCATCATCCAAATCATTGACATATAATGCAAAATATCAGTCCCAACACATACCCCAGTGGAACACCACTAGTCACTGAAAGCCAGCCAGAAAAGGCTCCCCTTATTCCCGCTCTTTGTCTCCTGCCAATTAGCCACTGCTTTATCCATGCTAGAATCTTTCTTGTAATGCTATAGGCACGTAACTTGTTAAACAGCCTCATGTGTGGCACCTTGTCAAAGGCCTTGAGAAAACCCAAGTACACAACATCAACTGATTCTCCTTTGTCTATTCTGCTTGTTACTCCTTCAAAGAATTCCAACAGATTTGTCAAGCAAGATTTTCCCCTGAGGAAACCATGCTGACTATGGCCTATTTTGTCATGTGCCTGCAAATACCCTGAGACCTCATCCTTAATAATGGGCTTCCACATCTTCCCAACCACTGAAGTCAGGCTAACAGGCCCATAGTTTCCTTTCTTCTGTCTCTCTCCCTTCTTCAAGAGAGGAGTATAATATTTGAAAACAAATTAACCAACCTGAAAATATATAAAATTAGTCTTGTAAACTCAACAAAAAATAAAGTCAATTTATTTTTGAAAAAGGAAGAAAGGATCTAGATGTAACCTACAAACAATCTGAGACTAAAAAGAACTTAGTCTCAAATTTCAGTTCATTTCCCACAAAATTCAGAATCACATTTAATATCATTGGTATATATCATCAGATTTGTTTTGCAGCAGCAGTACATCACAATACATAATAATAAAAACTATAAATTACATGTAAGGGGTTTCTTCTTTTATGTTACTGCGTAGGCTAATTAAAATGGCTTCTTTGTTATGTTAACTGCCGAGAAAGTTCTCTCTCTATCAGATTGTTTGGGTTATATAATTGATAACAGGGCAAACGAACCAATTGGGATAGATGTTATTCTTTCTAGTGTGTCTGTAAGTTATTGTGATGCACAGGTTTTTGGGGAGAAGGCGTGATAGAGAGAGAGACAGAATGGGCAAGGTGCTGTGAGCTGGCTAACGGGGTCGGACTCCGAGCAGGAGTCCGAGGTCCAGGGTCTTCGGCGAGGAGACGAGATGGAGACAGTCCGTGGTTGGTCCCAGGTGGCAGGTCGAGGTGGTCAGAGGGGATCGAATGGTGAAGACAGGATTGTTACTAGAGCTCCAGCTGTTGTGCACGAAGAGATTGAACTTTGATAAGTATGGAGCCTTTTACTTTCCTTTTATATTTTATCTCTATTAATTATATAGTTCCAGTAATATCTATAAACTGTAAATCATTTAATCGTATCTGGTGTATTGTCTGTTATTTGGCCGGGAGAGGTGCATCGCACAGCATCCACACAAACTTAATTACCCAGTTTGGCGGGGCCAAGGGCTGTTTCCTAAACAACAGTGAGTTGAATGACCCTGAGGCTTGCCGGGGGGCTACATACAATAAGAAGTCTATATAAAAAAAGGGAACTAAATTAAATAACTAGTGCAAAAAGGGATGGAAGATATACTGATGTATTGTTCATGGGTTCATTGTCCATGACATCAGAATCAAAATTCAACGAACTAAAGACATTGCAGAAATGCTTCAATAGTTCTTTAAAGAGCAGGTTGTTTCGATGGAACTAGTTCAGAATGAGTGACAACTAATAGCCATTAGGAGTGTGAAACAGTGTTATACCTATCAGAGATGGATTCCACGGTGAGCACCTCACCATCGCAGCTGGGGCGTTGGAGTTCAGAGTCGTCTGTAAGGAGTCTCTGTATGTCCTCCCCTTGGAATATGTGGGCTGTCTACGGGCAATCTGGTTCCCTCCCACAGTACCAGGTAGGTTAATTGGTCATTGTAAATCATCCTGTGATTAGGTTAGGATTAAACTAATCCTAAACTAATGTGACTCAAATGGCCACAGGGGCCTACTCTGCACTGTATCACTAAATAAGAAAGATCTGGGGCATGTGCTATCAGGACAAGCTAGAGCATGCCTTTGCCACCAGTGGGACTGAACTATTCTTATTGAAGCATAAACACTCCAGGAGAATTTCTGGCTTGAAAATTGGATTTAGTGGAAAACCATGTACAAAAATCCTCACAAAGCATAAGAAAGTTTAAATTAAGAACAGGCAGAAAATGTATACACATTGTTCTTAATTCTTAAAACAATATTGAAATATGAAAGAATGAAAATCCATTTTTGTTAAAAATTAATTTTCAATATTTGATGATAAATAAGACGTCACACCATTAAAAGTTCAGAAACTGCTAGTTTTTCTGATTTGGTAAGTATGTTTCTAACATCCTGTACAATTAGAGCACCTCGCAAGAACTGAATTTTGAATTTCTGATTTTTTTTTAAGTTTTCGAGGAGGGTAAAATCACAGAGTAGTGTTCTGAGTTGAGTAGTTCACTGGAAAATGCTACTTTTAAATAAATGGCCTTCACCATTATTCCTACAGCCAAATCCAGGCCTGTGACATCTAGAGAAGTGAGAATCTATTAAGAGAGAGAAGGGAATTGGAAATCCAAGAAAATCACTTACTTTCCGAACACAAGGGATTCTGCAAATGCTGAAAATCTTGAGCAACACACGCAAAATACCGGAGGAACTCAGCAAGTCATGTGGCATCTATGGAAGGGAATAAATAGTCAATGTTTTGGGCCAAAACCCTTCACCAGGACAGGAAATGAAGCCAGAATAAGAAGGTTGGGGGAGGGAACCTAGCAGCTTTTAGTCATCTATCACCTGCCAGCGTGTACTCCTTGCCCTCAGCTACTTCCATTTACCTTTGGTGTACCAAAAATACATACCATCAACACCTCTCGAACTCTTATCGTTTTCATTTAGAAAGCTTTCCCTTCAAGCTCAACCTCATTTCCCATGAGCAAAACGCACTTATTTTAATTTAGATGTAACATTGTATCGAAAGCATACTGCAGACCAATGTGCCTGGAAATTTAAATGGTTACTGTACATTGCCTTATGCAAAACTCACAGATAAATTGAGTTAACCTGGAGCAGATTCGCCTAGCGATCATTTCAAGGTAAGATAGCAGCCATCAGGAAATTAGACAAGATTGTTCGCGTGAGAACTTCAGATGTTCCTTTGCCTTGAGACATGTCACTAGCGATGTCATCAGATTGAATAAGTTGAAGATTTTGGGAGCCATTGACAATGCATGTGCACCTTGCACTGTTGTGTTCCTGTTACCATTGTTTAAAGGGGCACTCTCCTGACATCAAGGCAAATTGCTTAGCAGCTTCAGACTGATAAACGATTTCTCAAACATTTTCTAAAGTTCACACCTAGTCCTACAAAAATTCTTATTCTTTTGAGGTACTCCCAGGGATAAAGACCGTAAGATCATAAGATATAGGAGCAGGATTAAGCCATTTGGCCCATCCATCATGGCTGAGTATCATCTCTCTCAACCCCAATCTCCTATCTTCTCCATGTAATCTTTGATGCCCTGAACAATCAAGAACCTGTCAATCTGTCTTAAATATACCCAGTATCTTGGCCTCTACAGCTGCCCATGGCAATGAATTCCACAAATTCACTACCATCTGATGAAGCAATTCCTCCTCATCTGCATTCTAAATGGACGTCCCTCTGTTGTGAGGCTACGCCCTTTAGTCCAAGACTTCCCCACCACGAAATCATGCCCTCCAAATCCACTCTATTTAGGCCTTTCAATATTCGATAAGCTTCAATGAGGTTCTCCTCATTCTTCTAAACTCCAGCAAGTACAGGCCCTGAGCCATCAAGTGCTCCTCAGATGTTAACCCTTTCATTCCTGGGATCATTCTTGTGAACCTGCTCTGGACCTACTCCAATGTCAGCATATCTTTTCTTAGATATGGGGCCCAAAACTGTTCACAAGTGTGGTCTGACCAGTGCCTTATAAAGCCTCAGTATCACATCCTTGCTCTTGCATTCTAATCCTCATGAAATGAATGCTATCATTCACTTGCCTTCCTCAACTCCGACTCAATCCACAAGTTAACCCTTATGGAATCCTGCACATGTACTCCCAAGTCCCTTTGTGTTGTGTAGTTAATATTTCAGTGATATTTGAGTAATATTGTAAATATATTGTTTGATTAAGCATTCTTTGTGAAAATAATTCATTATTGGTTATATGTAATAATACATGAATTGTATACATCATCACAAGGCCACATCATATGTACATGTCTCACTTAAAAATATAAATGAATATCTCACGGCACCGTGGTTCATTTTGAGTAGTATTATGTTTTGGAGCTACAATACATAATAGTGGCAATGAGGGTGTTTTAAAACAAGCCCGAGACAACTACCTACATTTAAAAGAGTACTGAATCTTCTGAGTTTAAAAAAACTGCAGTGAGATCTTCCAGTTTAAAAAAAAATGGCAACACATGTTCTTTGGAAGGGAAGACGCGGTCAAGATTTAAAAAAGCAGAAAATGGTCGGGTTCAGAAACAGTGAGTACTGGGTGATAATAATCATAAATTTAAAAAAGCAGAAATGGCTGGCTACATCAGAAAGATTGACGCGTTCAATTGCACAACACATTACTGGTATTATGTAACAGTAATTTCATTTGCGAATTGAGCAAATGAAATAGATAATGAAAAGCCAAGTTGCAGTTTGAAAAAGAACACTAATCTGCAAGCTGTTTATGAAGAATCCAATAAGGATGAGAGCGACTCACAACTGCGTAGCCTTGAGATTTAAAATGTGAAAACTAACAATAGACAAGCAACATGGCTTACACCAGATGTGAAGGGCAAATTAATTAAAATGGAATTGGGCAGTGGCTTGGCGGTTTCAGTCATTCCACAAAATGAGATTGAATGGTATCTCAAAGATATTGAACTGAAACCTGCAGATGTCCAACTAGGAACTTATGCTGAAAAAAAGATAACTCCTGTGGGAATGACATTTGTTACAGTGAAAAACAACAACCAAAAAGCCACATGGGCTTGAATGTAGTAAAGCAATGTGAGGCCATGATTGGTTGAGACAGTGACAACTTGACTAGAGACCCATCCACTATTTGTATGCTACATTCCCTGCAAAAGAGTCACCTGAAAGCAAATTAAGAAATGTAATTGCCAACATCTGCCTCCAAACTGTATGCTATGAACTGTCGCCTAGACATACAGGTGTTGATGCCAACCTCTGTGCCTCTGGTTGGAAAGCATATCGGATGAAGGAACAACCATGCAGCTCAGGATAATCACCTCTATATAGTAGTTGTATTATATAGTATAATGAGTATATACATACATGTAGTACACAATATATGTGTGTGTATGTAAGTTGAGATGCATTCTTTTTTGAGATGTTGTTTATTACATGTAGAAGTACATAAATGGCATACGCCATCACTCCACCACATCATAAACAAAAAAGTAAACTCAATGTAAACACTAAATTAGACTGACATTTCAGACTCCTGACTTTTCCTTTCAATTAGTTTAATGTTTTAGATTTACAGCTGACTGAGACAGTAATTCCCTGGAGATGACAGTCAGTGAGACGACTCTGATACTGGGATCACTTGTCCTTCCAGTATGTTTGGAAAATTTGAAGAAATAGCATTGATGTTTTTCTTCTCAGTGCCTTGACGTTTCTGCTGTAAGTAGTCATTATCTCAGAAACATATACTATAGGTACATAGAGAACCACCGCTGACCAGTAGATGGAGAATTTGAGCCAAGTCTGAGATCTCAGTCTTCCAATACCATTTTCCTTTAACCAAGGGCTACACTGGCACATTAAAGAGGGTGGTGAACATTGTTCCTTCTAAACTGTGCAGGTGTGCGGCCACGTAGTAACTAAAATGCTTTTGCTGTGCAGCTGGAATAAAGGCAAAGAAGAAAAGGTTACAAAAAGTGAAAGATTTTCTGAGTTGTACTATATTTTATTTTACCCTTCAATTAATAAATGCAATCAAAACATGTGATTTTTCAATTTTCATTTGAAATATTCATAGTACACAAAACTACAAAAAAAATTTGAACTGCTGTTCCGTTTTCAGGCTGTGCAAAAATTTCCTGCTCAGAGCAATGATTGGTCAGTGCAGCTGTATAATAAAATCAGAGGGAATGTTGATGGTGAATTTTGTCACTGGCAGCTGGCTTTGTTGAGATATAGCTTACAAGATACGATAAATAGTCCACATTTTCCATGGCAATGCGGTGCAGTGGGATCAGGTTGGTAAAGCACCTTTTTATTGCAAAATGAGTCATAGAGTCATAAACAAGTGTAGCACGTAAACAGGCTTTTGACTCATCTAGTCCATGTCAAACCACTTAAACTGCTTACTCCCATTGACCTGCACCGGGACCTGAGCCCTCCATACCCCTGCCATCTATGCACCTATTCAAACTTCTCTTAAGCATTGAAATCAAGCTTACATGCACCACTTACACTGGCAGCTCATTCCACACTCTCACCATTCTCTCAGTAAAGAAGTTTCCCTTCCTTTTCCCCTTAAACTTTTTACCTTTTACCCTTAGCCCACAACCTCTAGTTGCAGTTCCATATAACCTCAGCAGAAAAAGCCTGCTTGCATTTACTCTATCTATACCCCTCAAAATGTTGTATACACTTATCAGATCTCCTCTCAGTCTTCTACATTCAAAGGAATAAAGTCCTAACCTATTCAGTCTTTCCTTACTGTAATTCAGGTGCTCCAGACCGGCAGCATCCTTGTAAATTTTCCCTGTGCTCTTTCAACCTTATTTACATCTTTCCTGTAAGTCGGTGACCAAAATTGCACACAATACTCTAGATTAGGCCTCACCAATGTCTTATACAACTTCAACACTCCAATCCCATACTAAATACTTTGATTGCTGAAGGCCAATGTGCCAAAAGCTGTCTTTACGACACTCAAGGTCAATTCTTTTGCACTCTTCAGTGAATGAGTTGATAACAATTTGGCATTGAGCCTCTGAGGTGTACTGATGCAAGTGTTGTCCTCAAACGGCGGTTCAAGGTTGGGGTAGGTGTATTTCTGGAATGTAAATACCATAGCTAAAAAATATCTACTAATTCTGAAGATTAGCTCACTGCCACAGGATGTGAGATGTACAGAGACTGAGAAAAACTGACTAAGCAAAGAAGCAGCCTTGCTTAACACTATTCTTCCTTTAGATTGACTCTGTTGTAGAACAGCTTGTTCTTATCATGCCTTGCATGTCATTGTGGACTAAGTTAAAATAGATTTTAAAAATCTGTGAGCTGCCAAATTTGAGTTAAGAGTTCTGCAGTCCCAGTCGGGTTGGACAGCAGACTACCCTCCTCATACGGACCATCTGTTTTTTTCCAACATGGATGGTGCTTCCGCTAGTGCAAGATGGGCAAGGGGGAGGGAGAGGGAGAGGGTCACTGCTTGTGCATGGCAGGGGGAGGAAGCTTTGGGGTCCTGATGTTACTATCATTCATTCTTTGGGGTCTCCTGTTTCGTGGATGTCTCTATAAAGAGTAAGAATTTCAGGTTGCGTATGGGATATATTCTCTGATATTAAATTGAATCATTTGAACCATTTGGCTCCTGAGATATTTAGTCACTGTGCCCTCAGTATTAACACCCCTGGAGGCACTCCATCACTGGGTACAACATTAGGACAATGACTTCCCAATCAGGATAGCTCAGGCCATTGGGGTAGCAAATGAGTACATCTTATAAAGATCTTATTTCCTAAGAGTCTTCAGAGACACAACTTACATGGACTTCTCTAATAAACAACTTGGTCCAAGATATTCATCACTGAAGCTATTGGGAGGACCTTCAGACACACTCTGCTCCCTCAGTCAGGGAAAAGCTGCATTGACTGCCAACTTCCTCACTACAAGATCTTTCCAAACTGCTCCAAGATCAATTTACTGTTTGCAAGTGCTTTTGAGAGGTGAGATTTCATTTAATTTGCCTTTCATGAGGAACTGGTTAGCGTTCTGATCATTACTGCTCTTGTCTATCCACATTTTCCCACATGGTCACAGGGAGAATGTACAAGATCTGTAAACTCGAGATCGAACCCTGGCCAAGTACATCTATTATCAAAGTATATACATGATAGAACCTTGAGATTTGTCTCCTTACAGGGAGCCACAAACAAAGAAGCCCAATAAAACCCACAAAAACAAAGAAAGACCATTGAACACCCAACGTGCAGAAAAACAACAAATGGTGCAAACAATAAAAATAAACAAATGGCATTCAGAACTGAAGTTCACAGAGGCCAGTTAGTTGTAATTCAGTGCAGAGACGAGTAAACCTTGCGGCGCAGCAAGCTGAAGCAGCACGTCCCTCAACTCCAGCCTCAGCACCCTGACTTTTTCAATCTGACCCTCAATTTAAATCATCCAAATCTCAGGCCGTTCCTAATGTTCCCTCTAAGGTGAGCGCATCTGCGTGCTCATATCGTTTGCTACTAGCCCACAAAGGAATTTAAACTCCGCGCAAAAAGTTGGCACCCTCTACCTCATTGCCATGTTAGGTATATTTCACGATTGTACACAATCACATTTCCTTTTCCGTTTTCTGATGTGGACAGTGTTGACTACGTGGAGTTTGTGATGATTTGTCTGCAGATTTCAGAACTGGCTTATTTGTACTGTTTTTATTGAAGAAATAATTGATTTACTCTGTTGAATTCCAAAGAAGCAAAGGGTGTAGAGCGCAACAGAACAGCTGGGTCATTTAAAACAGAACGAGGGATGTGATGTTGAGGCACTCATGAGACCACACTTGGAGTATTGTGTGCAGTTTTGGGCTCCTTATTTTGGAAAAGATATACTGACATTAGAGAGGGTTCAGAGAAGATTTATGAAAATGATTCCAGGAATGAAAGGGTTACCGTATGAGGAACGTCTGGCAGCTCTTGGGCTGTATTCCCTGGGGTTCAGGAGAATGAGGGGGGATCTCATATAAATATTCTGAATGTTAAAAGGCCTGAATGGTTTAGATATGGCAAAATTATTTCCCATGGCAGGGGATTCTAGGACAAGAGGGCTCAACTTCAGGATTGAAGGACGTCCTTTTAGAACTGAGATGCAGAGAAATTACTTTAGTCAGAGTGTGGTAAATCTGTGGAATTTGTTGCCACAAGCAGCTGTGGAGGCCAAGTCATTGGGTGTATTTAAGGCAGAGATAGATAGGTTCTTGATTAGCCAGGGCATCAAAGGGTATAGGGTGAAAGCAGGGGAGTGGGGATGACTGAAAGAATTGGATCAGCCCATGATTGAATGGTGGAGCAGACTCGATGGGCCAAATGGCCTACTTCTGTTCCTATAGCTTATGGTCTTATAGTCTTATGGAATGGCTTAATGAAGCAGTAGAAACTGCTACACTGAAAGCTCATGAGGTCAGAAACCTGCAGCTACAAGAAATACTTATGTACAATACAGAAACTGGTGTTACCCGTGTAGATTGTCGCAATGCAAAAGTTGTTGGAGAATTTGCAAGTGGGAAGAAATGGAGTGATATTTGGAAACAACATTTTAAAGCAACATTTAACAAACAAATCACAAATGGACGTCCAAAATCTCTGGCGAGAAAATCTTTCATTACCCTCTACAGATCTGCTACGTACATTTTGTGAGAGTGCAGATGAACGAGAGTGAAAAACGATCAAATCCAGAGAAGACCAAAATTCTTAAAGACTGTAATTTTATTTATTTTAAACAATGAACAACAAACTGGACTTGCTAGTTTATTATCCTTAGAATAGCTTCAGGTTCACTTCCACTTAAAAATTCAGTGCACACATGTTGTTGTCACTGGGCAAAAAAAATTGCACAGCACAAGATTTTTGTGCATACTCTTCGTGACAAACATCGGTTGTTCCTTGCCCCTGTCAGCCCAAGGCCCGTTGACTCAATTTGGCCCATAACTAACCTTTCCAATTCAGTTCGGCACTTAAATCACTCAAACCTCATGTTTTTCATCACTCTCGGGCCCTGGCTTCACCTCATTTACCAGAAAAACTGTGATTACTGAAGTATTTAGCTGAGAGGCTCCTATGACCTGGAGAATCAGAATCAGGTTTATTACCACCAGCATGTGACGTGAAATTTGTTAACTTGAAATTGGAACCTCACAATATCTGCTGCGCCACTGTGCTACCTTGTAACCTCAGACAGAAATACTCCTTATTTTTTCTCGCACACCAACATCCTCTCTCTGTCACAGTACAGCACAGGTTTATCACAGTATCATATCCTTGTTTTACGAAAAGGTCACCATGCTAAAATATTAAACCTATTTCGCCTTCTCCATAAACAAAATATTCCCAGCATTTCTGTTTTCTTTTTCAGATTGTCCTTGCTCTTACACTGAAGAATATAAAATATTTATTATCAGCTTCATAATAAGTTTTCTGGAAAGTATTTTTCTCGTAGGTTGTAAAAGTAAGATGACTTGGCGGAGACAGCAGAGTGATGCTGACTCAGGATGAATTTCACCACTGTTACCTGAGTCTCAATCACATTGAAAGTAAGTTTCCCAGAATGAGTCACTGGTATATTTCCACCCCATAATGGAAGTAGTTTTTGGAAAAAAATGAAAGTGTACTTTCGTGGTTTATGAATGCCAAGATGACTTTGTTTTTAGACTTAATATAAATGAACATAGGAATAGGTGG
Source organism: Mobula birostris (assembly GCF_030028105.1). Lineage (NCBI taxonomy): Eukaryota > Metazoa > Chordata > Chondrichthyes > Myliobatiformes > Myliobatidae > Mobula > Mobula birostris. The sequence continues at coordinate 194,551,192 of NC_092375.1, forward strand.
GATAAGTTTCTCCAATCTCAGAGGAACTTATCAGAACCTCTAGTTGTTTCTCTCAGAACCTCAAACTTTGATAACGTACCACTCTTGCAGCCTTGTAGCTACAAAAGAGAAAGTGGTTTCCATGGCATCTGGAAAGCTGTATAAACAACTGCTTGTGGAGAAAAGCAAATCTTTGGAGAGACCAATTGTTTTTCCGCGTGAAATGATTCAGAAGTGAAATTGACTCCCAAACCCTCTCTATAGTTTTGAAAGTCTGACAAACATGTTGATCACATTTCATAACAGATAGCAGAATCCCCCATAGCCCCTCCAATTCCATGTGTATAAATCTATGATTTCATATTTTAGTTTGTTTAGATGTAATGACTAGTCTTTTTATTTTATCACTATACATTTACGTTTATCTGAGAAAAATAAAGAGTGGTCATGTATTCTAAACTAATAGCAGTCTAGTGTCTTTGTCATAGGGAGAAAATTGCAAGAATTCTGGTGTCTTTTTAGTTGTGTTTTTAGATAGTGTTTCAAAATACCCATTAACAGTGCAATGGAACATATGATATGTGTCAGCTTCTCCATCATTCTCGAATAATTTCAAAGTAAATTTATTATGAAAGTACATGTATGTCTCCGTGGAAGAGATTAAAGCCTCACCACGTATCTACGAATCATATGCTATGCACTTAGTTAGAAGAGACATGATGAACTCGGGCGCTGCACTGTGTGCCTGGACCTGCCCAAGGCCTCCGCCTAAGAAAGGGCAGAGCTCAAAGAAGCAGCCGCAGCTGGAGGCCAACACGGCCTTGGGCTCGAGTTTGGTGGGGGCAGCGGCGGGTGGTGCCAAGGCAGCCAGTGAGAACAAACTGGAGGAGAGGCTGTCGCAAGATCAAAGAAGATGGAGGTGCATAGCCGCCAACCCTGGATTCGGGACGGCACCCACTGACTGACTGACATATATGTTACCATATACAACCCTGAGATTCATTTTTTGAAGGCCTACTCAATAAATCCAATAACCATAATAGAATCAATAAAAACCGTACGCAACAGGGCAACCAGTTTACAAAAGACGATAAACTGTAGGCCAATACAAAAGGCAAGAAAAAAAGAAATAATGATAATAATAAAAAATCCAAACTTCAAAATAAATGTTATTATCAAAGTACATACAGTATATGTCACCATATACAATCCTGAGATTCATTTTCTTGAGGGGATACTTAATAAATCTATAGAATAATAATCATAACGGAATCAATTGTAACGGTCTTTGCCCCACTGACTCCCGTTGCCTAGGGTGAATAGCCGTCGACCCCGCCAAACAGTGTAAATGCTTTGGTGCAGATAAGGTGTGAGTCACCCAATGATCAGCCACGACACAAATATGAAACAATATACAAAGTGCAAGTAAAGAATTATACTGTATAGCAAATTTTTGGTGATGGGTTAGTAGCAACAACTAAAAGAAAAGGCGCCACATAAGTAACTTATCAGTCTTGTGCACATAATATTTTAATACGTTGGAGCTCACGCCTCCGATTCCATCCACAATGTCCTTCCGAGACTCCGGCCACCCTCCAAACCCCTGAGGTCCGGTATCCGCCGCCCTGGGACCACTGTCCGTTCTTCACATGTCCATCCTCTCTGCTTGCCCCCCGAAAAAGCCTGCGCTCCTCAACTCAGCACATGTATACAAGATAACAGAACATGACTTCCATTAGCTAACAAATGAATAGTTTCCATTATCACATTGTATAACCCAAATATTGCTGTTACAGAGCACCCCTTGCTCAGCAGTTAACAGTACGAGAAGCCATTTTAATAAGCGATTAACAGTTAACAATCCGTCTAGGATTACTGAGAGCCCTACACAATGAAAGAGAATGCCAAATTTAGTGTTCAACCAGTGTGCAAAAGACAACAAATTGTGCAAACACAAACAGAAAAAATAATAATGACAAACAAATAAGCAATAAATATCAAGAACATGAGACGAAGAGTCCTTGAAAGTGAGTCCATTGGTTGTGGGAACACGTCAATGATGGGGGCAAGTGAATAACCTTTCTTGAACTTGGTGGTGTGAGTCCTGAGACTCCTATAACTTCTTCCTGATGGCAGCAGCAAGAAGAGAGCATGAGCTATGTTGTGGGGGTCCCTGATGACCCCAGCACTTTTTCTCAGTACAGTAAGCCTTTGGGTATGTTTGGCAGCAGACCATGGTATTCATTTTAGTGCTCATTGGATCATAGATGTGTTAGAGTAACTCAGCTTTCAAACACCTGCAGAACAGTTTTATTTTGTTTCATTTTAAGGCATAGTGTATCTTCTAATGCAGGAACACTTTGCATTTGTAAGTAATTAACTCCTGGATGTCTTGATGTTTCTCATCTATCCATTTCTGGCTTTGTCTTACTGGAGATCTTCAATCTCACTCATCTAAAAGATGACAATTCTTAGTCAACCATCCATGAAGTTTTACAAACCCTGTCTCCCTAAAATGACAATATTTGAAGATGCAATACTCAAACGTTATTCTTTGTTCTGCAACTTCAAATTCCGCCTCACGCATGTGCCACTGCACTGCCATTGTCAGTCTCAGTTTCCCAGCCACAAGGTTCAAAGTTCCTTATTCACGGTTGGTAGTGGTCAGCACAAAGCTATTACAGCTCAGCGTGTCAGAGTTTCAATTTAAATTCCAGGGCTGTCTGTAAAGATTTTGTACATTCTTCCTGTGACTGCTTGGGTTTCCTCCGAGTGCTCTGATTTCCTCCCACAGCCCAAAGATGGCACCAGCAACTAACACCAATGTGTTGCACACAGTGAACAGAACTACAAGTAGATATACTTCTTCTTCTGAGCTGTGATTGCTGCTGTCTGCATAATGAGCAAGTTTGTTCATAATGTGCAGCATAAAGGTGAAGAGTTATGAATCTCAGTGGGAAAAGTAAAGTAAGAGAGATCTGAACCACATTCAATCATGAATATCAAATTCCAATATTAAACACTGATGAGACTCAGAATCATAGAAGTACAACAAAGAAACAGGACCTTGGACCTACCAAGTCTACAACATTCACCCATTTTTACATCCCATCCTACCAGACTTTATTCCATCCCCCCACCCCCATCCCATATAAGACCATTAGACATGGGAGCAGAATTCGGCCGTTTGTCCCGTTGAGTCTTCTACACCATTCCGTCATGACTGATATATTATCCGTCTCAAACCCATTCTCCTATCTTCTCCCTGCAAGCTTCAACACCTCTACTAATCAACAACCCATCAACCTCCACTTTAAATATACCCAATGGCTTGGTCTCCACAGTGACAATGGATAAAACAGATTTACCACTCTCTGACTAAAGATATTCCTCCGCATCTCCGAAGAAATTGTATCACTCACTTACAAAGTAGGGCAATTTTATAGTGGCCGGGTAACCTACATTACTTTTTGAAGAATGGGAGAAAAACTGATTTGGAGGAAACTTATGCAGTCACAGCAGAAATGGACAGACTCTGCACAGGCAGGGTAGAACCTGTGTTACTGGAGTTGTGAGAGAGCTACAGTGCTGACGGGCAGGAATTAACATTGCTGTGAAACTATTTATCTGAGTGTTACTGATTCAGTCATTTAAGAATAAATGTGCACAGTATTGTTTCCCAGTGTTGGCACATCAAGAACTAGAGGGCCAAGGTTTAAGATGAAAGGGGAAAGACTTTAGGAAACTGAGGGGGAAAATTTTCACTATCTCGGTGCAAGGAATAAGCTGCCAGAAGAAGTTGTTGAGACAGGTACATTAACAACATTTAAATGGTACTTGGATAGGAAAGGTTCAGAATCAGGTTTAATATCACCTGCACATGTTGTGAAATTTCTTGTTGTGTGGCAGCAGTACACTGTAATACATAATAACAAAAACTTGTAAATTACTGTACAGTATACCAGGGGTGATTGATAAGTCCGTGGCCTAGGGTAGCAGGAGTCTATAATTTGTACAACACAGAAGAGTGTAGCACTGGCCAAGATGTCATCTTCTGAACCATACATTAAACCATGCTCCTATCTATCACTAAGATGATTAAAAGACCCCATATGCAATTCGAAGAAGAGCAAAAGAATTATCCTAACCAGCCATTTATCCCTTAGGCAAGCTCAATAAATCAACATCTCTCAGAGATGTTTCTACTTAAATTGGCCGTTACATCTCACTAAATTACAACAATGACTGCATTTCATTTTCTGCAAAGTGCTTTGTGGTATCCCAAGGTCCAGTAAGGCACTCTAAAAGTACAAGTACTTCCTTTACACACTATAAGATAATTATAAACAGGATATGAAGGCAACAATGCACAAATCCTAGTGAATTATTTGTCTTTAAATAAGAAAAGCTTTTAGACAAAGTCCCATTGCAACGACTGGCATACACAGTCATGGATATTTTAATGCCCATCTGAAATTATTAGCTTGTCTGCTAGCATAATGTTAGTTTCAGATGACACAAGACTTGGTGGCATGATAAATTGTGAACAAGGTTATGATCGATTGCAGCAGGATTTAAACAGCTTTAAGAAAGAGGTTGATGTATGGCAGATAGAGTTTAATGTAGAGAAATGTGAGGTAATGTAAAATTTGTGCAGGCAATTTTAAAAGGGGAGAGGAGCAGGTGGATGTGTGCATGTGTGTGTGCGTTTGTAAGCATGTGTGTGCGTGTGCGTGTGCGTGCCAATCAGTGAAAGTGGCAAATAGATTAAGAAACTATTCGTAAGGCCTGAACTGTACTACACTTTGTCAATAATGGCCATAGACTGAACTATAATAGCAGGCAGTTGCCACTGATCCTTTTTAAAATACTGTCCTAGCTTCAACTGGAATACTGTGTTCGATTCTGATTGCCACATTATAAGTAGGATGTGGTGAATTCAGAAAAGATTTACGGGAATGTTTCCTGGCTTGCTGGACTTCAGCTACAAGAATACATTATTTTCTTTGGGGAAGAGAAGGCTAACGGGAAAGTTGATAGTAAAGTATATATGATTGAGCAGTTTGGAAAGAGTTTGTGTTGGGCACGTGGCCAAGTGGTTAAGGTGTTTGTCTAGTGATTTGAAGTGATTTGATTTCACTAGTTCGAGCCTCAGCTGTGGCAGCGTGTTTGTGTCCTTGAGCAAGGCACTTAATCACATATTGCTCCAGTCTGTGCGAGGACTGGCGTCCCACACAGACTTCCAATCTGTGCCTTGTAAGGCATGAAAATACCCGATGCAGGCCTCTCATGGTCTGAATTAACATTCCCTCGACGTTCCCTTGGAAAGAGTGAATATTGAAGACTGTTCCATTAGGTGGAACGATCAAGAACTACAGATCACAGGATTAGAGAGCCATAGAGTCATAAAACAGCACAGCAGAGAAACAAGCCCTTTGGCCCATCTAGTCTGTGCCAAACCATTAATCTGCCTTGTCCTGTCGACCTGCACCTGGACTATAGACCTCCTTTCCCCTCCCATCCACATACCTGTCCAAATTTCTCTTAAACTGTTGAAGCCTGTAACCAACACTTTCAATGGCAGCTCATTCCACTCTCACCACCCTCTGAATAAAGACATTCCCCTTCCTGATTCCCTAAAGGTTAATTTGCAGGTTGAGTCTACGGTGAGGAAGGCAAATTCAATTTTAGCATTCGTTTTGAGAGGACTCTAGAATATAAAAACAAGAATGTAATTTTGAGGCTTTATAAACCACAGTTGAAGCCTCACTTGGAGTATCCTTAGAAAGGATGTGTGACACTAGATAGGGTTCAAAGGAGGTTCACAAAAATAATTCCAGGATTCCAGCTTGTCATTTGAAGAGCGTTTGATGGCTCTGGGCCGGTATTCAATAGAATTGAGAAGAGTGAAGGGTGACCTAACTGAAACCTATCAAATGGTGAAAGACTTTTATAGAGTGGATGTGGAGAGGATGTTTCCTACGGTGGGAGAATCTAAGACCAGAGGACACAGCCTCAGAATAGAAGGGTGTCCTTTTAGAAAGGAGATGAGGGGGAATTTCTTTTGCCAAACAGTGCTGCATCTATAGATTTCTTTGTCACAAGTGGCTGTGGAGGGCAAGTATTTACGTATATTTAAGAAAGAGTTTGATAGACTCTTGGTTGGTCAGGGCATGAAGGTACAGCAGTGTCATCGTCATAGAAACTTCAGCACATTTTGAACTTTTAGCCTACTGTATCTACATGGAAGTCCGATGCACAAGTGTTCTGTAATTTTTCACATAAATTTGGCAAGCAAATAGCATGGTCTGACCTGGTGGATATCATGCTTAAAAGTTCCATTGGGTTCCGGGTTTGGGTGATGGGCTCTGTTCACCACCATTCAGTGCCCTAACCAGTCTTTCCAGGTGAGGCAACACTTTACCTGTGAGTCTGTCACGGTCAATGTTCCTTCTAATTTTTTTTTACAGCTGCATGGACCGACCATTCTCTATGCAGGAAATTTTTTACAAGGCCTGAAAAATGTGTGGAGCATAAAATTATTTTTTTGCAAAATGCATACTATGAGTACTTAGAATGAAAATTGAAAAATCACACACTTTTGATTTCATTTATTAATTGAAAAGTATGGTGAAATACAGTACAACTAAGGAAGTCTTTCACATTTCATAAATTTTTCTTGTCTGTCTTTATTCCAGCTGCACAGCGACAAAGGCTATGTGCACGGGAGCATTTAAATTACTGCACGGCTACACAACCCGCATCTTAGAGGGAAGAGTCGTCGGGGTCATTTACTGTATCTGGTGATCCCAGTGCAGCCTCCTCTGCATCAGTTAAATTCTTCATAGATCAGCCCCATCACCCCAAGATCCCTCTGTTCATCTACAGGGCCAAGAATAATGCTATTCTCCCCTCAAATTTAACCTTCCGAAAATAATCACCACCCTTTTCTGGGTTGAAATGTATCTGCCATTTCTCATCCCAGCTCTGCATCCTGTCAACGTTCAGTTGCAACAAACCTCTACACCATCCACAACTTCACCAATCTTTCTGTAATCTACAAATTTACCAATCCAAGTCATTTTTAAAAATCACAAGAAGCAGGGGTCCCGGAGCTGGTCCACTGGTTATTGACCTCCAGGCAGAGTACTCTCCATCTTTTACCAACCTCTGCCTTCTGTGGGCAAGGCAGTTCTGTATCCACATGGCCAAGTTTCCCTGGATTCCATGCCTCATGACTTTTTGAATGAGCCTACTATAAGGAACTTTATCAAACACCACATCCACTACTCTACCTTTATCGGTGTGTTTTGTCACATCTTCAAAGAATTCAATCAGGCTCAAGAGGCATGACTTGCCCCACACAAAGCCATGCTGAATACTCCCAAACAGATTACACTTTTCCAAATACTCGTAATTCCTTTCTCTAAAAATCTACTGCAATAGTTTGCACACCACTGAAGTAAGACTCACCAGTCCCTAATTCCCAGGGTTTTCACCACTCCCCTTCCTGAACAAAGGAATGACATTCGCCACCCTCCAGTCATCTGGTACTACTCCTGTGGTCAGTGAAGATGAGAAGATCATCACCAAAGGTTCAGTAATCTCTTCCCTCACTTCCTGCAGTAACCTTGTGTTTAGCCTGTCCAACCCCAGGACTTACCTATCCGAATGTCTTTCAAAATTTCCAACAAGTCTTCTTCCTTAACATCAGTCTCTTTTACACTGTGCTCATAATCTTCAAGTCCCTCTCACTGATGAAGACTGAAGCAAAGAATTCATGAAGGATTTCCACTACCTGCTCTGACTAATGACATATGTTTCCTCTTTTATCCTTGATCAGTCTTCCCCTCTCGTCCATCCTCCTGTTCTTTTCACATTTGTAGTTTACCATGAGGTTTTCCTTAATCCTGCTTGCCAAGGCCTCTCATGCCCCTTCCAGCTCTCCTAAGTCTATTCTCCAGCTTCTTCCTGGCTACTTTGTAACTCTCTGGAATCCTTCCTTCTTAAATCTTTAGTAAGCTCCTTTCTTCCTCTTGACTAGGTGTTCCGCATCTCATCTCACAATGCTTCCTTCAGTCTACCATCCTTTTTCTGCCTGAGTGAGACAAAATTATACAAAACCCTCAGCAAGTGTTCCCTAACCAACCTGCTGTGCATTTCCCTGAGTACATCTGTTCCCAATTTATGCTTCTCAGTTCCTAAATAATTGCATTAAATTAAATACTTCCAAATATTGTCGGCTCCTATCCCATTCCAAGTGTACAGTAAAGGCCAAGAAGACATGATCACTGTCTCCTAAATTTTCTCCCACTGAGAGATCTGACACCTGACCTGGTTCATTGCCTAGCAACAGATCCAGTATGGCCTCACTTCTAGTCAGCCTGTCTATAGATTGTTTCAGGAATCTTTACTGGACACATCTAACAAATTCTGCCCCATCCTAACCTTTTGCACGAAGGAGGTGCCAATCAATATTAGGGAAGCTGCCTTTTCCAACAACCCTGTTATTTTTGCACCTTTCCAAAATCTGCCTCCCTGCAACTAGCTCTGCGGCAAGCCGTAGAATGTTGGTCTTCTAGGTTTCTCGAGCATGTACTTACTAATTGTTGTCTTAACTAGAGTTGTTAAGCCCTGATGCTTTCTGCTTAATCTTGTCAAGTTAATTTCCCTGCCACGGGTTTTCTGCATTCAGTAATTATTTAAAGCTGGCTCGCGATTAGTGCTCATCACAGGGTCCGTGTGAGTGTTTCGAGAATGATTTGACTCGTAGTGTCGCTCAGTCAAACCACTGACGTTCAGTTGGAGTTCCGATGAATAAACTTTTGTTTCTGTCTCAACATGGGAGTTTGTCGTTCCTCCGTACCTGACTTCAGTCTTCCGTCAATGCACACCATGACACACCCTATTGTTCCTCAGTGTCTCTGTTGCTTTTTGTCATATATAAGACCCTAGGACTATAAGATATAGGAGCAGAATTAGGCCATTTGACCCATCACGTCTGCTCTGCCATTTCATCACGGCTGATCCATTTTCTCTCTGAGCCCCAATCTCCTGACTTCTTTCCTTTCATGCCCTGAGTAATCAAGAACCTATCAATTTCTGCCTTAAGTATACCAAATGACTTGGTCTTCACACAGTCACCTGTGGCAATGAATTCCACAGATTTACTACTCGCTGTTCTAAAAGGACACCACTCTATTCTGAGGCTGTCCTCTTGTCTTAGACTTCCCCACCGTAGGAAATATCCTCTTCACATCCACTCTATTGAGGTCTTTCAACATTCAATAGATTTTAATTAGGTCACCCCTCATTCTTCTGAATTCCAGTGAGTACAGACCCAGAGACATTAAACACTCTTCATATGACAAGCCTTTCAATCCCAGAATCATTTTTGTGAATCATCTTTGAATCCTCTCCAATATCAGCACATCCTTTCTTAGATAAGGGGCCCAAAACTACTCGCAATACTCCAAATGAGTCATCACCAATGCCTTATAAAGCCTCAACATTACATGCTTGCTTTTATATTCTCATCCTCTTAGATTAGATTCAACTTTATTGTCATTGTGCTGAGTACAGATACAAAGCCAATGAAATGCAATCAGCATCTAACCAGAAGTACAAAAGAATAGTGTTATTTACAAAATAATTGCGAATAAAAAGTAAGTGCTACAGCACACAAATATAAAAGTACTGAGATAGTACAACATGGGTGCAATACTGCTTAGTGCTGTGATGTGAGGTTCATCAGGGTCACAGCCTCAGGGAAGAAGCTCTTCCTGTGCCTGCTGGTGCGGGAGCGGAGGCTCCTGTAGCGCCTACCGGATGGGAGGAGAGTAAAAAGTCCATGGTTAGGGTGAGATGCATCCTCGATAATGCTTATCGCCCTGCCCAGGCAGCGTCTATGGTAAATGTTCTCAATGGTGGGCAATTGGGTGCTGATAATCAGCTAGGCAGTTTTCACCACCTGCTGGAGTGCTTTGCAGTCTGATACGGGACAATTGCCATCCCAAACAGAGATACAGTTGGTGAGTATGCTCTCAATGGTACAGCGGTAAAAGTCCATCAGTATCCTGGGACAGAGGTGAGCTTTCTTGATGCTCCACAGGAAATAAAGGTGCTGTTGCTCCTTTTTGATCAGAATGGAGGAGTTCAGGGATCAGGTGAGATCATCGAAAATGTGGACACCAAGGAATTTGAAGTTTGATACATGCTCCATTACAGCTCCGTCGATGTAGATGGGGACGTGAGTGTGGCTCCTAGCATGCCTGAAGTCCACAATGATCTCCTTGGTCTTCTGGGTGTTAAGGGCCAGGTTGTTGTTGGCACACCATGCGGCCAGGTGCTGGACCTCGTCTCTGTAGGCCATCTCGTCATCCCCTCTGATCAGGCCAACCGTGGTGTCATCTGCAAACTTGATTATGGAGTTAGAACCGCGTACAGGAACGCAGTCATAGGTGGAAAAGGAGTACAGAAGAGGGTCAGCACACAGCCTTGAGGCACGCCGATATTCAGGGTGAGAGTGAATGCTAACATTGCATTTTCTTCCTCACCACCAACTCATCTGCAAACTAATGCTTAGAGAATCCTGCACAAGCACTCCCAAATCCCTTTTCAAAGCAGATTTTTAAATTTTGTCTCCATTTAGAAATGGGACTAACCTTTATTTCTTCTACTAAAGTGCATGACCGTTCACTTCCCAACACTGTATTCCATTTTCCACTTCTTTTCCCATTCTTCTAATCTGTCTAGGTCCTCAGTAGCCTCGCTACTTCCTCAAAATTACCTGCCCCTCCAGTTATCTTTGTATTGTGCACAAACCATCAGTTCTATAGAATACTCCCAACAGAGTAAATACTCAATTCAGTTTCTGACTTCCCCAGACTCTGCAGATGGTCTACTTACGAAGTCTTTCCTTTCTGCAGGTGTGATGCTATCTCACCCATCTCTGCGTCCACCACAAAAGGTGAAATTTCCAAATGGACATCCATTTTAATTTGACTTCCCATTCCCATGCCAACATGTCCGTCCACGGCTTCCTCTTGTGCCATGATAAAGCAACATTCAGGTTGGAGGAGCAACACATCATATTCCGTCTGTGCAGCCTCCAACCTGATGGCTTGAATATCGATTCTGGTAATTACACACTCCTCCTATCCCTTTTTTTCCATTCCCCTTTCACACTCTCACCTGCCCATCACATCTCGCTGATGTTCCTTCTCCTTCCCTTTCGTCCATGGACCCCATCCAATCAGATTTATTCTTCCTCACCTTTCCAACCTAGAACCTCCCAACTTCTTACTTCATCCATCCTCCTTCAACCACCCACCTAATTTCACCTAGTTTCACCCATCACCAGCCAGCTTGAACTTCTTTCTCTCCCCATTGCCCTCTAAAGCCCCACTCCCCCCTTCCTATTCTGGCTTTTCCCTCTTCCTTTCCAGTCCCAATGAAGCATCTCAGCCCAAAATGTTGACTGTTTACTCCCATCCATAGATGCTGCCGACCTGCTAAATTCCTCTAGCACTTTGTGTGCCTATTGCTGAAGATTTCCAGCTTCTGCAGAATCTCCTGTGTTGATAGTTCTGTTTATCTTTGTACTTCTTAATCTCAAGTTTGGCGCAATCAACCTAGCAACCTTCAGGAGCTTCCATTTGCTTCCAGTTCTCCAGCAATTTTGGAATACATCCCAGGCTGACTCAAATTTGTCAAGAAATGTCTTTTGTTTAAGTTTTTTTGGAATTTCAAATGATATTTCCCTGCAATTCAATGAATATTTAATGAAGCATCTTTGTTCTGTTCAAACAAGGCTGAAAGCAAAAGACTGATCTGCATTTCTGTGTGGAAGATCAGCCAACTTTTCCCTGCTGTAAAGTCTAACTTCCCTCCAGCAAACAATTACATATTTTGCTCTCCCTCTCTTAAAAATTCTATTTCATCTGGAGTTATGCAATTAAAATGATAATTAAATGTTGTTGGTGTCCCTTTGAATTGATTCGATTAAAAACTTTAGGTTTTGCAAATATTAGATTGTCCAATGCTATGTCCTGGAAGTGCTTACATCCCAAGGCTAATTTTCCAATTGTTGGCAAGTATGACCAACAGCAAAAGAAAATAAAATCTTCAACATATAAAAGTGTTGTTGGTGTAAGAAGAGAGCTCATATCTTCAATCGGAAAATAGCAGCTGGAAGTTCTGGGACATGTACCGAGTAAAGAGAAGCTCTAATATCTTGCAGAGACAGGAAAAACTGACAGAGGAATAAATCACGGTCGTCAGCACATGGCATTCATAAGTTGCAACAAGGGATGGACAGATGTTTATTAGAACATCTCAGATCCAAGACAGATGGTAGACCATGATTGCCCACATCATACGACATGACACGTAATGATAATGATAATGTTGATGTTGGTGCAAAGGAATACAATGAATGAGCATGCTGAAATGCTGGAGTTATTTTTGTGGAGTGCAGGATACCTGCTGTTGTGAAGTACCACAAGCCATTTAGAGTTGAGTTGTGCATTGAAGATTTTATCATCTCAACAAGCAGGAAATGGGTCTCCTGATTCCCATTAGAAGCAAATGGATCAGAAACCCAAATATGATGAACGGAAACTACTCAGAAATCAAGCCGAAAAGCTTGTTTCTCCAGTAATAAACCGTGAATCACTGTAAAGAAGGTAAATGCCTGGAGGCAAAAATGTATCAGGGGTGCCATCATCTAAAAGCTAAATAGACAGCTTAAAGCACGTCCAATTCAATATTAACCACTTCTAGATTAATAGAATCAGAGATATAGCATTGAAACACACTGTTCCTACTGCTCATTCCAGCCTTACAGAACTGGTTTTGATTTGGCTATACAGTGAACCGATTGAAAAGGGCTGGCGTTCCACAGAAGCCAGATTTCTAGAATGCGAATCACTGAAAGATATAACAAGCATAGAAAGCTATTGGAAAAATAAATGATGATTGGGCTTCAGTGCCACAGGAGTTGAGTATGAATGATTATAAGAAAAACGAGCAGGAAATGGCCAACATATCATAGAATTGAAACGTTACTTATCCATTCTGGGCTTGCATTCTCCCCTTATCTTTGACCACCTTGAACAAATATCTGCTAATCTTAACCTTGTATATACTCAACAAATTCACCTCCAGCAGCCTCTGGGATAGTGAATTCCAAAGGCCCATAACCACTGAGAGAAGAAATTTCCCCCTATCTCTATCTATCCTTTGCTTCTTTTGGGTGGGACTGGCAAGGTACAGTCTAATAGAATGCTTTTTCCTTGGCTTTCTCTCAAAGCTAGAACAGAAGAGCATATGGGGAGGAGGAGATAGGACTTGTTAATATATAACAAAGAGAATGTATGAAACAGGAGCAGTGAGAACTCAGGCAGTCCTGTGAATCTGTTTCACTCTTCGTCAAGATCCCAGTTAGTCTTCCACCTCAGTATCATTTTCTTATACCATCCCCCAAAACCCTTGATTCAGCTAACATTTAGAAATCTGTCCATCCCCTTTTCAAACACGGTGACTGATCCTACGTAATCCTCTGAAGCAGAGAATTGCAAAGATTCATCACCTTTGGAGAGAAGAAATTGATCATTTCACTGCTAAGTTAACAACCCCTTGTTCTAAGATTATGTTCCAGATTCCTCATTCAGGAATAAAAATCTCCTATTTTCCCCTCTACTCTCTTTTATATATTTCAGTGTGGTCCTCTCTCATTCTCGAAACACCACAAAACAGATGACTCATATGAATGACCTGCTTACCAGGAACCAATTTTGTCTATCCGTGCTGCTTGCCCTCTGTATTCAGCCCATTTCTAAGTACAGAGACTTGAAATTATACACAATAGTCCAGGTGTAGTTCACCAAGACTCTACATAATTGTAGTAAGGCATTTTTATTCCTGTGCATAAATCCTCAAGCATTAAGAATTTCTGAACTAAAGTAAACTTACCATTGCTGTCTGAATTTCTTGAATGTCATGTTCGCTTTCGGAGACTCGTGCATGAAAATACTTAGGCATCCTTGAACATCAATACATACAATCTCAGCAATTATAAATATTCACCATTCCTATTGTCAGTACGGAAATCACACAACACAGAAGAAGGCCCTCTGACCCAAACTGTCTAGGTCAGGCAATCAAACACTTTGATATTTACATCTCACAATGGGCAGGAGATGGTCAGCTCAAAGAACAAAGTGCTGGATACTGGAAAAGGAACATAATTCTTGTGGGTAGGTTTACATTAAGAATTAACAGGCTCGGTATGTCAGCAACGTCTCCTGTGAGACACTAAATGTCTGCTCAGCTCACTCTAACACAGGACCAGCACAACATGATTGAAACCCAAACCTGAAAACTTCAGAAGTTTTTACTTTGACTAGAGGAAGCCAAACTGATCCTCCAGGGCAACTTTAATGTCAAGATCAGAAAAGATACACTCCTCTGGAAGGGCTTCAGTAGCAAGGAGGGAATAGAGATAACTGACTCCAACATCCTGTTTCGTCAGTAAGAGAAACAGAATACCGTATCACAACAAATCCATTGTCATCTAAAGGTTGTCTTATTTCCTGATTAAGTTGCTCTATTATAGAGCAGAGTTTATAATTAAAACTAAAGTTCTAACAACTGGAGGCTGGTGTTTATGGTTTATCCTCTTTTTGTGTCTCATTGACTAAACCATATCCACAGCAGGGAATGATCCAAATTCTGGGAGAAAAAAAAACGATTAGATAGATAGATAGATCGATAGATAGATAGATAGACATACTTTATTGATCCCGAGGGAAATTGGGTTTCATTACCGCTGCACCAACCAAGAATAGAGCATAAATATAGCAATACAAAAACCACAAACAATCAAACAACAATATGCAAACTATGCCAGATGGAAATAAGTCCAGGACCAGCCTATTGGCTCAGGGTGTCTGACCCTCCACAGGAGGAGCTGCAAAGTTCGATGGCCACAGGCAGGAACAATCTCCCATGACGCCCAGTGTTGTATCTCAGTGGAATATGGCCAGAGTCCAACAGCAAAAAGTTCAATATCCGGGCTACAAACACATTCCTAGATCATAATATGACCAGGATTGCACCATCCGTTGTTAACCAGAACAGCAAGCTCCCAACTCCTTTACGCTTACTGCTCTCAGTGCACTTCCAGTCAGCCTGAACAGTCTGGAAGCCCTCCATGGAAAAGTTTCGGCCAGGTATGTCCTTGTGCAGCCACGTTTCAGTAAAATACATAACACTGCTCTCCCGAAATGTTCTCTGACTCCTGGCTAGCACCGTCAACTCGTCCACTTTATTATCCACCGAACTCCTCTTCTCCATAAGTCTCTGTTGTCTCGACCCGGTCCTCTTTCCTCGCTTTTTTGATCCCCCTCTGCATCCTCTGTGTGTTTTCCTCCAGATTTCAGCCGGGGTGTCCGCCGCTCTGTTCGCTAAACCGGCCGGCATAAGCGCAATCAGCTGGTCCTGGGAATAAACAATGCGACCATACTGCTGCCCCGCAAGGGAGACATGTCTGAATGTAACTATTTCCAGTGCTAAAAACCCAAATAAAACTCTCTCCACCAGCATGTTACAGAGGGTGCAGCTTCAACGTGTTACCACGAAAAAAAATACAACAAATAACGCAAGTTAAAAAAGTAAGAAAACTAGTCGGAACGGCTGTAACAGGCTGCATGCACGACCGGCGCATGTGCACTATCCCTTATTAACCCTTGTTCAATATCGAGTTTCACATAATGCTTAAAATGTTAACTTGTTACTGCTAATAAGATCCAGAATATATTTTATTACTTTTAATAGCAGTTTACTTACTAAAGTTTCTTTAACAATATATAACTTGTTTGTTTGTTCATTATGTACTGTTGTATGACATGAGCAATTATGGTAACCATGATTTGTTCTCCGCAGGCTTTTCTACAGAAGTGGTTTGCCATTGCCTTCTTCTGGGCAGTGTCTTTACAAGCTATTATCAATACTCTTCAGGGATTGTCTGCCTGGTGTCAGTGGTGGCATAACCAGGACTTGTGATATGCACCAATTGCTCATACGACCATCCACCCCTTGCTCCCAGGGCCTCACTGACACTGACAGAGGGGGAAGGAGGGCTAAGCAGTGGATATGAGACATTTTTGTCCTTTAAGCTAGATTAAATTTGTTTCTACTTGAATTATATGGTAATTTATTTTGGAGCCTTACACAGGATTCCTGAAAGGTTAATTTGCAGCTTCATTTGGAGGTGAGGAAAGCAAATGTAGTGTGAGCACTCATTTCAAGAGAACTAGAATAAAAAAACAAGGATGTAATGCTGAGGCTTTATAGGGAGTTGGTGAGGCCTCCCTTGAAGTATTAGGAGCAGTTTTGGGCAGTTTAACGTCAGGATGTGCTGACGTTAAAGAGGATTAAAGGAGGTTCACGAAAATGATTCTGGGATTAAAAGACTTATATGAGGGGTGTTTAATGGCTCCAGGCCTGCACTTGTTGGAAATTAGGAGAATGATAGGAGATGCCATTGAAAACTATTGAATATTAGAGGATGTTTCCTACAGTGGGGGAGTCTAAGACCAGACGGTAACAACCTCAGAATAGAGGGGCGTCCATTTAGAACTGAGATGAAGAGGAACTTCTTTGGGGGTGAAGCTGCAAAATTCATTGCAACAGGTGACTGTGGAGGCCAGTTCACTGAGTATATTTAAGTCAGAGGTTGATAGATTCTTGAAAAGTCAGCATGAAAGTTTATGGGGAGAAAGCAGGAGAATGGGGTTAAGAGGGAAATGGATCAGCCATGATTAAATGGTGAAGCAGACTCAATGGGCTGAATGGCCTAATTCTGCTCCAATGTCTGCTGGACTGATGGTCTGAACTGTTCACTCCAAGCAGCGCTTCAAGATTCAAGATTGTTTGTTTGTCATTTCCAGTACACAAGTGGAAGGGAGAATTAAATACTTGTTACTTTGGATCCTGTGCAGCATTAAAAAAACAAACACAATAAGATAAAGAGCACAAAATTTTTTTAAAAACTATGAATATAAGTACATAAGATAGCTAATATTTTATTTTTTGGTTTTTGACCATTCTCTGTAAACTCTAAAGATTGATGTGTGTGAAAAGCCCAGGAGATCAGCAGCTTCTGAGATACTCAAACCACCCTGTCTGGCACCAACAATCATTCCACAGTCAAAGTCACTTAGATCACATTTCTTCCCAGTTCTGACATTCGATCTGAGCAACAACTGAAGCTGCTGACAATGCATGCTAGCATGCTTTGAGCTGCTGTCACATGATCAGACAATTAGATTGCATTAACTTGCAGGTGTAGAAGTGTAGCTAATGAAGTGGCCACTGAACATATGTCTCCGTTTGATGTCTCCCATGAGATATCAGAGATATTGCTTGCTTTCAGGAACATTTTGCTCATTCCTATGGAGGGAAGATGACTGAGTCAGCTGTGCTTTCAGCTTCCCAAGTTATCCCATTGCATCTAATGCCTGCAGTCATCACTGCTCTACCCGGAGAACTTTGACCTCCATTTTTCTCACACTAAGCAACTTCCCTCTTACTTCTGCCAGCAGGTACTTCCCTATGCAAGTAGGGCTGCTTCAAGCTGCTGTAAATATTGGCCAGTGGACAGGCACTGAAGTAGAAACAGATCCCCTGCAGAAGACTGCAACGTTCAACGCAACAGCATGCTCAGGATTCAGCAAGGTGTCAGTGTCATGCCATGCTATATAAACCAAATGTTAAAAGGTACTTTGCACTCAAATCTGCCATACAGTGCTGTACTGATAACTATCATTTACACCGAAATTTCATATCATCCCAAAATTTATACATCACCACCAAGAGACTGCAAATATATATGTATATATAGCTATGATGCCTACGACTTTCACACAGTCCTGTGGTACTTTTATGTGTTGTCCTGTACTGCTGCCATAGTCATAGTCATAGTTTATTGATCTCGGGGGAATTTGGTTTTCATTACAGTTGCACCATAAATAATTAAATAGTAATAAAACCATAAATAGTTAAATAGTAATATGTAAATTATGCCAGGAAATAAGTCCAGGACCAGCCTTTTGGCTCAGTGTGTCTGACCCTCCAAGGGAGGAGTTGTAAAGTTTGATGGCCACAGGCAGGAATGACTTCCTATGACGCTCTGTGTTGCATCTCGGTGGAATGAGTCTCTGGCTGAGTGTACTCCTGTGCCCAACCAGTACATTATGTAGTGGATGGGAGACATTGTCCAAGATGGCATGCAACTTGGACAGCATCCATGGAAAACAACACAAATTTCATGATATGTGTGAGTGATGATAAACCTGATTCTGATATGGGTGGACTGAGAGTGAGAAGGAAGCAGAGAGAGGGGAATCATGGTGAAAATTCTTAGGCACCCTTGCTCTATATATAGAACATGCCTTAGACTACTGCCTTGGTTTCTTTGAGCTTCCATCAAATTAATGGACTCCCAGCTAACCTTCGGTGTTCAACCTTTTATGTTTGTGCTGCCCATAATTGATCTCATCCAAATTCAATTCACCAACCACGTTTATATTCAATGTCTCTCAGTAAAACAATACCTCAATTTAAAGCACAAGAAATTCAGCAGATGCTGGACATCCAAATTAACACAAACAAATCGCTGGAGGAACTCAGCAGGTCAGGTAACATCTATGGAAATGAATAAACACAACAGATTCTGCAGATGCTGGAAATCTAAAATAACACATACAAAATGTTGGCAGAACTCGTCGGCTCAGGCAGCATCTATGGAAATTAATAATCAGAATCACAATCGCTATCACAATCATGATAAGATTTAATATCACCGGCAAGTGTCGTGAAATTTGTTAACTGAGCAATAGCAATACAATGCCGTACATGACTAGTAAATCAATTACAATAAGTATATATGTATATCAAATAGTTAAATTAAAAACAGTGCAAAGCAGAAATAATAGAAGTGAGGTAGTGTTTATGGGTTCAATGTCCATTTAGGAATCGGATGCAGAGGAGAAGAAGCTGTTTCTGAATCACTGTGTGTGTGCCTTAGTCTTCTGTACCTCCTTTCTGATGCTAACAGTGAGGCATGTCCTGGGTAATAGGGGACCTTAATGATGGATGTCCTCTTTCTGAAACTCCGCCCCTTGAAGATGTTTTGGATACTACAGAGGCTAGAACTCAAGATGGAGAATAAATAGACAATGTTTCAGACCAGGAACCTTCTTCAGGACTGGAAAGGAAGGGGGAAGATGCCAGAATTAAAAGGTGATAGAGGGGAAGGAGTATAGCTAGAAGGTGATAGGTGAAGCCATGTGGGCAGGAAAGGTAAAGGGCTAGAGAGGAGAGTGACCAATAGGAGAAAGGGAAGGGGGATGGGACCCAATGCAGGAGGAGGTGATTGGCAAGTAAGTAGAGGTAAGAGGTCAGAGTGGGGAATAGGAGAAGGAGGTGTGAGGGAATTGTTTTTTCACTGGAAGGAGAAATCAATATTCATGCCATCACATTGGAAGGTACCCGGATGGAAAACAAGGTGTTGATATTCCACCCTGAGTGTGGCCCATCGTTGCACAAGAGGAGACCATGATCCAACATATCGGAACAGGAATGGGAATCAGAATTACAATGCTTGACCATTGGGAAGTTTAGGTGGATGGAGCGGAGGTGCTCAAGTTAAAGTTTGTCATCTTTGTTTCAAAGGACTCCATTGTCTCACGCCACTCCAAACTTCTCTCTTTCTATAATAATCTAAGGATATCTAATTTCTCCAAACTTTTGGCTGCCATCCTCAATATAAGATTATAAAACCATAATATATAGGAGCAGAATAAGGCCATTTGGCCTATCCAGTCTACTCTGCCATTGGGACACCAAAGGTGATATATTAATGGGAATAGTTGTTGAATTATTATTCTTTTACTGTTCCAAATACAACAATGCCATGGTCCCAGCTGAACAGCAGCAGGCATCCAATTTTTGGCACTCCCTTTCCCCGGAGTACGTTAGCTGCCATTGTCCCTCAAAGACTCCGACTGCCAATTACTGCCTGCCACATTCCTTCATGGAAAGTCTGCAATTAAAGCCCTCATGCTGAGTATCCTGCTCAATTGTAGGAGTCCCATTTCTGGTACTGTAGTTTGTGATTTCACCTTTGGATTTTGTTTCTGTCATCTTGTTTTTTGTGAGTTTGAGTCTGAATCCAAACTTCTGTCTTTCCATAATAGACCCCTCTCTGCATTTAGATTCACACCCATCCATAGCTCTGTCCTTCCAAGCAAATAAAGTTCCGATAATTCCAAATACCTAATAACTTCCTTCTTTGTTATATTCCTACTCTTTCTGAAATGTCAGAATCAGAATCAGAATCAGAATCCTTTATTATCGCCAAGTATGCGGACACATACAGGGAATTTGATGCCGGGCTCCCTGAGCTCTCGCTGTACAGTTCTCTCTCAAGTTCTCCTTATGGATTTGCTCAGTGTTAAAATCCTAAACAATCAATATTGCAGCAGAGATCAATGTTAAACCACTACTGAGATAATAGAAGGAGGATCTATTCACCTGGGTCTGTTTCATCAGCTGTCAAAGAGCCCCCAATGATTTATTTGTTTTTTGCACAGAAACAAAAATTTAGACTAAATTTATACTCGAAAACTCTAGATCATCTTAAGGAAACATAGCAATAACTTTCTGGAGTGGGGTTTCCAACCGTTTTTATGCTATGGAGCCTGACCTTTAAGCGAGGTGTCTGTGGAGCCCAGGTTGGGAACTCCTGTCTAGAGAATGGTCATTCTGATGTTGCATTAAACCAGAGGTTTCAAACCTTTTTCATGCCATAGACTAATACCATTAAACAAGGCGTCCAAACGTGACTGCAGACAGTGTAAACTCCCCTTAGAACTGCACTCTTTCACAATACATTCTCAAGCTATAATCACTTATATAAAAACTATAATCTTTTCTCACTCCTGTGTCAGGTAAAAGATACAATAACATTAGAACCTGCACCACCAGGTTCAGGAATCTTGAACAAAAGGGGATAGCTATACTCACTTGCCCATAACCAATTATCTCAATTTAAGGACTCTTTATCTTGTTATTTCATGTTCTCGTTATTTATAACTATTTATTTATATTTGCATCTGCATAGTTGGGCATTGGTGGGGATGGAGAATTGGGGAATGGGATAGGGGATAGGATGATGGGGTGATGGGAGATGTGGGTTGGCAAGATAAGGGATGAAGGGATGGGGAATGGGTGAATGAGGGATGGAGATTGAGGTGATGGGGAATGGGGATGGGAAGTGGGGATGTGGGATGTGGGGGATGGGGAAATGGGAGGATGAGGGATGTGGAATGGGGATAGGCGATGGGGGATAGGAATGGGGATAAGGGATGGGGATGGAGCATGGAGGATGGAGTTGGGGATGAGGAATGGAGGCTGGGGCTAGGGGATGAGGGATGGGATGAAGGTGATGGGGATAGGGGATGGGGATAAAGGATGGGGACTTGGGGATGAGGGTATGTGGGTTGGAGGGATGGGAAAATGGTGTCTATGCTAGAAGAATTTAAAAGAGACTGAATGTCACAAGTTCTAGGTCTTGTGGCTGAGAAAGGGCCTTATGGCAGAATTTGAAATACAAAATTCTGTAGGTGACAGAAATCCAAAGCAAAAGTATATTGGTAAGTCTGAACAGGTTGGGTAGCAACTGCCACATGAGATAACTTTGAACTTTGATGACTTTTTATTTGAACCGACAACTCAGATAGAGATCAAATTGCTCATTATTGCAAACCGTTGAACTCATGATGTCAAGCTCTGTAATGTCCCTATGCATGCTGTTTCTTACTCACTTAACTAGATCAGCAAATTTGCGGATGACACCAAGATTGGAGGTGTACTGTATGGTGAGGAAGGCTACCACGGCTCGGATCAGGATCTGGACCAGCTGGAAAAATAGGCTGGAGAATGGCAAATGGAACTTAATACAGACAAGTGTGAAGTGCTGCACTTTGGTTGGACAAACCGGGGTTGTCCTTACACAGAGAGTGGTAGGGCACTGAGGAGTGAGCTAGTACAAAAGGATCTGGAAATACAGGTCAATAATTCATTGTAAGTGGCATCACAGGTTGATAAAATCATAAAGAAAGCTTTTGGCACTTTGACTTTCATAATTCAAAGCATTGAGTACAGGAGATGGGATTATATGTTGAAGTTGTATAAGACGTTAGTGGGAACTAATTTAAAGAATTGTGTGCAGTTTTGGGCACCTACCTACAGGAAAGATGAATAAGATTGAAGAGGTACAGATAAAATTTACAAGGATATTGCTAGGTCTGGAGGACTTGAGTTATTAGGAAAAATTGTTTGGGTTAGGATTTTATTGGAATATATAAGATTGAGAAGAGATTTAATCAAGGTAGGCAAAAATTATAAGGGGGAATAGATAAAGTAAATCCAAGCAGGCTATTTCCACTGAGACCAGAAAATCTGCAGATGCTGGAGATTACTTTTTCCACTGAGCCTGGGTGGGAATACAACCAGAGGTCATGGGTTAAGGGTTAAAGATTAAGGGGAATATGAGGGGAAACTGCTTCACTCAGAAAGTCATGAGAGTGCAGAATGATCTGCCAGCGCAATTGCTGCATGCGAGCTCGATGTCAACATTTAAGAGAAGTTTGGATAAGTACATGTCAGGTAGGGGTATGGAGACCTATGGTCCTGGTGCAGGTTGATGGGAATAGGCAGTTTAAATGGTTCAGCACAGACTAGATGGACAGAAGGGCCTATTTCTGTGCTGTAATTTTCTATGATTTTCTACTTCATTGGAGCAGAGGAAAAGGCCAAATTCAGAGAGCTCAGAGTGAAAGTGAGATGGAGCATATGAATGTATTGGGTCAGCAAAGAGAAAAGCCAAATTTGTTTACCTCTCAGTAGATGCCGTCTGCCTGCTGAGTTTTTCCAGCATTTTTCTGTTATAAAGGTAAACAGATTTTTGGAAGCTCATGCTTGAGAGAGTGCCAATACTCAGATCTTCAGTTTATTTTTAAGAAATAAAAATTGGACAGAACTTCAGCTGTATTCTATTTGGAGGAGATGTTGTAAAGAACAACAAGGATTTGCAAGGCTATGTTGTTTGGGTTTTTTGTACTTACAAAATAATGGTACATATTATTTTAATTGGTTGCAAGTTGAATGAGATATTTTGTAATATTATTTATTATTATTATTATTTTATTTACTATTTTGTCTCTCTTCTAGATTATGTATTGCATTGAACTGCTGCTGCTAAGTTAGCAAATTTCACATCGCATGCCGGTGATAATAAACCTGATTCTGATTCTGATTAGTTAATTTCAAATTCAAATCATTAAGGACAAAGGAAAATGTTCTCGTTTTATTGATGTGGGACTTCAAGCTTGGTAGCTACGAAAAGATAGCTTGACCTACGTGATGGGGAATCATTAACGCTGGAGCTCCCCCTTCAGACAGCACCTGCAGTAGATAATACCAATGGTGAGGGTGTGCCTTTGATGTCCACGAGCCTCTGCAGCTTCTTAAATTCCAACACATTCAAATTGCTGTACCATCATGTGCCATGTCATATGACGTGGGCGATGATGGTCTATCCGTAAGCATGATTATTCTACAGAAGTGGTTTGCCATTGCCTTCTTCTAGGCAGTATCTTTACCAGACAGGTGGCCCAAACCTGCTTCCATGGCTTCATGGGACCCTAATTTTGGGGGGAGGGGGGTTGCTGAGCAAGTGCTACACCTTGCCCAAGGGTAAGCTAGCAGAGGGAAGGTGTGTGTTACACTTCCTTTAGCTCCTTTTGTCGAGGTATTTTCACCCGGCCACCAATGATACAACCAGTCAGAATATTTTCAACAGCATATCTGTAAAGAAAAATTGTTAACCAGTCAGTGACAAGCCAAACCTCCTTAATCTCCTAGGAAAGTAAAGGCACAGTCATGTTTTCTTTGTCAGTATTTATATGCTTGACCTATGATAGGTCATCCAATATATTAACACCAAGGAATTTAAAGCTGCTGACTCTCTCCACTGCTGATCTCAGAGACTGGTACAATGTTTGCTTTCCTTGCCCTTCTTGAAGTCAACAATCAGCTCTCTAGTTCTGCTGATGTTGGGGGAGAGGTTGTTGTTGTGGTTCCACTCAACCAGGTGACCTATCTCACTTGAGTAAACTGACTCGTCAACACATGTGATCCATCCAACATCAATAGCATATTTTCAGATTTGAAGACGGCATTGAATCTGTGTTTAGCCACATAGTTACAGATAGAGAATGTGCAGTCTTGAGGTGCACCTATACCGATGATCAATGAAGAGGAGACGTTGTCACCAATCCCCACTGATTGAGGTTTGCTGGTGAGGAAGTTGAACACCCAATTGCAGAGGAATATGCAAAGGCCAAGGTCTTGAAGCTTCATGATGTGTGGATGAGATGATTGTGTTGAACTCCAAGCTGTAGTCAATAAACAGTAGCCTGATATATGAGTTTCCGTTGCCCAGATGGTCCAGAGCAGAGTGAGGAGCCAGAGAAATCACATCTACTGTTAACCTATTGTGGTGGTAGGCAAAGTGGAGCAGGTCCAGGTAATACATGATCCACATCTCTCCACAGCACCATTCTCTGCAATGCTGATGCACTGGTCTGAATGCGTCTGCTTCATGTCTGCTTCCACCTCCACACTTGGCAGCACATTTCAGGTATTTACTATGTGAAAAACATTCCATGCCTCTCCTTTAAATGTTTCTCCTCTCACCCCAAATCTATGCCCCATAGTATTTAACATTCCTACCCTTGGTAAAATGATTCAAGGAATGTCTCACACATTCTTCCTTTAAACCTCATCCCACATAATTTAGCCACATTCATTTTGCCTTCTATCAAATATTTTACTCCTGCCCATACAATTCAAGACTCATCTATTGGATCCTGATTCTAATCTGTAATATTCAATCACTGGCACCCAGACGCAAACGCTAGTCATCTCAGATGGTTATGCAATAATGTGCCAGATTTGAAGGTGACTTTTAATAAAAGCAGCTAATCTTTTAACGTGTAAGCAAAACAAATAATTTCTAAACACAAGAAATTCTGCAGGTGTTGGAAATCCAGAGCAACACACAAGATGCTGGAGGAGCTCAGCAGCTCACACAGTATCTATGAAAATGTTAATTTCTAATCACTTCTGGAAATAATTTCACCAATGATAAAAAAATAGTAAATATTTTTCCTCTAAGGTTGGGTGGGACTACAAGAGATCATGGGTTAAGCGTGAAAGGTGAAAAGTATGAGGGGAACATGAGGGGAAATTTCTTCACTCAGAGGGTCATGAGAGTGTGGAATGAGCTGTCAGTACATGTGGTGCATGTGAGCTCAATTCCAATGTTTAACAGAAGTTTGGACAGGTACATGGATGGTAGGCGTATGTTCCTGGTGTGGATTGATGAGAATAAGCAGTTTGAATGATTCGGCACAGACTAGATGGGCCGAGGGGCCTGTTTCCCTCCTGTACTTTTCTATGACTCTATTTTTATAAAGTGCCTCCAAATGTATAATTATGTTATGGCTGTTTTAGAAATCACAAAAAATGACATTCTTTATGAATTCATGGATTTCTGATGTCCACTATCAGGTGTTCTAAACAAATTTTAAGCCATTAGCTGCATGCCCTCTTCACGGTTTATGTATGTGTATCAACATTATGCAACCTACCAAAATCAAATAAAACACAGGCTTTATACCAGAACTGATAATTATTGAATTTATACCGTAAAGTCGTGCAATCTGTCACTATCTTGCAAACCATAGAGTACAACTCAAGCAGAAGAAACCGCAATGAAAACTGTTTCAAATTGAATCGCTCAACAACATACCATATGGCCCAGAACAGGCGGGTGCAAATTGTGTTTAGGAAAACTGCTTTTTATTGAAATGCAGCTGTTAATCTAAGGTTCTGAAATAATGCCATGGACTGCTAGGGTACAAGATAATACCTTTAAGATCCTATACAATATTCAACTTCTTTCTTTTTTTTTAATTTTATTTTTATTTGGATAAGGAATTCACAAATATCATGTACTTTTTTCACACATATAACCTTTTCCATTTTTTATATGTATAAAACTACAATTATTCATACATTCTTAAGTACACATTGAGATGATATAAAAGGAAAATAAACATTTAAATAGATAATTATGTACTGTGGTAAATCTAACCTATTAGGCTAAGTAATGAAATTAGTTGTTAAGAAAAATGGTAATAATAGTTTCCACACAACCCTTCTGGACCATTTCCACACAACCCTTCTGGACCATTTCCACTGATCCAAAATGTTGTATACAAGCCTATATACCAACCATTGTAGGTGTTTATATCCTAATTTGTTCATGCTTGCTCCTGCCCGCAGACATAATTATCCAATCCCTATGTACTTATTTACTTAATTTTTTCTTTTTTTTTTTATCCCTTTCCCAAATCTTTCCCTTTACTTGTGTTAATTCTCTATTTTCCAAAAAAAACCAAAAAAAAAACAAACATTTAGACTAGGGGTGCTTACGTTAGCAATATTACTGTGTTGATGAGAAGAGCAATATAAATCATTAGGAGAGTCATCTAAAGTCTGCTCGCATTGGGGTTATATATTCAATCCATTTATTCCAGGTTTGATAAAATTTTTCTTTTTGAGTTCTCAGGGAGTAAGTCAACTTTTCCATTTTAAATATTTCCAAGATAATTTCGTACCAATCTTCTAATGTAGGTGGTATTGGATTTAGCCATTTTCTAGTGATTGATTTCTTACTTGCCGCTAAGAGGGCCTGCAGCAACTTTATATCTTCCTTCTGTTCAAGGAACAATACATGCCCCAAATAGAGCGTATCAAAGTTCAGAGGTATCTGGGACCTAAGTACCTTAACTAATGTTCTATGAATACCTTCCCAAATATTCAACTTCTTTCATAAATCTTCTTGTCAATGTTTCATACAAATGTTAACATTTCATTTCAATCCAAACAAGAAATTTTAAACTTGTATCTTAGAACTTCACTTCTGAAAGGTTCTTTAAGGTTGCTGTAGCCGGGGTGGTAATGGGAATTAGCCTCCACTACCCATTAAAAGCTCCCAGTGGTATGGGTCTCAAAAGCCTCTAACAACCAATTCCAGCTCCGGGTCTTCATGTGTGGCTTAGTTCCTTGGCCTGGCTATTGACAGGACAAGGGCAAAGTGGATTACTGGTGTCTTAAAACCAGTCACTTTGGGCAGATGGAACTCATCAGCTGTGCTTGGCAGCTCATCTAAGACAAAGAGAACTCTGATCTCAAAACTCTGTTGCCTTACAGCAATACCCACTGAGGAGGAAGGCTCCGAGAATAAACCCCAAGGAAAAAATCCAGGGCTGGAGTCCCTAAGGCTGCCCTATGTTGAGTTCAATGCTGACTGACAACTCCTGCAACAGTTCTGGTACCAAACTGTATGTTCTCTGCCATTCCTTTGGGTTCATCAGATGTATGGAGAGAGGGAGGTTGCTACCTGGGCAACAGCTTGCTCTCCATATCGTACTGCCCATGCTTGCGTATCAAGACAGCTAAGACGCAACATCTGCGATCGATCCTGACTGACGGAGGCCTCACAGTTCTTTACTCAAAGTGCAAAGTTCAAAGTAAATTTATTATCAAAGTATTATATGTCACCATTTGTTGACACAAAGGTTGGGGGTGTTGTAGATAGTCTGGGGAGTTGCCAGAGCTCACAGCGGGACATGGATAGGATGCGGAACTGGGCTAAGAAGTGGCAGATGGAGTTCAACCCAGATAAGTGTGAAGTGGTTCATTTAGGTAGGTCAAACCTAAAGACAGAATATAATATAAATGGTAAGACTCTTGGCAGTGTGGAGGATCTGAGAGACCCTGGGGTCCGTGTAGATAGGACACTCAAAGCTGCTGTGCAGGTTAACTGTGTGGATAAGAAGGCAGAGGAAGTTGAGTGAACTTGTTCCCTTTGGTTCAAGAGCCTGATGGAGTTGAGGGGTAATAACTGTTCCTGAACCTGGTGGTGTGAGTCCTCAGGTTTCTGTACCCTCCAGAATGAGGAGGGCTTTACCCATGATTGACTAGGCCATTTCCACTACATTTTGCAGGATTTTCCATTTAAGGGAATTAGTGTTTCCATACCAGGGTGTGATGCAGCCAGTCAATATACTCTTCATCGCACATCTATAGAAGTTTGTCAAAGTTTTAGATATCATGCTGAATCTTCACAAACTTCTAAGGAAGTAGAGGCGTTGCGGTACTTTCTTCATAATTACACTTACATGCTGGGCCCAGGACCATTTCTCTGAAATGATAACACTGAGGGATTTAAAGTTGTTGACTCTCTTCACTTCTGATCCCCTGATGAGGATTGACTCAGGGACTCCTGGTTTCCTCCTCCTGAAATCAATAATCAGCTCCTTCGTCTTGTTTGGTCTTGCTACCCCTCCACCTATTTTTGTATCATCCACAAACTTTGCCACAAAGCCATCAATTCAACTATCTAACTCATTGACAAACAATGTAAAAAGTAGCAGTCCAAATATTGACCCCTGAGGAACACCACTAGTCACTGGGAAGTGGCAAGTTACTGGCAACCAGAAAAAGCCTCCTTTATTCCCATTCGCTGCTTTCTGCCTGTCAGTTATTCCTCTATCCATGCCAGTATATTTCCTGTGACACCATAGCATTTTATCCTGTTAAGCAGCCTCATGTGAGACACCTTATCAAATGCCTTCTGAAAATCCAAGTAAATGACATCCACTGCCTCTCCTTTGTCCACTCTGTTTGTTACTTTCTCAAAGAACCCTAACAGATTCATCAGGCAAGTTTTCCCTTACAAAAACTATGCTGACTTTGACTTACTTTATTTTTAGTCTCCAAGTACCCCGAAACCTCGTCCTTAGTAATAGATCCACACTTTCCCAACCACTGAGGTTAGACTAGCTGGCCTATCATTTCCTTTCTTTTGTCTTCCTCCCTTCCTAAAGAGTGGATTCATTTCATTTCATACTGAAATATTGGATGCTTCATTTGAGTTATAGTTATAGCTGAGACCAGTATTTTAGTATTGTTAATTAATTACACTAAAAAGTTATATGAATTTCACAACAAGATTGAAGGAAAGTTAGACCCTCTAATATCACAGCCCAGCCTGTGCTAGCATACAGAAATTCCAAATAGTTCCAGAATGCATTTCAGTACAGAAGTATAAAACACACTGGGTTTCAGATGTCAGTTCAAGTGCCCTCTCACTATGTACCTGGGCCAACACTAAGTCCAGAGATGATTCTGTAACATTTAGTTGGAATAAAAGGGCCACTTATTGCGTGGTATTAATAACCTGGAGTGGGTTATAAGATTGTGTAAGAAATGTAAGTGATGTTAGTCAGGAGTATCCTTTCTTTAAACAATGTTCTAAGTAATCCTGCTTATTTAATAATAATTATTATTATTTCTTTCTTTTTTTATTTACACCATTTGTTGTCTTTTGCACACTGGTTGAACACTCAAGTTGTGGGGTGGGAGTGTCTTCCACTGATTTTATTTTGGTTGTTACTCTATGATGAATTTACTGAGTATACCCGCAAGAAAATGAATCTCAGGGTTGTATACAATGATAAAAAGGCAATACGAGGAGAAAAAATGAGGTATGAATGCAAGCTAGCTAGGAATATAAAGGAGGATAGCTAAAGTTTTTTTAGGTATGTGAAGAGAAGGAAGATAGTTAAGAACAACGTTGGGCCCTTGAAGAATGAATTGGGAGAATTTTTTATGGGAAACAAAGAAATGGCAGATGAATTTAATACGTACTTTGGATCTGTCTTTGCTAGGGAAGACACAAGCAATCTCCCAGATGTATGGATGGGCCAAGGACATAGGGTAACAGAGGAACTGAAACAGATTGACATTAGGCAGGAAACGGTGATGAGTAGACTGATGGGACTGAAGGCTAACAAATCCCCAGGTCCAGATGGTCTGCATACTAGGGTACATGATCATGGACAAGGATAGATCTGGTCCTAGGGTTGAGGTTCTGAACTGGAAGAAGGCCAAATTTGAAGAAATGAGAAAGGATCTAAAAAGCGTGGATTGGGACAGGTTGTTCTCTGGCAAAGATGTGATTGGTAGGTGGGAAGCCTTCAAAGGGGAAATTTTGAGAGTGCCGAGTTTGTATGTTCCTGTCAGGATTAAAGGCAAATTGAATAGGAATAAGGAACCTTGGTTCTCAAGGGATATTGCAACTCTGATAAAGAAGAAGAGAGAGTTGTATGAAATGTATAGGAAACAGGAGGTAAATCAGGTGTTTGAGGAGTATAAGAAGTGCAAGAAAATACTTAAGAAAGAAATCAGGAGGGCTAAAAGAAGACATGAGGTTGCCTTGGCAGTCAAAGTGAAGGATAATCCAAAGAGCTTTTACAAGTATATTAAGAGCAAAAGGATTGTAAGGGATAAAATTGGTCCTCTTGAAGATCAGAGTGGTCGGCTTTGTGCGGAACCAAAGGAAATGGGGGAGATCTTAAATAGGTTTTTTGCGTCTGTATTTACTAAGGAAGCTGGCATGAAATCTGTGGATTTGAGGGAATCAAGTAGTGAGACCATGGAAACTATACAGATTGAAAAGGAGGAGGTGCTTGCTGTCTTGAGGAAAATTAAAGTGGATAAATCCCCGGGACCTGACAGAGTGTTCCCTCGGACCTTGAAGGAGACTAGTGTTCAAATTGCGGGCGCCCTGGCAGAAATATTTAAAATGTCGCTGTCTACGGGTGAAGTGCCGGAGGATTGGAGAGTGGCTTATGTTGTTCCGTTGTTTAAAAAAGGATCGAAAAGTAATCTGGGAAATTATAGGCCGGTGAGTTTAACATCAGTAGTAGGTAAGTTATTGGAGGGAGTACTATGAGACAGAACCTACAAGCATTTGGATAGACAGGGGCTTATTAGGGAGAGTCAACATGGCTTTGTGCGTGGTAGTTCATGTTTGACCAATCTGTTGGAGTTTTTCGAGGAGGTTACCAGGAAAGTGGATGAAGGGAAGGCAGTGGATATTGTCTACCTGGACTTCAGTAAGGCCTTTGACAAGGTCCCGCATGGGAGGTTAGTTAGGAAAATTCAGTCGCTAGGTATACATGGAGAGGTGGTAAATTGGAGACATTGGCTCGTTGGAAGAAGCCAGAGAGTGGTGGTAGAGAATTGCTTCTCTGAGTGGAGGCCTGTGACTGGTGGTGTGCCACAGGGATCAGTGCTGGGTCCATTGTTATTTGTCACCTATATCAATGATCTGGATGATAATGTGGTAAATTGGATCAGCAAATTTGCTCATGATACAAAGATTGGAGGTGTAGTAGACAGTGAGGAAGGTTTTCAGAGCCTGCAGAGGGACTTGGACCAGCTGGAAAAATGGGCTGAAAAATGGCAGATGGAGTTTAATACTGACAAGTGTGAGGTATCGCACGTTGGAAGGACAAACCAACGTAGAACATACAGGGTTAATGGTAAGGCACTGAGGAGTGCAGTGGAACAGAGGGATCTGGGAATACAGATACAAAATTCCCTAAAAGTGTCGTCACAGGTAGATAGGGTCGTAAAGAGAGC
Organism: Mobula birostris; assembly: GCF_030028105.1. Taxonomy (NCBI): domain Eukaryota; kingdom Metazoa; phylum Chordata; class Chondrichthyes; order Myliobatiformes; family Myliobatidae; genus Mobula; species Mobula birostris. Next base: position 194,582,860 of record NC_092375.1, read on the forward strand.
TTTTGGTACATTGGCCTTTATTAATCGAAGTATTGAGTATAAGAGCTGGAATGTTATGATGAGCTTGTATAAGGCATTGGTGAGGCCGAATCTGGAGTATTGTGTTCAGTTTTGGTCACCAAATTACAGGAAGGATATAAATAAGGTTGAAAGAGTGCAGAGAAGGTTTACAAGGATGTTGCCGGGACTTGAAAAACTCAGTTACAGAGAAAGGTTGAATAGGTTAGGACTTTATTCCCTAGAGCGTAGAAGAATGAGGGGAGATTTGATAGAGGTATATAAAATTATGATGGGTATAGATAGAGTGAATGCAAGCAGGCTTTTTCCACTGAGGCAAGGGGAGAAAAAAACCAGAGGACATGGGTTAAGGGTGAGGGGGGAATAGTTCAAAGGGAACATTGGGGGGGCTTCTTCACACAGAAAGTGGTGGGAGTATTGAATGAGCTGCCAGACGAGGTGGTAAATGCGGGTTCTTTTTTAACATTTAAGAATAAATCGGACAGATACATGGATGGGAGGTGTATAGAGGGATATGGTCTGTGTGCAGGTCAGTGGGACTAGGCAGAAAATGGTTCGGCACAGCCAAGAAGGGCCAAAGGGCCTGTCTCTGTGCTGTAGTTTCTATGGTTCTATGGTACTAAAGGAGGTGGCTCTGGAAATTGCGGGTGCATTGGTGATCATTTTCCAATGTTTCTTAGATTCAGGATTAGTTCCTGAGGATTGGCGAATGGCTAAGGTTATCCCACTTTTTAAGAAAGGAGTGAGGGAGAAAGCAGAGAACTATTGCCCTGTTAGCCTAACATCAGTAGTTGGGAAGATGCTAGAGTCCATTATTAAAGATGAAATAGCGGCATATCTTAATAGCAGTGATAGGATTGGGCTGAGCCAGCATGGATTTACCAAGGGCAAATCATGCTTGACTAATCTATTGGAGGTTTTCGAGGACGTAACCAGGAAGATAGATGCGGGAGATCCAGTGGATGTGGTGTACCCTGACTTTCAGAAGGCATTTGATAAGGTACCACATAGGAGATTGGTGGGTAAAATCAGAGCTCATGGCATTGGGGGTAGGATATTGACATGGATAGAAAACTGGTTGGCAGATAGAAAGCAAAGGGTAGCAGTGAATGGGTGTTTCTCGGAATGGCAGGTGGTGACTAGTGGGGTCACAGGGCTCGGTATTGGGACCACAGCTGTTTACGATTTACGTCAATGAGGAAGGCATTGTGAATAACATCAGCAAGTTTGCTGATGATACTAAGCTGGGTGGCAGTGTGACATGTGATGAGGATGTTAGGAGAATTCAAGGTGACTTGGATACGCAGGGTGAGTGGGCAGAAACTTGGCAGATGGCGTTTAATAGTGTGAGGTTATTCACTTTGGGAGCAAGAACAGGAAGGCAGATTATTATCTGAACGGTGTGGAGTTAGGTAAGGGAGAAATACAAAGAGGTCTAGGAGTGCTTGTTCATTAGTCTGTGAAGGTGAATGAGCGAGTGCAGCAGGCAGTGAAGAAGGCTAATGGAATGTTGGTCTTTATTACAAAGGGAATTGAGTACAAGAGCAAGGAAATCCTTTTGCATTTGTACAGGGCCCTGGTGAGACCACACCTGGAGTATTGTGTGCAGGGTTAAGGAAGGACATCCTGGCTGTGGAGGAGGTGCAGTGGAGGTTCACTAGGTTAATTCCTGGGATGTCCGGACTGTCTTACGCAGAGAGGTTAGAGAGACTGGGCTTGTACATGCTGGAATTAAGGAGATTGAGGGGGGATCTGATTGAGACATATAAGATTATTAAGGGATCAATATGAGTGAGGTTGATGTTCTGGAGTATGTTGATATTAAGGGAGAGGAGGTGTTGGAGTTGTTAAAATACATTAGGACAGATAAGTCCCCGGGGTCTGACAGAATATTCCCCAGGCTGCTCCACGAGGCGAGAGAAGAGATTGCTGAACCTCTGGCTAGGATCTTTATGTCCTCGTTGTCCACGGGAATGGTACCGGAGGATTGGAGGGAGGCGAATGTTGTCCCCTTGTTCAAAAAAGGTAGTAGGGATAGTCCGGGTAATTATAGACCAGTGAGTCTTACGTCTCTGGTGGGAAAGCTGTTGGAAAAGGTTCTTAGAGATAGGACCTATAGGCATTTAGAGAATCATGGTCTGATCAGGGACAGTCAGCATGGCTTTATGAAGGGCAGATCGTGTCTAACAAGCCTGATAGAGTTCTTTGAGGAGGTGACCAGACATATAGATGAGGGTTGTGCAGTGGATGTGATCTATATGGATTTTAGTAAGGCATTTGACAAGGTTCCACACGGTAGGCTTATTCAGAAAGTTAGAAGGCATGGGATCCAGGAAAGCTTGGCCAGGTGGATTCAGAATTGGCTTGCCTGCAGAAGGCAGAAGGTGGTGGTGGAGGGAGTACATTCAGATTGGAGGATTGTGACTAGTGGTGTCCCACAAGGATCTGTTCTGGGACCTCTACTTTTCGTGATTTTTATTAATGACTTAGATGTAGGGGTAGAAGGGTGGGTTGGCAAGTTTGCAGACGACACAAAGGTTGGTGGTGTTGTAGATAGTGTAGAGGATTGTCAAAGATTGCAGAGAGACATTGATAGGATGCAGAAGTGGGCTGAGAAGTGGCAGATGGAGTTCAACAAGAAGTGTGAGGTGGTACACTTTGGAAGGACAAACTCCAAGGAAGAGTACAAAGTAAATGGCAGGATACTTGGTAGTGTGGAGGAGCAGAGGGATCTCGGGGTACATGTCCACAGATCCCTGAAAGTTGCCTCACAGGTGGATAGGGTAGTTAAGAAAGCTTATGGGGTGTTAGCTTTCATAAGTCGAGGGATAGAGTTTAAGAGTCGCGATGTAATGATGCAGCTCTATAAAACTTTGGTTAGGCCACACTTGGAGTACTGTGTCCAGTTCTGGTCACCTCACTATAGGAAGGATGTGGAAGCATTGGAAAGGGTACAGAGGAGATTTACCAGGATGCTGCCTGGTTTAGAAAGTATGCATTATGATCAGAGATTAAGGGAGCTAGGGCTTTACTCTTTGGAGAGGAGGATGAGAGGAGACATGATCGAAGTGTACAAGATAATAAGAGGAATAGATAGAGTGGATAGCCAGCGCCCCTTCCCCAGGGCACCACTGCTCAATACAAGAGGATATGGCTTTAAGGTAAGGGGTGGGAAGTTCAAGGGGGATATCAGAGGAAGGTTTTTTACTCAGAGAGTGATTGGTGCGTGGAATGCACTGCCTGAGTCAGTGGTGGAGGCAGATACACTAGTGAAGTTTAAGAGACTACTAGATAGGTATATGGAGGAATTTAAGGTGGGGGCTTATATGGGAGGCAGGGTTTCAGGGTCGGCACAACATTGTGGGTCGAAGGGCCTGTACTGTGCTGTACTATTCTATGTTCTATGATTGGACAAGATAGAGGCAGGAAATATGTTCCAGATGCTGGGAGAGTCCAGTACCAGAGGGCATGGTTTAAGAATAAGGGTAGGTCATTTAGGACAGAGTTGAGGAGGAACTTTTTCTCCCAGAGAGTTGTGGAGGTGTGGAACGCGCTGCCTCAGAAGGCAGTGGAGGCCAATTTTCTGGATGCTTTCAAGAAGGAGCTAGATAGGTATCTTATGGATAGGGGAATCAAGGGTTATGGGGACAAGGCAGGAACCGGATATTGATAGTAGATGATCAGCCATGATCTCAGAATGGCGGTGCAGGCTCGAAGGTCTACTTCTGCACCTATGGTCTATTGTCTATTGTCTATATATATATGTATTTGATAAAAAACTTTGAACTTTAATTTTTTGAATGGATTTATATATGTTGTAGTATTTTTAAATAAAATGATTTAATTCAAATTAATTATTTTTAAAATAATTGATATTACTTAAGTAATCACATATATTTTAACTCTTTCCAAACATCTCTGACTACAAGTTATTTTGAAACAGTGAAAATGGTATTCGACCACACAAGCTGCTAGAAATCCCTGCTATGTGCCCCAAATGCCATTATTTTTATCCTGGAAATGCCTGCAAGAAAGTGAATCTCAGGGTAATATATGGTAAACATACATACTTTGATAATAAATGTACTTTGATCTTTGAACCAAATGAGGTTTTTCTGCCACCTGAGGAATTGCCACAGCAACAAGCCCTTGTGCATGTTGGGATTTGTTCAGCTGTCTAAAGGAAGTGTGGCCATGTGTAGCCTTTGGGAAGTGAGATAAGAACACAGGCAACAGTGAGAACAATGTGGTCCATTAACCTAATTCACTATTTTTAAAAAATATGCTGCTTTCTAAAATGCCTGTGCATTTTGGTACAAAGAGCCTGATTGATCCCTCTCTGAGAGCCCATGCAATTTATAACTTGAGAAGTTCTATCCCACTAAACATAGACTTTGCATTACTACAGATTAATTTATGGACTGAATAATAAGCTTTTAAGATGCACAGCTCAAAAAGAAATACACAGCAGCACACTCATTATGTGGAAAGACAATTTGCTCAATAAACGAATTGAAATAATTGCATTTACAATAAAGAGAACAGTAAGCAGTTAACGCTGCCATGATTCTCTAAATATATCACTCATTGACATGAAGCTTAATTTCCCGAAACACTGCATCCCATGATGTGAAGTTATCAGTGTTGACTGCCATATTATGAGATAATATTCTCTCTGAACCTGAAAAGAAGTTTCTTATGCTAATTCAATCTCGACAAACCTTCAAGCAGCCTTTGTGACATTAATATAAGGCACTGACATACTACTATTGTCAAATAGATTTCAATTGCTAGGAAAGTTTTCTTTGCAGCAGCCTCCCAACTTTTTGTATCTTTAAATACAATCAAAATTACATCTTCTAATCTTTCTGTGTGTTATTTGAGTTTAACTAACCAATTGGCACTCTTCCTCACTGCAACCTGTTAGTTCCTATTTGAATATAGAAGCATCTTGCCATAAGATCAAGCAGCACAGAAAAAAAAGCTTTCCGGCGCACCATGCTTATCATTATACTTATCTACACAACCCCCATTTATCCATGACCTTCATGGCCTTGGCAATTCAAATTCAAGACCGATTAATGTCATTTTCCGCACACAAGTGTAAATGAGTGGAATGAATATTCTTGCGGGCAGGTTTACTAGACCTGGTTTACTGGGTGACACGCAGGAGACAGTGAGTGGGAATAAAGAGGGCCTTTTCTGGTTAACTGCTAGTGGTGTTCCTCATGGGTCAGTATTGGGACTGCTACTTTCCATGTTGTTTGTCAACGATTTAGAAAATGGAACTGATGGCTTCATGGCAAAGTTTGCAGATGATACAAAGGTAGGTGGAGGGGTAGGTAGTGCTGAGGAAGCAATGCGGTTGCAGCAGGACTTAGACAAATTGGAAGAATGGGAATCATCCATGATGGAGCTGACTCAATGGGCTGAATGGCCTAATTCTGCTCCTATATCTTATGAGAATGCAATAATTGTTTGCTTGTAGATGCATCCTAAATGTTATGAAAATTCCCACCTCATCAGGCAGTGTGTTCCAGATTCCAATCACTTACTCTGTGGAAAAAGTCTCACCTCAGATTCCCTCTAAATCTCCACACACACATCTACTCCCTAAAGCCTCTGTTGATCAGAATCAACCATGGATGTTGCGTCTCTGCTGTCTACATGATACGCAGACTAGGGCAGTACAATATGGAGAGCAAGCTGTTGCCTATGTTACAGACTTACCCTCTCCATGCAGTTGATGAATTCAAAGGAATGGCAGAGACCGATACAGTTTGGCACCAGTGGCATCATAGGGGTTGCCAATCAGTGCTGAACTTGATGTAGGACTGCTTTAAGGACTCCAGTTCCGGATTTTTTCTTGCGGTTTACTCCCGAAGCCTTCCCCATAAGTGGGTATAGCTGCATGGCAGGGTAACTTTGAGCTCAGAGTTTTTCTTCCCCTAGATGAGCAGCAAACTACAGCTGATGAGCCCCATCTGCCTGAATCACCTAGCTTTCAACCACCAGTAACCCACCGTTTCCCCTTGTCCTGACTGTAGAACAGTTCTGTTGGACTTAGTAGATAAGGCACACGTGTAAGGCCAGAAGAAGGATTTGGTTTTCAGAGGCTATTTGAGGTGCACGCCATTGGGAGGATTTTTATTGATAGTGGGAGCTTATCCCCTCTACCTCATCTGGCTATACAACCTTATGGAACCACACACACTTACTTATTTCTTCTGCCACCAAGAAAAAAAAATCATTATTTCCATTCATTCTCCATGACTATTTGAAATAACTGACAAGAGCCAAAAGCAATCCAATTGTGTTTAACTTGCCAAATTCTAACTTTCCATTGGCAGGTCACTGGTGAGCATTGCAAAGTTCATCTGCATTGTGTATAATCTGCCAGACCATTCCCATGTAAAATGAAGAAAGTTTGCCAGGTTTATGAGACTTAGGAAGGAAGTAGAAACAGTTTGGTTATCAGGGTATGAAAGAAATATTTACTGTTGTTCTATCAATGTTCTATCATCGTTACAATAACAATACAGAAATCCTGGGCACAGCAGAATCAACGAATGCCTGGGACATCCTGTGAAAGGCCGACTTGCCTCCAAAAGTGACTCCTTTTATTTGGAGGATGCAAGTTGTGTTGATGGCTCACAATGAGGACCAACGTAGACAAGGAGGCCTACCTGTCCAGGTGGGGAACTGAGTAATATAATGCTGCTAACTGTGTTTTTGTGAATTTCAATCAAATAGTGGGGATTGGTAGCCATAGAGTAGATATTGATCTTTTTTATTCTTTCATAAAATGTGGACATTGCTGTCAAGGTCATTATTTATTAACCATCTCAAATTGTCCCTGAAGTGAGGGGACTACTGCATTGCTGGTCTCGACTCACATTTTAGTGAATCAAAGGGGTTTGTAATGACAATCCAACACTGCATGACGATATTGTATTCCATAATTATTCACCTTTTGATTTTAAATCCCACAACAGCTTTGGTGGCATTAAAATTCCCTACAAAGAATCAGTGATCCAAGTTGTTGGATATTATTTCAGTAACTTAACCATGCACCTACCACATCATTGTCATTGGCCTGCATTTCAGAACAGCGCTTCAACTAACAGATCTTTGAAGATTAGGTCACCTTCTTTTGAAAATTTTTTGCAGCCTTTTGTTGGATCACTGATGCATAAGTTAAAATGAGTCATATTCATGGTGAGGTGAGGCCTCCATCAGTCAGAGCTGACCATGGATATTGCGTACTATCTGTCTGGATATGCAAGCCTAGGCAGTGCAATAGGAGAGCAAGCTGTTCCCCATGTGGCAAGCTCCCCCTCTCCATGTATCTGATGAACCCAAAGGAATGACACAGACTGTATAGTTTGGTACCAGCGGCGTTGCAGAGTTTTGAGATCGGATTTCAAGCTTATAGAGGACAAAACAGGGTCTTCGGTCCCCATGAACAAGAGGAGCTGCAGATTCTGGCAATCCAAGCAACAAACACAAAATGCTGGAAGAACTCAGCAGGCTAGGCAGCATCTATGGAAAAAAAGCACAGTCGATGTTTCGGGCCAGAACCCTTATTCCGTTTGGTTAGCCTCCATCCTGATGGCATGAACATCGATTTCTCAAACTTCCAGTAGTGCCTCCACCCCTCCCCCTTCACCATTTCCCATTCCTCAGACCCTCTCTCACCTCATCTCCTTGCCCACCCATCGCCTCCCTCTGGTGCTCCTCCCGTCGTCCCTTTCTTCTTTCTTCCATGGCCTTCTGTCTCTTTCACTGATCAACTTCCTAGCTCTTTGCTTCGTCCGTCTCTCCTCCAAGTTTCACCTATTGCTTGGTGTTTCTCTCTCTCCTTCCCCTACCTTTCAAATGGACTCCTCTGCTTTTTCTCTCCAGTCCAGCCCAAGGGACTCGGCCCAGAACGGCAACTGTACTTTTTTGCGCTTCAGTCCCCTGGTGGCCATTAGGTACGTCTCTACCCTAATCCCTCAAATGAAGCAAAATTAATCTCCTTATCAGATGGTGTCATACAATATTGCGCAAAAACCTTAGGCACATCTAGATAGCTGGTGTGCACTATACTGAAGTAATCGTATGTATCGCACTGTACTGCTGCAAAAATCATGACATAACTGAGAACTGATAAACCCGATTCTGATATGGGTCTCTATTGTGGACTGAGGGTGGGAAGGAGGCAGGGAGAAGGGAATTATGGCTGGGAAAAGGTCAAGGGGAGGAAAGGGGAGGGAGAGGGATGCACCAGAGAGACATTCTGTAACAATCAGTAAATCAATTGTTTGGAATCAGCTGAACTTTCCCAGTGTCCCAGGGCTGGTGTGTCTGCACCTGCGCCAACCCCCACCCCTAGCATTCCTTCTCTGCCACCTGTTCCAACCCCTTCTGTGGCACTCCACACCTGCCATTCCCAACACCCTCTACTCCCACCAGCTATACAAACTCACTTTCCACTCCACATTGACAAATACAGTCCTGTGCAAGAGTCTTCGGTACCCTAGCTATATATATGTACCTAAGACTTTTGCACAGTACTGTATATAGATAAAGAATAGATGGAACACCAATAAAATTAAAAAGTGTTTGTCATGGTCCCATCCGGCAATTCCCCACCTTGCTATTACCTCAGTAACTGGGCCTCAATCCCCTCGTCTAATTTCCAACCTTTCCCAGTTCCACTAATTACACACACCTGCCTTCCATCAGCAAATGCAGGATAAAAACCCTGTAATCACAACAAGGAGCTGCCAGTTTGTTGGTCCACTCTTGTATGAGTAACCTTATTTCATGGTTCTTTAGGATTGTCAGTTCTAAGTTCTGCATTGTTTTCCTGGATTCTCTACGTGAACCTTGTCTCCATGTAAAGACTCTCCTGAATACCTATTCCATGCTCACCACTGTGCTACTGCCTCTCAGTCCTGCCTCCGTGCCTGTGTCCAGCACTTGGGTTCATCCCCAGCCTCATCCTTGCAACAGAATGAACTGGTCAAGAATGAATCCAGCGGACTCAGACTCCTTGTAACAGGCCCTCGCCAGCCAAGGCTACTTACTGGGTACCCACGACCAACTGCTCAGGGAGGTCACGGAAAACCTTTGTACTCTATCCACAAACGTGAGGAAGGTCAGTGAGCAGGTTGACTGGGTGTCCACTTCCTTACTCTGTCCCCTCCAAGAATCCTGACTGGCCAAACCGTACAACCAGGGATAGCTACACCCCTGGGATTGGCAATACAATCCCCTTGAGAGCTGTATGCACCCGAGCTGGAATCCTACGCTGGAGACCTAGGGAGGTGCTGGGCCTTCTTATTACAAAGCTCCTTGGTCTTTGAACTACAGCCATGTATGTACACTTTGGATAGATCAAAGATCATGTACATCATGGGGCTGTTACGAGGGGATGCCTTGGCATAGGCTGCCACGATATGGGATAACTGGCCAGAGGTTTGTTCCTCCTTCCCCTCCTTCGTCTCTGAAATGAGAAAGGTCTTCGAACAGCCTATTCACAGTAAGGATGCCGCAAGGCGCTTGCTGACTATTTCTCAGGGTTCACGGAGCGCAGCGAAGAACTCCATCGAGTTTCGAACCCTAGTGGCCAACTCAGGGTGGAATGACGAGGCCTATGGGAGGTGTTCCAACAGGGCCTCCCAGATAAGATAAAGGATGAACTGGCAGTGAGGGATGATACAGACAGCCTGGACTCCCTGATCTCTCTAGCCATCAGGCTAGATAATCGACTTTGAGAGTATCTGAGGGAAAAAAAAACAGTCCCCCTGCTCCTCAGGTCAGCCCACATCCCACCTTACCATTTTCTACCAGCACTAACCCCTCTCTCCCCTCTGTTCCTCGTAGAGCTCCCACTCCTACTGTTCTGGTGAGGTCAGACGACACTCCCTTCTGTTCCCCAAACCCCAATGCAGATCCCGGCTACCGTGAGTTATCAACAACAGTCCCTGTCCCTATCCGCCTTGGTGGATTCTGGTGCCGAGGGCAATCTGCTGGATGAAGACATAGCCTCCCAGGCTGGAGTACCTTGCCGCTAAACATCCCACTGGAGGCCAGGGCACTGGCTAGAAAACTGCTGGCTTGGGTGACTCACGGTACATTGCCCCTGACCTTGATTCTCTCTGGAAACTATCGGGAGGAGGTACGGTTCAATCTCATCCATTTGCCTCAAGCCCCTGTAGTTTTAGGATACCCATGGCTGAATCACCACAATCTCCACATCGACTGGCCTACCAGGAGGATAGTCAGCTGGAGCCCATTTTGCCACACCAACTGTGTGCAGTCAGCGCCATCTCCCAGGGAGACTACCACGACCCTGTCTTGGAACCCCTCGACTTGTCCAGAGTCCCCACAGACTACCATGACCTGGGACAGGTATTTAGTAAACAACGGGCTCTTTCCCTGCCTCCACACCACCCGTATGATTGTGCCATCGACCTTCTCCCTGGGACCTCATTACCCACCAGTCGTCTTTCTAACCTATCCTGACCGGAGAGACGGGCCATGGAGAAATACAATAGCGAGTCCCTCAGACATTCATCCTTCCCGGTAGGTGCCGGTTTCTTTGTAGAAAAGAATGATGGGTTGCTTCGTCCTTGTATTGATTACTGAGGCCTAAACAATTAAAAATAAGTACCCACTACCCCTCATTAGTTCGCCATTTGAACCACTGCATGGAGCCACCATCTTCTCGAAGTTGGACCTTCGTAACGCATACTATCTAGTCAGGAAGAGGGAGGGGGGCCGAGTGGAAGATGGTCTTTAACACACCTCTGGGCCACTTTGAATAATTGGTCATGCTGTTTGGCCTCACCAATGCTCCCGCCGTATTTCAAGCCCTGATTGATGATGTACTGAGGGACTTTATTAATCGCTTTGTATTCATTTACCTCGATGATCCATGGCATAAAAAAAGTTGGGAAGACCTGCTTTAGACCAACTACTCCAAGCTTCGTCCTATCATCAGTCATCGAGCAGCTTCTGCAGGATGGAATTTCCTCTGCAAACCCTTTCCTATATCTGTCTTCCTCAACTGTCTTAAAACTAAACATAATTCTTAAACTTTAGTCACCCTTCCATCACGGTAAGAACACAATTTATTGCTCATTCCATAGTGCTTTAGTGCTGGATATTTTTCCACAGACACAATGTAAAATACAAATTACTGAGATGGGCAAAACATGCCAAAGGTTTTCAGCTATTGGTGTGAAGTTCCATTTGTGCAGAGGAATCACCTTAGGCACCTTGAAAGTTTAATTGTCTTTTCAGATATACAAGTATTTTTGCCAGCTCTCAATAAAAGGAAGTGGGGGAGGGGAGCGGGGGAACGTCGACTAAGACCATTAGAGGCCTGCGTCGGGCATTTTCATGCCTTACAAGGCGCAGATTGGAAGTCTGTGTGGGTCTCAATAAAAACTTTAGTGATATTGATTGAGTTATCAATCAGAAATAATTATTCAGTGGCCATTGAAGCTGACAGATTTGCAATATGAAAATAAAGTTCTCTGACATCTGGTTCTTGCAGGAAAAAAAGGATAACTTCACCCAACTTCACTTGCCCCATCAATGAAATGTTCTCACAACCTATTGACCCACTCTTCATCTCATGTTTATTGCTATATATTTATTATTATTTCTTCTTTTTGTATTTGCACAGATTGTTGTCTTCTGCACCCTGATTGAATGCCCCAATTGGGCAGTCTTACATTCATTCTCTTGTAGTTATTATTGCATAGATTTATTGAGTATGCTCACAGGAAAATCAATTTCAGGGTTGTATATGGTGACGTATATGTATGTAACCCTCTCAGCAGGGCTTGTACACAGACTTGGCTTGTTAGCTAACTCTGCTAACAGCAACATGACTCGGTGGTGAGAATGCCACCTTTCATAAGCAATGTATGTCTAGGGTCAGTATGATTTGCGATTCAAACAAATAGGGATGTCGTGATGTTCCAATCAAAGAAACCTCGATTTGAATGAATGCTGTGTAAATACTACCCATACACAGTTATCAGTAACCCAGAAATGACACATTGTACACCAGCGTAAAACTATAGAAAGTATATTTACCAAATTGGCAACTTTAACAAACAGTTACAGGGAAATTGAATGCTTCTGAACATCAGGGGTGCCCTAGCACAGAAGCAGGAAATACAATGGATGTGTCTTTGATGGACAATTTGTATCAAATCCATTCCTAAACTTTGATATTCGAAGGAGAAACCTCAATTTCTCTAAATTTATGTCACTCATCTTTATCTCTTCTACATTTTCTCCACAGCCATATTATCTTTCCTACAAAATAATGCCAGAATTGAACACAATTACTTGCTTGTTAACTTTTGATTTTAATAACCTGTTTATAAGAGGCATACATCTTCCAAAAAAAAATCAATACTCCTTCTGTTCCTGGGCTGCTTCAGAATTATAGCATTTTATCATTTCTGATTCTTTCAACCAAAAGACATCATTTCAGTTTTCTCTGCACAAAATGTTTTATACAATTCAAATGTACACTTTAACGATCTCTCTATGCTTTCCTGGTTTGCTAAAGTCATCCTCGTTATCTGCAACATTTTAATACCTATAAATTTTGTCATATATGCCCAAGTCCTGATCATTAACACACATTAAAAAGAGGTCTAAGTACCAAGCACTGAAGAACAACATATTCCCTATCCTGTTGATTGATGTTCTCTGTTTTCTATTCATTAGCTAATTTTATACTTATTCTGCCAATATTATTATATATTTTTTAAAAAATCATGTATGCAACATCACCCACAGTAACCTGTGTTACTCTATCACAGGGCAATCAAATTAGTTAAATACATCCTTCCTTAACCAATTCAAATGCCTTTCATGAATTAACTAAGACTAAATTCCACTTGGATTATTGTCCCTCAGCAATCAGTCTTTGTAGTTCTGAAAATATGAACAAGTAAAAGAGATTTAGTCAGATGGTAATTTCTTTCATGTACTGAGATAATCTGGCTAACAGGCTGAGAGAGGGAAATGGATCAGCCATGATGAAATGGTAGAGCAGACTCTTATCATGTCTCCTCTCATCTCCTTCTCTCCAGAGAGTAAAGCCCTAGCTCCCTTAATCTCTGATCACAATGCATACTCTCTAAACCAGGCAGCATGCTGGTAAATCTCCTCTGTACTCTTTCCAATGCTTTCACATCCTTCCTATAGTAAGGCAACCAGAACTGGACACAGTACTCCAAGTGTGGCCTACTAGAGTTTTATAGAGCTGCATCGTTACCTGTATTATCATTAGACAGAGTGTACCACACAGTTCCTCGTTTCTGCTCATCATCCTGCAGAGGAGGAACTTGCACCTTCTCAAAAGCAGCTCTGAGGACAGAAGGAATGCTTTTGACAAGGTTTTCAAAAAGTTCTCTCCATTTCTCTCCTTGCATGCTCCCATGAGCCTTCTCACCACAGAAGCATTTGTTCCCACAAGAATGGAAGCTCCACCCCTTTCAACCACATCCAGGCAGACCAACACTGGTGCATCAATAGTCTCTGTTACTCCAACACCTGCTTCCGAAAACTCCAGTTTCAATGACAGGTAACCACCGTACCGGTTCTCATCAGTACTAGGCCCCCAGATCTCAAGGGCACTGAGTGGCATCAATGGGAAATGTGTCAAATACCGGTTGTAAAAGGATCTATAAAGCAAAGTAACTTGAGAACCTGTGTCAAGTATGTCTCTAGCTTAAACACTTTCAATCTGTATGGATACATCGGAGCCTGGTCTCACTAAACCTTCAGGAAGAGGGTTTTGCACTTTAGTGTTTCCCTTGATTCACTGATTGGAACGTGGCCTCTCCAAGACACCAGGCTGGGTTCCTCCGTCGTTTTGCTTCTTCTCTTCTCTGTTTGATAAACCGTTGACTTACTTTTCGAAGAGTTTTCTGTCTCTCACAGTCTCACTTGACATGTTTATCTTCTCCCAGCTGCAATAGAGAGTACCAATCGCCTCTCTAGCAAATAGCGAGGAGATCCTTTTCAGCAGCATTCCTCTGTATCATAAGTCCCACAGGTGAATCGGCACGTCACGCTTAGTTGACACGTTAGCAAACTTCTATTGAATCAGCTCAGCTCAAAGGTTTTCCACCTCATGCTCGAAGGCTCCCCCTCCCTTCCTCTATCCCTATATCACTCTGGCCCCTCCCCCAGCTGCCTTTCACCTCCCTCATGGTTCCACCTCCTTCTACTACCCATTGTGTTTCCCCTATTCCTTCTTCACCATTCCTGCCTATTGCCTCCCTGCTTCCCCTCTCCCACCCCTTTATCTTTCCCCTTACTGGTTTTTCACCTGAAACCTACCAGCCTTCTCCTTCCCACCCTCCCCCCACCTTCTTTATAGGGCCTCTGCCCCTTCCCTCTACAGTCCTGACGAAGGGTTCCAGCCCGAAACATCTTTCCCACAGATGCTGCCCGAACTGCTGAGTTCCTCCAGCGTGTTGTGAGTGTTGCTTTGACCCCAGCATCTGCAGATTATTTTGTATACACCAAACCTTAATCCCTGTGGCACCCATAATAAAGCCCTTTCCCCAACATCAGTTTGTACACAGACTTAAACACACAAATTGCTTAATTAATTCTTAAACAGCATTCACCAAAAAACCTAGACAGAGTTCCCCACAAATGTAACCCTCTTACTGGGGCTCATACACAAACTTGGTTCGTTAGCTGACTCCTAATGACCATGTGAATCAGAAGCCCACCTTTCATAAAGAATATATGTCTAGGGTCAGTATGATTTGCAATTCAAACAAATAGGGATGTTGTGATGTTCCAATCAAAGAAACCTCGACTTGAGCCAATGCTGTGTAAATACTGCCCATAAACAGTTATCAGTAACCCAGAAACGACAGATTGTACACCAGCATAAAACTATAGAGAAAGTATATTTACCAAATTGGCAATTTTAACAAACAGTTACAGGGAAAGAAAGGAAAATAAAAGGGTCCATTACAGTGAAAACAGTCCAATGTGCACCCAACGTTGGAGCTCATTCTGGAGAAGTCAAGGGTGTATCTCTTACGTACACGCTGGACCCATGGTCTGCGTGAAATCACCCACCACATTCTGATCGCCCCACAGGGACCATCTCGAATGAAATGGCTCTCTCAGGAGTATTGGTCTTTCCTCCTCGGAGCCATTCATCTGCACAAAGCACTTCTTGCAATGGGGACTCTCCTTCCAATGACATTCTGCGGCATCTTCCCTCGTCCCCGCTCCACAGCTCCGAAACCAGACTACTATCCAGCAGAAAGCTCCTCTCCACAGCTCTCTAGAACTTTCTCTCACATCCCACAATCCTGATTGGCTGACTCACATTCCTAAGTTGGATAACATGGGTCCTTATCTTAGCTGAACCCAAAACATACTTTCCAGCATGGCACTCTGCTTTTACAGAAAATTGCTAATATAAGCGACCTTATAGTGTGCAGTAGAAATCTTAAGCAGGGAATTACAGGTACTTTAATAATAAAATTTACTTCGAACTTTGTTACTTACACAGTGAGGACTCATTTTAAAGGGGATACCTTCCTCGGCTCAGAATATCAGCATACTTCTGATGGAAATGATTTGAACCCTTTGTTCACAGTTCCAGTGATGCCAAATATAATTTTATTTTATTCCTATTTATGGCCAAGTTTGAAAATGCTAAACTTAGCAATATTGTCCTTTTAAGAATATTGTACCGCAGCATGGGTAGCGCAGCAGTCAGCGCGATATTATTACAGTTTGGGGCGTCGGTGTTCAGAGTTCATTTCCGATGTCATCTGTAAAGAATATGTATATCCTCCCTTTGGAATGTGTGGGTTTTTCCGGGTGCTCCAGTTTCCTTCCACAGTCCAAAGATATACCAGTGGTCGGATAAATGATGATTGTAAACTGTCCTGTGATTAGGCTAGGATTGAATACAGGGACTGCTAGGCAACGTATTTCAAAATGTGAGTAGGGCCTACCCCACCCTGTATATCACTAAATAAATAAATACATTTCACCATCTTAGTTTGATTTATCTAGGTGTAAACAATACATGATACGATCCGCATTGCAAAAATGTAATGTATTCTATTTGATGGTGAGGAGCATCTGTTGTTTGAACTCTAGTATTTTTCATCTTGTTTGTAACTTGATTGACACTAATCCATCTATGATTTTGTTTCAGTATATGCCTTTAGGCATATCTGAGGCCAAATGAAGGGAATATGCTTTAAAACTATCCTTAAAATGCAATTTTCAGCAATCGGGCTAGACGCCACGAGGCTTAAATAATCTGCAGCTGGCCATTTTGTTCTTTGCTGAGTGTTAGGTCGTTATGGTGAAAAATACATCCCTTGATATCCCTGGCTTCTGCTACTCTGTGAAAATTGAATCATTAACATTTTTTGACAGGTCTCTGGCATGGAGTGAATGTGAAGTTTGCAGTACACTGTAGATATCATTGGGATTTCTTCAAGATTAACAGAAGGTTTATTTGAACAGCAGCTATATGAACTGTTCTTATATAGCTAAATGGAGACAAAACATAAGGAAGTGTGAGCACAGCATAAACACATACAGATCCTGAGGTAAGAGAGACAGGTTTTGAGACTGACAGATCACAGAGATTTATAGACTTTGCGGTCATTCAAATATTAAGGTAAGAAAGACTTGAATGAGTTGTGATCAAGTTAAGAGATTCTAACCTGTAATGAAGATTGATTAGAAAAGTGTATCAACCTCAAGGGAATTTATCAATAAAGGTTCAACACTCCGACATCCCAGAAATTCCATTTCAACAGGCAACTGCAGCTCCTGCAAAACAGCTTCAGATGCATGAGGCTGAGCTCCAGGGGGTAATGTTGAAGCTGTCAATCAATGTCATAGTCTAGACATTGACTAGAGTCATTGTCATAGGAAAGTACAGCACAGGAACAGCCCTTTAGCCCATCTAGTCCATGCCGGACCATTTAAGCTGTCTAGTCCCATCAACCTGCACCAGGACCACAGCCCACCATACCCCTGCCATCCATGTACCAATCCCACATCATCAGTAAAACAAAAAGTCAAAATAAAATACATAGAATAGTACAGAACAGTACAGGCCCTTTGGCCCACAATGTCGTGCCGACCCTCAAACCCTGCCTCCCATATAACCCCCCCCACCTTAAATTCCTCCATATACCTGTCTAGTAGTCTCTTAAACTCCACTAGTGTATCTGCCTCCACCACTGACTCAGGCAGTGCATTCCACACACCAACCACTCTCTGAGTAAAAAACCTCCCTCTAATATCCCCCTTGAACTTCCCACCCCTTACCTTAAAGCCATGTCCTCTTGTACTGAGCAGCGGTGCCCTGGAGAAGTGGCGCTGGCTATCAATTCTATCTATTCCTCTTATTATCTTGTACACCTCTATCATGTCTCCTCTCATCCTCCTTCTCTCCAAAGAGTAAAGCCCCAGCTCCCTTAATCTCTGATCATAATGCTAACATTAGAGATCTCTGATCTCTAAACCAGGCAGCATCCTGGTAAATCTCCTCTGTACCCTTTCCAATGCTTCTACATCCTTCCTATAGTGAGGCGACCAGAACTGGACACATTAAATATATTCAATAGGTACGAACTAAAGTAGTTATATACTTATATATACTTCCTTGGCTGTGTAAGTCCAGGGAATCCACACTCCGGTCCCGCCAAACCTGTGAGATTGAAAGGCTCTCCCATCCCAGGCTTGTGTGGATGCTGTGTAACTTGCTACCCTGATGCAACTGAGTGCCACAAAACAACAGACAGCACACTGCTTACAATTAAAGGAATTATATTTATGAATCTTAACTAAAGTGTTAGTAAAGAGAAGAAAAAAAAACAAAATAGGCTCATTATAATTAAACAGTCAAATGCACACTAGTTGGAGCTCAATTCACTGATCCTCAGTCAATCTCAGCACCTGGCTCCATCAAATCACGGTCCCCCACCAGGTCTTATCCCACAATCAGTTCTCTCCATCTCCCGCCAAACAAAAGAACATAAGGAAGGTAAATTCAGAAATCAGATGTGCAAATAGGCTTGGGGTCCTCGGGCAAGATTCCCTAAAAGTTAACTTTTAGGTTGAGTTGGTGGTGAGGATGGCAAATGTAATGTTAGCAATCATTTCAAGAGGTCTAGAATATAAAATCAAGGATGTGATGCTGAGGCTTCATAAGGCACTGATCAGACCACACTTTGAATAGAATAGAATTGAATTCCGGTACGGTGCCGGAGGACTGGAGGGTAGCTCATGTTGTTCCATTGTTTAAAAAAAGCTCCAAAAGTAAACCAAGTAATTACAGGCCGGTGAGCCTGACATCAGTAGTAGGTAAATTATTGGAAGGTGTTCTGAGAGATTGGATATACAGGTATTTGGACAGCCAAGGGCTGATTAAGGATAGTCAGCATGGCTTTCTGCGTAGTAGATCATGTTTAACGAATCTTGTCGAGTTTTTTGAGGAGGTTGCCAAGAATGTAGATGAAGGAAAGGCTGTGGATGTTGTCCACATGGACTTTAGTAAGGCCTTTGACAAGGTCCCACATGGGACGTTAGTTCAGAAAGTTCAGACACTAGGTATCCATGGAGAGGCTGTAAACTGATTCAAATTTGGCTGTGTGGGAGAGACAGAGAGTGGTAGTGGACAATTGCTTATCAGACTGGAGGCCTGTTACTAGTGGTGTGCCTCAATGATCTGTGCTGGGACCATTGTTGTTTGTTGTATATATCAATGATCTAGATAATAATGTGGCAAATTGGATCAGCAAGTTTGCTGATGACACTAAGATTAGAGGTGTTGTGGACAGTGAGAAAGGCTTTCAATGCTTGCAGAGAGATCTGGATCAACTGGAAAAATGGACCAGAAAATTGCAGATGGAATTTAATGCAGACAAGTGTGAGGTGTTGCATTTTGGAAGGTCAAATCAAGGTAGGACATGCACAGTAATTGGTAGGGCATTGAGGAGTGTGGAGGAACAAAGAGATCTGGGAGTTCAGATACATAATTCCCTGTAAGTGGCGTTACAGTTAGACAGGGTTGTAAAGAAGGCTTTTGGCATCCTGGCATTCATAAATCAAAGTACTGAGTACAGGAGTTGGGATGTTATTGGGAGATTGTATAAGATATACAGCCTACAGATCGGGGGATAGGAGTGCGCTTCGCTCAGCCAGGTCTGCGCTTTCACTAGGGATCAGGAAAGCGAAAAGGGCCTACGCGGGCAAAATACATGGACACTTCTGTGACACAGGTGACACCAGACGGATGTGGCAGGGAATTAAAGCTCTGACAGACTACAAGATCAGGCAGAAAACTGATGACAGCGACACCTCTCTACCAGACAGGCGTAGCAATTTCTTTGCCCGCTTCGAAGCATCAAACACTACAGCAAGGGGGAGAGCCAGTCCCTTTTCACCATCTGACCAGCCAGCTCCAATCATTGATCCAGAGCAAACACGGAGGACGCTTGCCGGGGTCAACCCACGAAAAGCGGGAGGTCCCGACAACATCCCTGGATGTGTGCTCAAGGAATGTGCTAATGTATTAGTAGATGTCCTGACAGACATTTTCAACATCTCCCTTAGTCAAGCTATTGTCCCCAGATGCTTCAAAACCTCCATAATCATCCCTGCAGCAAAGAAATCAGCTGTAGCCTGTCTGAATGATTACCGTCCTGTTGCCCTGACCCCCATAGTGATGAAATGTTTTGAATGGCTTGTCAAGCCTCCTATCACAGCCAGCCTCCCCTCATCACTGAATCCTCTACAGTTTGCTTATCATCCACATCGCTCTACGGAGGACGCAATATCCACCACACTGCACACAGTTCTCTCTCACTTGGACAACAAAGACACTTATGCCAGAATCCTGTACATTGATTTTAGTTCAGCGTTCAATACCATCATCCTGCAGAGACTAGTGGAGAAACTGTCGCTGCTTGGCCTTAACACTGCCATGTGTCGCTGGATTCTGGATTTCTTGACAGAGAGACCACAGTCAGTCCGTGTTGGCAGGAACATCTCTGACTCCATCACACTGAGCACTGGATCCCCACAAGGCTGTGTGCTTAGCCCACTGCTGTTTACACTGCTAACACATGACTGTGCAGCCAGATTCAAGGAGAACCTGATCATTAAATTTGCAGACGATACCACAGTGGTGGGGCTCATCAGCAAAAATGATGAAACTATGTACAGGGAGGAGGTCAAACACCTAGAGAGCTGGTGCAGGGATAACAACTTGATGCTTAATGTCACCAAAACCAAGGAGATGATCATCGATTTCAGACGGTCTCAGCCTGAGCACACACCCCTCAGCATCAGCAGCTCCACAGTGAAGAGAGTGGAAAACATCAAGTTCCTTGGGGTGCAGATCTCGGACAATCTCACCTGGTCCAGGAACACCACTGGGATTGTGAAACAGACCCAGCAGAGATTGCACTTTCTGAGGAAGCTTAAACAAGCATCACTCCCCACTAACATCTTAACTACATTCTACAGAGGCGTGGTTGAGAGCATGCTGACCTTTTGCATCACAACCTGGTACTCCAGCTGCAGTGCTGTCGACAAAAAAGCCTTGCAGAGGGTGGTTAGGGGAGCAGAGAAGGTTATTGGGGTCTCCCTACCTTCTGTCCAAAACCTCTTTCAGAGTCGATGCCTCCAGAAGACACGGTACATCATTAAAGACCCCTCACACCCTCTCCATGAACTGTTTGTTCTTCTGCCATCAGGCAAACATGCTTACAGGAACATCAAAACTAAAACCACAAGGCTACTAAACAGCTTCCTCCCACAGGCAGTCAGACTGCTAAATAGCTGCTCCACCTGACTCTGCTTTGGACACTTTTAACTTGCACTGGGCACTTATAACTGATTTAACTGACATGTGGCTGTTGTGTTTTACTATTTATTGTTATGCTTATTATTTAGTGTTGCGTTTGTTACGTTATGATTGCACTGCTCCTGAGAAATGCTGTCTCATTCTGCCCTGCAGAGCTGATGTACGGTTAGAATGACAATAAAGTTTTTTGAATCTTGAATCTTGAATATTGGTGAGGCCAAATTTGGAGTATTGTGTGCAGTTCTGGTCACCTAACTATAGGAAGGATATCAGTAAGATTGAAAGAGCGCAGAGAAGATTTACTAGGATGTTGCCAGGTCTTCAGGAGTTGAATTACAGGGAAAGATTGAACAGATTATTCCTTGGAGCATAAAAGAATGAGGGGAGATTTGATAGAGGTTTACAAAATTATGAGGGGTATAGACAGAGTAAATGTGAATAGGCTCTTTCCACTTAGATTAGGAGAGATAAATATGAGAGGACATGCCTTTAGGGTGAAAGGGGAAAGGTTTAGAGAGAACATTAGGGGGAACTTCTTCACTCAGAGAGTGGTAGGAGTGTGGAATGAGCAGCCATCTGACGTGGTAAATGCGGGCTCACTCTTAAGTTTTAAGAATAAATTGGATAGATACATGGATTGGAGAGGTCTGGAAGGTTATGGACTGGATGCAGGTCAATGTGACTAGCGGAATAATGTTTCAGCACAGACTAGAAAGGCTGAATGGCCTGTTTTCTGTGCTGTAGTATTCTATGGTTCTATGGTTCTAATTGTATCAACTTTATTTCATACATCCTTCACATACATGAGGAGTAAATACCTTTACATTACATCTCCATCTAAATGTACGATGTGTAATCATAGTAATTTATATCAATTTATAATAAACAGAACAGTCAATGTAACATAAAAATACACTCAAATCAGTGTGAGTTAATCAGTCTGATGGCCTGGTAGAAGAAGCTGTCCTGGAGCCTGTTGGTCCTGGCTTTTATGATGTGGTACTGCTTTCTGATGGTAGCAGCTGGAATAGATTGTGCTTCAGATGACTCGGGTCCCCAATGATCCTTCAGGCCCCTTTTACATACCTGTCCTTGTAAATGTCCTGAATCATGGGAAGTTCCCAACTACAGATGCGCTGGGCTGTCTGCACCACTCTCTGCAGAGTCCTGCGATTAAGGGAGATACAGTTCCCATACCAGGCAGTGATGCAGCCAGCCAGGATGGTCTCAATTGTGCCCCTGTAGAAAGTTCTTAGGATTTGGGGGCCCATACCAAACTTCCTCAACCGTTTGAGGTGAACGAGGTGCTGTTGTGCCTTTTTCACCACACAGATGGTGTGTACAGATCACGTGAGTTCCTCAGTGATGTGGATGCCGAGGAACTTGAAGCTGCTTACCCTCTCAATCCCAGATCCATTGACGTTAATAGGGGTTAGCCCATCTCCATTCCTCCTGTAGTCCACAACCAGCTCCTTTGTTTTTGTGACATTGAGGGAGAGGTTGTTTTCTTCACACCACTGTGTCAGAGAGATGACTTCTTCCCTGTAGGCCACCTCATTATTGTTTGAGATTAGGCCAATCAATGTAGTGTTGCCGACAAATTTAATTAGCAGATGAGAGTTGTGGGTGGCGACACATTCATGGGCATACAGGGAGTAAAGGAGGGGACTCAGTACACATCCCTGAGGGGCTCCTGTATTGAGAGTCAGAGGGGTGGAGGTGAGGGAGCTCACGCTTATTACCTGCCGGCGATCTGACAATAAGTCCAGGATCCAGCTGCACAAGGCAGAGTCAAGGTCAAGGTCTCTGAGCTTCCTGTTGAGCCTGGATAGAATTATGATGTTGAATGCTGAACTGTAGTCCAAGAACAGCATTCTCACATAAGCATCCTTCTTGTCCAGATGTGTAAGGACGGTGTGAAGAGCAGTGGCTATTGCATCGTCTGTCGATTGGTTGTGTCGGTAGGTGAGTTGTAGAGGGTCCAGTTTGGGTGGTAACAAGCTGCAGATATAATCCTTGACCAGCCTCTCAAAGCATTTGATTATTATTGAGGTGAGTGCAACAGGACGCCAGTCGTTCAGACATGTTACCTTGGTCTTTTTTGGTACAGGGACATTGGTGGATGTTTTGAAGCAGGAGGGCACTGCACTCTACACTGGGAGAGGGAGAGCTTAAAAATGTTTGTCAACGCTCCTGCCAGTTGTGCTGCGCACATCCTGAGTACTCGCCCTGGGATGCCGTCCTGTTCCGCAGCCTTGCGACTGTCCACTCATTGGAAACATCTGCGTACCCCAGCCTCAGAGATGACCAGGTTGCAGGTTGTAGCGGTGGCTTTCCTCGGCGGCACAGAGTTAGCAACATTGAACTGAGTGTAAAAGTGATTGAGTTCATCTGGGAGAGAGGCCGCGATGTTGGCAGCACCACTTGAAGTATTGTGAGCAGTACTAAGCAAGGATGTGCTGACATTGGTAAGGCTCCATAGGAGGTTCATTAGAATGATCCCAGGAACAAAAGGGTTAACGTAGAGTATAACGAGTGTTTGATGGCTCTGAACTCATTGGAGTTTAGAAGAATGAGGAGGGATCTTATTAAGATAAATCGAGTATTGAAAGATAGAGTGGACATGGAGAAGATGTTTCTTATAATAAGGGAGTTTAGGACCAGAGGAGACAGCTTCACACTAGGATATTCCTTTGGAATAGAAATGAGGAGGAATTTCTTTAGGCAGACAGTGTTCTATCTGTGGAATTCATTGCCAAAAACAGCTGTGGATTCAAGTATAATGGGTATATTTAAAGCGGAGGTTGATAGGTTCTTGACTAGTAAGGGTGTCAAGAGTTACAGGGAGAAGGCAGGTTGAGAGAGATAATAAGTCAGCCACGATGAAATGGCGGAGCATATTGAATGGGTCAAATACCCTGATCTGATCTTATGTTTTATGTTCTTATGGATTGATATTTGCACACATACAAATACCCATACAGAATGAAAAAATAATCCATCCTATTTCTAACTTGTGCCTGGTAGAGTGGAATTATTGAGAAGGTACAGATTGTTTCTTCTACAAGTTGCTTTCTGACAGGGCAGTAACTAGGGTAAGCTGCAGTTCTGTTACGCTTGTGACTGAAGAGTAACAACAAACAATCTTCAAATCTTCCAGACATGGTCAAGAATCTTCCAGGAGTAGCAGTGCCATAATGATTCTCTCTACTTTGCATTCAGTACCTACTTTATTAGATACCCGCTGCACTTAGTAAAGTGGCCACTGAGTGTATGTTCCTGGTCTTTTACTACTATAGCTCATCCACTTCACGGTTTGATGTATTGTGCATCCAGAGATGTTCTTCTCAGTGTCACTGTTTTAACACAAGGTTATTTGAGTTACTGTTGCCTTCTTGTCAGCTTGAACCAGTCTTGCCATTCTCCTCTAACATCTCATAATAACAAGCAACACACACAAAATGCTGGAGGTACTCAGCAGGCCAGAAGCATCTATGGAAAAGAGTACAGTTGGCCCTCCAGCATTTTGTGTGTGTTGCTTGGATTTTCAGCAACTTCAGAATTTCTTCTGTTTGTCTCTCAATAACAAGTGTTTTTGCCCACAGAACTGACACTCACTGGATGTGTTCTTCCATGTAAAGTCAAAGACAGAGGTTCTCAACCTGTGGTCCATGGACCCCTCAAATGGCATAAAAACAGTTGGAAATCCCTGCTTTAGAGACTGTTGAGCAAAATAAATCTCAGGAGACTAGCAGTTTCTGAAATCATCAATCCACCCCGCGAGGCACCAACAATCATACCACAGTCAAAGTCATTTAGATCACATTTTTTCCAAATTCGAATGTTTGGTGTGAACAACAACTGAACTTATTGGGCATGCCTGCATGCTTTTAAGCATTGAGTTGCTGCAACATGATTGGGGATTAGATATTTGTATTAACGAGTAGGTGTACAGGTGTACCTAATAAAATGACCACTTTGTCAATATGGCATTATTAAGGGGAAATCCTCTGTGACCACATTGATTGAATGTTTCAAAGAGCTAACAAAATGTATGAATGAGGCTGGTACAATTGGTATAGTCCTCTTGAGAAACTGGGCCAATCAGTTTGAGTCCATGGAGTCCAAGGCAAGCTGTTAAATTATATCCAAATTTGCTTGTGTACAACATGGATAGTATTTAAAACTACTTTCAATAAATATATTTTGATAAATAATTTATTTACTTTTCAAAAAATAGACATAGAATAGTTAGCACATCAAATATGTGAGTAGGGAGGCATGGTAGAACAGTATTTAGGCTGTAGTTGAGCCTTGTGTATAGTTTTGGCTGCTCCGCTCCAGGCCTTCTACAGAAGGAAGTCTAGAAGTGATTCACCAGGATTTTCTCTGGGATCCAGTTTAGAAATATGAAGAGAGACTAGATAGTCAAGGCCTGTGTGAGAAGTATATAACTGTTATGGTCCATTAAAAACACATGTTTTAGGCTTATCTTCTGCACAGAAGTAAGAACTGTTAAGAAAATATGACAATTTATTTCAATTAATATTTCTTCTATTCATAGTTGAATTTGGCGACAGATACAGAGTCTCAAGACTTTTTTCAAAGGTGTTGTTTTAATGTCTTTTAAGAACAGTGAGATTGAAAGTCTGTGCAACACTTCGACTAACTGAAATCCTGCTCTCTAATCAGTGGATAAAATTCTGATTGGAATGAGACACCCCAAGATGTGCACAAAGTAACACTACTGTGGATTACTGTCCTTTCCTTTTAAATGACAGTTGTGTGAAGGAAGTCCTTGATCAATAAATTCTGTGCCTAATTTGGTATGGAAAGAGAGTACTGAGTGAAACATTGAATTGGGGAAAAATACACAAAGGAAAAGAGAATAATTAAATATTTTAAAATCTTTTGAATATCTCCAAAATTTAGTATCTGAAAGTGATGTCTTCCCGAAATTGTATTAGCTATTTCTTATTACCAATTAACCTCAATCAGTGACTAATTAATTAATCTAAAGATACAGCACAGTAACAGGACCTTCTAGCCCAAAGAGCCCATGTATGTGACCAATTAATCTACTAACCCATTTGTCTTTGGAATGTGAGAGGGAACTGAAGCATCTGGAGGAAACAGATAGTCACAGAGAGAACATACAGACAGGAGCAGGAAAGGGAACTGGGGCGCTGGCACTGTAATACCATTTTGCTAACCGCTACACTGATGTGCCATCCCAGTTATTTTTCATATTATTAAAAGACAATTTGACCTAAAGTGAAGACTAAAAAAAGCTTGCTGTAGAAAATTATCAAGCATGCAAATCTTCCAATTTAAAATGATGCAATAGAGGTAGATTATAAATTCCCATTCTTAAAACTTCTAAGAATGAAGCAGTGCAATTTGGATATATTCAGCCATTCTTCTTGTCCTCATCAAAAGTTGGCTTAATTGCTCAAAACAATAAATGCAATTATCCTCACCATTGCTTATCGAGCAAGATCGTACCTCTTAAGTTCACTTAAGGTGGGAGGAGAAGATGGTGGTGCACCTGCATGTGCGCAGCCCTCCGGTGAAAAATCATGTCGTATCTGTTAAATAGGGGCCGTGGACAATTCTGATTTGATGGAGAATGGACGTGAAAGCACAGAGGAACATCTGGAGAAATTTCTGAAATGCCCGTTCACTGCTGTCGTTACTGTGTGGCCGGGAATCTTTCGGAAGGAAGGCCTCAAAATCCCCAGCCTTGCCTGCTTTTGGCGACCGAGAAGGAGGTTGAATCATTCAGATAGAGATGGCGCTCAGTACTCGGTGTCGGAGAGCTGATCAGAGCTCGAAGTTTTTGGATGACTCAAAGTCGGATTGTGGTCGGCATGGCAGGGAGAGTTTTTCTTCCTTCTCCCGTCTGCGTGAGATGTGGGACATTTGAGAAACTTTGAACTTTACTGTGCTCATGGACTTCTTCATCAAGTTATGGTATTGTTGCACGGTTGTAACTACATGTTAAAATTATGTGGTTTTGTCAGTTTTTTCAGCCTTGGTCTGTCCTGCGTTTTGTGATATCACACCGGAGGAAATAATGTATCATTTCTTAATGCATGCATTACTAAATGACGAAAAAAAGGACAACGTGGCTTCATAACCTAATCTAAGCATGCTCAACGTCGTATTTATAACCGTAAGACATAGGAACAGAATTAGGCCACTCAGTCCATTAAGTCTCCACCATTCCATCATGGCAGATCCATTTCCCTCTCAACTCTAATCCTCTGCCTTCTCCCCATATCCCTTCATACCCAGACTAACCACAAATCTATTAATCTCTGCCTTAAATATATCACAGCCTCCACAGCTGCCTGTGACAGTGAATTCCACAGATTCACCACACTCTGGCTAAAAAAATTCCTCCTCATATTTATGCTGCTTTTATGGAATATGAAGGTCATTATCCAATTATATCAAAAATATTTTCTGTATTGATTTACTTTTCTCCAGGAAAATATTCATGCACTTCAAATCAGAAGATTCTAACTAATCCAGAATTAAGCTGTGAATCATCCATTTTACCAGAGAATGTGCATTCCACAGTCTGTATGCAGCGGGTGGTGGGTGTCATGGAATATGAATATCACTTTACAAATTTATCTATTTTTAAGCAGCTGGTGGAAAGGGTTGGATTTAGTTTAAATTTATACAATTGTTTTACCAAAGGCTAAATTCTGTGAGGAAAGTAGCAGTGAAATTAGAGGTTTGAATAAAATGTGTATATTGGGAAATGTAAAAACCTTTTAATAATTCCTCCAAGCTCCTAATTGTAGATTCCAATTTGCTAGTAAATTTTAAGTAGCTCTATATACAGAGCAGTGGGATGATGGAATAAAAAGAATAACGTTAATATTCTGAAACATAGTTTTATCATCTTATGCTTATACAGGTCGACCTTCAATAATCCGACTTCCTGTAATCCGGTTCCTTCGATAGTCCGGCACTGATCATGCTTAATGTGATCCTTCTGTAATTGGGCATTTTCACTAATCCAGCACTCTGGAGGGAGGAGAAGATGGCGCGCGCGGCCGTTTCGAACGAATATCGATATGTGTAACTAGGGCTGCCGTGCACAATCCGGATTTGATGGAGACAGCCATGAGAAGCACAGAGGAACATCTGGAGTAACTTCTGAAATGCCTGCTTTGCTGGTGCTGCTACTGTGCGATCGAGAATCTCCGGAGACGAAGGCCCCAAATCCTCGGCTTTGCGTATTGTCTGTTGGCGGGGCCGGGGTTGAAACGTTCGGCAGAGATGGTGCTTGGTGCATCGGTGTCGGAGAACTGGTCGGAGATTCGGAGTTTTCGGATGGACTCAGAGCCGGACTGTGGTCGGATGCTTCCAGGATGCGGCATCGGCAAGTTGGCAGCGCTGGAGGTTTACCATCTGCGTGGGATGATGGGACTTTCGAGAGACTTTGAGATTTTTACTGTGCCATGGTCTGTTCTTATCAAATTACGGTATTGCTTTGCACTGTTGTAACTATATGTTATAATTATGTGGTTTTTGTTAGTTTTTAAGTCGGTTTGTCATGTGTTTTTGTGATATCATTCTGGAAAAACATTGTTATTATTTTGTTAATGCATGCATTACTAAATGACAATAAAAGGGGACTGCATGTCCTCGTAATCATAATCCTTAGGTCCCAGTGGTGCTGGATTAGTGAAGGTCGACCTGTATTAATTTTAACATTATTCTTTTTAACTGCTTTGTGGCTTTAATATTTAATGATGTCTTTCTATTGGTGAAAGATAATAATTTGAAGGCTACATATTTTTGACAAAGTTTTCTTGCCAAAACTATGGAAGTGTGGCAATTTACTGTACTTTCATTATGGTTGTTCCTATTTGTAGATGAGTTTGGTGACATGCACTTCGTCTGAAGATATTTTCATAGGTATGGGTCCTTGTGTCCTTAGCTTTTTACAAGATATCTGTGAAGGTCTCGTTTCCATTATATCATTATGCAACTTCTAAGTACTGCACATTTATATTATCCTTAACATATTCTAGAACCTAGTTCAAGGCTCTATTAGACGTCTTCACTTTAAAGTCACATTTCATGCTGATTGCCCACTGTTACTCAATGCTTATCAAGAGAATTTCAGATGGCTACAAGAGAAGTAAGTAATCTTGACCAAAGAGCGCAGAAAAAAAATTTTCACTTGAAATATTCACTTTTTTTGCTATCTAACTTACTCAAGTTTTACATGCTTTTTATTCCAAATTTCCGAAAAGCATAAAATTCCTTTAAAGCAGACATAATACAACACACATTTAGAGAGCACAATTTGTAGCATACATTTCTATTAAAATGTAATATTTGCAACATCTCTAATTAGGTGGAAAAAGTGCAGTAATTTACAAATAATGTTGACTTGTTTCTCTACAGTTTAATGAACTGGTAAGTACTATATTGAAGTACTACTCTGCCACCACTCTGTAATTATGTCTTAATATTTTTGTACTGTTGATTCTCCATTACAGAAAGTGAACACTGCTATGATTTGAAAATCCAAAACATAAACCCTGTAATGTATGGATCTATTTCAGTGACTCCACTTAGCACAACGTATGGACTGATAACTTACCTATCAGCATTGACCTGTTATTTACACATGCATGTCAATTTTCATTCACTCTCATTCTCTCTCTCTCTCACCATCCCTCCCTCCCTGCACTGTGAATACACCAGTTAAAGTCATCTCTCGTATGCATGTTTTTATTTTAATTGATAGGTAGTTCTACAGACACAACAAGCTGGTGACGAGCACAAACTTGAATGACAGCGAATATCCCAACAGATACGGGATGGCAGACTTTGGCAAAAGACAGTGAAAGGGATGAGTTAATTAGTACAGAGAAGACCGTCACAAATGCTAACAAAGGGATGCATATTACACAGTAGGAGATGCACAAATAGAAAACTTAAAGTAAAAATAACATGACAGAGGCTTTAATCGGGAAAGTTGATGGATTTAATAGTGCTAATGAGGACTGGGAATCCTATATTGAGAGGGCTGAACTACATTGTAATGGGAGCGATGTAGATAACGAAAAGAAAGCCTCCACAGTTCTTACCAAACTATACAATCTCTAGTAACCCATCAAGCAAGACATTTGATGAAATTGTTACAATTTTGTATAATCATTTCAGCCCTAAACCACCGGTAATAGCTGAGAGATCCAGATTTTACAAAAGGAACCAGTCAAAGGCTGAAAGCATTTCAGAAAACATTGCAGCACTGTGCAAACTTTCTCAGTACTGTAACTTTAGAGATGTATTTTCTGCTGCATGGAGGGAGAAGCTTGTATGTAGCCTGTATAGTCAGTACTCAAAAGAGGCTACTGGCAGATAGAGACCTAGCCTTAGAACAGGCATTGACCATTGCAATATCATTAGAGAATGCGGCAAAGGATGCAGCTGAACTACAGAGAAAAAGTTTAGAATGTGAAACATATAAAATATCCCTGAATGGTGTAAAAAGCCGAAAGTGTTATCTATGTGGCAAGTCCTTCCATGATGCAAAGAAAAAGTTTGTAGAAAGTGTCACAGACAAAGTCACATACGGAGAGTGTACAAGTCAGACAAACAGCACAACCAAAGAGAAAAAGAAGAGTGAAAAGTTTCAAACACAAAACCGAACAAATGCATAAAGTGACTCAATGTGCAACTGAATCAGACAACACAGAGCCGACAAAGCTAAGCTGTCATGCCTAAAATTACATAGCGCTACTGAAGCAGATTACAAAATCATATGGATCACAATAGATGTGTCTGGTGTAAAACTAAAGATGGAGCTGGACACAGGGTCAGCTTTGTCTATAATTTCAGAGGCTGACTACAACAGTCTGTTTTCTAAGATACCATTAGAGAAAACCTCAGTGATGCTAAAGACCTGCACAGGTGAAAAAGTGTCTCCCAAAGGCAAACTGAAAGTGAACGTGACGTATGGAGGCCAAGCACAGCAGTTGGAGCTTTATGAATTGAAAAGTGGAGAGCCAGCACTCATCAGTCATGAATGGTTGGGAAAAATCCAACTAGACTAGCACACAATCAAAGCTCTCAGTGTGTCATCCACAGGCAACTGCAGCCCAAATGGAAGCACTAATCAGAGACTGTCACAGCTGCTCAATGCTAATGGGAAAGTGTTTGAGAAGGCTACAGTAAACTCAAAGGCATGAAGGCCAGAATTGAACTGCATGAAGTAGCAACACCAAGATTCCAAAAAGCGTGTCCAGTGCCTTATGCACTCTGTCCTAGAGTGGATGCTGAACTTCTGAGCTTGGAGGCATCTGACATTCTCTCAAAGATTGAATGGAGTGATTGGGCTATGCCCTTTGTCCCAGTGATTAAGAAAGGGAAGGCCAAAGCTGTTCACATATTTGGGATTTCAAAGTAAGCATCAGACCTGTGCTGTGTACTGTGAATATCGCCTGCCACGTATAGAAGACGTATTTACATTTTTGGCTGGGGGGGGGGAGGCCTTTAGTCTACTATGGGGAATAAAGAAGTTCCACCACTACCTTTACAGGCAAAAGTTTACTCTAGTGACAGACCCCCCCAGTGCCTTATGTCTATTTTAACCCCAGGAAATAAATTCCAGTGCTGACTGCTACCCAGTTACAATGTTGGTATTAGTCCTAGGAGTCCACTCTTATGACATAGAGTTCAAAGGGACCAAACAACACAGCAATGCTGATGGCTTCTCACATCTTCCACTGTTGGCAAATGAAGAAGGTAAGTCTTCATGGCTGAGGTACTGGAGCAGGGGGCAGGGATTCAGATTTCTGGATCATTCAGACCTCTTTTGGAGCAGGTGTGACCTGTAATAAAAGGATGGGTTGCACTTGAATCCCAGGGGAGGTTTGCTAAGGCTATTGGGAAGAGTTTAAACTAGAGCTGCTGGGGGATGGGAACCGAAATGAAGTGACGGAGGAAAGGGAGGTTGGTTCAAAAATAGAGAAAGCTTGGAGACAGTGCGAGAGGGAGGATAGGTAGGTGATCCAGAAGGGACGCACTCAGACTGATGGTTTGAGATGTCTATTTTAACGCGAGGAGTATTATGAACAAAGCAGATGAGCTTAGAGCGTGGATCAGCACTTGGAGCTATGGTGTTGTGGCCATTACAGAGACTTGGATGGTGCAGTGGCAGGAATGGCTACTTCAAGTGCCAGGCTTTAGATGTTTCATAAAGGACAGGGAGGTAGGCAAAAAAGGCGGGGGCGTGGCACTGTTGATTATGGATAGTGCCACGGCTGCAGAAAAGGAGGAAGTCATGGAGGGGTTGTCTATGGAGTGTCTGTGGGTGGAAGTTAGGAATAGGGAGGGGTCAATAACTCTACTGGGTGTTTTTTATAGACTGCCCAATTGTAACAGGGACATGGAGGAGCAGAGAGGGAGCCAGATTCTGCAAAGGTATAATAATAACAGTGTTGTTGTGGTGAGAGATTTTAATTTCCCAAATATTGATTGGCAGCTCCCTAGAGTTTGTTAGGTGTATTCAGGAAGGATTCTTGACACAATATGTAGATAAGCCTACAAGAGGAGACGCTGTACTTGATCTGGTATTGGGAAATGAACTTGGTCAGGTGTCAGGTCTCTCAGTGGGACAGCATTTTGGAGATAGTGATCACAATTCTACCTCCTTTACCATAACATTGGAGAGGGATAGGAACAGACAAGTTAGGGAAACGTTTAATTGGAGTATGGGAAAATATAAGGCTATCAGGCAGGAACTTGGAAGCATAAATTGGAAACAGATGTTCTCAGGGAAGTGTACAGAAGAAATGTGGCAAATGTTCAGGGGATATTAGTGTGGGGTTCTACATAGGTACATTCCAATGAGACAGGGAAAGTATGGCAGGGTACAGGAACCGTGGTGTGCAAAGGCTGTTGTAAATCTAGCCAAGAAGAAGAGCTTACGAAAGATTCAAAAAAACTAGGTAATGATAGAGATCTAAAAGATTATAAGGCTAGCAAGGAGCTTAAGAATGAAATTAGGAGCGTCAGAAGGGGCCGTGAGAAGGCCTTGGTGGACAGGATTAAGGAAAACCCCAAGGCATTCTGCAAGTATGTGAAGAGCAAGAGGATAAGACATGAGAGAATAGGATCAATCAAGTGTGACAGTGGAAAAGTGTGTATGGACATGGAGGAGACAACAGAGGTACTTAATGAATACTTTGCTTCAGTATTCACTATGGAAAAGGATCCTGGTGATTGTAGGGATGACTTGCAGCAGACTGAAAAGCTTGAGCTTGTAGATATTAAGGAAGGTGATCTGCTGGAACTTTTGGATAAGACATTGGGACTGGACAGGATGTACCCCAGGCTACTGTGGGAAGCAAGGGAGGAGATTGGTGAGCCTCTGGCGATGATCTTTACATCATCAATGAGGATGGGAGAGGTTCCGGAGGATTGGACGGTTGCGGATGTTATTCCCTTGTTCAAGAAAGGGAGTAGAGATAGCCCAGGAAATTATAGACCAGTGAGTCTTACTTCAGTGGTTGGTAAGTTGATGGAGAAGATCCTGAGGGGCAGGATTTATGAACATTTGGAGAGGCATAATATGATTAAGAATAGTCAGCATGGCTTTGTGAAAGGCAGATCGTGCCTTAGGAACCTGATTGAATTTTTTGAGGATATGACTAAACACATTAATGAAGGTAGAGCAGTAAATGTATTGTATATGGATTTCAGCAAGGCATTTGATAAGGTACCCCATGCAAAGCTTATTGAGAAATAAGGAGGCATGGGATCCAAGGGGACATTGCTTTGTGGATCCAGAACTGGCTTGCCCACAGAAGGCAAAGTATGGTTGTAGATGGGTCATAGTCTACATGGAGGTCGGTGACTAGTGGTGTGCCTCGGGGATCTGTTCTGGGACCCCTACTCTTTGTGATTTTTATAAATGATCTGGATGAGGAAGTGGAGGGATGGGTTAGTAAATTTGCTGATGACACAAAGGTTGGGGTGTTGTGGATAGTGTAGAGGACTGTCAGAGGTTACAACGGGACATTGATAGGATGCAAAACTGGGCTGAGAAGTGGCAGATGGAGTTCAACCCAGATAAGTGTGAGGTGCTTCATTTTGGTAGGTCAAATATGATGGCAGAATATAGTATTAATGGTAAGACTCCTGGCAGTGTGGAGGATCAGAGGGATCTTGGAGTCAGAGATCATAGGATACTCAAAGCTGTTGCACAGGTTGACTCTGTGGTTAAGAAGTTATATCGTGCATTTGCCTTCATCAATCGTGGGATTGAGTTTAAGAGCCGAGAGATAATGTTACAGCTATATAGGACCCTGGCCAGATCCCACTTGGAGCACTGTGCTTAATTCTGGTCACCTTACTGCAGGAAGGACGTGGAAACCATAGAAAGGGTGCAGAGGAGATTTACAAGGATGTTGCCTGGATTGGGGAGCATGCCTTATGAGAATAGGTTGAGTGAACTCAGCCTTTTCTCCTTGGAGGATGAGAGGTGACCTGATAGAGGTGTACAAGATAATCAGAGGCTTTGATCGTGTAGATAGTCAGAGGCTTTTTCCCAGGTCTGAAATGGCTAGCATGAGAGGGCATAGTTTTAAGGTGATTGGAAGTAGGTTTGAATGGCCAGAATGTGTCTAATCTAATTTAATTTAAGTACTATTTGCTATTCCCCAGCCCATCTCCCTAACATTCCTGGGGCACAACCCTAGTCTCAGGCCTCCAGTCAGAAAATCTAGCTTTGTATCTTTGAGCCAATTCTGAATTCACCTCACAAACTCCCCCTGAATCCTATGTAACCTGGTCTTCCAGATCATCCTGATATGTGGGACCTTGGGGAACTTGTCAAAGGCATTCTGAATATCAGTATAGACAACATCCACTGCCTAGTAAAGGAATCACTTCCAGGTGAGTCCTGCAGACCTGTGCAGACATCCCAGATTGATTTTCTGTGGTGTCCCAACCCCTATTCCAGCAACCACCACGTAACACTAATGCAGAATCAGAATCAGGTTTACTATTACTGACTGTTGTTTTGTTTCAGCAGTAAGATACAGGTACTGCAAGTGTGAGGCTTTCTGCACGAAGATGGCCAAATGCCCAGTTGCAACAGCCACTCCAGTTCCAACTAACAGTGTAATTATTAATTCTTTATGTCTAATTATCCCTCTCCTCTGTCCAACAATCTCTTTGGCCCCCTTACCATTCGGCAGTAGGTACTGCAGCATTAGGACAAGAACTGATAGGCAACAGCTTCTTCCCCCAAGACATAAGACTACTGAACTCCCTCCCATCGCTCAAGTCTCATCACATATGAAGCACCAGGAGTGTTATTTAGAACACAGAACAAAAAAAGAGTACAGCTCAGGAACAGGCCATTTGGCCCACAATGTTGTGCCGAACCAGTTAAAAGGCAAATCAAAAATACCCAAAGACTAATCTCTCCTACCTACACCGTCTATATCCCTCCACCTCCCTTACATCTATGTGCTTCTACCACTGTACCAGACAGCCATGACTGTCTGAGTAAAAAACTTACCTCTCACATACCATTGGAAGACATTTCAACCCTGGGAAACAGATGCTCTCTGTCCACTCTATCTACGCCTCTCATAATCTTGTAAACCTCTATCAGATCTCCTGTCAGCCTCTGACGCTGCAGAGAAAGCAACCCCAGTTTATCCAGCTTCTGATGATAGCACATGCCCTCTAAACCAGGCAGAATCCTGGTGAACGTCCTCAGCACCCCTTTTTAACTTGTGTCATTAATGCACCTTATTATTTGTTCATTTATTTGTGGAAATATTACTTTATGTATTCTGTGTAAGTTATACAGTACTGTGCAAAAATTTTAGGCACAAATACTGTATATGCAGTAGCTAGGATGCCTAAGACTTTTGCACAGTGCTGTATTTGTCAATGTGGAATGCGGAGTGAGTTTGTAAATCTGGCAAAAGCAAAGGATGTTGAGAATGTCACGGGTGGAGCGCGTGGAAAGGATGAGGGACAGGTGGCAGGGAAGGAGTGCTGGGGCGGGGCTGGTGCAGGTGCAGACACACCCAGCCCTGAGACACCAGGCAAGTCATTTGATTCCAAGCAATTGGTTTATTGATCATTACAGAATGTCCTTCCGGTGCTTCCCAGTCCCTCCTTTCTCCCTTCCTATTTTCCCAAACATGGTTTCCCCTCCCAATCCACAATATGTATTGCTTATGCCATATACCATAAAATATGTTGGGTTTTTTTTGCGGCAGCAGTACAGCGCAACACATAAAATTACTACAGTACTGTGCAACGTCTCAGGCACACTAGCTATATATGCTATATGTGTCTAAAACTGCACAGTGCCGTATGTACTGTGATATGCGCTTCGGTATGGAGGAACCTTGGTGGTATATATGTGTATAGCAAAATAACAATAAACTATACCTGACCTTGAGCCAGAAGTCAAGTTGACAGTGCATGATAAGCATTTACTGTTAACTGACAAGAACAATATCAATTCAGCGTCGCCCATTTGGCTGTTCTACAGGATTCCAGTGTGTGCATGTAAGACAATTGTGATACAGTCAGTGTGACAAATTGTGCTGATAATGTGCACATGCGTTTAGTGATTGGTGCTAGGAAGAAATCTTAGCACAGAAAACATTAATGCTATCTAACCTTATTTAATTCTCTGTGTATCTTCTTATTATCTCTCCACACATGTTAACTTCCTTTAGCATACATTCAATGAGCTTTTACAATTATATCTTTGATATACATTACTAACGACTACAATAGGATCCATGTGTAGCTCATGGAACGTCTATACAGATTTGTAAAGAAACATGATAATTGATTTTTCTTCAAGTATATACATAGGAGAGATCGCTTTTGTTAATCATGAATGCTTTAGTGTGAAACACAAGATACATTAACAATATATGTACGTGTAGCGGTGTGCTACACACAATGCTAGAATAACCACACGGAGTCGGTGAGTTAGAGTTGCGATGAAAGAGATTTATTCAGACTTCGCGGCCTGCTTTAAAGCCTCTCCGTTCCCGCCCTCCTTGGGGTGGGACTGCTGTGGGGAATGCATATTCCCAGACCCTTTCCGCACGCGGGATTTTCCCCCTGCTGGTGAAGATGGCCTGGCGCCCTTTTTGGGGCCGGCCCTCTGCCTGCGCGCGCTGTTGTGAGCCGGTTCGTGGGTGCCAGAAAGTGGGTCGCCACATAACCCCCCCCCCCCCCAGAACCGGCGATACCTCCCCCAATGTCCACAGTCTGGATCAGCCTCTGTTTGGGAGGTCTGCCCCTGCGCCGCGGTGCCTGAGCCTGGACCGGCTGCGCCAAGTCCACATGGGCCAGTTTGAGTCGGTCCACTGTGAAAACCTCCTCTCTCCCCCCAATCTCCAGCACAAACGTGGACCCGTTGTTCCTGATCACCTTAAACGGCCCCTCGTAGGGCTGCTGTAGCGGTGCCCGATGTCCGCCCCGTCGTACAAAAAGAAACTTACAGTTCTGTAGGTCTTTGGGTACGCAGGTCGGGCTCTGTCTGTGCTGTGAAGGGGGGATGGGGGCCAGGTTACCGAGCCTCTCCCATAGTCTGTCCAGGACTGCTGTGGGTTCTTCCTCTTGCCCCCTTGGGGCTGGTATGAACTCTCCTGGGACTACCAGGGGTGCGCCGTACACCAACTCGGCCGACGAGGTGTGCAGATCCTCTTTGGGCGCCGTGTGGATTCCGAGCAGGACCCAGGGAAGCTCGTCCACCCAGTTAGGCCCCTCCAGGCGGGCCATGAGAGCCGATTTCAGGTGACGGTGGAAGCGCTCCACTAGTCCATTCAACTGTAGGTGGTAGGCAATTGTGTGGTGTAGCTGAGATCCTAAAAGGTTGGCCATACCTGACCACAGTCTGGAGGTGAACTGGGCGCCCCTGTCGGAGGTAATGTGGGCCGGTACCCCGAAGCGGGCTACCCAGGTTGCAATCAGTGCTCGGGCGCAGGATTCAGAGGTGGTGTCGGTGAGCGGGACTGCCTCTGGCCATCTGGTGAACCGGTCTATCATAGTTAGGAGGTATCGCGCTCCTCGTGACACTGGCAGGGGCCCCACGATATCCACATGGATGTGGTCGAACCTCCGGCGGGTGGGTTCGAACCGCTGCGGCGGAGCCTTGGTATGCCGCTGCACCTTGGCCGTTTGGCACTGCATGCACGTTTTCGCCCATTCACTGACCTGTTTACGCAATCCATGCCACACAAACCTGTTGGCGACCAGCCGGACGGTTGTCCTGATGGAGGGGTGCGCTAAGTTGTGAATGGACTTGAAAACCCGCCGGCGCCAGGCTGCTGGGACGACGGGGCGGGGTTGGCCGATAGCTACGTCACATAGTAGGGTCC
Source organism: Mobula birostris (assembly GCF_030028105.1). NCBI lineage: Eukaryota > Metazoa > Chordata > Chondrichthyes > Myliobatiformes > Myliobatidae > Mobula > Mobula birostris. The sequence continues at coordinate 194,621,188 of NC_092375.1, forward strand.
TCTCACCTGGGCCTACGGGAAGGTCTTGGAGCTGCAAACCGGAGACTGCAGTCCTGTAACTGGGGATCTCAGCGTCTGCCTGCTGTGCCTCTGCCAGCGCTGCATAGTCCACCCCCTGGGACAGGGCCTGTATGGTAGGTCTGGATAGTGCGTCTGCCACGACGTTGTCCTTTCCAGAGACATGTCGGATGTCCATCATGTACTCGGAGATGTAGGACAGATGTCGCTGCTGGCGGGACGACCAGGGGTCGGACACCTTCATGAACGCAAAGGTAAGCGGTTTGTGGTCTGTGAACATGGTGAAGGGCCTACCTTCTAAGAAGTACCTGAAATGCCGGATTGCCAGGTATAGTGCCAATAGCTCCTGGTCGAAAGCACTGTATTTGAGTTCAGGTGGTCGTAGGTGTTTGCTGAAGAACGCCAGGGGTTGCCAGCGGCCCTCGATGAGTTGTTCCAGCACTCCATCAACCGCTGTGTTGGATGCATCCGCCGTGAGGGCAGTAGGAACGTCCGTTCTGGGGTGCACTAGCATCGCGGCGTTTGCCAAGGCCTCTTTGGTTTTAACGAAAGCGGTTGCGGCCTCTTCGTCCCAGGTAATGTCCTTGCCCTTACCCGACATTAGAGTGAACAGGGGTCACATGGTTCGGGCTGCTGAGGGGAGGAAACAGTGGTAGAAATTCACCATACCCACGAATTCCTGCAGGCCTTTGATTGCGTTGGGTCGGGGGAAGTTGCGGACCGCGTCTACCTTGGCGGGCAGCGGGGTTGCCCCATCTTTAGTAATCCTGTGGCCCAGGAAGTCGATGGTGTCGAGTCCGAACTGGCGTTTGGCTGGGTTGATTGTAAGGCCAAATTCGCTCAGGCGGGAGTAGAGCTGGCGGAGGTGGGACAGATGCTCCTGCCGACTACTGCTGGCTATGAGGATATCGTCCAAATAGATGAATGCAAAGTCCAGGTCGTGTCCCACCGCGTCCATTAGCCGCTGGAAAGTCTGTGCGGCATTCTTTAGACCAAACGGCATTCGGAAGAATTTGAAAAGTCCGAACGGGGTGATAAGTGCTGTTTTGGAGATGTCGTCCGGATGTACAGGGATTTGATGGTATCCCCGGACGAGTTCTACCTTGGAAAATATCCTTGCGCCGCGTAGGTTTGCTGCAAAGTCTCTTGAATGTGCGGCACAGGGTAGCGGTCTGGCGTTGTAGCCTCGTTCAGTCTGCGGTAGTCACCGCATGGTCTCCAGCCCCCCGTTGCCTTGGGCACCATGTGAAGGGGGGAGGCCCATGGGCTGTCGGACCGTCGTATGATCCCCAATTCCTCCATCTTCTTGAACTCCTCCTTCGCCAGTCGGAGCTTGTCCGGGGGAAGCCTTTGAGCACGGGCGTGGAGGGGTGGTCCCTGGGTCGGGATGTGGTGCTGTACTCCATGTCTGGGCATGGCTGCCGTGAACTGCGGTGTCAGTACTGATGGGAAATCCACCAGGACCCTGGTGAATTCGTTGTCGGACAGCGTGATGGAGTCGAGGTGTGGGGCTGGCAACTGTGCTTCACCCAGGGAGAACGTTTGAAAAGTCTTGGCGTGGACTAATCGCTTCCCTTGCAGGTCGACCAGCAGGCTGTGGGCTCGCAGAAAATCCGCCCCCAGGAGTGGTTGGGCCACGGCGGCCAGTGTGAAGTCCCACGTGAACCGGCTGGAGCTGAACTGTAGCCGCACCGTGCGGGTGCCGTAGGTTCGTATTGTGCTGCCATTTGCGGCCCTCAGGGTGGGTCCCGGTTCTCTGTTGCGGGTGTCGTAACTCGTTGGAGGTAAGACGCTGATCTCCGCTCCGGTGTCGACCAAAAAGCGGCGTCCTAACTGCTTGTCCCAGACATACAGGAGGCTGTCCTGATGGCCAGCCGCCGTAGCCATCAGCGGCGGCTGGACCTGGTGTTTCCCGGGAATTTGCAGGGTGGTCTGCAGCGGCGGGCCTCTGTGCCCCACCGCTGGTGGTAGAAACATCATTGTTCGTTGGGCTCCGCACTCCCATCGCCGGGTTTTGTAGGCTCTGCTGCCAGGTCTGGTCTGGTCTGTCGTTGGGCACGCAGCTTGGTGATCTGTGCAACGGATGCCCCTCTCTCTTTCCTGGCATTCCACAGCACATCTGCTCGGGCCGCCACCTCCCGGGGGTTGCTGAAATCTGCGTCGGACAGCAGCAGGCATATGTCCTCGGGCAGTTGCTCTAGGAACGCCTGCTCAAACATGAGGCAGGGTTTGTGTCCTTCAGCCAGTGCCAGCATCCCGTTCATTAATGCTGACGGCGGCCTGTCTCCCAAACCATCCAAGTGCATTAAGCGGCGTGCTCGTTCACGCCGTGAGAGTCCGAAAGTCCTTATGAGCAGGGCTTTGAATGCTGTGTATTTGTCGTTCTCCGGGGGCGACTGTATAAACTCCTCAACTTGTGCAGCAGTCTCTTGGTCGAGTGAGCTCAGCACGTAGTAGTAGCAAGTGGACTCCGAGGTTGTCTGCCGAACGTGGAATTGTGCTTCTGCTTGATCGAACCATAATTGGGGTCGCAGCGTCCAGAAGCTTGGCAGTTTTAACAAAACTGCGTGAACAGATGCAGCGTCAGTCATCTCTGGTCCAAATATCGTTTGGGCCGTTGGGGTCACCAATTGTAGTGGTGTGCTACACACAGCGCTAGAATAACCACACGGAGTCGGTGAGAGAGTTGCGATGAAAGAGATTTATTCAGACTTCACGGCCTGCTTTAAAGCCTTCCTGTTCCCACGCTCCCTGGGGCGGGACTGCTGTGGGGAATACATATTCTCAGACCCTTCCCGCACGCGGGATTTTCCCCCTGCTGGTGAACATAGCCTGGCAGCCTTTTTGGGGCCGGCCCTCTGCCTGCGCGCGCTGTTGTGAGCCAGTTCGTGGGTGCCAGAAAGTGGGTCGCCACATACGTACTAATGCATTAGGTACAGGAGTAGACTAATGAGCCCCTCAAACCTGCTACACATTTAATAAGATCACAGCAGATCTGATTATAACCTCACTTTCATATTCCCACCAAGCCACAGTAAACCTTTCACCACCTTACCTTCCAAATATCTATTTACCACTGCCTTAAATATATTCAAGCACTCCACTTCTTTGAAGAAGAGAATTCATGATCCTTGGAAAAGATTCTGCTGGTTATTTTATTTTATATGTGCAGTCACTTACTGTATTTTGGAGCAATGACCCTGTTAAGTGTATTTGTGATCGAAGTCACTGGAGAGACACTGAAGCTGGTGATGTAGAAGTCTTTATTCAGCACAACAAGCAGGCATCATTCTGGAGACACTCTCAGTAGAGGCTCACAGACCCAAAAGTACATCACAGTTTTATACCCTTAAGATCAAAGGTAACAGTCCCAGTGGTTCAATACAATTTCAATAGTTACAATGACATTGTTTACTTCAATAATTTGGGTTGACAAATGGATCCTTGGAGGTACATGGTGGAAGCACATTGTATTGATAAGATGCCTCTGAAGGTCCAAACGTCTTTGGGAGAACCAGTTAACACAAATATCCTTAGCAATGCACACAAAATGCTGGAGGAACTTGAAAGTTCAAAGATTCGTTTATTATCAAAGCATACAACTCAGAAATTCTTTAATTCTCCACATCGACCCCCAAATCCCACCTTCCCACAAAAATAAACAAACAAAAATGGAACAGGCACTTCAACCCCCAAATCCCTCCTCCTGCACAGAAAAATGAACAAAGCAGATCAGGCACATTGACCCCCAAATCTCTCTTCCAGCACCAAGAAAAACAAACACGATGGATTAGGTGCATCAAATGCCAAGTACCAGTCCCCATACAAAAAAACAAGAACATCGGGCAGAAAAACTTAGAATATATAAACAATAAGACTCAAAAAAGAAAGTCCAAGTCCACACCCAAAATGCAGAAGAAACCTGGACAACACTCTCCAGGTGCAGCGGCAGCCTCTTCCCTGTCTGGTACAGAGCAACTGATCAAAAGGTAGCCATCCAGCACTCACCCTCTAAACTCGTTTCAATGCTTCAGTCTCCCTTGTCAATTTAATCAGCAAACAATGGAAGCTATGATTAGGGAACTGGAGCTAAACGTCGGCATGTTCATATCCTTCAGCCTACCTGCTACCAGGTTCCCATATGCTGCCTCTGCCTCCCAGAATCCCCTCGGAGACTGCAGAGCGCTGGAACACCGAAATGATCTTCAAACTTCCACACTCACCTTGATGTTTCAATACCCTCATCGCTCTAATTGGAGGACAATGGAAGCTATAGTCGGTGAAATGGAGTCAAACATTGGCTCACGCACCATAAGACCATAAGACAAAGGAGCAGAAGTCGGCCATTCGGCCCATCGAGTCTGCTCCGCCATTTTATCATGAGCTGATCCATTCTCCTATTTAGTCCCACTCCGCCGCTTTCGCACCATAACCTTTGATGCCCTGGCTACTCAGGTACCTATCAATCTCTGCCTTAAATACACTCAATGACTTGGCCTCCACTGCTGCCCGTGGCAACAAATTCCATAAATTCACCACCCTCTGACTAAAAAAATTTCTTCGCATTTCTGTTCTGAATGGGCACCCTTCAATCCTTAAGTCATGCCCTCTCATACTAGACTCCCCCATCACGGGCAACAACTTTGCCACATCCACTCTGTCCATGCCTTTCAACATTCAAAATGTTTCTATGAGGTCACCCCTCATTCTTCTAAACTCTGAACACCATCCTGCAGCCTTCTCACCACAAGGTTCACTTACGAAGCCTCTGTCTCCTGGAATCCCCTGAGAGACTGCAGAGTACTGAAGCACCCAAACAATCCCCAAACAGCAAAACACACTTCCAGAATTGCATTCGAGATGAAAAAACTTGGATTTCCAGCATCTGCAGATTTTCTTGCCTTTGTCCTAAAGGGACGTCCTTCCTTCCTGAAGCTGTGCCCTCTGGTCCAAGACTGCCACTGGTGGAAATATCCTCTCCATGCCCACTCGATCTAGGCTTTTCAATATTTAGTGGGATTCAAAAAGATCTGCCATTTATCCTTCTAAACTCCAGCAAATACCATCAAATGCTCCTCATACATGAACTCTTTCACTATGATTATTCTTGTCAAAGTCCTCAGCACCCTCTCCAGTGCCATTATGTCCTTTCTTATATATGGTTCCCATATCTTTCTTTGATACGTCAAGATATCTCAGGATGTTGCATGTTATAATTAAGTACCCCTCCCTCTCCAAACTTCTGCAGAAGCCATAGAAATCTAGCCTGTCTAACCCATTTAAATTTCAGAATAACGATCCTCCTCTGAACTGCTTCCAATACATTAACATCCTTCATAAGGTGATCAATATTCCAAACAGAATTTCAGATCTAGTGTCACCAATGCCCTTTAATCTGAAGTATAGCTCTCTATTTTCAATTCCCTTCACAATAAATGTTAATATTCCATTATCTCTGTAATTACTTGGTGGACCAAGGTACTTTTGTTTGGCAAAGCATGAACACAGATCTCTCAAAGCTCTGAAATCTTTCACGATTGAGACATATGCTTAACAGTATATTAATGATAAAAAGTTGCATGCATTCCTGATCTAATGAAACAATAATTACATATACTAGTCACATTCTTTTTCTAAGCAATATTCTCAGTTTTAAAATAGAAGGGCTGAAAGTTTAGAATGCACTGTATGCACTGTATAATAGGAGAGAGAGCAGCGCGCCACGCATGCGCAGCCCTCGGGTGAAAAATGATATTGTATCTGTTAAGTAGGGGCTGTGGACAATTCTGATTTGATGGAGACGGACGTGAAGCACAGAGGAACATCTGGAGAAATTTCTGGAACGCTCGTTCGCTGCTGTCGTTACTGCGTGGTCGGGAATCTTGCGGAGGATAGGCCTCAAAATCCCCGGCTTTGCCTGCTGTTGGCGACGAGATTGAAGTCGAATCGTTCTGACAGAGATGGCGCTCAGTACTTGGTGTCAGAGAGCTGATTCGGAGGCTCGAAGTTTTCGGATGACTCAGAGACAGATTGTGGTCGGGCATGGCAGGGAGAGTTTTTCTTCCTTCTCCCGTCTGCGTGAGATGTGGGACATTTGAGAGACTTTGAACTTTTACTGTGCTCATGGACTTCTTCATCAAGTTATGGTATTGTTGCACTGTTGTAACTATATGTTATAATTATGTGGTTTTGTCAGTTTTTTCAGTCTTGGTTTGTCCTGTGTTTTGTGATATCACACCGGAGAAAATAATGTATCATTTCTTAATGCATGCATTACTAAATGACAATAAAAGAGGACTGTGTGTCTTCATAATCTAATTTAATGCACCAATTCCTAATCCATCGCATTTTCCACAGTTACAACATAACACAGTAACAGATAGCAGTAGATTTATGCCATTTGGCTTATTTAGTCTGATCTGCCATTTCAGAGAAATACCGATGGATCTATCAATATTAATTGTTTTATGTTTCTAGAACACTGCTTTTGTCAGTCACCTCTTCTTCCCTCAATTGAATCTTCTGGAAAAGACAAAGTAGAATGCAGAGAAACTTACCTAAAATAATTATTGCAACGTCTTGGTTTCTATCTGTTTCTTGAAAATGACAACACCTAGGAGCACAGTGACTGGATAAGACACTCACAGTGAGTAAACCCCCAGGGGAACACTGTCACTGGATAAGACATTCACAATCACTCATCCCCCCCAAACATAAGCATACGTTCACCATGTATTACTCACTCAGCTTGTGGTTTTTCTGTATTCACTGATACTCTTTTTCTCAAGTCGGTGACTTCCCAGGACGTATCACCATCTAGCTTTGGTAACTCCTGTGTTATCTTAAAGTTCAGATAATGGAACAGAATTAGACCATTTGGCCCATCAAGTCTGCTCCACCATTCTATCACGGGGAATCGATTTCCCTTTCAGCCCCAATCTTCTCCCTTCATGCCCTGACTAATCAGGAATTTATCAGCCTCTGCCTTAAATATACACAATGACTTGGCCTCCACAGCTGCCTGTGGCAACAGAACCAACAGATTCGCCCCTCTCCGGCCAAAAGTCTTTTACCTTTCTAGATGGCATGACATCCACTTTAACATCAATTAATAACATTTCCTCCTCTGTGTTGCTTCTTTAAGAGGTAATCACCACCTTTTAAATTACATGAATAATAGCCTTGAAACCAAATACTGAGTTCCAGTCCCCACAGGCAATATTTGGCTTGTTTTCTAGATGTGAATATGACCAGAAAGAATTTGATGAATGTAACAAAGAAGCCACCACAATACTGAAGCTGGTTGAACATTGGCAATTTTAACTATTTTAGGATCCCTTATTATTATGAATTCTGACACGTGCCCTGAAGAATTAAATTGGTCCAGAATATCAACTCTTCATTCCCAAAGATATAGCCTGACGTGCTGAGTTCCTGCAGCATTCTGTGTGCGCTAGTTTATGACTAAAGAGTTATTCAGTAGTTATATGATTTAAGATGGCCCTACTGAAGCTAGGTGACAACTTACTGGTGGTTAATAAAGCAAGAAATATGACTTAAAACTTTATTAAAAATACTTTTATCTGTGATAAACTGTGGTAAATTATCAACGCAAACAATGAGGAGGTGAGTGAAAATGAAGCTAATTTGGGGATTGAGCAATGCTGAGTGATGCAAAGTTGGAGTGCAGCATGCTCGAGAAGAAGTGGTCAAAACAAGGCCGAGGTGTGGTCGAGACGGAGATGGAGTTGGAGCAAGCACATTGGAGGGGAGTTTCAGGGCCCATCCACCTAAACTGGGAGCAAGGTTGGATCAACCTAACCGCTGAGCTGAATAGGAAAAGTAAAGAATGGCCACAGCCTGGGCAGCAGGGTACCAGCCCAGAGTGATTTGCTGTGAAGGACGACCCAGTGTTTAGATGATTTAAACACCAGCCCAGGTGGACTGAAAAGGCAGGTGTCAAGACTATAGGCAACGTTCGGGTTGATTCTGCTCACTCTTCACTGACATTAACTCCTCTCCCTGCAGCCCTGAGGCTGTAAGACTACTCAGGATGCTACGTGCTTCGTGTCTGCACGTTTTGCGTTAATTTGTCTCACTGTGTGATGAACCGAGACCAAGGCTACGGGCTCAGTTTGGTTCAGAATGCTATTGCTTGTTCTTTTTGTTTGCATGATTTGTTTTTGTCCTCCTCTCTTTCTGAACATGGGGTGTTGGTGTTTTTTTTTAATTGGGTTCTTCGAGTTTCTTGCTTTGCGGCTGCCTGTAAGCAGAAACCTCAAGGTTGTATAATTTATACATTCCTTGATAATAAATGTACTTTGAATCCTTCAATCCTTTGAAGTGCCGCCTATTGTGGTATTTCTCCTCAGTACTTTGAAATTCCCCAAGTGTCCTTTAGATAAATAGCATTTATCACTCAGTGGAATAGAAGTATGATTTTCAATTCACAGCACTCCGCTTTGAGGTTGTCCTGTCAGTCTTCGCATTTAGACTAATGCATTTTCTATCATCTGAACGCTTTATAGGATTTGGATTGATAAGCATGTGTCTCATGGATCTAATAGACAAGGTGTGGGAGTGAAATGCAGAGAGGCATCAGAAATATAATTCATCTACTGAGAACTCAAAGCCAAACATGACATTTTTATAAAACTGAAGAGCTTTGTGAATTGCATACATAAAGGCTCTATCTGATCATCACTTAGGCAGACTTGAAACCTCCGATTACGGATCATCTGCTTTGCATCCATCACTAGGTTTAGATCTCTTGAAAATGTATCACATTCACCTACCTGCCTAGATCAGTAATTAGTTTAATCATTATTTGAGATAATAATGTGGTGGTAATATGTTCCATCTTAACAGGCAGTGAGAAAAAATGATCTAAGGTCCAGAGTATTAGACACTTCGGTAAACAAACTGATGAACATTACCTTCAATGTAGAATCATGAAATATGACAGCCAAAACCATCCAGTTCTATACTATATATGTATTTGTGTCATAGAATTATACAGCACAGAAACAGGGTCATCAGCCCAACTCATCCTCGCTGTTGGGGCATATTATGGAAATACGTTATATGGCAAATACTAATTGTATAAGCAGTCAATTTTCAGACCTGAACATGGATTGTAGCTTGAAATTAAAATGTTGACCTGAACAATAGTTTTACTGGAGAGTTGATTACAAACCAGACAATGCTGATTAACATTCATTTTTGGTGTCTGGAGTGCAGCTACGAAGAAGGAGGTGTTTGAGAACTACAGGTAATTCAGAGAAAACATTGTACATATATTGTAACTATAGAATTGTCCTGCTGTTACCTTTGATCTTCAGCATATAAAATGTCATAGAATATTGGGGCAAGCAGGCCTCTTCCTCCAAGAGGACCTTGAATTATGATGCCTGTTACTCATTTTTGTTAAATAAAGACTTCTATATCCTTTAGTTTTAGTGTCTCTCTGGTAACCTTGTTCACAACGTGACACATGCCGACCAAAATGACCACTTAAGCTAGTTCATTAGCCCATATTCCTATTAACTGTTCCTATCCCTATACTTACTTAAATGTTGAGGAGCAGATAGGGAAACAGACTCTGGGAAGATGCAATAACAACAGGGTTGTCGTGGTGGAAGATTTTACTTTCCCCAATATAAATATCATAAGACCATAAGACAAAGGAGCAAAAGTTAGCTATTCGGCCCATCGAGTCTGCGCTGTCATTTTATCATGAGCTGATCCATTCTCCCATTTAGTGCCACTCCCCTGCCTTCTCACCATAGCCTTTGATGCCCTGGCTACTCAGATACCTATCAATCTCTGCCTTAAATACACTCAATGACTTGGCCTCCACTGCTGCCCATGGCAACAAATTCCATAGATTCACCACCCTCTGGCTAAAAAAATGTCTTTGCGCCTCTGTTCTGAACGGGCGCCCTTCAATCTTTAAGTCATGCCCTCTTGTACTAGACCCCCATCATGGGAAACAACTTTGCCACATCCACTCTGTCCATGCCTTTCAACGTTCGAAATGTTTCTATGAGGTCTCCCCTCATTCTTCTAAACTCCAAGGAATACATCCAAGAGCGGACAAACGTTCCTCATATGTTAACCCTCTCATTCCCGGAATCATTCTAGTGAATCTTCTCTGTATCCTCCCCAACGTCAGCACATCCTTTCTTAAATAAGGAGACCAAAACTGCCCACAGTACTCCAAGTGAGGTCTTACCAGCGCCTTATAGAGCTTCAACATCATATCCCTGCTCCTATACTCTATTCCTTTAGAAATGAATGCCAACATTGCATTCGCCTTCTTCACCACCAACTCAACCTGGAGATTAACCTTAAGGGTATCATGTACGAGGACTCCCAAGTCCCGTTGCATCTCAGTACTTTTAATCCCCTCCCCATATAAATAATAGTTTGCTCGTTTATTTCTTCTGCCAAAGTGCATAACCATACACTTTCCAACATTGTATTTCATTTGCCATTTCTTTGCCCATTCTTCCAATCTATCCAAGTCTCTCTGCAGTCTCTCTGTTTCCTCAGCACAATTGGCCCCTCCACCTATCTTTGTATCATCAGCAAACTTAGCCACAAAGCCATCTATTCCATAATCCAAATCATTGATGTACAACGTAAAAAGTAGCAGCCCCTGTGGAACACCACTGGTAATCGGCAGCCAACCAGAATAGGATCCCATATTTCCCACTCTCTGTTTCCTGCCAATCAGCCAACACCCTATCAAACGTATGTAACTTTCCTGTAATTCCATGGGCTCTTATCTTGTTAAGTAGCCTCATGTGTGGCACCTTGTCAAAGGCCTTCTGAAAATCCAAATATACAACATCCACTGCATCTTCCTTGTCGAGCCTACTTGTAATTTCCTCAAAAAATTGTAATAGGTTTGTCAGGCAGGATTTTCCTTTAAGGAAACCATGCTGAGTTCTACCTATCTTGTCATATCGATTGGCATCTCCCTAGAGCAAGGGGATTAGATGAGGCAGAGTTTGTTAGGTGTGTTCAAGAAGGTTTCTTGACACAATATGTAGATAAGCCTACAAGAGAAGAGATTATACTTGATCTGCTATTGGGAAATGAACCTGGTCAGATGTCAGGTCTCTCAGTGGGACAGCATTTAGGAGATATTGATCACAATTCTATCTCCTTTACCATAGCATTAGAGAGGGATAGGAAGACAAGTTAGGGAAACGTTTAATTGGAGTAAGGGGAAATATGAAGCTATCAGGCAGGAACTTGGAAGCATAAATTGGGAACAGATGTTCTCAGGGGAATGTATGGCAGAAATGTGGCAAATGTTCAGGGGATATGACCGTGGCATTCTGCATAGGTACATTCCAATGAGACAGGGAAAGGATAGTAGGGTACAGGAACCATGGTGTACAAAGGCTGTTGTAAATCTAGTCAAGAAGAAAAGTTTACAAAAGGTTCAAAAAACAAGGTAATGATAGAGATTTAGAAAATTATAAGAGTAGCAGAAATGAACTTAAGAATGAAATTAGAAGAGCCAGAAGAGGTCATGAGAAGCTTTTGGTGAGTAGGATTAAGGAAACCCCAAAGCATTCTACAAGTATGTGAAGAGCAAGAGGATATGACATGAGAGAATAGGACCAATCAAATGTGACAGTGGAAAAGTGTGCATGGAACTGGAGGAGATAGCAGAGGTACTTAATGAATACCTTGCTTCAGTATTCACTATGGAAAAGGATCTCAGCGATTGTCGTGATGACTTACAGCAGACTGAAAAGCTTGACCATATAGATATTAATAAAGAGGATGTGCTGGAGCTTTTGGAAAGCATCAAGTTGGATAAGTCACCAGGACCGGACAAGATATACCCCAGGCTACTGTGGGAAGCGAAGGAGGAGATTGCAGAGTCTCTGGCGATGATCTTTGCATCATCAATGGGGACAGGACAGGTTCCGGAGGATTGGAGGGTTGCAGATCTTGTCCCTTATTCAAGAAAGGGAGTAGAGATAGCCCAGGAAATTATAGACCAGTGAGTCTTACTTTAGTGGTTGGTAAGTTGATGGAGAAGCTCCTGAGAGGCAGGATTTATGAACACTTGGAGAGGCATAATATGATTAGGAATAATCAGCATGGCTTCGTCAAAGGCAGGTCGTGCCTTACAAGCCTGATTGAGTTTTTTGAGGATGTGACTAGACATATTGTTGAAGGTAGAGCAATAGATGTAGTGTATATGGATTTTAGCAAGGCATTTGATGAGGTACCCCATGCAAGGCTTATTGAGAAAGTAAGGAAGCATGGGATCCAAGGGGACATTGCTTTATGGATCCAGAACTGGTTTGCCCACAGAAGGCAAAGAGTGGTTGTAGGCGGGTCATATTCTGCATGGAGGCCGGTTACCAGTGGTGTTCTGGGACCCCTACTCTTCGTGACTTTTATAAATGATCTGGATGAGGAAATGGAGGGATGGGTTAGTAAAGTTTTGCTGATGACACAAAGGTTGGGGGTGTTGTGGATAGTGTGGAGGACTGTCAGAGGTTACAACGGGACATTGATAGGATGCAAAACTGGGCTGAGAAATGACAGATGCAGTTCAACCCAGCTAAGTGTGAGGTGGTTCATTTTGGTAGGTCAAATATGATGGCAGAATATAGTATTATGAATATAGAATATAGAATATAGTAATATGGTAAGACTTTTGGCAGTGTGGAGGATCAGAGGGATCTTGGGTTCTGTGTCCATAGGACACTCAAAGCTGCTGCGCAGGTTGACTGTGTGGTTAAGAAGGCATACGATGTATTCGCCTTCATCAATCTTGAGATTTGAGCTTAAGAAGTGAGAGGTAATGTTTCAGCTATTTCAGACCCTGGTCAGACCCCACTTGGAGTACTGTGCTCAGCTCTGGTCGCCTCACTACAGGAAGGATGTGGAAACCATAGAAAGGGTGCAGAGGAGATTTACAAGGATGCTACCTGGATTGGGGAGCATGCCTTATGAGAACCGATTGAGTGAACTTGGCCTTTTCTCTTTTGCGTGACGGTAGATGAGAGGTGACCTGATAGAAGTTTATAAGATAATAGGAAGCATTGATCATGTGGATAGTCAGAGGTTTTTCCCCAGGGCTGAAATGGCTAAAAGGAGAGGGCACAGTTTTAAGGTGCTTGGAAGTAGGTACAGAGGGGATGTCAGGGATAAGTTTTTTATGCAGAGAGTGGAGAGTGTGTGGAATGGGCTGCCGGTGATGGTGGAGGAGGCAGATACGATAGGGTCTTTTAAGAGACTCTTGGATAGGTACATGGAGCTTAGAAAAACAGAAGGCTATGGGTAACCCTAGGTAATTTCTGAAGTATGTATATTGTTGGCATAGCATTGTGGGCCAAAGGGTCTGTATTGTGCTGTAGGTTTTCTATGTTTCTATGTTTCCATGTCTAATGTTGTTGTTGTACCTACCTCGATTACTTTCTCTGGCAGCTCATCATATATTGACATATATCGTGAAGAGGTTCCCTTTTAAATCTTTCCCCTCTCACCTTAAACCAACGCCCTTCAGTTCCCTTTCTCTGTATGCATTTGCCTTGCCTATGTCCCTCATGGTTTTAGACACCTTCGTTAGGTTTACCCTTCAGTCTCCAATGTTCCAAGGATGAAAGTCCTCAGGCCCACAAGTCCTGGTAACATTCCTGTCCACCTTCTTAGCATTCTCCACAGCTTAATTATGTATTTCCTATAATGGTGATTACACACTGTACACAATCCCCAAGGTGAAGCCTCACCAACATCTTGTAGATACACTGTCCTCTCATTCAATTGATATCATTGCCTTTATCTTATTGTTTTTTTATCACATTAATTGAGAACTTTGCCATTAATATTGAAACAATGGCACTTCCTCGTTATAGGGAAGTACCTGCCACAAAGACTCAGTCATCTATCTGTCCAGATCTTCCCCTTTCCCTCTACCGTCTACTTTGAGAAGTCAGCTGATTAAAAATCTTCATGTCCATGGGTTTTAAGTCATGAATGTGGTTGAGCTGATAACCCCACTGAAGAATTCCCTAAGAGTTAATCATAAATAATTAAAATTATCTTGTTAAATATTATTAAGAGCAATAAAGACCTAAGCATACACTTACCATTAGAACAGAATTGGAAAAGTACCAAATAATCTTTCATTTTTAAGTAATTACTGTATATTTTGAAATATTCTTGTAAGGGAAGTACAATACATGTGATTTGTTTTGCAGAATCGGTCAGTGAGCTAGAAAATGCATTTCTTAGTTTGTCCTTAAAATTTGACGTAGACCTCATGCGTCCAAGCATAGGGTTGTCAGGATATTTTATAGAAGGACCACTATATAAATTCTGTTAGAAGGTATTTTGGGGTGATGTGAATATAGCAGATACTAATTCAAACAGGAACTAGGCTTCAGTTCCTGATTCTGATTCTGAAACTTACAATTGGCCTTCAGGTTTTTTTTTGTAAATTGCAAGCAGTAATTGAAGTTCAAAGCACAGGCTGCTCCTCAGACTAGGAGATTGTCTATACAGGAGCCAAACATTAAGACAATGAAGTTGTATTAATTGGCGTGCATCAAACCATGCAACATGGGCTAAGAAATTTGCACCATTGTGACTTATGTTCAAGCTGGCAAACCAGACAGTCATTGTCAATTAACATATCAAACATGGTCACAGATGAAGGTAATCAATAGATTTGTATACTTATGATATTTGTGTACTGATGGACAGCCCTGACATTAATTCTGTCTCTCTATTGCTAAAAGTTTTTATAATATCTGTGTTATGTGGCTGCTCGCCCATGCAGCAAGTGAACCGGCTCCAGCAGTCGTGGGTGAGTCTGCAGCCAGTGGCAACCGAGAGGGCTGAGTACGGGGCAGACCTCAGCCCGGAAGCCGACATCACTTCCACCCCGCAAAGAGTGGGGGATGCTGGGAGTGGGCACTTAACCGCACGCGGATTGAAACAGTAAACAGTTCAACCAGACCCTGTTCGACTCAGTGTGTTGCTTTCACTCGTCGCGTATCAGCGCGACATTGGTGACCCCGACTGTCCAACGTCATTTGGACCCAACATGAACGACTCGGCTCTGCAGAATGTAGTTTCCCTTAAACTGCCAACCTTCTGGATCACTCAGTCCCTGGTCTGGTTTGAGCGGAGGCCCAGTTCCAGGTCAGGCAACTTGTCTCAGACGCCACCTGGTATTACTACGTGGTGGGTGCCCTCGACCAGGAGACAGCGGGCCGCGTTATTGACTTTCTGCATCACACCCCCCCCCCGGCAAGGGAGGGCACCACTTCTGAGTCTTGGTGTTTTTATCATCAAAGGTGGGGTTCCGGGTCCCGCCGCTGCCGACCTTATACTTATACTTCATACTTTATTAGAACATAGAACAGTACAGCACATTACAGGCCCTTCGGCCCACAATGTTGTGCCGACCCTCAAACCCTGCCTCCCATATAACCCCCACTTTAAATTCCTCCATATACCTGTCTAGTAGTCTCTTAAACTTCACTAGTGTATCTGCCTCCACCACTGACTCAGGCAGTGCATTCCACGCACCAACCACTCTCTGAGTAAAAAATCTTCCTCTAATATCCCCCTTGAACTTCCCACCCCTTACCTTAAAGCCATGTCCTCTTGTATTGAGCAGTGGTGCCCTGGGGAAGAGGCGCTGGCTGTCCACTCTATCTATTCCTCTTATTATCTTGTACACCTCTATCATGTCTCCACTCATCCTCCTTCTCGCCAAAGAGTAAAGCCCTAGCTCCCTTAATCTCTGATTATAATGCATACTCTCTAAACCAGGCAGCATCCTGGTAACTCCCCTCTATACCCTTTCCAATGCTTCCATATCCTTCCTATAGTGAGGCGACCAGAACTGGACACAGTACTCCAAGTGTGGCCTAACCAGAGTTTTATAGAGCTGCATCATTACATCACGACTTTTAAACTCTATCCCTCAACTTATGAAAGCTAACACCCCATAAGCTTTCTTAACTACCCTATCTACGTGTGAGGCAACTTTCAGGGATCTGTGGACATGTACTCCCAGATCCCTCTGCTCCTCCACACTACCAAGAATCCTGCCATTTACCTTGTACTCTGCCTTGGAGTTTGTTCTTCCAAACAATTATTGTCCCCAAACAATTGATACTAGAACGTACAATTATCACAGCACTATTTGATTCTGCGCTTCCGGCTCCCTGGATTACAAATATTAAATATTAAAAATACAAAAAAAAGTAAAAATTAGTAAATATTAAAAATTTAAATTATAAATCATAAATAGAAACTAGAAAAATGGAAAGTAAGGTAGTGCAAAAAAACCGAGAGGCAGGTCCAGATATTTGGAGGGTACGGCCCAGATCCAGGTCAGGATCCGTTCAGCAGTCTTATCACAGTTGAAAAGAAGCTGTTCCCAAATCTGGCCGTACAAGTCTCCAAGCTCCTGAGCCTTCTCCCGGAGGGAAGAGGGATGAAAAGTGTGTTGGCTGGGTGGTCGTGTCCTTGATTATGCTGGCAGCACTGCTCTGACAGCATGCAGTGTAAAGTGAGTCCAAGTACAGAAGATTGATTTCTGTGATGTGCTGCGCCATGATCATCATCTTCTGCAGCTTCTTTTGGTCTTGGACAGGACAACTTCCATACCAGTGACCACCATGCTTATTCCAAGGAAACGCCAGGACTAGCCGTCACTGATAGCTACAGCGGCTGGTCACCGTGATAGCCTCCTCTACGTTTGGGACAAGCACTCTGGGTGTAGATTCCTGGTGGACACAGGGGCGGAAATCAGAGTCCTACCCTCCTCGAGCCACGATACCCGAACTAGAAGAACAGGACCGGAGCTTACGGCAGCCAACAGCAGCACCATCTGCACCTACAGCACAAGAACCATCTCCTTGCAGTTCGGTTCCAGCCGCTTTACATGGACATTTACGCTGGCCGCAGTATCACAGCCATTGCTGGGTGCGGACTTCCTCCGCGCGCACTGCCTGCTCGTGGATTTGAAGGGACGATGATTGGTCGATGTGAAGACGTTCCAGTCTTTCTCCCTCGGTGAGACCAAGTTACCGGCCCCACACCTGGACTCCGTGACTTATTCCGACAATGAGTTTGCCAGAGTGTTATCGGAGTTCCTATCTATCATCACGCCGCAGTTTTCCTCAACAAACCCCAAGCACAGCCCCACACAGGGACCTCCCCTTCATGCCCGGGCCCGCAGGCTACCACCCGACAAGCTCTGCCTCACGAAGAAGGAATTCGAGAAGATGGAGGAGATAGGGATTGTGTGGTGTTCTGACAGCCCATGGGTCTCCCCACTCCATATGGTGCCCAAGTCCACGGGAGGGTGGAGACTGTGTGGCGACTATAGGAGGCTGAACGACAGCATCACATCCAATCGCTATCCAGTACCACACATCCAGGACCTTACGGCCAACCTGTATGGGGCACGTAGATTTTCGAAGATTGACCTGGTCCAAGGGTATCATCAGATCCCAGTCCACCCAGATGATGTACCCAAGACGGCCCTCATTACCCCCTTTGGCCTGTTCGAGTTCCTCAGGATGCTGTTCGGGCTCAAAAAATCGTCGCAGACGTTCCAGCACCTGATGGACGCAGTAGGGTGAGATCTGGACTTTGTTCATCTACCTGGATGACATACTTATCGCCATCGACTTCTTGGGACACCAGATCGACTGCCATTGGACTGTGCCCCTGCTGGCAAAAGTTGAAGCCATCCGCCAATTCGCCAGAACCAGCACTGTTAAAAGACTGCAGGAATTTGTTGGGATGGTTAACTTTTATCACCATTTCCTGCCTTCATCAGCCCGGATCATGCGGCCCCTTTTCAGCTTGATGTCCAGCAAGGTCAAAGAGGTCACCTGGACAGAGGAGGCGACAGCGGCTTTCGAACAAGCCAAGAACATACAAGCAAATGCCACGCTCCTGGTCCACCCCCGGGTCAACATCCCCACTGCCCTCACTGTGGATGCCTCCGATGTGGCAGTTAGCAGTATGCTCGAGCAGTTCATTGAAGGCCAGTGGAAGCCGCTCGCCTTCTTCAGCCAGCACCTATGACCCTGGAACTTAAGTATAGCGCCTTCGACAGGGAGCTGCTGGCCCTGTACCTTGCCATCCAGCACTTCCGGTATTTCCTGGAAGGGAGGGAGTTCACGGTCTTCACAGAGCACAAGCCCCTCAGTTTCACGTTTGTCAAAGTGTCAGACTCGTGGTCAGACCTCCAGCAACGCCACCCGTTGTACATCTGGGAGTTTACCACCACGATCAAGCACATCTCCGGGAAAAACAACATGGTAGCTGATGCGCTGTCACGCACCTCCGTCCAATCAGTATGCTCTCTGTCTCCAGGGGTGGATTATATGGTGTTAGCTAAGGCATAACGACTGGACAGTGAGATGCCGGCGTACCGAACCGCAGTCTCAGGACTCCGCCTCGAAGACATACCCATTGGGCCCCAAAGGTAATGAGCTCCTTTGCGATGTGTCCACCAGGCAACCTCGGCCCATTGTCCCGACCGCTTGGAGGCGCCGTGTTTTCGACACCTTACACGGTTTAGCCCACCCTTCCATCCGGGCAACCAACCAGCTGATCGCAGACAGGTTTGTGTGGCACGGCCTATGCAAGCAGGTCGGGCACTGGGCCAGGACATGCACGTACTATCAAACCTCCAACATCCAGAGGCACGTGAGGGCCCCACTGCAACCCTTCCAGCCGACACGTAGGAGGTTTGAACATGTCCACATGGACATCGTTGGCCCACTGCCTGTTTCGAGAGGAACGAGATACCTGTTCACCATGGTGGACAGGTTCACGAGGTGGCCGGAAGCTGTCCCACTTGCTGACACAGCCACGGAGACATGCGCCAGAGCCCTAATTACCAGCTGGGTAGCACGCTTCAGACTCCCAGCCCATGTCACTTCAGACAGGGGTGTGCAGTTCACATCGGCTTTGTGGTCTGCACTGGCACAACTCCTCAGAACCCAGCTCCACCGAACGACTGCTTACCACCCGCAGTCCAACGGCCTGATGGAACGTTTCCACAGGCACTTGAAGTTAGCCCTGATGGCACGCCTCTAGACTGGATTGACGAACTTCCCTGGGTGCTGCTTGGCATCCGCACGGCACCCAAGGAGGACTGGGCTGCATCATCAGCCGAACTGGTTTACAGTGCCCCGCTCACAGTTCCCAGTGAGTTTGTGCCAGCACCCTGTGGCCCGGAGGACACACCTGTGGGGGTCCTAACTAAACTCCAGGAGCGGCTTGGAACACTTGCCCCAGTCCCGACGCCCTATCACGGAACAACACCCTCTTTCGTGCCCAAGGACCTACAACAGAGCAGACAACAGGAATTCTTTTTGTTTGCCGAGGCGCGCACAGACCACCCCTGCAGCAACCATACGAAGGACCCTACAAGGTGGTGCACCATAATGGGATGACCTGCGTTCTCGACATCGGTGGTCGTGAAGAGACTTTTACCATTGACCGTCTCAAACCGGCGCATCTAGACACTGAACACCCAGTTGCGGTGCCACCCCCACGACGAGGAGGCCGGCCACCTCAAAGAACTGAGAGTGTGCAGGCTGTGGACTCTGCACCTCCTAGCACCGGTTCTTTGCGGGGGGGGGGGGGGTCATGTGGCAGCTTGCCCATGCAGCAAGCGAACCGGCTCCAGCAGTCACAGGCAAGTCTGCAGCCAGCAGCACCCAAGAGGACTATGAGTGTGGGGCAGACCTCGGCCCAGAAGTCAACGTCACTTCCGCCCCGTAAAGTGCAGGGGATGCTGGGAGCGGGTACTTAAGCGTTTGCAGATCTAAACAGTAAACAGTTCAACCAGACCCTGCTCGACTCAGTGTGTTGCTTTCACTCGTTGCGTATCAGCGCGACTACAGTTACTTAGTTTCTCACTTCAGAGGTGCCTTATCAATTACAATGTACTTCCACTATGTATCTCAAAGGAAGCATTTGTCAGCCCAAAGTATTGGAGTAAACAATGTCATTGTAACTACTGAAATTATATTGAATCACCGGGACTGTTACCTTTGATCTTAAGGGTATAAAAATGTGACGTACCTTTGGGTATGTGAACCTCTACTGAGAGTGTCTCCAGAATGACGGCTTGTTGTGCTGAATAAAAATTTCTGTACAGTTATCTCAGCTACAGTTCCTCTCTGGTGAATTTGATCACAGCCGCAGCATTAGGCAGCTCAATGTTTGTAACTCACAGTGTGGTCGGTGATCTCACAAGTCGAAGGAGCTGAGTACATTTTTAACAGTAGCTCCCACACTGAGATCTGTTTAGGTTAATGACCACAGGATCATGAAATATCAAAAAACCTGGCAAAAATCTGACTGTTATATACATACTGTAAAATTGTGTTGTGTGCGTTTCTGTATTGTGTGTAAAGAACCAGCTGCCAGACAGCACTGGGTAGTTTGTCAAGACAGGGCCACCATTTGTGAGAGATGGTTACTGACCATTCAGAATGTCAAACAGTGTGTGTGAGAAATGGATTAAGTGTAGTATGTATAGCTGCTGTGTGGTGTGGGAGATGCTGTTTGGGATGCCAGAGGCGCATATACAGAGGGAAATTATTTGTGTCTGTGCTTGTCTGACTGTGTGAGCAATACCTGACAACCGAAGTCTAAGACGGGCGGTAATGCAGGAATATTTAACTTTCTATATAAAAAGGATACAGAAACACTGCGGGCTTAGCTGTGAAGAACAGAGTACTCGCAGACCTGGCACCCAAAGGAACATTGACAGTGGTGGAAAAGCCATGTATTGGTAAGAGAAAACTCATGATGTACAAATCGTAGTGCTACAGAGGAAAGGGATGAATGCAGAGAACAGTGAGACAATGTACAAGTAGAGCTGGACAGATCGAAGGAACAGTTGCAGCACTTATGGCAGGGGTGGTCGAGGGAGAGAGACAGACAGACAGAGAGAGACAGACAGACAGAGAGAGAGAGAGAGAGAGAGAGAGAGAGAGAGAGAGAGAGGTGAAAACTAGGCTGAGCAATTAGAGCAACACAAGAATGAATTAGTCAGGGACAGGGATCTGGGCAGAGTGAGAGGGAAATGGGATAAGGCCCAGCAAGTGGGTGTTCACGAGGCAGCAGCCATTGGAATAAGCCAAAGGAACTAAGATGGCACTGGAGAGCGACTTCTTTGAGTTCATCTGCAAAACAGCTAAATTCTTCTCTCTAATGTCTCTTCTTTCCTTTTCCCAAACTAGTTCTTCATGGCTGGGGGGTTCCTGCTCTCAGAACTCACCGAGCAGCCTTGCATTTTCGGTACCTCCAGAGTGACCTGACAGATATGTGGCTTTGGCGTGCGGCCTTGTGCAGCCCTGTGGAGGACCTATTTCCTCGCCGCTGTCGCCAGCTGAAGCAATGGAGACCGGAGCATTGAGACAGCTGTTGGAGGCCACTTTATTCGAGTCATATCTCTATCTATCTCTCTCTCTCTCTCTCTCGGAGGGGGAAGGTTGACACTTTGTTGGGGCTTGTGTGTGGGGGGGTGGGGAGGTTCTAACATTTTTCTGTCATTCATTCTTTGTGGGGCTTTTTGTGCATGTCTGCAAATTATTTCAGGTTGTATATTGTGTCACGCCCTGGTTTACCTCTTCACTGTTATACTGTAGGTATTTCATTTAGCAGCTCTGTAAGAGCAGTTTGTTCTGCTTTCAGCTTGTTTGGGTTATTGTTGAAGATAAGGGATGATGTGGAATGTGTGCCATCCAACTAGTGGGAGGGTTTTTCTTGGTGAGGGACAATAAGGTCGTTCTTGGGCTTTTGTTCGAGAGGAGATGGAGAGAGAAGACGCTGGGGAAAACCGGTTCTTGCATACGATCTAGTGGGAGTTCGAGATGGATTGCGAATGACCTTCAGAAGGTGGTGTGTGTTTTCGTGTTGACGAGGGCCCAGCGTGTGAGTGACAGAGAAGTTCGAGATGAGCTCTAACTTGCGCACATTTAACTGTTTAATTAGAATGGGCTCTTTTCGTTTTGTTATTCTTTACTAACCCTTGAGTTAAGATTCATAAATATAATTCCTTTAACGGTATGCAGTGTACTGTCTGTAATTTTGTGGCATTGATTTGAACAGGGTAGCGAATTACACAGCATCCTCACAAACAGGGGGTTTGGGGCTCGTGTCTCAATCTCACACATTTGGCAGAGTCGGAGATTGTCTTCCCCAGATTTATGCAGCTGAGAGAACCAAAGTGTTTCAACTGTATGCATAAGCTGGCTGGTGGCGTGGTGGCATCAGCACCAGATTTTGAGAAGAACGGACCCTGGTTCAAATCCCGCTGGCTCCTTGCACACTTTCCATCTGTGCTGGGTTGAGCGTTGAGCTAGCAACTTGACCTTGTAAAAAAACAGACAAATGCTACGGAAACGGCAAAAATGCCGCCCGATGTGCCAGAAGGTGCAAAAAGGGACAACAATAACTGTATACATTCTCTGATATTAAATGGAAACATTGCACCACTGTGGATGGTGATAAGGCATCTTGGGAAGTGTTGGGCCATGGAGCTGACAAGTGGGAAAACACCCACAAACAGGAGACGTTATAGTCAATACTGTCGGTTAGAATGACACCTGTAGAGACCAGGTAACTAGAGGCTGAAAACCCTCATGATTTCAGCCAGACTCATCACCACCACCTCACAGGCCCTTCACCCAAGTGAAAAGCAATGCATTCTACCTCAATTGCCCTCACTTAGTATTGTGTGTGGCAATGCAGAATTTTCATTTAAGTTAGAAGAAATGATCGAAGTCCACCAGATGTACCCCAAAGACATACACATATTGGTTAAAACTAAATGCCTAACAAATATATGGGACAGTCTGACCCCAGCATGGAACATGGGCAACTAGTGGTAATTCAAGCAATGAAGCAAGATAGTGGAACATCAGTGAAGAAGACCATAAGACCATAAACAAAGGAGCAGAATTAGGCCATTTGGCCCATTGAGTCTACTGCACCATTCTATCGTGGCTGATCCTTTTCTTCTCTCCTCAGCCCCACTCCCCAGCCTTCTCCCCATAACCTTTGATGTTGTGGCCAGTCAAGAAACTATCAAGCTCTGCCTTAAATACACCCAATGACCTGGCCTCCACAGTTGTCTGCGGTAACAAATTCCATAAATTCACCACCCTCTGGCTGAAGAAATTTCTCCGTATTTCTACTTAAATGGACGCCCCCTATCCTGAGGCTGTGTCTTCTTGTCCAAGACTCCCCCACCATGGGAAACAACCTTTCCACATCTACTCTCTCTAGGACTTACAATATTCAATAGGTTTCAATGAGATTCCCCCTCATCCTTCTGAATCCCAGCGAGTACAGGCCCAGAGCTATCAAAGGTTCCTTGTATAACCCCTTCATTCCTGAAACCATCCTTGTGAACCTCCTCTGGACCCTATCCAATGCCAGCACACCTTTTCTAAGAAGAGGGACCCAAATCTGTTCACAACACTCAAGGTGAGGCCTCACCACTGCCTTATAAAGCCTCAGCATCACATCCTTGCTCTTATATTCTGGACCTCTTGAAATAAATGCTAACACGGCATTTGCCTTCCTCACCTGCAAGTTAACCTTTAGGGTGTTTTGCACATAGACTTCCAATTCCCTTTGCATCTCAAATTTTTCAATTTTCTCCCCATTTAGAAAATAGTATGCACATTTATTTCTACAACTAAAGTGCATGACTATGCATTTTCTAAAATTGTATGTTATTTGTCAATTTCTTGCCCATTCTCCTAATCTGCCTAAGCCCTTCTGCAGCCTACCTTTTTCCTCAACACCAGTTCCTCCACCAATCTTCATATTATGTGCAAACTTGGCAACAAAGCTATCTAAGAGAGTTGTAAAAGAGCGCCTGAAGGCTTTGTGTGTCAATGCAAGGAGCATTCGTAATAAGGTGGATGAACTGAAAGTGCAGATTGTTATTAAGGATTATGATATAGTTGGGATCAGAGACATGGCTCCAGGGTGACCAAGGATGGGAGCTCGACGTTCAGGGATATTCAATATTCAGGAGGGATAGACATGAAGGAAGGGGAGGTGGGGTGGCGTTGCTGGTTAAAGAAGAGATTAACGCAATAGAAAGGAAGGACATAAGCCGGGAAGATGTGGAATCGATATGGGTAGAGCTGCGTAACACTACGGGGCAGAAGACGCTGGTGGGAGTTGTGTACAGGCCACCTAACAGTAGTAGTGAGGTCGGAGATGGCATTAAACAGGAAATTAGAAATGTGTGCAATAAAGGAACAGCAGTTATAATGGGTGACTTCAATCTACATGTAGATTGGGTGAACCAAATTGGTAAAGGTGCTGAGGAAGAGGATTTCTTGGAACGTATGCGGGATGGTTTTTTGAACCAACATGTCGAGGAACCAACTACAGAGCAGGCTATTCTGGACTGGGTTTTGAGCAATGAGAAAGGGTTAATTAGCAATCTTGTCGTGAGAGGCCCCTTGGGTAAGAGTGACCATAATATGGTGGAATTCTTCATTAAGATGGAGAGTGACATAGTTAATTCAGAAACAAAGGTTCTGAACTTAAAGAGGGGTAACTTTGAAGGTATGAGATGTGAATTAGCTAAGATAGACTGGCAAATGACACTTAAAGAATTGACGGTGGATATGCAATGGCAAGCATTTAAAGGTTGCATGGATGAACTACAACAATTGTTCATCCCAGTTTGGCAAAAGAATAAATCAAGGAAGGTAGTGCACCTGTGGCTGACAAGAGAAATTAGGGATAGTATCAATTCCAAAGAAGAAGCATACAAATTAGCCAGAGAAAGTGGCTCACCTGAGGACTGGGAGAAATTCAGAGTTCAGCAGAGGAGGACAAAGGGCTTAATTAGGAAGGGGAAAAAAGATTATGAGAGAAAACTGGCAGGGAACATAAAAACTGACTGTAAAAGCTTTTATAGATATGTAAAAAGGAAAAGACTGGTAAAGACAAATGTAGGTCCCCTGCAGACAGAAACAGGTGAATTGATTATGGGGAGCAAGGACATGGCAGACCAACTGAATAATTACTTTGGTCTGTCTTCACGAAGGAGGACATAAATAATCTTCCAGAAATAGTAGGGGACAGAGGGTCCAGTGAGATGGAGGAACTGAGCGAAATACATGTTAGTAGGGAAGTGGTGTTAGGTAAATTGAAGGGATTGAAGGCAGATAAATCCCCAGGGCCAGATGGTCTGCATCCTAGAGTGCTTAAGGAAGTAGCCCAAGAAATAGTGGATGCATTAGTGATAATTTTTCAAAACTCATTAGATTCTGGACTAGTTCCTGAGGATTGGAGGGTGGCTAATGTAACCCCACTTTTTAAAAAAGGAGGGAGAGAGAAACCGGGGAATTATAGACCGGTTAGCCTAACGTCGGTGGTGGGGAAACTGCTGGAGTCAGTTATCAAAGATGTAATAACAGCACATTTGGACAGCAGTGAAATCATCGGACAAAGTCAGCATGGATTTGTGAAAGGAAAATCATGTCTGACGAATCTCATTGAATTTTTTGAGGATGTAACTAGTAGAGTGGATAGGGGAGAACCAGTGGATGTGGTATATTTGGATTTTCAAAAGGCTTTTGACAAGGTCCCACACAGGAGATTAGTGTGCAAACTTAAAGCACACGGTATTGGGGGTAAGGTATTGGTGTGGATGGAGAATTGGTTAGCAGACAGGAAGCAAAGAGTGGGAATAAACGGGACCTTTTCAGAATGGCAGGCGGTGACTAGTGGGGTACCGCAAGGCTCAGTGCTGGGACCCCAGCTGTTTACAATATATATTAATGATTTGGATGAGGAAATTAAATGCAGCATCTCCAAGTTTGCGGATGACACGAAGCTGGGTGGCAGTGTTAGCTGTGAGGAGGATGCTAAGAGGATGCAGAGTGACTTGGATAGGTTGGATGAGTGGGCAAATTCATGGCAGATGAAATTTAATGTGGATAAATGTGAAGTTATCCACTTTGGTGGCAAAAATAGGAAAACAGATTATTATCTGAATGGTGGCCAATTAGGAAAAGGGGAGGTGCAACGAGACCTGGGTGTCATTATACACCAGTCATTGAAAGTGGGCATGCAGGTACAGCAGGCGGTGAAAAAGGCAGATGGTATGCTGGCATTTATAGCAAGAGGATTCGAGTACAGGAGCAGGGAGGTACTACTGTAGTTGTGCAAGGCCTTGGTGAGACCACACCTGGAGTATTGTCTGCAGTTTTGGTCCCCTAATCTGAGGAAAGACATCCTTGCCATAGAGGGAGTACAAAGAAGGCTCACCAGATTGATTCCTGGGATGGCAGGACTTTCATATGAAGAAAGACTGGATGAACTGGGCTTGTACTCGTTGGAATTTAGAAGATTGAGGGGGGATCTGATTGAAACGTATAAAATCCTAAAGGGATTGGACAGGCTAGATGCAGGAAGATTGTTCCCGATGTTGGGGAAGTCCAGAACAAGGGGTCACAGTTTGAGGATAAACGGGAAGCCTTTTAGGACTGAGATTAGGAAAAACTTCTTCACACAGAGAGTGGTGAATCTGTGGAATTCTCTGCCACAGGAAACAGTTGAGGCCAGTTCATTGGCTATATTTAAGAGGGAGTTAGATATGGCCCTTGTGGCTACAGGGATCAGGGGGTATGGAGGGAAGGCTGGGGCGGGGTTCTGAGTTGGATGATCAGCCATGATCATAATAAATGGTGGTGCAGACTCGAAGGGCCGAATGGCCTACTCTTGCACCTATTTTCTATGTTTCTATTCCATCATCTAAATCATTTATATACAGCATAAAAAGAAGTGGTCCCAACACCGACCCCTGCGGAACACCACTAGTCACTGGTAGCCAATCAGAAAAGGATCCTTCTATTCCCATTCATTGCCTCCTACCAATCAGCCAATGCCCTAAGCATGCCAGTAACTTTCCTGTAATGCCATGGGCTCTTAACAAGGTAAACACAGAAACAGAGAAAATAGGTGCAGGAGTAGGCCATTCGGCCCTTCGAGCCTGCACCGCCATTCAGTATGATCATGGCTGATCATCCAACTCAGAACCCTGCACCAGCCTTCCCTCCATACCCCCGATCCCTTTAGCCACAAGGGCCATATCTAACTCCCTCTTAAATATAGACAATGAACTGGCCTCAACTGTTTTCTGTGGCAGAGAATTCCACAGATTCACCACTCTCTGTGTGAAGAAGTTTTTCCTAATCTCGGTCCTAATAGGCTTCCACTTTATCCTCAAAATGTGACCCCTCGTAAGCAGCCTCATGTGTGGCATCTTGTCAAATGCCTTCTGAAAGTCCAAATATACAACATCCCCTTTACCTATCCTACTTGTAATCTCCTCAAATTCCAATAGGCTTGTCAGGCAAGACTTTCCTTTAAGGAAACCATGCAGACTTTATCCTATCTTGTACTGTATCATCAAGTACTCCATAACCTCCTCCTTAACAATTGACTCCAATATCTTTCCAACCACTGAGGTCAGGTTAACTGGTGTAAATTTCCTTTCTGCTGCATTCCTCCTTTCTTAAATAATGGAATGACATTTGCAATTTTCCATCTCTCTGGCTCCATGCCAGAATGCCATTGATTTTTGAAAGATAATTTCTAATGCCTCCAGAATCTCTACCTCTTTCAGAACCCTAGGGTGCAGTTCATCTGGTCCAGAGACTTAGGTACCTTTAGGTCTTACAGCTTTTTGAGTACCTTCCCCCTTGTAATAATAACTGCACTCACTTCTCTTTCCTCACCCTTCAACATCTGATGCACTAGTGTCTTCCACAGTGAAGACTGATGCAAAATACTCATTTAGTTCATCTGCCATCTCCTTGGCCCCTGTTATTATTTCTCCGGCCACATTTTCTTGCAGGTCTGTAGCCATTCTCAAATCTATTTTATTTTGTACATATTTGAGAAAGGTTTTACTTTCCACTTTGATATTGTTTGATAGCTTGTTTTCATATTTCACCTTTTCCCTCCCTGTTGCTCTCTATAGGTTTTTAAAAGCTTCCCAATCCTCTACCTTCCCATTAGTTTTTGCTTTGTTGTGTGCCCTCTCTTTTGCTTTTACATTAGCTTTGACTTCTCTTGTCAGCCATGGTGGTAGTATTTTGCCATTTGAGTATTTCTTTGTTTTTGGAATACACTATCCTGCACCTTCCTTATTTTTCCCAGAAACTCACACCTTTGCTGCTCTGCTGTCATCCCTGCCAGCATCTCCTTCCAATTTACTTTGGCCAACTCCTTTCTCATACCCCTGTAATTTCTTTTATTCCACTTGAATGCTGCTATGTCAGACTTTCTCCCTATCAAATTTCAAGTTGAATTCAAACATATTGTGAGGCAGTGACTTGGACGAGAAGAGAACAATGGGGAATGATGATGCCAGTTGTTCAGAAGGCGATGAACCTTGAAACTTTGAAGAGGAGATAATATATGACAGCTGTGGTCTCCCAGGCCGTGGTTGGAGACAATGTCCTAACAGGGGAAGGAGACACAACAGTTACCTACTAAGCCAGGTAGAGACCACAACAGAACCAAGTCCGCAGCCCATCAGAACAATCAGACTGCTGACCAGATTATTGAACCAGTAAAAAAAGTCTCAAAGTCAGACAAATAGCTAGCCGTGGGCTCCATCGTCAGCACTGCTGACCCATGGATGTACATAACAGCATTGTTAGGAGACTGGCAATGTGATGTGTTTGTGGACACGGGGACATCGATATTGATGACCAGCCTACGCTTGCCAATGACTGAGATGCTACTTGTATTATGGGTGTATGGGGAAAACAGTGAAGGCAGAAAGAAGTGAGTCACACAAGCGCAAAATCAGTGGAGTGCAGCTTCCAATGCATTTCTGGGTCTGGCCAAATAATGAAGGCACTACCCTCGGAATAGACATCCCAAGGGAGGCAGAGGCCATTATAGACTCCAGAAAGGGAAAAAATCTGGACAAGTTAGGGGCAGAGATCATGTATAACCAGTAGAGTATACAACCTAGGCAGCATAGCCGTAGCTGCTCCGATCATCAGGGACTGGTGTCTATGGGTTACTTTGTCTGCAGAGGTGTGTGCAAGATTGTGGTTGGGTGATGATAAAACAGTTAAAATAGAGGGTGAACTGCATAAACCCCATAAGGAATATCCTGTAAAAGCTCGTGTCCAGACTATAGTGAAGGTTGTGTAGCCCCCCCCCCCCCCCCCCGGCCACCCTCAGGGTTGCTCGGCTCGCTGTCATCTAGGGAAATAGCCTCGGCCCCGGCAAACTGGGTAATTCGTTTGTGTGGATGCTGTGTGATGTACCCCACCCCGCCCAAATAACAGACAATACACCAGATGCAATTAAATGATTTACAGTTTATAGATATTACTGGAACTATATAATTAAGAGAGAATAAACTATAAAAGGCGCCACACTTATCAAAGTTCAATCTCTTCGTGCACAAAAACCGTTGGAGCTCAAGGACCTTCTTCTTCACCCTGCGACCCCTCAGACCACCTCGACCGGCCGCCTGGGACCAACAACGGTGGTCGACCAGACGCTCCACACGAGTCCGACCCCGTTAGCCGACTCACAGCACCTCGTCCATCCTCTGTCTCGCTCTCCCGCCTTCTGCCCCAAAACCCCGCGCAGACAGTATCTTCAAATACACCAAACCCATAACAACTATCCCAATTGGTTAATAGCACTCTCTTATCACACTCTAAAGGCAAAACAAGCTGCTAGCGCAAATTTCTCAGCAT
Organism: Mobula birostris; assembly: GCF_030028105.1. Classification (NCBI taxonomy): domain Eukaryota; kingdom Metazoa; phylum Chordata; class Chondrichthyes; order Myliobatiformes; family Myliobatidae; genus Mobula; species Mobula birostris. The sequence continues at coordinate 194,651,007 of NC_092375.1, forward strand.
TTAACACAACAAAACCGCATTCCCCAGATTAACATAACAAAGACGCCATTTTAATTAGCCTCCGCAGTAACATAAAAGTCGAAACCCCCTTACAGTCTCCCCCCACCAAATAAAGTCATGTCCTCATGACTTCGAAATAACTCGCCAACCAGTCCTGCAGACACACAACACACACATACACAGATACACACAGTGACAGTGCTCCCCAAACAGTGGACCTTACCCCCGTCCCACGGGCGCTACATAGGCCAACCTATGTGGGAGCTTCTAACCCTCCGAGACCTCCGTACCCCCTCACCTAAACCCAAAAGGCTCAGACACTACTAGGGATACCTCGGGCCTGCTTGCCACCACTCAGGCCACCACTACAGCTTGGAGCCCCCTGTCCCATGTCCGGGGCCCCGCCTCTCCTCCTTCCTGATCCTGCCGTAACTCAGACTGCCCACAGCTAGCCCTCCCCACTGCACCTGACTCAGTGGGAGAAGGGCCAAAGGTCTCTTACTCAATCACGGGGAAGTTAGCGAAAGGCAGCATGTACCACATGTGCAGCACGTCATCCTTCGAATCCGTATCCTTCCTCATTCCCTCGATCGGTAGCTGCTGTTTAAGTTTCTCCAAACTGAAACATTTAGCCGGGGTTACCCCTTCAGCCTCCTGCAGTCGAGACGTCAGCTTCTTCGGGGACTCCTTCAACTCTCGTCACAGCCTCAGCAGTTCTGACTCAGGGTTCCTGGCCATCTCAATCTGGGACGCAGTTACCCCACCAGCTTCTTCCTCCCTGACCTGAAAAGCAGCAGTTAAAGAATGTTCAGCCTCCGGTTGTGTCTTCCTGAGGACGTCTTCCAGGTCAACTTTCAGTTCTTCCACTTCATTTAAACTCGCGATAGTCACCTTCAGGTTCCTTTCAAGCGTCCGCCTCCCTTTTCCGAGATCTGTCCTCCATTTCTTTACCTCCTTGGGAGTGTAGTCAAACTCCCCTCCCTGGGCTCTTGGTTTTCTGTTGACCTTAGTCAGAACACTTCCTTGATCTTCCCCAACTTGCAAGTCTTCCAATCTGTTCTGAATCGACGTCTTGAGTTTCTGCTGATCCCTTCGAAGGTGGGTCATTGTTTCTTCTCGCTAGATTAATTCATCAGTACATGTCCGCAGTGCGGTGCAAATCCCCTCTCTTCCCTGTGTCTCATTCAGATTGACGACCTGGGTTTCCATCCCCCGGTCCACCACCGTCTGTCCCAACACCAGGAAGTTCAACTGGTATGTCGGGTCATTTTCCTCACATTGCACCAAACTCCTCCGGCCAAAAACTCCTCCACATTTGACACTTCGCTTCGGTCGCCCAGGCTCAGCCACCCGCGTCGCCTCATAGTCCCCCCCAGGCGAATCCAAGCTCTAGACGGTCATCCACATACGTCAAAACTCCACACACCTTCACTTCCCCCATGGTCTTCCTCATGCGCTGCGGGAAGGATGCAGGGGCTCCGGATATGCCCTTGGGCATCTTTTCGGATAGGAAGGATCCTAGGGAACTAGTAAAGGCCATCTTCAGCTCAACAGCTGCACTCCTCAGGATCCGGTAACATCCACCCCTCAGATGCAGCACATTAAACCACATCGCATAATCCACACACAGGCTGCCTTCACCTTCCACGCCGCTAGGGTCCAGTTGCCGCGACCTCTCTCTCACTGAGGTGTCTTCAGCTGTCAACTCCCCTCCCTCATGGTAGCTCGGAGCATCTACAAAGAGGGTCTCACCCTCAGCTACTTTCCTCAAGCCGTACCACCGCTGGGTCTCGTTTAAATTCGGTACTGGCTCAAGGCTGCTACACACGTCCTCAGAAGCAACTCAACACGCTGGGTGCCCAGAAAATGCCTTCATGACCTCCAGGGTCAATAACCAATCATCGTCTTCTGGATAACTACTGCCACTAGTACCCAAAGTCTCCGGTGCCCATGCGGTTGTCAAGGATAAATGCTTCAGACACCAGTTGTAAAGCGAACTGTACAACAACTTAATCTGTGCCCCGGGGTCGAGGATAGCTTTAGCATCGCTTCCCTCTATCCATAACGACACCCTGGGGCATTATCCCTCTAAGCCTTCAGGAATAGGGTCTTCTCCTTTCGGAAGTACATTGGTACATCGCTGGGAATGTGCTTCCCCAGAGACCCCAAGCCGTTCCCCCACTGGGCCTCCACTAAGTTTCTCAAACCCTCTTTGATCAGCTGAACAACTGAAGGAGGGGCTGATCCCCTGAAATGATCCCCCAGCACTGCAAGCAATTTAGCCGCCCCCCTCCCAGCCAGAGAAGACACACTGAAAACGTTCCCCCCCTCTTTCAAATAACTGACAGCTGTCACTACGGTGTAAGTGAACCTGACAGTTCTAACACCGTCACCAGCCCGCCTACTCAAACTTTCAACCAATCCCTGTCGCTCTCCCTCAACCGAGCCTGCCACTCATCTAACAACTGAGAGATCCGCTCCACCCACGTCTCGCACGTCTCCGCCCCCTTGGGGTGGACACTATCCCAAGTGCCAGGCGGAGCCTGCCAGAGCTGGAACATTTATTCACAGACCCTACCTCCAAATCAGACCATTCTTCCCTCTCTCTCCCAACCTCATGGGCAGCCCCGCGTGCCACCTCCAACTTGTCAATGCCAGCCCGAACTCGAACAAAGACCTCACCCACCACGCATACAGCAAATAACCCACAGAGACACACATTACAGATTTAAACAGGGCACCCACACAGCATACCAGCAGACTCAATCCCGGACAAAGCCCCAACAATGTAGCCCTCCCGGCCACCCTCAGGGTCGCTCGGCTCACTGTCGTCTAGGGAAATAGCCTCGGCCCCGGCAAACTGGGTAATTCGTTTGTGTGGATGCTGTGTGATGTACCCCACCCCGCCCAAATAACAGACAATACACCAGATGCAATTAAATGATTTACAGTTTATAGATGTTACTGGAACTACATAATTAAGAGAGAATAAACTATAAAAGGCGCCACACTTATCAAAGTTCAATCTCTTCGTGCACAAAAACCGTTGGAGCTCAAGGACCTCCTTCTTCACCCTGCAATCCCTCGGACCACCTCGACCGGCCGCCTGGGACCAACAACGGTGGTCGATCAGTCGCTCCACAGGAGTCTCTCTCCGTCTCCTCGCCGAACGTCCCGCTCGGGGTCCGACCCCATTAGCGGACTCACAGCACCTTGTCCACCCTCTGTCTTGCTCTCCCGCCTTCTGCCCCAAAACCCCGCGCAGACAGTATCTTCAAATACACCAAACCCATAACAACTGTCCCAATTGGTTAATAGCACTCTCTTATCACACTCTAAAGGAAAAACAAGCTGCTAGCACAAACCTTCTCAGTGTTTAACACAACAAAGCCGCATTCCCCAGATTAACATAACAAAGACGCCATTTTAATTAGCTTCCGCAGTAACATAAAAGTCGAAACCCCCTTACAGTTGTAAAACACCAGGGTATTCTCAGAGACACCTCATCAACCACAAACTCACCAGTTTGGCCAGTAAAGTACCCAGATGGATCGTATCGGTTAACAATAAACTATACTGCCCTCAATAAGACCAGACCAAGATGGCATCCCACTGTGTCCAGCCAAGCCACAATCATGAAAAGTCTGTCTCCAGAGGATAGCATTTTTTCAGTCCTGGATATTGTTAATATTGCTCTCCCATTAGCACCTGAACCAGACTTCCTCAGGGATTCCACAATAGCCCAGCCATTTTTCTGAAGGTCATGGCACAGACTTTGGAAAAGCTCAATCCAACACCCTACCTCTCAACGATCTTACTACAGGGCAGGGCAGCTGAAGAAAAAAAGGCAAGTGTAGAGGAAGACATGACTGGAGCCCATTTAATAAAATAATCTGAAGAGGTGGAAGTAGAGGAGAAGGAGAAATGGAGGAGGGAGAAACCAGATATGAGCTCGATCCATGAGGAGGCAGTGTCATCATAACCTCACTATGTATGAGGCAGACACTACTGAAGTTATATAGAAACATAGAAAACCTACACTACAATACAGGCCTTTCGGCCCACAAAGCTGTGCTGAACATGCCCTTACCCTAGAGCTACCAAGGCAATAGACAATAGGTGCAGGAGTAGGCCATTCAGCCCTTCAAGCCAGCACCACTATTCACTGTGATCATGGCTGATCATCCACAATCAGTACCCTGTTCCTGCCTTCTCCCCATATCCCTTGACTCCGCTATCTTTAAGAGCTCTATCTAACTCTTACTTGAAAGAATCCAGAGAATTGGCCTCCACTGCCTTCTTAGGCAGAGCATTCTACAGATCCACAACCCTCTGTGTGAAAAAGTTTTTCCTCAACTCTGTTTTAAATGGTCTACCCCTTATTCTTAAACTGTGGCCTCTGGTTCTGGACTCCCCAACATCGGGAGCATGTTTCTTGCCTCTAGCGTGTCCAATCTCTTATTAATCTTATATGTTTCAGTCAGATCCCCTCTCATCCTTCTAAATTCCAGTATATACAAGACCAGTCGCTCCAATTTTTCAACAAATGACATTCCTGCCATCCCTGGAATCAACCCAGTGAACCTATGCTGCACTCCCTCCATAGCAAGAATGTTCTTCCTCAAATTTGGAAACCAAAATTGTACATAATATTCCAGGTGTGGTCTCACCAGGGCCCTGTACAACTGCAGAAGGACCTCTTTGCTCCTATACTCAACTCCCCTTGTTATGAAGGCCAACATGCCATTAGCTTTCTTCACTGCCTGCTGTACTTGCATGTTTACTTTCAGTGACTGATGAACAAGGACACCCAGATCTCGTTGTACTTCCCCTTTTCCTAACTTGACACCAGTCAGATAGTAATCTGCCTTCCTGTTCTTGTCACCAAAGTGGATAACCTCACATTTATCTACATTAAACTGCATCTGCCATGCATCTGCCCACTCACCCAACCTGTCCAAGACACCCTGTATTCTCATAACATCCTCCTCACATTTCACAGTCACCCAGCTTTGTGCCATCTGCAAATTTGCTAATGTTACTTTTAATCCCTTCATCTAAATCATTAATGCATATTGTAAATAGCTGTGGTCCCAGCACCGAGCCTTGCAGTACCCCACTAGTCACTGCCGGCCATTCTGAAAAGGACCTATTAATCCCTACTCTGTTTCCTGTCTGCCAACAAATTTTTTATCCATGTCAGTACCCTACCTGCAATACCGTGTGCTCTAATTTTGCCCACTAACCTCCTATGTGGGACTTTATCAAAGACTTTCTGAAAGTCCAGGTACACTACATCCACTGGCTTTCCCATGTCCATTTTCATATTTACATCCTCAAAAAATTCCAGAAGATTAGTCAAGCATGATTTCCCCTTTGTAAATCCATACTGCTATCCAAATATGCCGCTATTTCATCTTTTATAATTGACTCCAGCATCTTCCCCGCCACTGATGTCAGACTAACTGGTCCATAATTGCCTGTTTTCCCTCTCCCTCCCTTCTTAAAAAGTGGGATAACACTAGCTACCCTCTAATCCGCAGGAACTGATCCTGAATTAATAGAACATTGGAAAATGATTACTAATGCGTTCCACAATTTCTAGAGCCACCTCCTTAAATACCCTGAGATGCAGACCATCAGGCCCTGGGGATTTATAGCTTACCCATAGCCCTCAATTTTTCTAAGCTCCATGTACCTATCCAGGAGTCTCTTGAAAGACCCTATCGTTTCCCCCTCCACCACCGTCACCGGCAGCCCATTCCATGCCCTGACCACTCTCAGTGAAAAAACTTACTCCTGACAACTCCTCTGTACCTACTTCCAAGCACCTTAAAACTATGCCCTCTCATGTTAGCCATTTCAGCCCTGGGAAAAAGCCTCTGACTATCCACACGATCAATGCCTCTCATTGTCTTGTACACCTCTATCAGGTCACCTCTCATCCTCCATCGCTCCAAGGAGGAAAGGCTAAGTTCACTTAACCTATCCTCATAGGGCATGCTCCCCAATCCAGGCAACATCCTTGTAAATCTCCTCTGCACCCTTTCTTTGGCTTCCATTGTCCTTCCTGTAGTGTGGCGACCAGATTTGACCACAGTACTTCAAGTGGGGTCTGGCCAGGGTCCCATAGAGCTACAACATTACCTCTCGGCTCTTAAACTCAATCCCACAGTTGATGAAGACCAAAGCACCGTATGCCTTCTTTGTTACAATGAGGCATAGGGGGCAGACCCAAGTACAGGACACAGACACGGCGGTAACATTAACAGAAGTGTATTTTATTCATAGTTGCCAGGAAGGCCATAGAGCAAGGATTAGATGCTCACATGGACTTAAGCATTGGACAACAAACTGGAGGAACCTGGACTTGGACTTGGCCATGAACCCTGGACTTGGACACAGAACCTGGACATTGCCTCGGACGCAGAACCTGGACTTGGACTTGCATTCAGACGTGGAACCTGGACTTGGACACTGAGCTTGGACTTGGACTCGGACACTGAGCTTGAACTTGGACTTGACTCAGACACAGAGCCTGGACTCAGACTTGACTCGGACACACAGCCTGGACTCGGACTTGACTTGGGCATGGTGCCTGGACTTGGACTCAGAGCCTGGCTCAGACTTGACCTTGACTCGAAGTCTAGACTTGGACTTGACTTGGACACGGAGCCTGGACTTGGACTTGGTCTTGGACACGGGACGACAAAATCAAACAAAGACAAACAATTCATATCTTGGCTCGGAGCAGCAGCAAACAGCCTGCAAAACTCAGCTGGACACAAGGCGACAAAACCCAACAACGACAGACAATTCGTATCTTGGCTCAGAGCAGTGGCAAACAGCCAGCAGTTCTCAGCTGGACACGAGATGACCAAACCCAACAACAACAGACAATTCATATCTTCGCTCGGAATAGCACATGAAGCTGCAAAAGGCCGGCAATTACTTAGCTGAACATGAAGAGACAAAATTCCCGAAGCAACCCCAGGCACCGAAGCAACTTAGATCCAGTATTCTCGGCGGCCCGTAATGTGCACTGCCGCCCCGGCTGAGGTGACGATCCAGCACCGAGTAGACGTAAGCTGGAGTTTTTATGCTGACGGTGTGGATGAAGATCAGCTGCCCTAATCAAGGAGCCCGGTAGAACACAGGGAAAGGGAAACTAACTGAAAAGAGGAGTCAATGGACTGGACCATGACATTCTTAACCACAGAGTCAACCTGCACAGCTGCTTTGAGTGTCCTATGGACTGAGACCCCAAGATCCCTCTGATCCTCCACACTGCCAAGAGTCTTACGATTAATACTATATTCTGCCATCATATTTGACCTACCAAAATGAACCACCTCACACTTATCCGGTTTGAACGCCATATGCCACTTCTCAGCCCAGTTTTACATCCTATCAATGTCCCGCTGTAACTTCTGACAGCCTTTTGACACATCTTTGTGTCATTCCCAAATTTACTAACCCATTCCTCCACTTCCTCATCCAAGTCATTTATAAAAAATCACAAAGAGTAGGGGTCTCACAATAGATCCCTGAGGCACACCACTGGTCACCGACCTCCATGCAGAATATGACCCATCTACAACCACTCTTTGCCTTCTGTGGGCAAGCCAGTTCTGGATCCAAAAAGCAATGTCCCCTTGGATCCCATGCCTCCTTACTTTCTCAACAAACCTTGCATGGGGTACCTTGTCAAATGCCTTGCTGAAATCCAAATACACTACACCTACTGCTCCACCTTCATCAGTGTGTTTAGTCACATCCCTAAAAATTTAATCAGGCTCCTAAGGCACAATCTGCCTTGACAAAGCCATGCTGACTATTCCTAATCATATTATGCCTCTCCAAATGTTCATAAATCCTGTCTCTCAGGATCTTCTCCATCAACTCACCAACCACTGAAGGAAGACTCACTGGTCTATAAATTCCTGGGCTATCTCTACTCACTTTCTTGAATAAGGTAACAACATCTGCAACCCTCCAATCCTCCGGAACCTCTCCCGTCCCTATTGATGATGCAAAGATCATTGCCAGAGGCTCAGTAATCTTATTCCTTGCATCCCACAGTAGCCTGGGGTATATCTTGTCTGGTCTCGGTGACGTATCCAACTTGATGCTTTCTAAAAGCTCCAGCACATTCTCTTCCTTAATATCTACATGCTCAAGCTTTTCAGTCCACTGCAAGTCATCCCTACAATCGCCAAGATCCTTTTCTGTAGTGAATACTGAAGCAAAGTATTCATTATGTATCTCTGCTATCTCCTCCGGTTCCATACTCACTTTTCCACTGTCACACTTGATTGGTCCTATTCTCTCACGCCTTATCCTCTTGCTCTTCACATACTTGTTGAATGCCTTGGAGTTTCCTTAATCCTATCCGCCAAGGCCTTCTCGTTGTTCCTTCTGGCTCTTCTGAGTTAATTTTTAAGCTTCTTCCTGCTAGCCTTATAATCTTCTAGATCACTATCATTACCTAGTTTTTTGAACCTTTCGTGAGTTCTTCTCTTCTTCTTGACTAGATTTACAACAGCCTTTGTACACCATGGTTCCTGTGCCCTACCATCTTTTCCGTCTCATTGGAACGTACCTATGCAGAACCCCACGCAAAATATCCGCTGAACATTTGCCACATTTCTTCCGTATGTTTCCCTGAGAACATCTGTTTCCAATTTATGCTTCCAAGTTCCTGCCTGATAGCCTCATAGTTCCCCTTACTCCAATTAAACATTTTCCTAACTTGCCTGTTCCTATCCCTCTCCAATGCTATGGTAAAGGAAGTAAAATGCTCTCCCACTGAGAGACCTGACACCTGACCAAGTTCATTTCCCAATACCAGATCAAGTACAGCCTCTCCTCTTGTAGGCTTATCTGCATATTGTATCAAGAAACCTTCCTGAACACACCTGACAAACTCCACCCCATCTAAACCCCTCACTCTAGGGAGATGCATCGTAGGGTAATGCATCAGGGAAGGCACAGCATGATCATGACCCGCTGGCAAGCCCAGTGGTAGCCAAGAATGGGAGGAGAGGTTGAGAAATTCTGTCGCCATTGCATCAGTTGTGCCAGCAGAACCCCGGTAAAGACATAAACGTGCATTTAGCAAACCAGCCATGGCCAAGGGATCCTGGGAAAACATCCCTGGTCCTCTGTCGAAAAGCAGGGGGGCGGGATGGGTGGGAGAAAGCTACTGCCGGTGATCTCTGGGCCCCTGGCAGAAAAGCGCGGCGGGTAGGGGGAGCTTCTGCCTGGTAATTTCCTTTACTCCAATGAAATACTGTTATGTCAAACTTTAGTTTCTCCCTATCAAATTTCAAGTTGAACTCAATCATATTGTGATCACTGTCTCCTAAGGGTTCTTTTACCTTAAGCTCCCTAATCACCTCTGGTTCATTACATAACACCCAATCCAGTACAGCTGATCCCTGAGTAGGCTCAATTACAAACTGCTCTCAAAAGCCATCTCGTACTCATTCAACAAATTCACTCTCTTGAAATCCATTACTAATCTGATTTTCCCAATCTACCTCCATGTTAAAATCTCCCATGACTATCATAACATTATTTTTTTGACACACCTTTTATTTCCCATTGTAATCGGTAGTCTACAACTCAGCTACTGTTTGACTCCAGAACATAGAACTCTACAGCACATTACAAGCCCTTCGGCCCACAATGTTGTGCCAACCATGTAACCTACTGTAGAAACTGCCCAGAATTACCCTACTGCACAGCCCGCTATTTTTCTAATCCCCATGCACCGACATAAGAGTCTCTTAAAAGACCCTATTGTATCCGCTTCCACCGCTGCTGTTGGCAGTGCATTCCATGTACCCACAACTCTCTGTGTGAAAACTTTGACCCTGACATTTCCTCAGTAACTAATTCCAAGCACCTTAACATTATGGCCTCTCGTGTTAGCCATTTCAGCCCTGGGAAAAAGCCTCTGACTATCCAAACAATTAATGCCTCTCATCATCTTATACACCTCTATCAGGTCACCTCTCATCCTCCATCTCTCCAAGAAGAAAAGGCTGAGTTCACTCAACCTATTTTCATAAGGCGTGCTCTCCAAACCAGGCAACATGCTTGTAAATCTCCTCCGCACTCTTTCTATAGTATCCACATCCTTCCAGAAATGAGCACAGTACTCCAAGGGGAGTCTGACCAACGTCTTGTATAGCTGTAGCATTACCTCATGGCTCCCGAACTCAATCCGACAGCTGATGAAGGCTAACACACCATACACCTTCTTACAACACTATCAACCTTGCAGCAGCTTCGAGTGTCCCATGGATATGGACCCCAAGATCTCGCTGATCCTCCACTGCCAAGAATCTTACCATTAATACTATTTTCTGTATTCAAATTTGACCTTCCAAAATGAGCCACTTCACACTTATCTGGGTTGAGTTCCATCTGCCACATCTCAGCCCAGTTCTGCATCCTATCAATGTTGCACTGTAACCTCTCACAACCCTCCAAACTATCCACAACACCCCGAACCTTTGTGTCATCAGCAAACTTACTAGCCCACCGGTCTACTTCATCATCCAGGTCATTTATAAAAATTACAAAGAGAAGGGGTCCCAGAACAGATCCCTGCGGAACACCACTGGTCACCGACCCCCATGTAGGATGCGAACCATCTACAACCACTATTTGCCTCCTTTGGGCAAGCCAGTTCTGGATCCACAAAGCAATCCCATGCCTCCTTATTTTCTCAATAAGCCTAACATGGGGGACATTACCAAATGCCTTACTGAAATCCATGTGCACTACATCTACTGCTCTACTCTTATCAACATTCTCAAAGAATTCAATCAGGTTCATAAGGCATGACCGGCCCTTGACAAAGCTATGCTGACTACCCCTAGTCAGTTAATGTCTCTCCAAATGCTCATGAACCCTGCCTCTCAGAATCTTTTCCAACAACTTGCCCATCACTGAATTAAAACTCACTGGTCCATGATTTCCTGTGTTATCTCTACTCCCTTTCTTGAACAAGGGAACAACATTTACAATCCTCCAATCCTCTGGAACCTCTCCCATCCCTATTGATGATGCAAAGATCATTTCCAGAGGCTTAGCCATTTCTTCCTTCACTTCCCAAAGTAACCTGGGGTATATCTCATCCAGTTCCAGTGACTTATCTAAATTAATACCTTTCAAAAGTTCCAGAACATCCTCTTTCTTAATGTCTATACATTCAAGGATTTCAGTCCACTTTAAGTCATCCCCACAATTGCCAAGGTCATTTTCACTGGTGAATACTGAAGCAAAATATTCTTTAAGTACCTCCACTACCTCCTCTGGATCCACACACGTTTCCACTATCACACGTGCTTGGTCCTCTTCTCACCCGGCTCATCCTCTTGCTATTCACATATTTGTAGAATGTCTTGGAGCTTTCCTTAATTCTGCACACCCAGGCCCCTTCTAGCTCTCCTAATTTCATTCTTCAGCTCCTTCCCGGCAACCTTGTAATTTTCTAGAGCTCATATAGTACCTAGTTTCTTGAACCTTTCATAAGCTCTTCTTTTCTTCTTAACAAGATTTTCCACATCCTTTGTACACCATGGTTCTTTTACCCTACCATCCTTATCCTCCTTCAAAGGAACCTCTGCAGAAGGCCATGCAAATGTTCCCTGAACATTTGCCACATTTCTGCCATGCATTTCCCTGAGAACATCTGCTCCCAATTTATGCTCCCAAGTTCCTACCTAGCAGCATCACATTTTCCCCTACCCCAATTGAATGTCTTCCCAAATTGTCTGCTTCCATCCCTCTCCAGCGCTATGGTAAAGGATATAGAGTTGTGATCACTACCTCCCAAATGCTCTCCTACCAAGAGATCTGACACCTGACCAGGTTCATTTCTGAATACCAGATCAAGTACAGCCTCCTCTAGTAGGTTTATCTGCATATTATGTCAGGAAACCTTCCTGAACAGACCCAACAAACTCTACCCCATCTAAACCCCTTGCTCTAAGGAGATGCCAGTCAATATTAGGAAAGTTAAAATCTCCCATCACAACAACCCTATAATTTTTGCACCGTTCCAGAATCTGCCTCCCTATCTGCTCCTCAATGTCCTGTTACTATGGGGGGGGGGGGGGGGGGGAGGTTCTATAAAAAACACCCAGTTAACTTATAGCCTTCTTCCTGTTTCTGACTCTGCCCACAATGACTCAGTAGATTGTCCCTCAATGACTTCCTCCTTTTCTGCAGCTGTGACAATATCCCTGATTAGCAATGCTATGCCCCACCTTCCTCCCTGTTCTTTTTTCAAATTTGTAAAGCCCGTTAAACTCAGCAACAATTTCTGCCTCTGAGACATCAAAGTCTTTGTATTGGCCACAAAGTCATAGTTCCACGTATTGAATATGTGAATACATAGTTCCACGTATTGATCCACAAAGTTCATCCACCTTGTTTATGATACTCCTTGCATTAAAATAGACACATCTCAAACCATCAGGCTGAGTGCATCTTTGCTCTATCATCTGCCTATCCTTCCTCACAAACTCCCTACAAGCTGTCTCTATTTGTGCTCCAACCTCCCCATCCTCTGCCTCTTCACTTCGGTTCCCAGCTCCTGCAAATCTGGTTTAAACCCTCCCCAAAAGCATTAGCAAATTTCCCCGCTTGGACATTGGACCCCTCGAATTTAATGCAACGCCTCCTTTTTGTACAGGTCAATGATCCAGAAGTTGGCCTTCATCAACCGTGTGATTGAGTTCAAGAGCCATGAGGTAATGTTACAGCTACTTTATATATGACCTTGTTCAGACCCCACTTGGAGTACTGTCTACAGTTTTGGTCACCTCACTATAGGAAGGTTGTGGATACTATAGAGAGAGTGCAGAGGTGATTTACAAGGATGTTGCCTAGATAGGGGAGCGTACCTTATGAGAACAGGTTGAGTGTTTTTGGCCTTTCCTCCTTGGAGCGACAGAGGATGAGAGGTGACCTGAAAGTGATGTACAGGATGATAAGAGGCATTGACTGTGTGTGGATAACCTGAGGTTTTTTCCCAGGGCTGAAATGGCTGACATGAGGGAGAATAGTTTTAAGGTGCTTGGAAATAGATACAGAGGGGATATCAGAGATAAGTGTTTCACACAGAGAGTGGTGGGTGCGTGGAATGCACTGCCAGCGACAGTGGTAGTGGTGGGTACAATAGGGTCTTTTAAGAGACTTTAGATAGGTGCTTAGAAAAATAGAGGGCTATGCAGTGGGGAAATTCTAGGCAGCTTCTGGAGTAGGTTACATGGTCGGCACAACATTTTGGGCCGAAGAGCTGCAGATTTCTATGTTCTATGTTCTAAGTCTGAATCCCTGCCCCCTGCTCCAATCCTCCAGCCTTGCATTTATCTGCTACCTCATTCTATTTCTATCCACACTGTCCCATGGCACACACAGCAATCCCAAGATTAATACCCTTGTAGTCCTGCTCTCAGCTTCCTTCCGAACTCCCTGTAGTCTGCTTTCAAGACCTCCTCCCTTTTTCGACCTATCTTGTTGGTACCAATATGTACCACAATCTCTGGCTGCTCACGCTCCCTTTTCAGGATATTGTGGACACGTTCAGAAATATTGTTGACCCTGGCACCTGGGAGGCAAACTACCATCCAGAGAATTGCCTGTCTGACCCCCTAACTATATAGTCCCCTATTACTGTTGCCATCCTCTTCCGTTCCCTACCCTTCTGAGCCTCAGGGCCAGACTCAGTGCTAGAGGCATGGCCGATGTTGCTTCCTCCGAGTAAGCTCCCCCCATCCCAACAATACTCAAAATGAAGTACTTAATGTTAAGGTCAACGGCCGCAGGGGTGCTCTCCACTCCTGACCTTCTCCCTTTCCTCTCCTGACAGTCACCCACTTGTCTGTCTCCTGTGACTCCGATGTGACTACCTGCCTGTAGCTCCTGTCGATCACCTGCTCACTTTCCCTAACAAGCTGAAGGTCATCAAGCTGCAGTTCCAGGTCACTAACACGGTCTCTGAGGAGCTGCAGCTCGATGTGCCAGTTGCAGATAAGGCCACTGGGGAGGCTGGAAGATTGGATGCCTGTATATAACTGCCATCAGGGTCCTTTTACCCTTGCAGTTTCTTAACTCAACCCACAAGGCTTCAACATCTTTCTACTAATTTGATGCCATTCCTCACCAGCGGAGACACGCCACCCCTTCCGATACTCCAATCAACATGTAACCTTGGACATTTAGCTCCCAACTACAACTATCCTTCAGCCATAATTCAGTGATGGCCACATCATACCTGACAATCTGTAATAGTGCAACAAGATCATCCACCTTATTTCTTATACTCCGTGCATTGAGACTTACCACTTTGAGTACTGTATTTACTATCCTTTTTGATTCTGCATCCCACTGCACTGATACTCATGCGGCTGGCTGCAATTTTGTCCTATCATTTGACTGCCCTTCCTGACAGTCTGGCTGCATGCTATCTTTGCTTTTTTATCATCCATCCTATCCTGAGTCCCTTCTCTGTGGTTCCCACCTCACTGCCAAATTAGCTTAAACCCTCCCCAACAGCTCTAACAAACCTACTTGAGAGAATATTGGTCCCCCTCAGGTTCAGGTGCAACTTGTCACTTTTGAACAGGTCATACCTCCCCCAGAAGAGATCCCAATGATCCAAGAACCTGAAGCCCTGCCCCCTGCACCAGCTTCTCAGTTAGAATCATGTTTATTATCACCGGCATGTGACGTGAAATTTGTTAACTTAGCAGCAGCAGTTCAATGCAATACATAATCTAGCAGAGAGAGAAAAAAATAATAAAAAATAATATAAAACATATATATAAACAAACAAGTAACTCCATTGTGTATATTGAATAGATTATTAAAAACATGCAAAAACAGAAATACTGTATATTAAAAAAGTGAGGTAGTGTCCAAAGCTTCAATGCCCATTTAGGAATCAGATGGCAGAGGGGAAGAAGCTGTTCCTGAATAGCTGAGTGTGTGTCTTCAGGCTTCAGTATCTCCTACCTGATGGTAACAGTGAGCAAAGGGCATGCCCTGGGTGCTGGAGGTCTTTAATAATGGACGCTGCCTTTCTGAGACATCGCTCCCTAAAGGTGTCCTGGGTACTTTGTAGGCTAGTACCCAAGATGGAGCTGACTAAATTTACAACCTTTTGCAGCTTCTTTTGGTCCTGTGTAGTAGCCCCTCCATACCAAACAGTGATGCAGCCTGTCAGAATGCTCTCCACGGTACAACTATAGGAGTTCTTGAGTGTATTTGTTGACATGCCAAATCTCTTCAAACTCCTAATAAAGTATAGCCACTGTCTTGCCTTCTTTATAACTACTTTGACATTTTGGGACCAGGTTAGATCCTCAGAGATCTTTTCTGCCAGGAACTTGAAGCTGTTCACTTTCTCCACTTCTGATCCCTCTATGAAGATTGGTATGTGTTTCTGTGTGTTACCCTTCCTGAAGTCCACAATCAGCTCTTTCGTCTTACTGACGTTGAGTGCCAGGTTGTTGCTGCGGCACCACTCCACTAGTTGGCATATCTCATTCCTGTACGCCCTCTCATCACCACCTGAGATTCTACCAGTAATGGTTGTATCGTCAGCAAATTTGTAGATGGTATATGAGCTATGCCTAGCCACATAGTGAAGTGTACACAGAGAGTAGAGCAACGGGCTAAGCACACACCCCTGAGGTGCTCCAGCGTTGATTGTCAGTGAAGAGGATATGTTATCACCAATCTACACAGACTGTGGTCTTCCAGTTAGGAAGTCGAGGATCCAATTACAAAGGGAGGTACAGAGGCCCAGGTTCTGCAACTTCTTAATCAGGATTGTGGGAATGATGGTATTAAATGTTGAGCTATAGTCGATGAACAGCATCCTGACAGAGATGTTTGTGTTGTCCAGGTGGTCTAAAGCCATGTGAGGAGCCATAGAAATTGTGTCTGCCATTGACCTATTGTGTCGATAGGCAAATTGCAATATGTCCAGGTTTTTGCTGAGGCAGGAGTTCAGTCTAGTCATAACCAACCTCTCAAAGCATTTCATCACTGTTGATGTGAGTGCTACCAGGCGATAGTCATTAAGGCAGCCCACATTATTCTTCTTTAGCACTGGTATAATTGTTGCCTTTTTGAAGCAAGTGGGAACTTCTGCCTGTAGCAGTGAGAGGTTGAAATTAATCTGCCAAATCACCCTGTTTCTACCCTCACTGGCACTTGACACAGACAGCAATCCAGAAATTACTACCATGGAGGTCCTGCTTTTCAGCTTTCTACCTGGCTCTCTAAATTCTCTTTTCAAGACCTCTTTGCTTTTCCTTCCTATGTTATTGGTACCAATATGTACTAAGACATCTGGCTGCTCTCCATCCCTCTCCAAAATACTGTGGACACAATCGAAAATGTCCCTGACCCGGCACCTGAAAGGCAACATACCATCTGGGTGTCCCGTTCATGTCCACAGAATCTCCTGTCTGTTCCTCTGATTAGTGAATCCCCTATCTCTAACACTCCCCTCTGCTCCATCTTTCCCTTCTGCACCATGTATACATACTCAATTCCAGTAACCTGGTATCTGTGGCTTTTCCCTGGGAAGTTGTTCCCCATAACAGCATCCAAAACAGTATATTTATTATTGAGGGGAATACCCACAGGGGTGCTTTGCTCTAACTGCCTACTCATGTCTCCATTTCCCCTGACAGTCACCCAGCTACTTGTCTCCTGCAACTTATGAGTGGCTACTTTCCTGTAACTCTCATCGATTATCTCCTCACTCTCCCTTACAAGCCGGAGGTCATCCAGCCGCTGCTCCAGATCCCAAACATGGTCTTCAAGGAGCTGCAGCTGGATGCACTTCACACAAATGTAGTTCCCCGGGAGACTCTGTGTCTCCCAGGACTCTAACATCCAACATGAAGAACACACAACAGCCGTTTACCACACAGGTAAGGTAAGAGAGAAATAAAGGAAACCTAACGGAAGCTTACCCAGAGCCAACGCCTCTTTCAAGCCAAAGCCTGACACTTGTACTTTCACCACCGGCCTGTTCCCAACAATAGCCTCACCACTTCCCCCTTCAGAACTTTTAACCATCTTATGGACTTGATGGTTAATTCATCATCATTATGTGCCATGGGTATGATGAGGGTGATCATGGTCTCTCTTTCCATGAACCATAGAAACTACAGCACAGAAACAGGCCCTTTGGCCCTTCTTGGCTGTGCCGAACCATTTTCTGCCTAGTCCCACTGACCTGCACACGGACCATATCCCTCCATACACCTCCCATCCATGTATCTGTCCAATTTATTCTTAAATGTTAAAAAAGAACTCGCATTTACCACCTCGTCTGGCAGCTCATTCCATACTCCACCACTCTCTGTGTGAAGAAGCCCCCCCTAATGTTCCCTTTAAACTTTTCCCCCCCCTCACCTTCAACCCATGTCCTCTTTTTTTTTTCTCCCCTTGCCTCAGTGGAAAAAGCCTGCTTGCATTCACTCTATCTATACCCAACATAATTTTATATACCTCTATCAAATCTCCCCTCATTCTTCTACGCTCCAGGGAATAAAATCCTAACCTATTCAACCTTTCTCTGTAACTGAGTTTCTCCAGTCCCGGCAACATCCTTGTAAACCTTCTCTGCACTCTTTCAACCTTATTTATATCCTTCCTGTAATTTGGTGACCAAAACTGAGCACAATACTCCAGATTCGGCCTCACCAATGCCTTATACAACCTCATTATAACATTCCAGCTCTTATACTCAATACTTCGATTAATAAAGGCCAATGTACCAAAAGCTCTCTTTACGACCCTATCTACCTGTGACGACACTTTTAGGGAATTTTGTATCTGTATTCCCAGATCCCTCTGTTCCACTGCACTCCTCAGTGCCCTACCATTAACCCTGTATGTTCTACGTTGGTTTGTCCTTCCAATGTGCAATACCTCACACTTGTCAGTATTAAACTCCATCTGCCATTTTTCAGCCCATTTTTCCAGCTGGTCCAAGTCCCTCTGCAGGCTCTGAAAACCTTCCTCACTGTCTACTACACATCCAATCTTTGTATCATCAGCAAATTTGCTGATCCAATTTACCACATTATCATCCAGATCATTGATATAGATGACAAATAACAATGGACCCAGCACTGATCCCTGTGGCACACCACCAGTCACAGGCCTCCACTCAGAGAAGCAATTCTCTACCACCACTCTCTGGCTTCTTCCATCGAGCCAATGTCTCCAATTTACCACCTCTCCATGTATACCTAGTGACTGAATTTTCCTAACTAACCTCCCATGCGGGACCTTGTCAAAGGCCTTACTGAAGTCCAGGTAGACAATATCCACTGCCTTCCCTTCATCCACTTTCCTGGTAACCTCCTCGAAAAACTCCAACAGATTGGTCAAACATGACCTACCACGCACAAAGCCATGTTGACTCTCCCTAATAAGCCCCTGTCTATCCAAATGCTTGTAGGTTCTGTCTCATAGTACTCCCTCCAATAACTTACCTACTACTGACGTTAAACTCACCGGCCTATAATTTCCCAGATTACTTTTCGATCCTTTTTTAAACAACGGAACAACATAAGCCACTCTCCAATCCTCCGGCACTTCACCCGTAGACAGCGACATTTTAAATATTTCTGCCAGGGCGCCCGCAATTTGAACACTAGTCTCCTTCAAGGTCCGAGGGAACACTCTGTCAGGTCCCGGGGATTTATCCACTTTAATTTTCCTCAAGACAGCAAGCACCTCCTCCTTTTCAATCTGTATAGTTTCCATGGTCTCACTACTTGATTCCCTCAAATCCACAGATTTCATGCCAGCTTCCTTAGTAAATACAGACGCAAAAAACCTATTTAAGATCTCCCCCATTTCCTTTGGTTCCGCACAAAGCCGACCACTCTGATCTTCAAGAGGACCAATTTTATCCCTTACAATCCTTTTGCTCTTAATATACTTGTAAAAGCTCTTTGGATTATCCTTCACTTTGACTGCCAAGGCAACCTCATGTCTTCTTTTAGCCCTCCTGATTTCTTTCTTAAGTATTTTCTTGCACTTCTTATACTCAAGCACCTGATTTATCCCCAGTTTCCTATACATTCCATACAACACCCTCTTCTTCTTTATCAGAGTTGCAATATCCCTTGAGAACCAAGGTTCCTTATTCCTATTCAATTTGCCTTTAATCCTGACAAGAACATACAAACTCTGCACTCTCAAAATTTCCCCTTTGAAGGCTTCCCACCTACCAATCACACCTTTGCCAGAGAACAACCTGTCCCAATCCACGCTTTTTAGATCCTTTCTCATTTCTTCAAATTTGGCCTTCTTCCAGTTCAGAACCTCAACCCTAGGACCAGATCTATCCTTGTCCATGATCAAATTGAAACTAATGGTGTTATGATCACTGGAACCAAAGTGTTCCCCTACACAGACTTCTGTCACTTGCCCTAATTCGTTTCCTAACAGGAGATCCAATATTGCATCCCCTCTATATATTGATTTAGAAAACTTTCCTGAACACATTTTACAAACTCTAAACCATCCAGACCCCTAACAGTATGGGAGTCCCAATCAATGTATGGAAAATTAAAATCCCCTACCACCACAACTTTATGTTTCCTGCAGTTGCCTGCTATCTCTCTGCAGATTTGCTCTTCCAAGTCTCGTTGACTATTGGGTGGTCTGTAATACAATCCCACTAATGTGGCCATACCTTTCCTGTTTCTCAGCTCCACCCATAAGGACTCAGTAGACAAGCCCTCTAATCTGTCCTGCCTGAGCACTGCTGTAATATTTTCCCTAACAAGCAATGCTACTCCCCCACCTTTCATTCCTCTGCCTCGATCACATCTGAAACATCGGAACCCTGGAATATTAAGCTGCCAGTCCTGCTCCTCCTGTAGCCAAGTTTCACTAATTGCTACAACATCATAATTCCACGTGTCAATCCACGCCCTCAACTCATCTGCCTTCCCCGCAATACTCCTAGCATTGAAGTATATACACCTCAGAAGATTTTTACCACCACTCACAACCTTTCTATCAGCTGATTTGCTTAAACTTTCAACATTATTTATTTTCACCCCAGCCACACTGTCAGCTCTGGCACTCTGGTTCCCATCCCCCTGCAAATCTAGTTTAAAGCCTCCCCAATAGCACTAACAAACCTCCCTGAAAGGATATTGGTCCTCCTGTGGTTCAAGTGTAACCCGTCTCTCTTCTACAGGTCCCACCTGCCCCAGAAGAGGTCCCAATGATCCTGAAATCTGAAACCCTACCCCCTCCACCAGTTCCTCAGCCACTTGTTCCTCCTCCAGAGCATCCTATTCCTACCCTCACTGGCACCTAGCACAGGTAGCAATCCTGAGATTACCACCCTCGAGGTCCTGCTTTTCAACTTCCTACCAAGCTCACTGTCCAGGACCTCCTCACTCTTCCTTGCTATGTCATTGGTACCGATGTGCACCACGACATCTGGCTGATGACCCTCCCGCTTCAGAATGTCATGCAATCGATCAGAGACGTCCTTGACCCTGGCACCTGGGAGGCAACAAACCATCCTGGATTCTCTGTCACGACCACAGAACCTTCTATCTGCACCTCTAACTATCGAGTCCCCTATCACTACCGCTCTCCTCTTTCTCCCCCATCCCTTCTGCACTGCAGAGCCAGTCTCAGTGCCAGAGATCCGGCTACTGCAGCTAGTCCTAGGTAAGTCATCCCCCCCAACAGTATCCAATGCGGTATACTTGTTGCTGAGGGGAATGGCCACAGGGGAACCCTGCCCTGCCTGCCCTTTCCCCTTCCCTCGCCTGACAGTGACCCAATTTCCTGTCCTCTGCTCCTTTGGCGTAACTACCTCCCTGTAGCTACAATCTATAATCTCATTCTCCCGAATGATCCGCAGGTCATCCAGCTCCTGCTCCAGTTCCCTAATGTGGTTTGTCATCTCCTGGGCTCGTCCATGTCCATAGTTTTCTCGGGTGCTGCTTGAAGACGGTATTACCATTAATATAATCTTTTTCTGTGACCCATGTAGCTAGTTGTTCACCTCTCTCATTTCTCTCATCTATGCCGTAATGCCCAATATTGACCTCGTCCCTGGTCTTGCCTACTTTTGAATTGAAGTCACCTTGAATAATAGTATTTTCTGAGCTTTTACATTGTCTTAATACTGTACCTAGTTCGTCATAAAATTGATGGATGCTTTCTTCACTGCTATCTGTTGTTGGGGCATAAACTTGAACGACATTAATGTCAAAAGGTTTTGCATGTAGTTTCACAAGTAACATTCGATCTGATATTGTCCAATAGCCTTTTATTGATTTTGCATGCTTTTTATCTAATATAAAAGATCTAAGAATAAATCAGGAATCTCTACTGGCAACAAAGTGCTGCCATACTGATAGACAACGAGATTGGTGAATATCAGCCAATAAAGCGAGGAGTCAGACAGGGTTGTGTTCTATCACCAGACCTGTTCTCCCTGTACAGTGAAAACATCATGAGAACCATACAAGACCTACCTGGAATAAAGTATTGGAGGATCAGTACTGTATCATCAACAACCTCCGCTATGCAGATGATACAGTACTGCTAGCAAACAGTGAAGTAAATTTACAGAAACTACTATCTACCATCAACACAGAGAGCAAAAGACTTGACCTAACCTTAAACAAAAAGAAAACTGACATAATGGTAATATCAAAGAAACCTGCTATATCAAACTGTAGGATCGTATTAGGAAATGAAATCCTGAAACAAGTTCACAACTTCAAGTACCTTGGATCATGGGTAACATCTGATGGCAAATGCGAAACAGACATAAAAGCAGGAATAGCAGTGGCAAGAACAACATTTGTTAGAAATGAGAACCATCCTAACAAACAAGAAAATAGCAACTGACATCCGCCTTAGAACTCTCAGCTGCTACATTCTTCCTGTATTGATGTATGGCTATGAGTCATGGACCATCACAAATGCAATGGAAAAGAGAATCAATGCAGCAGAGATGTGGTTCCTCAGAATGCTATGCACATCATATACGGACAGAATAACCAACTAAGAAGTTCTACAGAGAACGAAAACAAAACATACATTACCTAAAAAATTCAGAAAACAGCAATCAAAATTCTTTGGACACATCATGCAAGGAGAGACATTAGAACGTTTAGTTACAACTGGAAAGCTGGAAGGAAAAAGAAGCAGAGGCAGACAGAGAATGAGAATGATAGATGGAATAACATCATGGTTAGAAACAGGGGAGGCAACAACTACAATTCGGAAGGTCAGGGACCGTGATGGATGGAGACATGATCGCCCACGCCGAACGGCAAGGCACCTGAATAAATACATCACAGCCTGCAAAGCACCTCTAGATGTTCTGAAGTTTCAAAAATACCTCATGCTTCTTTTGGTCCATATTTTGGATGGTTTATATTTCAGACGTCATTTTTGGATGTTATATTGCCGAATAGGTTTGAGCGAGTAGAAAACTGGTTTTGCAAAAGATAATTTGGTTTAGGGTTGAGGATATGAAGAGAAATGAGAAAAAGATACAAGACCATTCCTAAGTGTTATGTCTTGTCACTTCAAAACATTAAAGTTATTCGAAGGAAGACGTGAGTCGAACTTTGTGTTTACTTTAAGCGGGATGCACACGTATCATGTGGCAGTGTGATGAAATGTGCAATTTATGTATCTATACAAACCTGTCATCGAGTCTTTAGGGCATAAGGTCATAGAATACAGCACAGAAAGAGACCATTTGGCACATCTAGTCCTAGCCGAACCATATAAACTGCCTACTCCCTTCGACCTGCACCAGGACCATCACCCTCTGTACTCCTACCATTCATGTACCTACCCGAACTTCTCTTAAGCATTGAAATTGAGATCATACGGACTACTTGTGCAGGAAGCTCGTCCCACACTCTCACGACCATCTGAGTGAAGAAATTTTCTGTTTATATTCCCCTTAAACTTCTCACCTTTCACCCTTAACCATGACCTCCAGTTGTAGTCCCATCCAACCTCAGTGGAAACAGATTGCTTGCATTTACTCTATCTGTACCCCTCAAAATGTTGTATACCTCTAATCAAAGTGCCTCTCATCCTTCTACGTTCCAAGGAATAAAGTCCGAAGTATTCAATATTTTCTTATAACTCAGGTCGTCCAGACCTGGCAACTTCCTTATAAATTTTCTTTGTACCCTTTCAGCCTTCCTTACATCTTTCCTGTAGCTAAGCAACCAAAACTGCACACAACACTGCAAATTAGGCCTCACCACTAAAGAAAAAAGAAAGAAAAAACTAAGTAGACAAGTTCTCCTGGCTCCTGTGTTTTACTTTGTTAGTTTCTGGAATTATAAAACATAACGCCTTCCACCTTCATACATTCCAAAACTGGAAGAGAAGAACAAACTGCCAAGGTTGTGCCACACCGGATTCTCTATTTTCACAGGCTGGAAGCAAAAGCTTTCTTTCCTTAACTTTGTTTAAAGCTTAATCTGGTTTCCCTTTAAATATGGAGAGCAGTCACTCTCTTTAATTCTTTGCTACTGCTTGCTGGCTTTTCTGGACTTCGCATGAAGTCAGATTGAGAACTTTTTAAATAACAGATCCTACAATTTTGCTATTTGTTGTTATTACACTTCTGATTTTTTTCTCACAACACACACACAAAATGCTGCAGGAACTCAGCTACTGTTTCAGCGTCTATGGAAAAGAGTACAGTCGACGTTTCAGGCTGAAACCTTTCCTCAGGACTGAAGAAAAAAAATGAAGAGTCAGAGTTAGAAGGTGGGGAGAGGGAAGATGAATTTTTTTTCTATGTTTCTCTTTGTGCAGCTTTCTGCCTCATAATTGAGCTTTGTGGTGTTTTTTACATATTGATAAAGCCGGTGATGGCATTAGCAGTTGACACAAACGCAATATGATAATGCTGCTGGGTGTTCCAGTAATTAGCATAGAGTAAGGGACAGATAGAGAAAAAAAAAACAGAGCAAATAATTTTTTTTAGAAGCAACATATTCTGGAAATCTAAAACAATACCAGAAAATGCTGGAAATATTAAACAAATCAGGCTACATCTGTGCAAAGAGAATCAGGCAATGTTTCAGGCAGCAAACCCTTTGTCAGAATGGAATGGAAGATGTAAGAAGCTTGTCAGGGAGGGTAAAGGAATGTGTATCTCTGATAATGGTCGACACAGTTTTCCTCTTGGGATAATCAATAAGCAAGGTTAGTTGGAATGGCAGCAGTTAAATGTGAGAATGTGGACTAAAATATGCAAGGGATGTGAAATTTAGAGCCGGGGACAATCCCAGCAGTCCTTCACTCTCAAAGAGTGGAAAAAAAGAAAAAAAAAGTTCACAGACAGAAGATTGATACAGAACAAGTAATCAAATTATTTTAAGTTGTAAATGTTCATATTGAATCCAGAAGCTTGGAAAGTGCCTAGATGCAAAGTGAGATGCTGTTTCCCACAACTTAATTGGGCCTTTTCATGAAGAGACCATAGATCGCCAGAGTGACAATGGGATGACAAATTAATTTGGCAGACAATGGGAATCACAGGATTGTCCAGAGACCGAATTCAAGTGTTCTGGAAAATGATCGCCCAATCCTCCCATACCTCCACAGGTGATGCCACACGTGTCATTTCATCTTTTCCCTTCCAACAATCTGGACATCCAAACATATTGCACTGCATTTGGTGATCACGGTATGGTCTTCCCCACACTGTTGAAGCCAAATGCACATTTTTTTAAATTTTCATTTACAATAGTGCCATGCTGTATAAATTCAAGTTCCTGGGTCTCAATATCTGAGGATCTATCCTCAACCCAACATAGCAAAGCAGTAACAAAGAAGGCACGACAGTGGCTATATTTCATTAGGAGTTTGATGAGATTTGGTATGTCACCAAAGACACTTGTAAATTTCTACAGATGTACTGTGGAGAACATTCTAACTGACTGCATCACCGTCTGGTCTGGGAGGGAGGGACGGTCGAAGTAAGCTGCAGAGAGCTGTAAACATAAGTCAACCCCCTCATGGGCAGTAGCCTCCATAACATCGTCAAGGAGTGATGCCTAAAAAGGGGGCATCCATCATTAAGGGCCTCCATCACCCAGGACATGCCCTCTTCTCGTTGTTACCATGACGGGGGAGCTTCAGGACCCTGAAGGCACACACTCAATGATTCAGGAACAGTTTCTTCCCCTCTGCCATCTGATTTCTGAATGGACGCTGAATCCATGAACACTTCCTCATTACTCTTTTTTTCTGTTTTTGCACTACTTATTTATTTTTTTATATATATATATATATACACACATACACACACACATATATACACACACACTTAATACTGTAACTTATAGATTTTATGTATTGCAATACACTGCTGCCTCAAAGACAATAAATTTCACAACATATGCCAGTGATATTAAATCTGATTCTGATATAACTGAAAGATTCATTATCATTGGCATCCTAATGATAGCCATAACATTCCCTCTGCACTTCAAACCATTCTGTGTGGCACCAAAAGATGTTACAAAAATACTAAGCCACTTTATATCCTCGAGGTAATAGATTTTTTTGAGTTCTTTATATGTGTATCATTTGCTTTTGTAGCTGGGGAGTAGTGTGATTTTTTTGGCAGTGCAGAAATTAGGCTTCAAAATTATGGAACAGCCATTGATCATATTTGGTTATAAAAATAATTTTGTCATAAGTTCATTGGAAAACTCAATGAAAAATAAACAGCATGCTCACAGAAAATACAGTAACCTGTTGAAATAACCAGTTTGAAATTAGCAGCAGCTTTTGTGCAACAGCACCATCTAATGGATAATTGTAAACGAGTCAAAATTGGAAAGAAGGAAATCATTTCGAACATGAATTTGTAACATAACTATTCCATTACATTTTACGTTGATGATTTTTAGAGTCCTGTTTTCTAAGTTCCATAACATCACCACAGGAGTTGGCCTGGACAAGGTCTTTTCAGTTGCTTTATCAATCACTCTCCTTTCACAAAATCAAAGGTGAGGATGCTAGCGACAGCAGACGGTGAGATCAGGGACCACAAACAATCTCTGGAGGAAGTTGACGGGATGAGCAGCATTGTGGGAGGAAAGAAATTGCCAGTGTTACAGGTGATGACTTTGAGAGTGGAGAGAGAAGATGGCCAGTATAAAAGATGTCATAAAGTCAGCGATATGCACTATGGAGAACAGGACTTCCAGCTGAACTCGTCCATGCTGAGTTGTTGCCCAGTGAGTTAGTCCCATCTGCCTGTATTGACTAGAGCACTTTAAACCTCTCTATCCACGTACTGATCCAGATGGCTTTTAAATATTCGTACTGTGCCCACTTCCGCAACTATGTTTGACGAATACAGAAAAAGCTGTTCCAACGCTCCTTTTAAATCTCTCAGTCTGATCTTAAACCAATGCCATCTTGTTTACAGCAGCTCCTCCCTGGGGAAAAGACTCTGTGTTTTCACATTGCTCATGCCTCTCATGATCTTATATAACCCAATACCCAATCAGGTCACTCTCTATGATCTTATATACCCCAACACCCCAATCAGATCACTCCTCATTATCTTATACACCCCAATATCAGGTCACGCCTCAATGAGCTTATACACCCCAGTCAGGTCACTCCTCATCTTAGGAAATAAAGTCCTGGTCAACGCAATCACTCCTTGATTACTGGGATCCCAAGTCCAGACAACATCCTGTTAAATCTTTACTGTGCCCTTTCTATTTTAATGATTTGTTTTCTGTAACAGGTGACCAGAACCGCATATAACACTCCAAGTGCAGCCTCACCAATGTCCTATATATCAACTAACTTCCCAGCACCTATACTCAGTGCCCTGACTGACAAAGGCCAGAATGCCTCACCACCCTAACACTTGTGATGCCAGTTCCACACCAAGATCTTTCTGTTCAATAGGATTTCCCAGGGCCCAACCATCCCTGCTTTGGTCACCTGAAAGCTTGTACTCCTTCGTCTCCTCCCATCTTATCATTCTCACTTCTGCCCCCTTCCTTTCCAGTCCTGATGAAGGGTCTTAGCCCAAAACATAATTGTTTATTCCTCTTCATAAATGCTGCCTGACTTACTGAGTTCTTCCAGCAATTTCTGTGTATTGCTTAAGATTTCCATCATCTGCAGAATCTCTCGTATGTATGACAGGTCACAGCTCTGTCTGGTATGGAGGTGCCAATGCACAGGATTTTAAGAGGCTTCAGAGGGCTGCGGACTCAGTCACCTCCATCACAGGCATCAAGGAGGCAGCGTCCATCTTTAATAAGCCTCAACATCCAGGACGTGCCCTCTTTTCATTACAACCATTAGGGAGGAGGTACAGAAGCCTGAAGACCCACACTCAAAATTTCAGGAACAGCTTCTTCCCCTCTGCCTTCAGATTTAAGACCATGAGACGTAGGAGCAGAATGAGGCTGCTTGACTCACCAGGTCAGCTCGGGCTCATCATCATGTCTGATCCATTTTTTCTCTCAGCCCCAGTCTCCTGCCTTCTCCCCGTATCACTTCATGCCCTAAATAATCAAGAAACTATCAACCTCCACCTTATATATACCCATTGACTTGGCCTGCACAACGGTCTGTGACAATGAATTTCACAGATTCACTACCCTTTGGCCAAAGAAAATTTTCCTCAGCTCTGTTCTAAATGGATGTCTCTCAATTCTGAGGATATACCCTCTGATCCTAGACTCCCAAGTATAGGAAGCATCCTCTCCACAGGCACTCTATCCAGACCTTTCAATATTTGATAGGTTTCAATGAGATTACCCCCCACCCCACCACCACCACCATCCTCTAAGCTGCAGTGAGTACAGACCCAGAGGCCTCAAATGCTCCTCATACGTTAACTCTTTCATTTCTGAGATCACTCTCATGAACCTCCTCTGGACCCTCTCCAATGCCAGCACAGTTTTTTTAGCTAAGGGGCCTAAAGCAGCTCACAATACTCCAA
Source organism: Mobula birostris (assembly GCF_030028105.1). Lineage (NCBI taxonomy): Eukaryota > Metazoa > Chordata > Chondrichthyes > Myliobatiformes > Myliobatidae > Mobula > Mobula birostris. Next base: position 194,679,073 of record NC_092375.1, read on the forward strand.
GTGAGGCCTCACCAGTACTTTATAAAGGGAGGGATGGAATGTCCCTCCCTCCCTACCCCTCCACCTTTATAAAGCCTCAGCATTACTTTCTTGCTTTTGTACTCCAGTCCTCTGGAAATGAACAATAATATTTAATTTGCCTTCCTCACCGCTGACTCATCCTGCAAGATAACTTTTAGGAAATCCTGCATGATGACTCCCAAATCCCACTGCATTTCTGATTTTTGAATTTTCTCCCCACTTAGAAAATAGTCCAGGTGCTTCTGAATGTTATATTCCATCTGCCACTTCTTTGCCCATTCACTCAGTCTGACCAAGTCCCTCTCCAGACACTCTGCCTCCTCAACACTATCTGCTCCTCCACCTATCTTTGTATCATCCGTAAAGCCATCAATTCCTTCATCCAAATTATTGACATACAACATAAAAAGCAGCGGTCCCAAAACCAACCTGTGCAACACATCACTAATCACTGGCAGCCTAACAGAAAGGGCCCACTTTGTTCCCACCCTTATCTCCTGCCAGTCAGCCGATCTTCCATCCATCCTAGAAGCTTTCCTGTGATACCAAGGGCTTTTGTCTTGTTAAGCAACTTCATGAGTGGCACCTTATCAAAGTCCTTCTGAAAATCCAAATTTCTTTTTTTTTTAAATCTAACTCTAGGGGTTATGTCTATGTCAGCTGTGGAATTTCCAGGAGACTACCAGCCTACCTGATGGCCACACCTGCACCAAGTGCATCGAGGTGCAGCTCCTCAGAGACCATGTTAGGGAACTGGAGCTGCAGCTCGATGACCTTCGGCTTGTTAGGGAAAGTGAAGCAGTGATAGGCAGGAGCTACAGGGAGATAGTCACCCCAAGGCTATAGGAGACAGATAAATGGATGACTATCAGCACAGGGAAGGGAGAATGTCAGATAGTGGAGAGCACCCCTGTGGCCGTACCCCTCAATAATAAGTACTCTTTTATGAGTACTGTTAGAGGCGGTGGGAATGACCTACCTGGGGAAAGCAATGACGGCTGTGCCTCTGGCACTGAGCCTGCCCCTGTAGCTCAGAAATGTAGGGGACTGAAGAGGATGGCAGCAGTAATAGTGGACGATATAGTTATAGGGACAGATAGATAAGAGTTGTTGCTGCGACACCACTCCATTAGTGGGTAATCTTGCTCCCGTACGCCCTATCATCTCCAGCTCAGATTCTACCAACAATGGTTGTATGATCAGCAAATTTGTAGATGGTATTTGAGCTATGCCTACCCACACAGTCATGTGTATACAGAGCCTAGAGCAGTGGGCTAAGCACACACCCCTGATGTGCACCAGTGCTGATTGTCAGCAAAAAGGAGATATTATCATCAGTCTGCATAGATTGTTGTCTTCTGGTTAAGAAGCCAAGGATCCAATTGCAGAGGAAGGTACAGCGGCCCAAGTGCTGTAACTTATCAATCAGGATTGTGGGAATGATGGTGTTAAATGCTGAGTTATAATCGATGAACAGCATCCTGACATGGGTGTTTGTATCATCCATGTGGTCTAAAGCCATGTGGAGAGCCATTGTGATTGTGTCTGCTGTTGACCTATTGTGGCAATAGGCAAATTACAGTCGTTCCAAGTTGTTGCTGAGGCAAGAGTTGAGTCTAGTCATGATCAACCTCTCAAAGCACTTCTTCATTGTAGATGTGAGTGCTACTGGGCAATAATCATTAAGGCTGCTCACATTATTCTTCTTAGGCACTGGTGTAATTGTTACCTTTTTAAAGCAAGTGGGAACTTTCGCCCGTAGCAGTGAGGGATTGAAAATGTCCTTGAATACTTCTGCCAGTTGGTTGGCACAAGTTTTCAGAGCCTTACCAGGTACTCCATTGGGGCCTTCCTGCTTGCAAGGGTTCACTCTCTTTAAAGACAGCCTAGCATCGGCCTCTGAGATAGAGATCACAGGGTCACCGGGTGCAGCAAGGATCTTCACAGTTGTAGTTATATTCTTCCTTTCAAAGCGAGCATAGAAGGTGTTGAGTTCATCTGGTAAAGAAGCATCACTGCCATTCACGCTATTTGGTTTCGCTTTGTAAGAAGTAATGTCTTGCAAACCCTGCCAGAGTTGTTGTACAACCTATGTTGCCTCTAACCTCATTCAAAATTATCTCTTCAGCCTTAAAATAGCCCTGTGCAAGTCATACTTGGTTTTCTGGTACAGACATGGATCACCAGACTTGAATGCCACAGATCTAGCCTTCAGCAGACGACGTACCTCCTGGTTCATCCACAGCTTTTGGTTTGGAAATGTACAGCAAGTCTTTGTAGGCACACACATATCCACACAGGTTTTAATGAAGTTGGTGACAACTGCAGCAAACTTACCCAGATTCGGAGATGAATCCCTGAATACGGTCCAGACCACTGATTCAAAGCAGTCCTGTAAGCACTCCTGAGCTTCCCTTGACCTTACCTAACACATAGTGCAATTAGAGATTGGTCGGTGTGACGTTGTGGACATCACGGAGTCAAGGCTGAAAGAAGGCCATAGTTGAGAGCTTAGCATCAAAGGATATGCTTTGTATTAAAAGACAGGCAGGAAGGCGCAGGCAGTGGTGTGGTTCTGTTGGTAAGAGATGGAATTACATCTTTAGAAAGAGGTGACATAGGGTCAGAGAATGTTGAATCTTTGTGGGTGGGGTTAAGAAACTGCAAGGGTAAAACAAACATTATGGGAATCATATACAGGCCCTCAAATATTAGCCAAGATGTGGGGCTGAGATTGCAAAGGGAGCTGAGAAATGCATGTAATAAGGATAATGTGACAATTGTAGTGGGGGACTTCAATATGCCAGGGAATTGAGAAAATCAGGTTGGTGTCAGATCACAAGAGAGGGAATCTGTTGAAAGCCTATGAATGGCTTTTTAGAGCAGCTTGTGCTTGAGCCCACTAGGGGAAAGGCTATCTTAGATTGGCTGTTGTGCAATAACACATATCTTATTAGGGAGCTAATGTAAAGGAACCCTTAGGAGACAGTGATCATAATATGATTGAATTCATACTGCAGTTTGAGAGGGAGGAGCATAACTCACATGTATCAGTATCACAATTGTTAAAGGGAATTACAGGGGCATGGAAGAGGATCTTGCCCAGGTGGATTGGAGGAGGATACTGGCAGAGATGATGAGCAAAGAAGGTTGAAATTTCTGGGAATAGTTCACAAGGCACAGGATATTAATGTGCCACAGAAGTTGTTGTTCTCAGATAGCAGGGGTAGGCAACCATGCCTGACCAGAGAAGTTACATAACTACATAAAAACCAAGGAAAGAGCATATAAGGTAGCAAAAGTGAGCTGAAAGTTGCTTGATGGGGAAACTTTTAAAATCAGGAGGTTCAGAAGGATGATTTCAGGAATGAAGGGGTTAATGTATGAGGAGCATTTGACAGTTTTGGGCCTGTACTCACTGGAATTTAGGGGATCTCATTGTAAGCTACCGAACGTTTAAAGATCTAGATAGAGGTGGATGTGGAGAAGATGCTTCCTATGGTGGGGGTGTCCAGAACTAGAGGGCACAGCCTCAAAATTGAGGGGTAACCTTTTAGAACAGAGGTAAGGAGTATTTTTTTTAGCCAGAGGACAGTGAATTTGTGGAATGCTCTGCCACAGACTGTGGTGGAGGCCAGGTCTGTGGGTACGTTTAAAGTGGAAGTTCATAGCTTTCTAATCAGTCAAGGCATCAAAGGACATGGCGAGAATCTCGGTGTATGGGTTTGAGTGAGATCTGGGACCAGCAATGATGGAAAGGCAGGGCAGACTCAATGGGCAGAATGGCCTAATTCTGCTCCTCTGTCATATGGTCTTATGGACTTATCTACTTTCAGGCTTTTCAGCTTTTCAAGCACCTTATCCCTTGTAATAGCAATGATAGTCACTTCTGCCCCCTGACTCAGTCACTTCTGATATTCTGTTCATGTCTTCCACAGTGAACACTAACACAAAATATTTATTAGGTTCACCTGCCGTTTCTTTGTCCCCGATTACTACCTCTCCGGCGTCATTTTCCTGCAGTCCGATATCCACCCTTGTCTCTCTTTTACACTTTATGTATCTGAAAAAACTTTTGGTATCCTCTTTTATATTATTGACAGGCTTGCCTTACTATTTAATTTGTTCTCTCTTTATGGCTTAATCTGTTGCATTCTGTTGGTTTTTAAAAGCTTCCTAAACCTCTCTCTTCCCACTAATTTTTACTCTGTTATATGCCCTCTCTTTGGTTTTTTACTTCCCTTGTCAGTGAAGGTTGCCTCACCCTTCCTTTAGAATACTTAGGATGTATCTTTCCTGTGCTTTCCAAATTGCCCCCAAAAACATCAACCATTAAAACCTATTAAGTAATGTGCAATTAACCCCTGATCACTTCAACTTTAAAGTTAATGTATAAGATAACTTTGCAAGGTATGCATTCAGGACTTGAATGCATAATATTTTAAACAACATTGATCACTTTTCAGTTTTAAGTACCTCACACAATCTTACAGAACAACCTGCTGATGCTAGCTATCTGAAGACTTTCATTGAGGTCATCAACTTGTTCTGTTAACTGCATTTCTTTCCAATTTCCTGAGCATTTCTAGTATCTTTTGCTCTTACAGCATATTCTTAGCTAGGCTTTGATTATAGCATTATAGTTGCATTCAAGAGATAAGATTATAGAATGGCTTAGTTTAGTCAATATTCAGACATTTACTTGCGCAACAACACAGTTTTAATATCTAAGCACTTTACTGTGTCAAAGTTCAAAGTAAATTTATTATCGAAGTACATATGTATCACCATATACAATGCTGAGATTTGTTTCCTTGAATTTATTATTGTTATACCTGCAATGAAGGACTACCCAATTAGGGCTTTTAATGAGTGTGCAAAAGACAACAAACTATGCAAGTGTAAAACAGAAGAAACGATAATAATAAATAAATAAGCAATAACTATCAAGAACATGAGATGAAAGGTCCTTGAAAGTGAGTCCATAGTTGAGGAAACGTTTCAGTGATGGGGCAAGTGAAGTTGAGTGAAGAGTTTAATGGTTGACAGATAATGATTGTTCCTGAACTTGGTGGTCTGAGGCTCCTGTACTTTCTTCCGGATGGCAACAGTGAGAAGAGAGCATGTCCTGGGTGGTGGAGGTCCCTGATAATGAATGCTGCTTTACTTTGACAGTATTCCATGAAGATACGTTCAATGATGGACTAGGCTGAATCCACTGCCTTTCGTAGGAATTTCCGTTCAAGGGCTTTGGTGGCCTATTTCTGATAGTAACAAAAACATGCTCTTCAATTGTTCTATTCTGCATGCCCTAGAATACTCAGCTTCATTTCTGGGGCAGCCTTCAATAAGCCACTATATGTATTTGTAGACATTTCAAATTACTTTATCCTAGTTTAACCTGCTCTGTATGCACATATTTCTTTGCATTATTATGCTTTCTCTCTCTGCTGATATCCTTGCATTAAGAATGCTGTCATTTTGATTGAACTATTTATCTTTGCAATCTTTGCTGTTTTTGCTTCAGAGCCAAATAATGTTTCACGAACCAGCCACATTCCGTAAACAAGCACATTTTTCAAGGGGGTAATTCAGTGCAGTACAAGCTCAATCAGTGATAATAAACCTGATTCTGATTATTGGCATGTTGGTTGTACTCTCAAATAAAATTTTACATTGTATTTCTTGAACACTTTGGCCAACATCAATACCTGAATCAATATATCACCTTCCTAATAACTTGCCAATGAAGGATACAGATGCTTTTTTTCTGCTGTATTGCTGCTTCGAAATATCTTCAGATAGAAAAGCCGTTTCAAGGATTTTTTTTTAATAACATTTGTCTCAAAACCAGATTATGACTTAATCATAATCCAAATAAGTTGAATGATTCCTAACTGCATTAAACAATCCTAAATATCCTAAATGAATAGTGTCTTATTAACTTAAGAATAAAATTTCATTTAGTAATTATATTCTTTGCTTCTGGCTTGTAAATAAAAATGTTCATAAAAGCAGAATCAAATTAATTTGGGCCCATCACTTGTACTGATGGGTCATTTTGAGGGGTGGTTGGTTGGTTGCCCAGAAGGGTGCAAAGCCTTAATACCTGACAGGAACATCCATGATACAAAGTGCAACTGGAACCCCAAAGCTCCAATGACAGAACGGTCCTGAGACAGCTTTGACATCAGCAAACCTCTGCTCCCACTTTACCAGATATTGAAATTGATGAGGTTGAAGTAATTTTAATACTTCTATTTTAAAACTGAAAAATTAATTCGGAGTAGTTACTTAAAATAAGAAATCTAAAGATCCAGCAGTCTAACTGCTGGAAGAACTCAGTATTTTGGTGCTTCACTAAGAAAATAACTAGTTTCAGGTTTTGCTCTAAACGCTGGTGGTTCCATTTAGAATTGCAGGCATTTACAAGCAGGACCAAGCAAATTATTTCCTGATTTCAATGTTGTGATTCAGTCTAGTTTATTTTATTTTTATTTTCCCTAAATTCCGCAATTTAATTTAGTCATAAGGTCATAGAAAAGCACAGCACAGAAACATCTTCAGTCCATCTATTTCTTGCAGAAACCAGTTAAACTGCCTACTCCCACCTGGACTATAGCTCTCCATACCCTTACCATCCAGTAACTATCCAAACTTCCCTTAAACAGCTTGCATATAGCATTTGCACTGGCAGCTCATTCTACACTCTCATGACCCGCTGAGTGAAGACATTTCCCTTCATGTTACCGCTAAGCTTTTCACCTTTCACTCTTACTCCATGACCTCTAGTTGTAGTCCCACCCAACCTCAGTAGAAAAAGCCCGCTTGCATTTACCTTTTGTAATTTTGTATACCCTTATCAAGTCTCCTCTCAATCTTCTACGTTCCAAGGAATAAAGTCCTAACTTATTCTATCTTTCCTAATAGGTCCTCCAGATCCACAATATCCTCATAAATTTTCTCTGCACTCTTTCAAACTTATTTTCATCTTTCCTATAGGTAGGTGACCAAAACTGCCCAAATATTTCAAATTAGGACTCACCAATGTCTTATAAAAATTCAACATAACTTCCCATCTCCTCTGCTCAATACTTTGATTTATGAGGACCAATGTGCCAAAAACCTTTCCTTTCGATCCAATCTAACTGTGATGCCACTTTCAATTAATTATGGACCTGTATTCCCAGATCACTTTGTTCTACCACACTCCTCAGTGCCCACCATTCACTGTGCAAGTCCAACCCCGCTTGGTCCGACTGAAGCACAACACCTCACACTTGTTTGGTTTAAACTCCATCTGTCATTTTTCGGCCAATTTTCCAGTTGGTCCAGATCCCACTGCAAACTCATAGTCTTCTTCACCGTCCAGTACACCCTCAATCTTGGTGTCACCACAAATATGCTGATTCATTTAATCACATAATCATTGATATAGATGACAAACAACAATGGACCCAACACGGATCTCTGAAGTACTCCGCTAGTCACAGGCCTCCAGGCAGGGAGGCCACCAGCTTTACCGTTCTTTGGTTATTCCCACAAATCCAATTTAGTACCTCATCTTAAATGCCAAGCAACTGAACCTTCCTGATCAACCTCCCATGTGGGACCTTATCAAGTGCCTAGCTGAAGTCCATGTAGACAACATCCACTGCCTTGACTTCATCAGCTTTCCTTGCTGTGTACATACATCTATTGATGCTTCTGGACACATCTTCAGTGATGTTCCTGGAATCATTGGGTGTTTCGGGTCTTTCAACATCATACAACCTCCTCCAGGTGACCCAGCCGGGGCTGATCAGACCCCAGCTTGTGTCCAGATGGCTATCTACTTATGACTCCATGGCTCCCCTCTTTTGAGCCACAGCCATCTTGAGACCCTCTCTGCCGCATCGGTGGAACTGCAGATGGCTCTCCTCTTCCTCTCTCCCTCGATGCCCAAAATGCTGAAGGCCCTAACTAAAGAACGGGCTATGAATCCCCTACAACCAACCTCCACTGGGAGACACCTCGCTCTCCATCCAGCCTGCTGACAGTTGCTGACCAGTCCTGCGTACTTGGAGAGCTTCCTTTCAAAGGCCTCCTCCAAGCTATCTTCCCATGGGACTGTCAGCTCCAGCACCACCACTTGCTTAGTAGACTCAGACACTAGGACAATGTCTGGTCGCAGGGTGGTGGCTGCGATATGGTTGGGGAACTTCAGCTGCCCTTCGAGGTCCACCAACAGCTGCCAGTCCCTTGCAGAGGTCAGAATGCCTGCAGATGTTCTTTTGGCAGGTATTGGCTGCTCCCCAGCTCTGACAAAGGCAATGGTCTGCTTGGAGGGTCGGGACCGCTTCGCCCACTCAACTCCTGCACTGACGGCTTCAGTGATGGTCTTCAGGATCTGATCATGCCTCCACCTGTACCGTCCCTCACCAAGTGCCCTTGCACAGCCACTGAGGATGTGCTCCAGAGTTCCTCGCTTGGAGCACAGTGGGCACACAGATGACTCTGCCTTGCCCCATATGTGCAGGTTTGGTGGGCTTGGAAGCACATCGTACACTGCCTGGATGAGAAATTGGATGGGGTGTGGTTCGGCTTTCCAAAGATCAGCCCAGGTCACTTTCCTCTCAACCGCATTCTCCCATCTTGTCCAAGCTCCCTGTTGCTCATTCCCACCACCTTGCAGGCTCTCATCTCCTCCACTACTGCTCTCACCTCCTCCTGAACTAGACGACGCCTTTCCTTCCCTCTGGTGTCCATTTGGGGAGTTGGAAAGGATCCTAGCCCAGCTCGGCCTTGTGCGACCACTCCCACCAGCCTCCTGTGACGCAGCCTCGCCTCTACCTCCTGACCAGCTTCCTCTGCCCTCCACTTCCTGCCAGTACTTACTTGGATCCCTGCTCTAGCCACCTTCTGATCACTTGAGTCCCTTTTCTGTAGCACTTCTCTGGCTCTTGTTACCTTGAATTCTTCCTCCAAGGATTTGAAGAGCAGTTGCAGTTTGTTGTGGTGTCCATAGAGTGCGATGCTGCTCAGGCTCTTTGGCAGCCCCAGCCATCTCCTGAGGTGGTTGCTAACCCTCCTCTCTAAGGTTTCAACTGTCGAGATCGGAACTGCATAGACGAGGAGGGGCCACAGGATTTGGGAAGAATGCCATGCTGATACACCCAGGCTTTAAACTTCCCAGGTAGGCCAGACTTGTCCACAGATTTCAGCCAGCTATCCAACTCGGTGCAGGTTGCCTAAATGGATGTTGTGTCCCTTAAAGAGCTGTCAAAAGCTTTGCCTAAGCTCTTTACTGGCTTTTCTGTGATGGTTGGGATGGCTGTGCCTGCGATGCTGAACCAGAACTTGTTCTCCACCTTCCCTTTCCTCAGCACCATCAATCTTGACTTGGCAGGTTTGAAACGCATCTGGGCCCACTCCACCAGCTTTTCAAGCCCTTGCAGAATCCTCCGGCAGTCTGGGACTGATTCTGTGGTGACTGTGAGGTCATCCATGAATGCCCTGATAGGTGGTTGCCGTTGAGCAGAATTCATTCTGGGCCCTCTGCACTCTGGTTCAGCAGACTTAGTGAGCATGTTCATGGCTAGGGAGAACAGTGTCACTGAGATAGTGCACCCTGTGATGATGCCGATCTCCACCTTGTGCCAGGTTGATGTAATTGTTCCTGAAGTTGCTGTAATAATCAGCAATAAGGTCTCTGATTCTGCTGGGGACATGATATTTGGTCAGTGTGAGCTGCACCAGCTTGTGCGGAATGGAGCCATATGCACTTGCCAGGTCGAGCCACAACACTGACAGGTTGCCCTTGTTCTCTCTGGCCTCCCTGATGAGCTGTGTCACCACGCCGATGAGCTCCAGACAGCCCGGCATCCCTGAAATGCCACCCTTCTTGACTGATGTATCAATATAGGTGTTCTTTGCTAGGTAGGTGTACAACTGGTTGGAAACTGCACTGAAGAAGATCTTTGCCTCGACACACAGCAGGGAGGTGATGCGAAACTGATCTTTCTGGGTGGCATTTTCCTCCTTCGGGATTCCCAGAAAAACTCTATAAGATTGGTTAGACATGACCTACCACACACAAGGCCAAGCTGACTATCCCTAATCAGTCCCTGTCTATCCAAATACTCATACCCTCTGCTTCTCATCCTCCTTCAACTCTAGTTTAACATCTCCTTCCCTCCCCCCCGCTCCCCCCCTTACAGCACAAGCAAACCTCCCCACTAGGATATTAGTTCCCCTCCAGTTCAAGTGCAAACCATCTCTTCTGTAGAGTTCCACTTTCCCTGGAAGAGAGCCCAATGATCCAAATATCTGATGCCCTCTCTCCTACACCAGCTCCTTAGCTAATGTTAAAATGCATGATCTTCTAACTTCTGGCCTGACTAGCATGTGGCACAGGTAAGCAAACCTGAGATCACAACCCTAGAGGTCCTGTCCTTTAACTTAGCACCTAACTCCCTGACCTCACTTTGGAGAACATTGTCACTGTTCCTACCTATATCATTGGTACCTACGTGTACCATGACCTCTGGCTGTTCACCCTCCCATGTAAAACCGTTGAAAATCTGATCTGAGATGCCCTGGACCCTGACACCTGGGAGGCAACCTAGCATCTGGGAATCTGTTTCTTATCCACGGACCTCCATTCTTAAAGTTGAAAATTCAATGTAAGTTTATTATCGAAGAATGACAGACAGTCGTGAAATGGAGAAGCACCGCAGAATCAACCCGATCAAAGATCAACTTTCCCTCCCCCCGTGCAAAACAAATGCACAAAATGGCAACAAAAAAAGAGTGAAAACACGGAATATAAAAATACAAAATGAAAAGGGATACTTTGGTAGAGTTAAGCTCAGAATTTATTATCAGCAAGTCACCCAATTTAAATATCACCCAAAAGTAGTAATAAACAAGAGAAACCAGAATTAGATATCATAATCCTGAGAGTCCAAATCTACAATCTATGTTGATTAAACCTTGCTATGGCAAGGTTTAACTAATAAATCCCCTATCACCACAGGTTGCTCCTTTCTCTCCTTCCTTTCTGGGACCACAGAGCCAGACTCAGTGCTAGAGACATAACTGCTGTGACTTTCCTCTGCTAGGTGACTCCCTCCCACCCCGCATCCCTCCGCAACAGTATCCAATGTGATACACCTTTGTTGAGGGGTTGGCCACAGGGGTATTCTACATTGGCTCCTTAATCCCTTTCCCCTTCCTGACTGTCACCCAGTTTCCTGTGCCCTGCACCTTAGGTGTAATTGCCTCTTTATGTATCCTATCTATCACCCCCTCAGCTTCCCAAATGATGCAGAGTTCATCCCGTTCCAGCTCCAGCTTCTCAACGCAGAGTGTTAGATGTTGCAGCTGGATGCACCTTCTAGTTGAAGTCATCAGGAACACTGGAGATCTCCTGACTTCTCACATCCTGCAAAAGGAACAATCAACCACCCTGCTACAGGGTTTCAGCTTGAAATGTCAACTGTATTCTTTTCCACAGACTCTGCCTGGCCTGTTGAGTTCCTCCAGTACTTTGTATGTATTGTTTGGGTTTCCAACATCTGCAGATTTTCTCGTTTGTGATTCATGTGATTCAACTATCCAACTGGTCTAACCGAGCAAATATAAAGTAGGAAACATAAGTAAACTGGAAAATAAACTTACAACTTTTTCACCTTCTCTCACTCAAGCCTCTACTCGCTATCCTCAAAGAACTAAAGCCTCAAATGACCACTCTAACACTGTCCACTCCAACAATGGACAGTCTGCTTGCCCCTGCCTTATTTTTATCTATTATTGCTAATCAATCCAGGTTGCTGGTTGGTCGCTGTTCAAAAAACAAACTGCCACATATCAATGCCTTCTGTCCTCAATCGCCGAACCTGAGTGAGTTACATTAGACATTGGCTCAATGGAAGATGCCAAAGAGTGGTAGTAGAGGATTGCTTCTCAGAGTGGAGGCCTGTGACTAGTGGTGTGCCACAGGGATCAGTGCTGGGTGCATTGTTATTTGTCATCTATATCAATGATCTGGATGATAATGTGGTAAATTGGATCAGCAAATTTGCTGATGATACAAAGATTGGAGGTGTAGTGGATAGTGAGGAAGGTTTTCAAAGTTTGCAGAGGGATTTGGACCAGCTGGAAAAATGGCAGATGGAGTTTAATACTGACAAGTGTGAGGTATTGCACTTTGGAAGGACAAACCAAGGTAGAACATACAGGGTAAATGGTAAGGCACTGAGGAGTGCAGTAGAACAGAGGGATCTGGAAATACAGATACGAAATTCCCTAAAAGTGGTGTGACAGGTGTAGATAGGTTTATAAAGAGAGCTTTTGGTACATTGGCTTTTATTAATCAAAGTATTAAGTATAAGAGCTGGAATGTTATAATGAGGTTGTATAAGGCATTGGTGAGGCTGAATCTGGGGTATTGTGTTCAATTTTGGTCACCAAATTACAGGAAGGATATTAATAAGGTTGAAAGAGTGCAGAGAAGGTTTACAAGGATGTTGCCGGGACTTGAGAAACTCAGTTACAGAGAAAGGTTGAATAGGTTAGGACTTTATTCCCTGGAGCATAGAAGAATGAGGGGAGATTTGATAGAGGTATATAAAATTATGTTGGGTATAGATAGAGTGAATGCAAGCAGGCTTTTTCCACTGAGGCAAGGGGAGAAAAAAAACCAGAGGACATGGGTTAAGGGTGAGGGGGGGAAAGTTTAAAGGGAACATTGGGGGGGGGCTTCTTCACACAGAGAGTGGTGGGGGTGTGGAATGAGCTGCCAGACGAGGTGGTAAACATGAGTTCTTTTTTAACATTTAAGAATAAATTGGACAGATACATGGATGGGAGGTGTATGGAGGGATATGGTCAGTGGGACTAGGCAGAAAATGGTTCGATACAGCCAAGAAGGGTCAAAAGGCCTGTTTCTGTGCTGTAGTTTTTCTATGGTTTCTAAGGGACTAGATGCCAAGTAGTTCCTAAGGTTGTTATAGCCAGGACTGGTGGTGGGGACAAGCTCCCGCTACCTATTAGAATCGTCCCATTGACATGCACCTCAAATAGCCTCTGACAACCAAGTCTGCTCTTGGCCCTCACCTTTGGCTTAGCTACAAAGCCCAGCGGAACCATTTCTACTGACAGGAGAAAATGCAAAGGCGAGTTACTGGTGCCGTAAAACAAGTTGGGTAGATGGGGCTTGTCAGCCATGGTTGGCAGCTCATCTGGGAGAAGGAAAACTCTGATCTCAAACTTCAGCTGTCTTGTGGCTACAGCCATCATGGGGAAGGATTAGGCAGTAAACCCTGAGGGAAAAATCTAGAGCTGGATTCCCTAAGGCAGTCCTGCGTTGAGTTCAACATTGACTGGCAACTCCTGCAACACTACTGGTACCAAACCGTAGGTCACTGCCATTCTTTTGGATTCATTGGAAGAGTGGAGAGAGGGAGCTTGCTACCTGAGCAACAGCTTGCTCTCCATATCGTTCAGACCAGGCTTGTGTCTACACAGCTAGGATGCAACATCTATGGTTGACCCTGACTGATGAGGCCTACTACTGCTACTGGACGCAGAGTGCTTTAGGAGATATTTAAAAAGATTTGAAAGCATTGCTATGTCATACAAGCATTTAAACATTTATATTGCTCTTAGGGGTGGCAGGATGGAGATATATCTCCACCCAAGGAGGTGCAGGTCACCCTTAGGGAAGATGTAACACCTGCTTAGCCCCCAGTCAGGGTCATGTGAAGCCATAGGAGCAGGTGGTGGATGGTCATATGAGCAGTTGGTGCAGATCACAAGTTCTGGTTATGCGACCACTGATGCCGGGCAGACAATCTCTGAAGAGGATTGATATGCAGAGGTTACTCATCTTGTAAAGACACTGCTCAGAAGAAGACAATGGTAGACCATTTCTGAAGAAAAATTTGCCAAGAACAATCATGGAAGCCCATGATTGCCTATGTCATACAACATGGCACATAATAACGAACTGTTATTAGACTGAATGTTGACAGGTACCAAATAAATTTTTGGGGATATTTAAGTCAATAAGCAATGACTTCAATTTTTTTTGCTGTTGTAACACAGGAGGAACTCAGCAGGTCAGGTAGCATCTATGGAAATGAATAAGCAGCTGAAGATTCTGGCTAAGACCCTTCACATTGTTTGCTTTGTTGAGATACAAGGCCTGTGATTTCCGATGGGTAACGCCTGTGATTTCCTGGTGAACGCAGCAGGCCAGGCAGCATCTCTAGGAAGAGGTACAGTCGACATTTCAGGCCGAGACCCTTCGTCAGGACTCAGCCCAAAACGTCGACTGTACCTCTTCCTAGACATGCTGCCTAGCCTGCTGCATTCACCAGCAACTTTGATGTGTGTTGCTTGAATTTCCAGCAACTGCAGAATTCTTCGCGTTTGCCTGTGATTTCCGAAAAGTAACATTTTCTGTTAGGTAATACCTGTGATTTTCAATGGGTAACGCCTGTGATTTCTGATAGATGCTGTACTTCAACTTCATGAATAACAATTAGAAAATTTCATTACTGGTGCCTCAAAAATGCTTTCCTCTTTCTTTATCTGCCCAATATTACTAAGTTTTCTTGACTGCAGTCCATTTACATTATATTAGTTTATATCTCATGCCAGAGATGGGAAAGTATATTAATCTTATTTCAACTTACAGTTAGTCACATTGCCGGTAACAGATAAGTTATGCCAAAACCACAATGTAAAAGGTAAATATCTAATACCCAGACTTCTGTATTCTAATTTAGGGCTACAATCCAGGTGCAACAGGCTGAAGATTATGTGGATGTGAAAGAGACTCTCAGATGGTATGATGTCTCCCAGATTCCAGGTGTAGTGATGTCTCAGGTCGGGCCTACAGTATTTTTAAGGAGGAGGGTGAGCAGCCGGAGGTTGTGGTACATATTGATAGATAGACAGACAGACATCAGTGGCGGCGCCAGAGACGTTTTCTTGCTGCTGCTATGGAGGGGCAAAATGATTCAGTGATGGTGCTGAGGGATGCACTGTATGGAAATATGTATTCGCAAGACCTGACGTGTGGCATTAAAAAGTCAGTTTCAAGCATTATGTGCCTATTATAAATGCCTCTGTTGATTCACAAGCAGCAGCAATTGATAGATCTAATATAGAAGTGAACTGTTACAGTGTCAACGGCACTGGAGACAACCTGGGCTACACGGAGCATCAACAAAAAAACAGAGCATCCCAGCATGTCAAATGCGTGCTTTTCAACTGAAAAACACACCAACCCACTGCTATTCGCATTACATAGACAGACAATGCCAAAAGATACACCGTTATTAAAGTCAAATAAGGCAAACAACAGATGCAAGGCTTTACCAGGAGTTGGACA
The DNA here is from genome assembly GCF_030028105.1 of Mobula birostris. Classification (NCBI taxonomy): domain Eukaryota; kingdom Metazoa; phylum Chordata; class Chondrichthyes; order Myliobatiformes; family Myliobatidae; genus Mobula; species Mobula birostris. Next base: position 194,694,476 of record NC_092375.1, read on the forward strand.
ACTCGTACTCCGATCATGCAGTGCCTCAATTAATTCGGCTATTGAATTTAAACAAAAATCAAAACAAGCACCGCTTGGAAGTCTAAGCTAAACCAGTAGGTTTAATAGCAGTAAATGTAATATTTTAGGATTTGCAGGAAACATAAGGACTATGGGGTATCCACCACAAAATAATAACAATAATCAGCATTAGTCTTGGCCCAAATTTTAAAAAAATCAACTGCACTCACCATTAATGTTTTCAGAGAAGCACAATCAGTCTGTTGTGATCGTGGGCAACAGAGTTTGAAAAGAAGTTGTAAAGCAGCTGCACAGTTTCAAAAAACTCACCCGCTTGTTATACATTGCTCACAACATCCACTAAAACAAGGTTAAGTCTGTGAGCATGGAGTGTATATAAAATGCCTGCGGGACCTCTTTCCTGAACCTCTCTTGTACCCTGTTATTGCACCCGGACATCACTGCCGCGCCGTCATACACGCGTTCGTATCAATAACACACCGACCGGGCGAGTGTCTGTTCAATTCCTTTAACAAGCGACTCTACGTCCAACCCTTCCGCTGGAGTGAAGTGCAAGAATTCTTCAAGCACTGTTTCGTTATTCAAATACCGCACCACCACTGATATTTGCTCCTTTTTACTCTACTTTCATCCACCATGACGGCAAAATATCCAGCCTCCTTGATTTCTGCACTTATTTGAAGTCTGGCCATATCTGCCATAATACCCATAATTTCATTTTGGATATCGTGATGGATTTTTTTTTGCATTTCCAGGGTTTTCCTCATTTTTTTTAGCTACAGTCCTATCAAACTTCCCAATTACAGTGAGCAACTCAACAAAGTTTCCCCTATTGCCAGATCCATCATTCTCCCGGTGTCCTGGCTGGGCAACGCCTTGGCTCAGCGTATACTGCAGAAACCCAACCACTGCTCTCGGACAATCTTTGCATGTCCTTTATCAGGCATATTTCCCAATCTTGAACCGTCTTGTTTTCTCAGTCTGAATTCGGCCCGCGCCTTCATCGCAAACTCACATGGTGGGTTTTGAAAGCTGCTGTCGCTTTCCGCCAGTTGCGGTAACCGGAGACTCAGAATGGAGCCCATGCCCTCCACGCAGGAAATGCCTGCATGCGAAGCAGAACGTGATTGAATATTCAAACCAGCCACGAATAAAACTCCTTTGCTGATTGTCAACCTTTGCGAAGGGGACTGGCCGACAGGGTCCTTCCTCAGGCTGCTGGCGAACAGTATTCCCACTCGGCTTCATCCACCTTCTCTTCCCAATCCCGCTCCATTTCTTGTTCCTCTCTCCTCCGATGAATAACCCCACTGACTCCTTTCTGCATCTCACTTTTAATTCAGACAGGCTCAGGCTGATTCCTCTGGATGAGGTCGTTTTCTGACTAAAAATCGATCCATTTTTCACGCCCGCCAAAATAATGCACGTGCCAGGCCCGCGCTCGCTTGTAAACGCACAACGTGCACGTGCGGCGTCCGTTCGTCTCGCGAGACCACGGATCTGCGCGGGGATGTACTCCCGCGTGAGTGACGTCACCAGCTGACGTGATGCTGGATCAGCAACGGCAAGACTTTGACAATGAACGAAGTGTAGAGTGGATATGACAGCGTTTATAACTTTTTTGCTGCGTGGGTGCTATGGTAATTGGGAACGCTGTTTCACTAGATCAACTGGAGAAACAAGCTGTATTCAAAACTATACAGAGAAAGCAAAGCAGATGCAGTTAATTTCTTGGTGGGGCTATTGCAATTTCTGCTGGGGCTATAGCCCCACCTAGCACCACCTTAGCACCGCCCCTGACAGACATACTTTATTGATCCTGAGGGAAATTGGGTTTCATTACAGCTGCACCAACCAAGAATAGAGCATAAATATAGCAATACAAAAACTACAATCAATCAATTTACAACATTGGTAACAATGGCAGAGATACGGAAAGGGATTTGGCCCTGAAGAACGAATATAGGGAGCAAGACAGGAAACTAAAAAACTCATCAGGGGAGGCAATCTCTGTATTGCTGCCTGTGCCATGTGCCAGTGATGTTAAGAATAGGTAGATCAAAGTGTGGCTGAAGAATTAGTGCAGGAGGCAAGGTTTCAGATTTGTAAAGTATGAACTGTACAAAAGGGATGGGTTATACTTGAACTCAAGGGGGTTCTTGCTTTGCTAGAGCTACTGGGGAGGGGTTAAACTAGGTTGGTAGAGGCATGGAAACCAGAGCAATGTCATAGGATGGAGAAGTTGGTGTAAAGGTAGATGCAAAATGTAGAGAGACTGTGGGGATGGATTGCCAATGGATAGGGCATAAATGCAGCCTGTTGGATAGGAAGAAGCACATTCAGTTTAATACAAATATCAGGAACAAGGGTGATGAACTGATCAGCACATGGAACTGCAATGTTGTGGCCATTACAGAGACATGGCTGTCACAAGGGCACATGGTTGCTCACAAACAAGAAAAAAATCTGCAGATGCTGGAAATCCAAGCAACACACACAACATGCTGGAGGAACTCAGCAGACCAGGCAGCGTCTATGTAAAAGAGTACTGTTGACATTTCAGGCCGAGACCCTTCATCAGGACTGGAGAAAAAAAGGTAAGAAATCAGAGTAAGAAGGTGGGGGGAAGTGAGGAAGAAACACAAAGTTGTAGATGATAGGTGAAACCGGGAGAGGGATAGGGGTGAGGCATAGAGTTGGGAATCGATTGGTGAAAGAGATAAAGAGCTGGAGAAAGAGGAACCTGATAGGAAAGGATGGATGGCCATGAAAGAAAGGGAAGGGGGTGGAACACCAGAGTGAGGTGTTGGGCTAATAAGGAAATAAAGTGAGAGAGGGAAATGGGAATGGGGATGGTGAGGTGTGGGGCATCACCAGAAAATTGAAAAATCAATGTTCGTGCCATCAGGATGGAGGCTACCTAGATGGAATATACGGTGTTACAGTACCTATAAAAAGTATTCACCCTCCCCCACCACTTGGAAATTTTCATGATTTATTGTTTTACAACATTCAATCACAGTGGATTTAATTTGGCTTTTTTGACATTAATCAATAGAAAAAAAATTTTCGTGTCAAGCTGAAAACAAATCTCTACAAAGTGTAAATAAATTACAAATATAAAGCAAAATAATTGATTGCATCAGAATTCACCCCCTTTAATATGACAAACCAAATCATCACTGGTGCAGTAAATTGGTTTTAGAAATCACATAATTAGTTAAATGGAGATCTGTTTTGGAGACCTGTGTGCAGTCAAGGTGTTTCAATTGATTGCAGTAAAAATACACCTGTATCTGGAGAGTCCTTCTGCCAGTGAGTCAGTATCCTGGTAAAAATTACACCATGAAGACAAAAGAACACTCCAAGCAACTCCATGAAAAGGTTATTGAAAAGAATAAGTCAGAAGCTGGATGCAAGAAAATTTCGAAGTCGCTGAATATCCCTTGGAGTACAATTAAGTCAATCAAGAAATGGAAAGAATATGGCACAACTGTAAGTCTGCCTAGAACAAGGCGCCCTCCAAGACTGAGTGACCGTACAAGAAGGGGACTAGTGAGGGAGGCCACCAAGAGACCTATGACAACCCTGGGGGAGTGACAAGCTTCAGTGGCTGAGATGGGTGAGATTGCACATACAACAACTATTGCCCGGGTGCTTCACCAGTGCAGCTTTAGGGGAGAGTGGCAAAGGAAAAGCCACTGTTGAAAAAAAACCTCACATGAAATCTCTGCTGAGTATGCCAGAAGACACATGGGAGACTTTGAAGTCAGCTGGAAGAAGGTTCTATGGTCTGATGAAACCAAAATTGAGCTTTTTGGCCATCAGACTAAATGCTATGTTTGAAGTAAGCCAATCACCACACATCATCAAAAGCACACCATGGTGGTGGCTGCATCATGCTGTGGGGATGCTTCACTGCAGCAGGCCCTGGAAGGCTTGTGAGGGTAGAGAGTCAAATGAATGCAGCAAAATACAGGGAAATCCTGGAGGAAAACCTGATGCGGTCTTCAAGAAAACTGCAGCTTGGGAGAAGATCTGTTTTCTTGCAAGACAATGACCCCAAACATAAAGCCAAAACAATATGAACTCGAGCCTTGTTTTTTATGAGGCTGAGTGGCTATATCGAGTTCTTAAATGGAGATGGAGGGAGGAGAAGATGGCGGTGCGATGCAGCACACGCAGCCGTTACGAATGAATATCGATATGTGTAACTAGGGGGTGCCATGCATCAATCCAGATGTGATGGGGACAGCCGTGAAAGCGCAGAGGAACATCTGGATTAACTTCTGAAATGACAAAGGGTCTCGGCCTGAAATGTCGACTGTACCTCTTCCTAGAGATGCTGCCTGGCCTGCTGCATTCACCAGCAACTTTGATGTGTGTTGCTTGAATTTCCAGCATCTGCAGAATTCCTGTTGTTTGCGTTTTTAACTTCTGAAATGCCTGCTTTGCTGCCGCTGCTACTGTGCGATTGAGAATCTCCGGAGACAAAGGCCCCAAATCCTCAGCTTTGCGTATCGCCTGTTGCCAGGGCCGGGGTCGAAATGCTCGGCAGAGATGGTGCTTGGTGTCGAATAGGTGGATGGAGGCTCAGAGTTTTTCGGACAGACTCGGAGTCGGACTGTGGTCGGATGCTTCCAGGATGCTGCATCGGCAAGTTGGCGGCGCTGGGGGTTTACCATCTGCGTGAGATGATGGGACTTTCGAGAGACTCTGAGATTTTTACTGTGCCATGGTCTGTTCTTATTAAATTACAGTATTGCTTTGCACTGTTGTAACTATATGTTATAATTATGTGTTTTTTGTTAGTTTTTAAGTCAGTTTGTCATGCGTTTTCGTGATATCATTCCGGAAAAACATTTTTATCATTTCTTGATGCATGCATTGCTAAATGACAATAAAAGGGGACTGCGTGTCCTCATAATCATAAAGCCATTAAGAAATGACTTAAAAACAACAAAGTTAGTGTCTTGGAGCAGCCAAGTTAGAGTGCAGACCTCAATCCAATTGGGAATTTGTGGATGGATTTGAAAAGCTGATAGAGACCTATCCACACGGACTCAAGGCTGTGATTGCTGCCAAAGGTGCATCTACTAAATACTGACTTGAAGTGTGAGTAATCATGCAATAAATTATTTTGTATTTAACAATTGTATTAAATTTAGCTCAATTTGTAGAAACTTGTTTTCACTTTGACATATTATTTCTCTGGTCTCATTTACTAGTGGTCCTATATCCATTCTCATCTCTCTTTTATTTTTTTTAAAAAAGCTCTTGCAATCCACTTTGATATCATTTGCTAGCTTGCTTTCACATTTCATCTGTTCCCTACTAATGATTATTTTAGTAGGCTTTTAAAAGCTTCCCAATCCTTTCATCTTCCAGCTGATTTTTGCTTTGTTGTATGCCCCCTCTTGCTGTTACATTAGCTTCGACTTCCCTTGTCAGCCATGGTTGTACTACGCCATTTGAGTATCTCTTTGAGGAAGAACACCTTATCTTCTGTCAGGGCAGTGAAACACTCCGGTTCCACGGGATGCGCAAGTCTCAGGAAGACGATCTCTGGTCCCGCAAACGGGTGAGATTGAGGTGCGAGCCCACCCGAATCCCTGTTTGTGTGGATGCTGTGTGATTCGTTCCCCTGTTACAAATCAGTACCACGAAATAACAGACAGTACATCACATACAATTAAATGATTTAACTTTCTAGTTCTTAATTTGACTAAAGGGTTAGTAAAGAAAATGCAAAAAGAAAAAAGGAAAGGGCCCATTTTAATGAAACAGCCTAATGTGCACAAGTCGGAGCTCATGGTTTCCCCTTTGTTGATCCTCTTTCGATCTCCCTGGGCCTTGTCAGATCATGGACCTGCTCTGGGTTGAGTCCTACGACCTCTTCTCTCTTGGGTCTTCTGTCTTCATCTCCCACTGAACAAAAGACCCCACTCACCCCGGTTGTCAGGCACACAACATGAAAACACACATTGGACAGCTCACATTTCAAAGCACCTGTTATCTCTAACCATAACCTAAACGCTGCTTCTACAGAAAGACCATTACATTTGCAGTGAACCCTTTCCCAGGGTGTTACAGTAGCCTCCAATCTGGTGGCATGAACATCGGATTGCTCCTTGTCTCCTTGCCTGCCCATTGCCTTCCTCCGGCTCTCTTCCCTCCTTTTCTTTCTTCCATGGCCTTCTATATCAGATTCTCCCTTCTCCAGCCCTGTATCTCTTTCACCAATTAACTTCCCAGTTAGTAAATTCATCCCTCCCCCTCCAGGTTTCACCTTCATCTTGTGTTTTTCTCTTTCTCCTCCCCCACCTTTCAAATCTACTCCTCATCTTTGTTTTTCTCAAGTCGTGCCAAAGGGTCTCGGCCCAAAACTTCGACTCAATTTTTTTCCCATAGATGCTGCCTGGCCTGCTGAGTTCCTCCAGCATTTTGTAGGTGTTACTTGGGTTCCATCAAGATCCAATCAAGATTGATTGTCAGTGAGGAGATACTATATTTGATCTGCACAGACTCCACTCTCCCAGTGAGGAAGTCAAGGATCCAGTTGCAGAGGAACATACAGAGGTCCACGTTTTAAAGCTTGTTGGTGAGTACTGACGAGATGATGGTGCTGATGCCGAACTGTAATCAATGAACGGTAGCTTCACATAAGTAATGCTGTTGACCATGTGATCCAAGGCAGAGTGGAGAACCATCTGCTGTAGATCTATTGTGATGATGGGCATATCACAGTAAGTCCAGCCTCTTGCTTCAGCAAGAGATAATATTAGCTATGACCAATCTCAAAGCATTTAATCACTTCATGAGTGTTACTGGTGGTAGCTGTTGAGGCAGCTCGTCCTGCTCTTGTTGGGTAATGGTACGATTGATGTCCTTTTGAAGCACGAGGGAACCTCTGACCGCAGCAGTGAGGGATTGAAGATGTCCTCGAGTTCTCCTGCCACTTGGTGTACCTGGTGGGGCTCTGAAAACCTTTGCCAACCAACAGATCTCAGGGTCACCAGCTGCTTCAAGGATTCACAGACAATTTTATTCATCCTTTCAAAGAGTGTCCAGAGTGCTGTGGTTGAACAATGTGAAGAAAAGTACATTGCAGATGCCGATGTCACTCTGGCACTGCAATCTTGCTCTGACATTTTCAATTTTATTTTTCAGAGACCAGAAGATGTTAGGGAATGGGGCCTCAGGGCCCTATGTTTCACTTTTATCACAACTCAGCCCAACGGCCATATTTCATTAAAGAGAAACTGCACTGGCTACTGGGTAATCTGCAGCCCAGATTTTGAAGATTGGCAGATCCTTAAACTGTCTGATAATAAAAGTAGAGTTGTGGATGTAATGTATATGGATTTTCTTAAGTTGTTTCACAAGGTTCCCTATAGCAGGCTCATTCAGAAATTCAGCAGGTGTGGTATCCAGGGAAACTTGGCTGTGTGGATTCAGAATTCGTGCTATGCAGCCTGGAGGTTGGTGACCAGGAGTGTTTAACATGGCGATCTCTTCTTGGACCCTGGTCTTTTGTGGTTTTTATAAATGACTCAGATGAGGAAGGAGAGGCATTCTTGTAGATGACACAAAAGCTGGTGGTATAGGCCGGCTGGCGGCGCAGTGGCATCAGCGCCAGACTTCGGAGCGAAGGCTCCTGAGTTCGAATCCAAGTCAGGCCACCCCCCAAGCACACTTTCCATCTGTGCCAGGTTGAGCATCGAACTACCCACTCGACCTCGTAAAAAAACAAGGGTCGAGTCGGGAATGTTCATATCGTGACCCGGTTAATCCAAAAGGAGACCAATCCTGACACTACGGGCCAGACAAGAATGGCTGACTGTCTGGTGCAACACACTAGGGAGGATGGTGGTATTGTGGATAAGGTAGAAGGCTTCAACTGGCCATAGACTGGGTGCAGAGCTGGCCTGAGAAGTGGCAAATGGAGTTCAAACCAGATAAGTATGAAAAGGTTCAGTTTGGAAATTAAATTTGAAGGCTGAATACAAGGATAATGACAGGATTCTTGGCAGTGTGAAGAAACAGAGGGACCTGAAGGTCTATGTCCATAAATTGCTCATAGTTTCAGCACAAGTTCATAGAAGGCTGATAGTGTGTTAGCTTTCATTAGTCAGAGGATTGAGTTCAAGAGCCTCAAGGTAATGTTGCAGATCTATAAATCTCTGGGTATATCGTACTTGGAGTTTTGATTGTCTCATATAGGAAGGATTTAGAAGACTTAGAAGGTGTAGAGGAAAGTTACCAGGATACTGTCTGGATTAGAGAGCAGGTCTTATGAGGAAAGGTTGAGCGAGCTGGGGCTTTTTGCTTTGGAGTAAAGGACAGTGAGAGGTGACTTGATAAATGCATAATTGTAAAAGAGAATGGACAACCAGTACCTTTCTACCGGAGTAGAAATAGTTAATAGAAGACAGCATAATCTTAATGTCATTGGAGCAAAGTATGGAGAGGGGAGGGGTTTAGAACATAGAACATAGAATAGTACAGCACAGTACAGGCCCTTCAGCCCACAATGTTGTGCCAACCTTCAAACCCTGCCTCCCATATAAGCCCCCACTTTAAATTCCTCCATATACCTGTCTAGTAGTCTCTTAAACTTCACTAGTGTATCTGCCTCCACCACTGACTCAGGCAGTGCATTCCATGCACCAACCACTCTCCATGTAAAAGAACCTTCCTCTAATATCCCCCTTGAACTTCCCACCCCTTACCTTAAAGCCATGTCCTCTTGTATTGTTGGAAGTTTAGTTTTTAAACAGTAGGATGGCCATAGAATGTGCTGGCAGGGGTGGTGACACAAAGATGGATGAAAAATGAGGGCAATGGGAGGAGGCAGCACCGATCTTGGAGTGGGCAAAAGGTTTGGCAACATCTTGGCCAAAGGTCCTGTGCTGTTCAGTGTTCCTTTTCAGTACTCGAGGACAGGTATTGGCAGAACAAGGAAGAAGCAATAGGTATTTTGAGGATTAGAAAGTTAGCTAACTAGATGGAAATGTAGAGTGGAGGCTATGATCACATTAGCCCTGATGGAACAAGTTTAAAGACTTGGTGGTTTATTGATTCATTTTTATTGTCCGTCTAATAATTTGGGCTAAAACATGGTCCAGATGCCATGCAATGGTCCACAGTAATTCTTGGCTTGATTGTTCTGCCATTGCAGTTTGCAAAGGATGCGCACCATCTGCTGTCCGTAGTTAGTGACGGGCCTTTGTCACATGGAGTATATCCAAGGTACAGAATCTAGAACGAAGGCTTTGCGGTGTGGCCAAAGGATCGAAGCTGATAACTGAGGTAAGCACTGGTTAGGAGCTGTCAGTAGTGACAAGAAGTTAAGCATTGATCTGGATGAAAGGAGATGCCTCAGCCTCTGGCAGCAGACTATAAAGGTCCCAAGCAACACACACAAGACACTGGAGGAACTCAAAGTCAGGCAGCATCTATGGGAATGAATAAACAGTTGACGTTTCAGGTTCTGGAAAAGTCTCGGTTGTTCAACTATTACTGAAGCAAGCCTGAACTCTCCGGTTAATATTTGTGTGTTAAGTTAGGCCATATTTGATTTCACTCATCAGGCATATTATTGTGCATAGTGTTGTACATTACATTCTGGGACATATAGAGGCCTTCTGCTCCAACTTGAAAAGGGCCCACATACCCTAACCTGTATCATTTGCCTAGCAGAACTAAAGACCTCAGGGAATTGTACCAGAGAAAATGCAGAAATGGTAAGAAAATGTGATAGAAATATGTACAAGAGATAACAACTTTGAATACTATCCATTACTCTAAACAATTGTTAAGTAAAGCACAGGCAATCTGGCAACATAAACGGAACTAGAGATCACTTAATACTGTGTACTTAAAAAATCAAAACCTAGAACTAACATTCTTTAAAATCACCAGCTCCCAGGTAGGATTTGAAGACATTGAAATTGCTTCAGATTTCCGGAGTACTACTGCATTGCATGGGAACCACGCACAATTTGTATTTTGAAATAAGAGGGAGGGTTGTTCCTTCACCATGAGGTGTGATCATATGAATCATTAAACAGCAAGGGTTCCACATCTCAGTAGACATGCCTTCACGTGTAATGTCAATTTCTTTGACTAACAGCCCAACAGCAAAGGGAGTTGCCTTATGTTCATTTTCAGAGATATGTATCAGGCTGCAAACACACAATGATCCTTTGACAAGAATAAATAAACTTTGCATTAAGGTAGCGGCCAAAAGGATCTGCAAGATCCAAATGATACGTAATTCAACACCTCATGTTGAGTTCTAGCATTCATTAAAAATTACGGGTGGTATCTTACCCAAGTGAGGAAAAGTAACACTATTTTCACATACTCAAATCCCTTCATCACCAATTATCATTTTAACCTTCAACATATACTATGATCAAACCTCCAGATTCCTTTCCAGCGGATGCACAACCCTTTGAGTGAAGTGGTATTAGTTCTAATTGGGAGACCTCTTATCTTCAGCCTGTTACCAGAAGTTTGACTGCCCATTCATCTCCCCGGATAAGTTGCTCAAGACTTGTTTCGATGAGATCACCTCTCGTTCCTCTAAGCTCAAGAACATGGGCCCCAATCTCCATTTAATTTGTCCATGTAGAACTCATTCTAAGCATTAATTTGATAAGTCTTTGCTGCATAGTACAATTGCATGCTTTTTAAAAAAATGTGTACGTAGAGAAAGGAGGTGGGGGAGGGGGAGGAGACAAGATGTGTTCACATTGAGGTTTGATATAATTGGACTAAGATGCTTCTTACATTGTATTCAAACTCTAACAGAGGCCAGCGAATCTCTGCACAAAGTATTCAGTACACACACAAGGACTGGGACTCTTGCCATCTGAGCATGTCTTGGCCCTCAGGGTTGTTTTTTTTAAATGAACCATTTGATCTACACCTCATTAAGAACATTTCATTTTAATTTTCTCCACCATTCCCACCTTTGCAAACTTGTTTTTTTCACTTTTCCAGTTTGATGGAAGGTTCCATGTCTTAGCTCCAACCTTCACTTTTCTGGTTGACCTGATGCTTTCACATGTTCTATACTTGTTATAGCTATTTTAACACTTGACCTCTCAAACTGCACGTCAACTATTCAGTGATTTGTGTACAGGAATACGCTGTCCCCTCTGAACACCAACTTTCAATTAGAGTCATAGAAAAGTACAGCAAAGAAACTGGCCCATTGGCCCACTAGTCCATGCTGAAACCATTTACACTGCCTACTCCCATCAATCTGTATTGGGACCATAGCCCTCTGTACTCCCACCATCCTTGTACCTATCCAAACTTCCCTTAAATGTTGAAATCCAGCTCGCATAGACCACTTATGCTGGCAGCTTATTCCACACTCTCACAACCCTCTGAGTGGAAAAGTTTTCCCTCATTTTCCCCTTAAACTTAGAAACATAGAAAACTTACAGCACAATACAGGTCTTTTGGCCCACAATGCTGTGCCAAACATATACTTACTTCAGAAATTACCTTGGGTTACCCATAGCCCACTATTTTTCTAAGCTCAATGTACCTATCTAGGAGTCTCTTAAAAGACCATATCATATCCACATCCACCACCATCACCGGCAGCCCATTCCACACACTCACTACTCTCTGCGTAAAAAACTTACCCCGACAACCCCTCTGTACCTACTTCCAAGCACCTTAAAACTGTGCCCTCTTGTGTTAGCCATTTCAGCTCTGGGAAAAAGCCTCTGACTATCCACATGATCAATGTCTTTCATCATCTTATACACCTCGATCAGGTCACCTCTCATCCTCCATCACTCCAAGAAGAAAAGACCAAGTTCACTCAACCTATTCTTATAGGGCATGCTCTCTAATCCAGGCAACATGCTCGTAAATCTCCTCTGCACCCTCTCTATGGTTTCCACATCCTTCCTGTAGCGAGGTGACCAAAATTGAGCACATACTCCAGGTGGGGTCTGACCAGGGTCTGAAACAGCTGTAACATTACTTCTCAGCTCTTAAACTCAATCCCACGGTTGATGAAGGCCAATGCACTGTATGTCTTCTTAACCACACAGTCAACCTGCGCAGCAACTTTGAGTGTCCTGTGGACTCGGATCCCAAGATCCCTCTGATCCTCCACACTGCCAAGAGTCTTACCATTAATACTATATTCTCCCATCATATTTGACCTACCAAAATGAACCACCTCACACTTATCTGGGTTGAACTCTATCTGCCATTTCTCAGCCTAGTTTTACATCCTTCGATGTCCCGCTGTAACCTCTGACAGCTCTCCACACTATCCACAACACCCTAACCTTTGTGTCATCAGCAAACTTACTAATCCATCCCTCAACTTCTTCATCCTGGTCATTTACAAAAATCACGAAGAGAAGGGGTCCCAGAACAGATCCCTAAGGCACACCACTGGTCAACAACCTCCAGGCAGAATATCACAAGACAAAGGAGCAGTAGGCCATTCGGCCCATCGAGTCTGCTCCGCCATTCCACCATGAACTAAACTATTCTCCCATCTAGTTCCAATTTCCGGCTTTTTCCCCATATCTCTTGATAATCTGACTAATTAGATACCTTTCAATCTCCTCCTTAAACACCCTCAATGATCAGGCCTCCACAGCTGTATGTGGCAACGAATTCCATAAATCCACGACCTTCTGGCTAAAAAAAATTTCCAAATGAGGTCTCACCAGTGCCCCATAGAGCCTCATCAACACCTCCTTACTCTTATGCACTACTCCTCTTGAAATGAATGTCAACATAGCATTCACTTTCCTTAATGCCGATCCAACCTTTCGGCTATCCTGCACAAGGACCCCCAAGTCCCTTTGCACTTACGATTTTTGAATTTTCTCCCCATCTAAATAATAATCTCCCTGATTTCTTCTTCCAAAATGTACCACCGTACATTTCTCAACATTGTATCTCATCTGCCATTTCTTTGCCCACTCTCCAAAACTGACCAAGTCTCTCTGCAACCTTTCCATTTCTTCAACACTTCCTGCTCCTCCACCTATCTTGGTGTCATCTGCAAACTTAGCCACAAAACCATTTAATCCATAATTTAAATCATCAATTTTCATTGTAAAAAGAAGCAGCTACAATCACTCTTTGCCTTCTGTAGGCAAGCCAATTCTGGATCCACAAAGCAATGTCCCCTTGGATCCCATGCCTCCTTACTTTCTCAATAAGCCTTGCAAAGGGTACCTTGTCAAATGCCTTGCTGAAATCCATATACACTACATCTACGAAGTGTTTAGTCACATCCTCAAAAAAATCAATCAGGCTTGTAAGGCACGACCTGCCTTTGACAAAGTCATGCTGACTATTCCTAATCATATTATGCCTCTCCCAATGTTCATAAATCTTGTCTCTCAGGATCTTCTCCATCAACTTACCAACCACTGAAGAAAGACTCACTGGTCTATAATTTCCTGGGCTAGCTCTACTCCCTTTCTTGAATAAGGGAACAACATCTGCAACCCTCCAAAACCTCTCCCATCCCCATTGATGATGCAAAAATCATTGTCAGAAGCTCAGCAATTTCCTCCCTCGCCTCCTACAGTAGTCTGGGTTACATCTCATCCGGTCCCAGCGACTTATTCAATTTGATGCTTTCCTAAAGCTCCAGCACATCCTATTTCTTAATGTCTACATGCTCAAGCTTTTCAGTCTGCTGTAAGTCACCCCTACAATTGCCAAGATCCTTTTCTGTAGTGAATACTGAAGCAAAGTATTCATTAAGTACCTCTGCTGTCTCCTCCAGTTCCATACACACTTTTGCACTGTCACACTTGATTGGTCCTATTCTCTTATGCCTTATCCTCTTGCTCTTCACATACTTGTAGAATGCTTTGGGGTTTTCCTTAATCATGCTCACCAAGGCCTTATCATGGCCCCTTCTGTCTCCCCTAATTTCATTTTTAAGCTCCTTCCTGCTAGCTTTATAATTTTCTAGATCTCTATCATTACCTAATTTTTTGAACTTTTCATAAGCTTTTTCTTCTTGACTAGATTTTCAACAGCCTTTGTACACCAAGAAATAGTGGATGCATTAGTGATAATTTTTCAAAACTCGTTAGATTCTGGACTAGTTCCTGAGGATTGGAGGATGGCTAATGTAACCCCACTTTTTAAAAAAGGAGGGAGAGAGAAACCGGGGAATTATAGACCGGTTAGCCTAACGTCGGTGGTGGGGAAACTGCTGGAGTCAGTTATCAAAGATGTAATAACAGCACATTTGGACAGCGGTGAAATCATCGGACAAAGTCAGCATGGATTTGTGAAAGGAAAATCATGTCTGACGAATCTCACTGAATTTTTTGAGGATGTAACTAGTAGAGTGGATAGGGGAGAACCAGTGGATGTGGTATATTTGGATTTTCAAAAGGCTTTTGACAAGGTCCCACACAGGAGATTAGTGTGCAAACTTAAAGCACACGGTATTGGGGGTAAGGTATTGGTGTGGATGGAGAATTGGTTAGCAGACAGGAAGCAAAGAGTGGGAATAAACGGGACCTTTTCAGAATGGCAGGCGGTGACTAGTGGGGTACCACAAGGCTCAGTGCTGGGACCCCAGCTGTTTACAATATATATTAATGATTTGGATGAGGGAATTAAATGCAGCATCTCCAAGTTTGCAGATGACACGAAGCTGGGCAGCAGTGTTAGCTGTGAGGAGGATGCTAAGAGGATGCAGGGTGACTTGGATAGGTTGGGTGAGTGGGCAAATTCATGGCAGATGCAATTTAATGTGGATAAATGTGAAGTTATCCACTTTGGTGGCAAAAATAGGAAAACAGATTATTATCTGAATGGTGGCCGATTAGGAAAAGGGGAGGTGCAACGAGACCTGGGTGTCATTATACACCAGTCATTGAAAGTGGGCATGCAGGTACAGCAGGCGGTGAAAAAGGCGAATGGTATGCTGGCATTTATAGCGAGAGGATTCGAGTACAGGAGCAGGGAGGTACTACTGCAGTTGTACAAGGCCTTGGTGAGACCACACCTGGAGTATTGTGTGCAGTTTTGGTCCCCTAATCTGAGGAAAGACATCCTTGCCATAGAGGGAGTACAAAGAAGGTTCACCTGATTGATTCCTGGGATGGCAGGACTTTCATGTGAAGAAAGACTGGATGAACTAGGCTTGTACTCGTTGGAATTTAGAAGATTGAGGGGGGATCTGATTGAAACGTATAAAATCCTAAAGGGATTGCACAGGCTAGATGCAGGAAGGTTGTTCCCGATGTTGGGGAAGTCCAGAACAAGGGGTCACAGTTTGAGGATAAAGGCGAAGCCTGTTAGGACTGAGATTAGGAAAAACTTCTTCACACAGAGAGTGGTGAATCTGTGGAATTCTCTGCCACAGGAAACAGTTGAGGCAGTTCATTGGCTATATTTGAGAGGGAGTTAGATATGGCACTTGTGGCTACGGGGATCAAGGGGTATGGAGGGAAGGCCGGTGCAGGGTTCTGAGTTGAATGATCAGCCATGATCATAATAAATGGTGGTGCAGGCTCAAAGGGCTGAATGGCCTACTCCTGCACCTATTTTCTATGTTTTCTATGTTCCTGTACCCTACCATTCTTTCCTTGTCTCATTGGAACGTACCTATGCAGAACCCCATGCAAATATCCCCTGAACATTTCTGCTATACATTTCCCTGAGAACATCTGTTCCCAATTTAGGCTTCCAAGTTCCTGCCTGATAGCCTCATGTTTCCCCTTACTCCAATTAAACATTTCCCTAATGTGTCTGTTCCTATCCCTCTCCAATGCTATGGTAAAGGAGGTAGAATTGTGATCACTATCTCCAAAATGCTCTCCCACTGGGAGACCTGACACCTAACCAGGTTCATTTCCCAATACTAGATCAAGTACAGCCTCTTCTCTTGTAGGCTTACCTACATACTGTGTCAGGAAACACACCTAACAAACTCCACCCCATCTAACCCCTTTGCTCTAGGGAGATGCCAATCAATATTTTGGAAATTAAATCTCCCACCATGACAACCCCATTATTATTACACTTTTCCAGAATCTGTCTCCCTATCTACTCCTTGAAAACTTTTCACCTTTCACCCTTAACCCATGACCTTTGGTTGTAGTCCCACCAAATCACAGTGGAGAAAATCTGCTTGCATTTACTCTATCTACACCCCTCATAATTTTGCATACCTCTCTCAAATCTCTATTCCTGCTTCTGTATTCCAAGGAATGCAGTCCTAACCAATTCAATCTTTCCTTGTAACTCAGGTTCTCCATACCCGGTAACATCCTTGTAAATTTTCTCTGCACTCTTTCAACCTTACTTACATCTTTCCTGTAGATAGGTGACCAGAACTGCACACAATATGCCAAATTAGGCCTTACCAACATCTTGTACAACTTCATAACATCCCATCTTCTGTACTCAACACATTGATTTATGAAGGCCAATGTCCCAAAAGCTTTCTTTATGACCTGATCAACCTGTGACACTACTTTCAACAGATGTTATACCTGTATCCCCAGATCCCTTTGTTCCACCACACTTCTCAGTGTCTTACTGTTCACTGTGCCAGACATATCCTGGTTGGTCCTACCAAAGTGCAGAACCTCACTTGTTTACATTAAATTCCATCTGCCATTATTCATTACATTTTTCCAGCTGATGCAGATCCTTCTGCAAGCCATGGTAGCCTTCCTCACTGTCCAGTATGCCCCCAATCTTGGTGTCATCCATAAATTTGCTTATCCATTTAACCACATTATCATCCATAGAATTGACATAGATGGCAAACACCAAAGGACCCATCAACCATTGCTGCAGCACACTCGTCACTGTCCTCCAGTCAGAGTGGCAACACTCTACTACCACTCTCTGGCTTCTCCCAAAGCCAATACCTAATCCAACTTACTACCTCATCCTGAATGCTGAGCCATCTTGACCAACCTCCCATGCTGAACCTTGTCAAATGCCTTGCTAAAGTCTATGTAGACCACATCCACTGCCTTACCTTCATTCACTTTTCTGCTAACTTCAAAACTGTAAGATTGGTTAGACATGACATATCACGCACGAAGCCATGTTTACAATTCTTAATCAGTCCAGTTCTATCCAAATACTTATATACCCGGTCCCTTAGAATACCTTCCAGTATCTTTCCCACACCTGATGTCAGACTTACTGGCCTATAATTTCCTGTTTAGAACTTCAAAAAAACAGCGGAACAACATTGGCTATCCCCCGATCCTCTAGTACCAGTAAATCTCTCTGCTAGGGCCCCGGCAATTTCTGAACTTGACTCCTATAGGGTCCGATAGAATACCTTGTCGGGCCCTAGGTATTTATCCACCGTGATTTGCCTTTGGGTAGCAAACACTTCCTCCTCTGTAATCTGTACAGGGTCCATGAAGTTGATGCCGTTTTGCCTCACTTCTGTAGACTCTGTATCCGTCTTCCGAGTAAATACAGATGCAAAGAATGCATTTAAGATCTCCCCCATTTGTTTGCGCTCGTCACACGGATTACCATTCTGGTCTTCCAGAGGACCAGTTTTGTCCCTTGTAATACCTTTGGTCTTGATATATCTGTAGAATCCCTTGGGATTCTTCACCTTGTCTGCAGGAATAACTTCATGCCTTCTTTTAGCCCTACTGATTTCTTTCTTAAGTATTGTCTTGCATTTCTGTACTCCAGAAGCACCTTGTGATTTCTATTTGCCTCGACCTGCTATGCCCATACTTTTTTTCTCTTAACTAGGGCCTCAATATTGCTTGACCCTACACTTGTTTCCCTTACATTTTACTCTGACAGGCACATACACACTTTGTACTCTCAAAATTTTGTTCTTGAAGGCCTCCCACTTTCCAAGTACACCTTTGCCAGAAAACAGCTGTCCCAATCCACAATTGCCAGAACATTTCTGATACCATCAAAATTGGCCTTTCTCCAATTTAGAATTGAACCCGTGGACCAGACCTATCTTTTTGCATATTAACTTTGAAACTAATGGCATTATGGTCACTAGATGTAAAGTGTTCCCCTACACAAACTTGTATCACCTGCCCTGTCTTATTCCTTCATAGCAGATCAGGTATCACATGCTCTCTCATTGGGACTTCTACGCACTGATGAAGGAAATTTTCCTGAACACATTTGTAGAAAAATTTGCCAAGAATAGTCATGGTCATGGAAAGACAATGATCACCCCCTCATACAACATGGCACATAACGAACGAATGAATCACAGGACAATTTACAATGACCAATTAACCTACCAGCTGGTATTTCCTTGGACTGTGGGAGGAAACCAGAGCACCCGGAGAAATCTCATGCAATCGTGGTGAAAGTACAAACTCCCTACAGACTGCACTAGAACTGCACTCTGTACTCTATCGCCCCAAGCTGTAACAGCGTCACACTAACCGCTCTACTACCATGGTGCCTGTTTGATCCTCTCATCAAAACCACTGACAAAAGCTCAGAAAAGCAGAGATCCCAGCACTGAACCCTGCAGCAACCCTACTGATCACACTATCCCAAGAGAAAAGTTAAGTGTTTTTCCCTACCCCATTTTGTTATTCAGTTTGTACCATGTAACCACTAATGTTGTCCCTCCCCCCCTCCGAAAATAAATTTGCATGGCATTTTATAAAAAGCCTTCTGAAAGTCCAGATACACAACAGGTTTGCTCTTTTTCATCGTAAATCCAGGTCAATTTTATTATTTACGAAGTGTTCTATTACCATTTAATGTGACTTTCCAGCATTTTACTTACTTATCTTACTTAGTAGCTCAGCAAACTGAAGATTTCAGAGGAAAGTCTGGACCATTTAATAGTTACTCCTGAGGTTAAAAATGCAGCAGAGATCAAAGAGTCATTCTGATGGATTCTGCAGAGGCCACAAATCAGCGGGTGGTAAGATGAGAATTGCAATGCCTACTCAAATTGTAAGTGGTTACTACAAAGTTTTGTATCCCAGTATGCCTGCTTACTCGAGGCAAAGTTTAAACTGTTGTCACGAATACAATGTTATGCCAAAATCATTGCACCACCAAAGGGTTAATTTGCAAGACAAGACAAGACAATAAACATTAAAGACAGTTACATAACCACAACAGATTCCGCAGATCCAGGAAATGTTGAGCAACACACAAAATACTGGAGGAATTCAGCAAGTCAGGTAGCAACTATCGAGGGGAATAATAGCCGGGCCAAGACCCTCCAATATGATTGGAAAGGAAGGGGTTGGGGGCAGAGCAAAAATTCAGTAATTAACATTATTTTCACCTCAACAACTTATGGAAGTAAATGATTTAATATTGCATCCAAGTAGATGTCAGATTTCTCAAAGGTCCATGAACCCATGAATACTTTGTAATTTAGAGTAATTTCATGTGTTTGTATTGCCTTGCTGCTGCAAAAGCAATGCATTAGTCATAATAAATCTTTTTTTGATTCAGTCATTTGGGAAGAACGTGTTATTTTTTTCCTTCCGATATTACCAGAGTCAAATCAGACCAAAAAGTATCAAAATGCTAGTTCTACACTTGATCAAAGTATAAGCTCAAACATTCCCAAAGCTTTCCAGCTATCAGTGAAGTTTCATTCACAATCCCAATAAAATATACACACTTTGATTTGGAAGCAGCTGCCAGCTTGCTGATTCGATCTGTGATACAGATGATAGTCTTACTAAAATTTTGATGACAAAATTGGCAATGTGCTAATCAGAAAAATCATGAAGGAACTTAAACCCAGGTTGCAGGACATTTTCATAAGGCTTATATAGTTATTAAAACATCTTTGTCCCTCAGACACTTGAACTTTACTCTGATCAATATTTACCTGCATGTCCATCTACAAGTTAATGATCCTCATGCATCATTTTTCCTGGCTGAAGTCGTGCATGCATCAAATTTCCAGTTTTAAATAACAAAATCACAGCCATAACATTTAAAAAGAATTTTGCGCCTTTATTGGAATGGTGCAAGGTTTTAAATACACCACTGATTAGATTATTTGGTTTAAATCAAAATGAGGCTCTAGAACTACAATACTGGTCCAACAGTCTTTTTTTGCAGCAATAAACAAAAATGCATTCAATATTCAGAAAGCACTAGCAGGCATCTGTTAGTTTGAGTAAGAAATAGTTCCCAAAGCACTTGCGGAGTTAGCCATGTTTGTTATGGGAAATACAATTCATTATTCTTTTGGGAACAGACTGGAGTCACAAATAACCAAAGTAGCATGACTTCAAACCATTTGCGAGCCTATTTGATGAGGATATATGTTTTAGGCTTTTGAGAAGTTTCTCCAGTTAGAAGAGGACAGATAAACCATAACTGCAAGTAAATGAAACGTCAACTTAAAAATGAGGGGAAATGAAAAAAAAAGTAACTTATTCCTTTCAATGGTTAGTGCTTGGATTCGTGTCAGGAAAGGTTCAGTCTGCAGTGCTTGATGGATGTTGGGATGTTAATTATACCCACCTCATATGCAGACTTCAACAAGCTACACTAATAGTCATAACATTTCATCCTAGGCAAAGGAAAGGTTCTTACAATAAGGATATGTATACTTCTGGTTCAGTTGTCAGAAATTAATTTTTCGTTTCACTTTATGCTAGATATTTGATTATTTGTGCAACTCCTATTGATCAGTACCTTTACATACTCTTTTCCAAGTATTAATCGTCTTGTCTTTATTTCACTTTATAGAATACCTAATGTTCTAATTTTCCCCATCTGATGTATAAAAAAATCAGTACGAAATATAAACAAGCTCTTGTATTGTACACACTGGGTACAATTCAAGTGTGGTAGAGCTGACCTTCCAGTCTCATTCAAATCCTACAAGTCTTGGAGTTCCCATCAAATGCATCATCTTAGGGCATAATCTGATCTAAAACCACTATAGAATTTTCTTACAAATTAGTCCAAAATGTTTAATATAAAGAAAGATTGTTCATATTTTGGCTTAACACAATTTAGCCCATTTTAAGACACTCAATTGTTAAGTTTGCCAACCACATACTGTTTGGTCATCTGTTTTAAAAGT
This sequence comes from Mobula birostris, assembly GCF_030028105.1. Taxonomy (NCBI): domain Eukaryota; kingdom Metazoa; phylum Chordata; class Chondrichthyes; order Myliobatiformes; family Myliobatidae; genus Mobula; species Mobula birostris. The sequence continues at coordinate 194,715,567 of NC_092375.1, forward strand.
TAAGCCAGTTTAGTAACACAACACCAGTCAATCCAGACCCAACAGGCCCCCAAAAGCAAGGCTTCCCCTCAGCCCTTAGAATATTGAGCTCAGCCTTAAGACATGACTCCAAAGACAGGGTTATGGCGACAAATGCTGGGGCCAATCTCCTCGTAATCTTTTTTGGTGTGGCAAACCTGGTAGAACTCCGGCTGCAAAACAAAAAAACAAATTCAGATTGAAGCTTCAGAAAACCAGTGTGTTTTCAGGACATGAGGAAACAGAATTGGGACAATTTGTTTTATGGGAAGGATGTAATAGAGAAATGGAGGTCATTTAAAGGTGAAATTTTGAGGGTACAGAATCTTTATGTTCCTGTTAGGTTGAAAGGAAAGGTTAAAAGTTTGAGAGAGCCATGGTTTTCAAGGGATATTGGAAACTTGGTTTGGAAAAAGAGAGATATCTACAATAAAAATAGGCAGCATGGAGTAAATGAGGTGCTCGAGGAATATAAAGCATGTAAAAAGAATCTGAAGAAAGAAATGAGAAAAGCTAAAAGAAGATATGCGGTTGCTTTGGTAAGTAAGGTGAAAATAAATGCAAAGGGTTTCTACAGTTATATAAATAGCAAAAGGATAGTGAGGGATAAAACTGGTCCCTTAGAGAATCAGAGTGGACGGCTATGTGTGGAGCCAAAAGAGATGGGGGAGATTCCGAACAATTCCTTTTCTTCAGTATTCACTAAGGAGAAGGTATTGAATTGTGTAAGGTAAGGGAAACAGGTAGGGAAGTTATGGAAACTATGATGATTAAAGAGGAGGAAGTACTGGCACTTTTAAGGAATATAAAAGTGGATAAGTCTCTGGGTCCTGACAAGATATTCCCTAGGACCTTGAGGGAAGTTAGTGTGGAAATAGCAGAGGCTCTGACAGAAATATTTCAAATGTCATTAGAAACGGGGATGGTGCCGGAAGATTGGTGTATTGCTCATGTTGTTCCACTGTTTGAAAAGGGTTCTAAGAGTAAACCTAGCAATTATCGGCCTGTGAGTTTGACATCAGTGGTGGGTAAATTGATGGAAAGTATTCTTAGAGATGGTATATATAATTATCTGGATGTCTGATTAGGAATAGTCAACATGGATTTGTGCGTGGAAGGTCACATTTGACAAATCTTATTGAATTTTTTGAAGAGGTTACTAGGAAAGTTGACAAGGGTAAAGCGATGGATGTTGTCTATATGGACTTCAGCAAGGCCTTTGACAAGGTTCCACATGGAAGGTTGGTTAGGAAGGTTCAATCGTTAGGTATTAATATTGAAGTAGTAAAATGGATTCAGCAGTGGCTGGATGGGAGATGCCAGAGTAGTGGTAGATAACTGTTTGTCAGGTTAGAGGACGGTGACTAGTGGTGTGCCTCAGTGATCTGTACTGGGTCCAATGTTGTTTGTCATATGCATTAATGATCTGGATGATGGGGTGGTAAATTGGATTAGTAAGTATGCAGATGATAGTAAGATAGGTGGTGTTGTGGATAATGAAGTAGGCTTTCAAAGCTTGCAGGGAGATTTAGGCCAGTTAGAAGAGTGGGCTGAAAGATGGCAGATGGAGTTTAATGCTGATAAATGTGAGGTGCTACATTTTGGTAGGACTAATCAAAACAGTACATACGTGGTAAATGGTAGGGCATTGAAGAATGCAGTAGAACAGAGGGGTCTAGGAATAATGGTGCATATTTCCCTGAAGGTGGAATCTCATGTGGATAGGGTGGTGAAGCAAGCTTTTGGTACACTAGCCTTTATAAATCAGAGCATTTGAGTATAGGAGTTGGGATGTAATGTTAAAATTGTACAAGGCATTGGTAAGGCCAAATTTGGAGTATTATGTACAGTTCTGGTCACCGAATTATAGGAAAGATGTCAACAAAATAGAGAGGGTACAAAGAAGATTTACTAGAATGTTACCTGGGTTTCATCACCTAGAATACAGAGAAAGGTTGAACAAGTTGGGTCTTTATTCTTTGGAGCGTAGAAGGTAGAGGGGGGACTTGATATAGGTATTTAAAATTATGAAGGGGATAGATAGAGTTGACGTGGATAGGCTTTTTCCATTGAGAGTAGGGGAGACTGAAACAAGAAGACATGAGTTGAGAGTTAAAGGGCAAAAGTTTAGGGGTAACACGAGGGGGAACTTCTTTACTCAGAGAGTGGTAGCTGTGTGGAACGAACTTCCAGCAGAAGTGGTTGGGGCAGGTTTGATGTTGTTCTTTTAAAGTTAAATTGGATAGCTATATGGACAGGAAAGGAATGGAGGGTTATGGGCTGAGTGCAGGTCCCTGACTAGGTGAGAGTAAGCGTTCGGCACGGACTAGAAGGGATGAGATGGCCCGTTTCCGTGCTGTAATTGTTATATGGTTATATAGGATTTCCCCAGAGGCTTTACGTAATCACAGGGAGATCACAACACTTGAAGTCAGGATTGAACCCAGGTTGCTTGAGCTGTGTTAGAGTTGCACTAACTACTGTGCCATATCAGGCAAAGATAAAATTGGGTTTTCAAAGCAGCACATTGAGACCCAAGTATTGTGCCTAGCATAGGGTATTTCCAAAGTTTTCAGCATGGAAAAGTATTACCTTTGGTTATATGCAAGTACATTATCAGTTAACTCAATCAGCTGCAGATCCACAAACCATGAGGCAAGCTGGTGTTACTGTGTATAGATAAATGTAACATTCCTTCGAAGTAGTTATACCCACACTGAGGTAGACCCACTGAATGTCACTACACTCTGAAATATCATTGCCAAGGACTTTACAGTTTTCACTGTTTTTATGTTATGTGTGGGAAGTCTCCATCCCCATACCCTGTAAAAAAATGAACACTTTGCACAGTGGTAATGGTTACATTGCTATTGGATGCTAGAAAACAGCACGTATTAGGCTTGCAATTCCTGCAGTGTGAACAATTTCTATACTTAATTCCGTATTTGATTAAAATGCAGCAAAATATAGCATTCGTGTTAAAAATAAGCCACAGAAGTCTTAGTTGAAACAAACTGATTGCAAGGGAAATTTTGTTTCAACATCATAATTCTAGCAATTATTCAAAGACTAAAAAACTGAATGTCCAAGTCTTATAGATGTGAAACAGACAAATTTTACCAAAATGTTTACTCACAGTGGATGCTAGCATGGACCCTCCAAACCAAACTGCATATCGCTGCATGTGGTGCGTGATCACTTGAACATCAATTGGTTTAGGCTACAAAATGAAACACATCCCTGTTATGTTATTCTTGAAAACAAACTAACTATATTAAGGAAGCTAAATTGAGATTTCTAGTTTTGCTACTATGGAGAATTACTCGGCCTATTGATCTAGAACAGGGGTTCTCAACCTGGGGTCCACAGGCCCCTTGCTTAATGGTATTGGTTCATGACATAAAAAAAGGTCAGAACCCTTGGAAGAAAATTATTCAGATTTTGAAGAAAATTAATCAAATTAAAACAAAGATCGCATTTTATTGCAATAAGCATGCTCAGCATGAACAGTACTCGTTTATGCCAGGTATCCCTCAGCCATTAAGATATTTGATTAGTTTCCTCTAGCTAATTGTGCCCGAAGTATTGTAAGGAAACTGGTGAATAGCACATCATGAAGTACAATGGATTCTGGTCAATTAGGACACCTCAGGATCAGTACATTTTGGTCCAATTAAGCGGCTGCCCTAATTAACTGAAGTTGCATGGAAATAATTAAAAAGGTATAAAAATAGACAAACTATTGTTTAACAGAGGAACAAATTATGTATTAAAATGAAATACAGAACAAATTAGAACACTACCAAAACTACCTCAGTACTATAAAGTTGTGTACTAGTTCCTGATAGTTATCAGAGGAATTCATTCAGTGTACGCTGATATGTTCTTTTGATTGACTGTAAATGAAAATCAGTGCAGATAGTGGACTATCTTCAAACAGTGCTTTCAATGATTACATCCTCCAAATCTTCATTTCAATTAAATCACTTTCAAGATGATTGTTGATACTTTCAAATTCTTCACAGTTACTAACTTGAAATAGTGAAATTGTTTCATTTTCACTCCTGGCTGTTTCTGGCACCTCAAACCTTGAATGCTTGAAATTGCTGTGAGCAAAACAGTTCTGAATTGTCTTGCTGTTCATTACTCACCAACTATCAGTGACAAAAATCACTGTTTTTTGAACAAAAACACAATTGATGCCATTTCAAAACTGTTTGCCTCAGCACGATATAGTGTCTACATGACATGCACGCGACTGACTCTAGTTAGAAAATGTTCGGTAAGTCTCCAATTAAGTGGCATAGTGTCCCCAATAAATGAACCCCAGCTATTTTCTCAATTTGTTTTGGTTGTTTAAGAGTTATCCCAAATAATTGGCTGCCTCGATAAACTGATGGCCCAATGAACAGGAATCCAACCATATCCTAGACAAACTCAATCATAACCCCCAATGCTTGCACAAACAATTGGGAAACAAGAAACAGCAAACATTCCTAATGTCATTTGGTTGTATTCATGTGAAATCATAGTTGAATACAACTCATTTCAAGCAAAACAATCAGAAATACAACTTTGATAAATTTCTATAAATGTGTAGTTACATGTATATTGACTGGCTGCATCTCAGCCTGGTATGTAAACACCAACTCCCTTGAACAGAAACGCCTGAAAAAAAGAGTGGATACAGCCCAGTCCATCATGGGTAAAGATCTCCCTATCACTGAGCACATCTATATGAAATGCTGTTACAGGAAACTAGCATTGATCATCAAGGACCCCATCAGCCAGGACATGCTCTCTTCTTGCTGCTGTTGTCATCAGTAAGGTGATGCAGGAGCCCCAGGACTCTCACCACCAGGTAGAGGAACAGTTATTACCCCTTAACCATCAGGCTCTTGAACCAGAGGGGATAACTTCAATCAACTTCACTTCACTTGCCCCATTTTTGAAATGTTCCCACAACCAATGGACTCACTTGAAAGGACTCGATCTCAAGTTCTCAATATTTATTATTTCTTATTTTTGTATTTGCACAGTTTGATGCCTTCCGCACTCTGGTTTAACAGCCGAGTTGGGTAGCCTTTCATTGATTGTTATGGTTATTATTGTATAGATATATTGAGTAAGCCTGCAAGAAAATGAATTTGTATATGCAGATATGTATTTTGATAATTAATTTACTTTGAACATGAGAAGTGTAATGGGTACATACAGTATAAATCCAAACATTCTCTGTGGGTCCAGCGTCTGCAGTCCAACTCTCCAAAAAAGAAAAACTTCTGATGGGTGTACTAGCTAATTACCAGTAACTGAGAAATAATATATTGTAAAACGCAAACACAAGGAAATCTGCAGATGCTGGAAATTCAAGCAACATACATAAAATGCTGGTGGAATGCAGCAGGCCAGACAGCATCCACAGGAAGAAGCACAGTCGATGTTTCAGGCTAAGACCCTTCGTCAGGACTAACTGAAAGAAGAGATAGTAAGAGATATGAAAGTGGGAGGGGGAGGGGGAGATAGAAACATAGAAAATAGGTGCAGGAGTAGGCCATTCGGCCCCTTGAGCCTGCACCACCATTCAGTATGATCATGGCTGATCATCCAACTCAGAACCCTGTACCTGCCTTTTCTTCATACCCCCTGATCCCTTTAGCCACAAGGGCCATATCTAACTCCCTCTTAAATATAGCCAATGAACTGGCCTCAACTGTTTCCTGTGGCAAAGAATTCCACAGATTCACCACTCTCTGTGTGAAGTAGTTTTTCCTCATCTCAGTCCTAAAAGGCTTCCCCTTTATCCTTAAACTGTGACCCCTCGTTCTGGACTTCCCCAACATCGGGAACAATCTTCCTGCATCTAGCCTGTCCAATCCCTTTAGAATTTTATACGTTTCAATAAGATCCCCCCTCAATCTTCTAACTTCCAGTGAGTATAAGCCTAGTCGATCCAGTCTTTCTTCATATGAAAGTCCAGCCATCCCAGGAATCAATCTGGTGAACCTTCTTTGTACTCCCTCTATGGCAAGAATGTCCTTTCTCAGATTAGGGGAGCAAAACTGCACACAATACTCCAGGTGTGGTCTCACCAAGCCTTGTACAACTGCAGTAGAACCTCCCTGCTCCTGTTCTCAAATCCTCTTGCTATGAATGCCAGCATACCATTTGCCTTTTTCACTGCCTGCTGTACCTGCATGCCCACTTTCAATGACTGGTTTACAATGACACCCAGGTCTCGTTGCACCTCTCCCTTTTCCTAATCGGCCACCAAAGTGGATAACCTCACATTTATCCACATTAAATTGCATCTGCCATGAACTTGCCCACTCACCTAACCTATGGACATGTCTATCCATGGCCGTCTCTACTGTCAAGATGAAGCCACACTCTGGTTGGAGGAACAACACCTTATATTCCGTCTGGGTAGCCTCCAACTTGGTGGCATGAACATTGACTTCCCTAACTTCTGTTAATGCCCCTCCTCCCGTTCTTACCCCATCCCTTACTTACGTATTTATTATTTTTTTATTTTTCTCCCTCTCTCTGTCCCTCTCACAATAACTCTTTGCCTGCTCTGCCTCTTCCTCTGGCCTCTCCTCCCTCTTTCTTTCTCCCTAGGCCTCCCGTCCCATGATCTTCTCCCTTCTCCAGCCTCGGATCCCTTTTGCCAATCAACTTTACAGCTCTTAGCTCTATCCCTCCCCCTCCTGTCTTCTCCTATCATTTTGGATCTCCCTCCCCCCCTCCCACTTTCAAATCTCTTACTATCTCTTCTTTCAGTTAGTCCTGACGAAGGGTCTCGGCCCGAAATGTCGACTGTGCTTCTTCCTATGGATGCTGTCTGGCCTGCTGCGTTCCACCAGCATTTTGTGTGTGTTGCAATGATATATTGTTAAGTAAGGTCTGCACAATAGACCTACACTTCCTTTCTGATTGTAAATCCAAGTTCTTATACTACAGCTATAACAAGGAAACAACCTATACCATCCATATTTCCATATTTCAAAAGCTATTTTGAAAAATTTTGACAGAAGAGTTGTTGATTAAGACTTTCTGGTCTGGAAACAAAATTTTTTTTAACAAATCCTCAGAATATTTCAACTTGATTTAGAGCAGTATTGAAATGCAGCTTGAAATCAAACTGCCAATCTAGAAGAGCATTCTGCCAATGAGAATAACATGTTTCAATTGTAACTTTTTATTGAACTGAACTTAACCGGACTGGAAAAATAAGCAACAGGAAAAGCAAACAAATTCTTAAAATAATTTCAAAAGCAAATCAAATTATAACAATATGGCAAGTTAAAAAATGTAGTTTTAGAATATCTTAGATATGTCTGACAATTTATCAAAAAGTACAAACCTTTAGTTTTCCACCACTCAATTCTTCACTAAGTTTGAGCCTGGCATCTACTGTCCGCTTTAGGTCCCGTTGTAAACGGCGTCCAAAATCTCTAAACATGGTTGAGCCACCAGAGAGGACAACATTCTGTAAAACAACACATATTATACATTTAATCTGCAGGGCTTTGGTCATCTTATGAATCATCTGGATAAAAAAAAATACAAAAATTACATAAGATTCTGAAGTAGCCTGATTTACCACTGGGTGATTCTACCCTAACCTTCGAGAGAAAAGAAATAGAATGCATGAATTTTCAAACCTCGTTGTATAAATTTCTTTAAAAAAAGGATGAAAATGTAAAAGGTTGAAATGGTCAGCATCAGCCAAATCCTGGAAATTTGGCTGCAAGTGCAAAGAAATTACAGATTTGCAAAGAACCAAATGACCATCTAAAAATACAGGATAATGTATTGGGATAGCTCTCTAAACTATCAGACATGAATGAACATGTTAATGTACAAGGTACTGTAGACAAACTAGATTCAGAACCCTGAGGAGCTCTACTCCAGTAACACGCCATTTAATTGCGAATGGAAAGCAGCAGCCTGGCCTGAAAGGTGACATGGATGATCTTCCATTAAGATGGCAGTGCTTGCCAACGCAGCGGCCTCTAGTGGGCCAACCAAAGGTGCATTTTTGTTTGTAAAGTTTGTTGCTTACAATCCAAAGACAATTTTACTCCAAGGACATTGGGTACTGCAGGGCTACTCCATCAGAGAGCTACTCGTTGACTGGAGTAGCTGGATTGGTATCCTGTCAGTTTGGGTTTGGAATAGTGAATGTGCTGTTGCCCACTATTCAGAAGCATCGAAGTTGGTGCAGTACAACCATGGGAAATGTCTTGGACATTTTACTTGTAATCGCAAGACGCTGTTGGAGGGCTTGCCTGTTGCTGCAGACCAGGGTGAGTGATGTGAAAGTGCTAGAGCGTGGCTGAGCTTGGCTGGGGTCTGGCCTCACCCATCAAGGCTGCCCTACCATGTTCAAGTGGTGAAATGACAGGTTGGATTGTGTGCACCCTGTATCATTGATTGCTGGACATTGTCACTCAGGGTCTTGCACTATATTTGTTTTTTTTTGAGGGAATGAGCTTCTTTGCTCGATATTTTGAATTATGTTACTCACTATTTTTGAATGTTTGCTTAACATTTTGAATGTTGTGCACCTTGGCCCCAGAGGAACACTATCTCGTTCAGCTGCATCCATGTATGGTTAGAGTGACAATTAAACTTGATTCGTTTTGTTTTGATGTGTCAGGCTTAAAGTGATTAAAAAACACCAAGTTCCCATGGACACATGGTATCCACCTCAGAACAGATTTGTATTGAGATTGCAAACTAATTAAGACTAAAATTCTGCTTTCATGGTCAAAAGAACCAAAATTGCCAGAAGAGTAAACAGCATGGCGAAAACACCATCAATTGCCAGAAGAACTCAGCAGGCCAGGCCAGCATCTAAGGAAAAGAATAAATAGTTGATATTTGGGCTGAGACCCTGCATCAGGATTTCACATTCAGTTTGAAGGGGAGAAACTTAAATCCAAAACAAATAGCACAACCAACCAGTAGAAAGATAGGTTTGATTAAATGAACAAACAAGTAGTGTACAAAACATACAATGAAAGAAAATGCAAGTTTTGTACTTTGGAAGGAAAAGTGAAAAGGCCCATTAAATTGTGTAAGACTGCATAATTTTGCAGAAAAAAGGATCTTGATGTTTTGGTAAATGAAACACAGTTGTCATGCAGATACTCCAAGTAATTAGTCAGGATGACAGAATATTGTCCATTATTGCAAGGGGTATGGAATACGAAAATGAGGAAGCTCTGTAACTTTTCAGGACACTAATGAAACTTCATTATATCAGGGTTGAGGACTCATCCTATTTGTCTTATTGGTAATGCTACCTATTTAAGCAGCATTATAAAAGACTTTGCAAGCTTAATTCAAAGTGGAAAAACAAGACAATATAAAGTGGGATAATCCTCTGAGCTGGTAACCACATAGCTTGCTTCATGAACTATTATGCAAAGGCAGCCACACGAAATAGCTTTAACCTGGAGCCATGTTCTAAATAACAGTGTAAAGCTAGGTATCATTGCACTCTGAAGGACTGACAAGGTTTGCTCAACTTAGGAAAAAAAAACAAGAACGAGCAATCAGATACTAAAAGCAACATTTTTAAAAAATTAATGATCACAAATTAATTGAGTATCTTGGGCATAATTGAGTGTTCAGTCAGAAAGTTTGCATATTATCCCAATACATCTAAATAAATGTTCAAAAGAACCACGCTGAAATGCTGCACAATTGGAACACTTACCTTATACAGTGGACGTCTAACATCGATAGGGCAGTTCTGAATAACTTCATCAACTACTTCTGAAATGGGCTGCGTGAAATCAGGATTTGCAAACTAGAGAGAAGGAGAACACTGTCCATCACTAATGATTAATGAGAATAACACATACACAGTAAATTGTTGAAAAGTAGCAATGCAAATTTGTTAAGCACAATTAAAAAGTTACCTCTGGGTGAAAGAAAATTTCAGGGCCCAAAAATCGCTCATAGCCTACATCAATGGTGAATTCTTTCTTAGAGATGGCATTGACCCCAGTATATTGTTTGATCCATTTGGTACCATCCGTGTCATATTTGCTGAACTCTTTCACCAAGTCTGGGCAGACATAACTGAAGCGTTCCTTTAATTTAGTAAAATAAAGTTTAAACAAAAGCAGGTACAAAATCAAATTCTTACAACATGACACCAAAATCGATATTTTTAATCTTTATTGTACAAGTTTAAACAAACTACCTTATAGGCATCCATTAGTCTCGTGAGACCATGGATTTGTGCCTTGGAAGGTTTCTAGGGCGCAGGCCTGGGCAAGGTTGTATGGAAGACCAGCAGCTGCCCATGCTGCAAGTCTCCCCTTTCCACGCCACCGATGTTGTCCAAGGGAAGGGCACTAGGGCCGATACAGCTTGGCACCGGTGTCGTCGCACAGCAATATATGGTTAAGTGCCTTGCTCAAGGACACAACACGCTGCCTCAGCTGAGGCTCGAACTAGCGACCTTCAGATCACTAGACCGGCCCCTTAACTACTTGGCCACACACCAACAAACATACTACCTTAAACATACCAAATTTAAATGCAATAGCCAACAATTTATAAAAAATACTCTAATTTATATGAAAATTAGCACTACTGTTTGCTAAATAGAAACAACATGGAACCCAGTTATGCAGTCCACTGAATCCAAGCTGACCAAGCAGCCATTGACAATATTCCCACATTGACCTATTTTACTCTCCCCTCATTCCCATCAAATACTGATGCTGATCTTTAGTGGCTAAATAACCTACTTATTCAAGAGCAAGTGTATTAAAAATGCTTACCTTGACATTTATATTACATTTACTATAACAAACTTCTTAACGGTAGTCTCTGAACAAATCTTCAGATATTATTCTAAACGCTCCCATCGCTCATACTTTCTTGGGTCAATGAGAAATTATTTCACATTAGGGGCACTACATTGTTTTGTTTTTCGAAAAAAACTGTACCTTTACAGCCTTTGCAGTTTCCAGGGACTGTTCCGGGGGTATGCCCACTTCTCGATCTCTCAGAAGTTGCTGGATGAAGTATGTAATATCTCGACCAGCAATGGGAATGTGTTTAATGCAGCTACCAATCACATAACCTTCAGCCTTTAAAAGAAAGAAGGTTAAAATAGATCACTGACTGACAGTAGTGAAAACTGAGGGGAAGCTACTGAGATGATGAAGGAAGCCTTGAACACCGGCAAAGATGGAGAACCTCCAGCTGCCCTAAAAGCCAGCAGCATTACAGGCAGGAAGTAATACCCCAATACAAATATGGCTCGGGTGCCTTCACTATGAATTCTAGAAAATCCAATTGCAAAGTAGTTACTGGTCTGTACTGTCCACAGAAATATTAACAAACATGATGACATGCCATGAGGCTCCTCAAACATGCTCTTCCATTTAGTAAGATCTTGTCATTATCTCTGTTTTTCTCCTTGTTCATCACCTTGAAAACATTCAATGTACGACTTAACAGCTGAAGTTACAGATCAACAAATTTCATTGATGTCAAATACCATACGAAAGTATATGAACTTTCAGATGGTATTTGATAAGTATTGCTTAAGGGCATTGTACAAGATATGAGCCTGGTATTAGGGAATGTGTTTATTGCACAGAAGACAGTCAGAAACAGATTGTTAATCAGGAGGGAAGGGTGCAACTCCGTTTCAGGCCCTCAGTTGTTTGAGATTTATATTAACGATCTGAAGAATCTTTTGGCAGTGCAACAGGTTGCCAGAATAGGCAAAAACTTAGCAAGAGAAACCAGGTTCTCCTTTGATGAATTGCATTAAAGTTAGCAGGCAGGTGTGGCAAGTGGCAAATGCCATATTAGCCTTAGTTGCAAAAAAGATTAAAGAAGAGTAAAGCTTTGATTTGTCACGTACATCAAAATATAATAAATCGTGTCTTTTGCATCAATGACCAATAGAGTCTGAGGATTGTGCTGGGTTAACCCATAAGTGTTGCCTTGCTTCTGGCAATAACATAGCACGCCCACAACTCACTAACCCTAATCATAATCCCTAAAAACGTGGGAAGAAACTGGAGCACTCGCAGAAAACCCACTCTGTCACAGGGAGAACATACAATCACCTTAGGGATGCAAAAGCAAATTGAACCTGAATCAGTGATCACTGACACTGTAAAGTGACTTCTCTAACCATAAATAGGTACATTTTATTAAAGCAGGGGTTTCCAACCTTTTTAATGCCACGGACCCCTACCAATAACCAAGGGGTCTATGGACCTCAGTTTGGGAACACCTGTATCAAAGTCATATGGAATACTGGCAAGGTCACAGCTGGAGGACTGTACAGAGTTTTGATCTCATTATTGATGAAGGGGTATACTAGCACTGGAGGCAGACCAACAGAGAATCAAGCAACTGATTCTTGCAATGAGAGAATGATCCTATCACAAACAGCTTAAACACGAGATTTTACACTTCTCCTTAACTGATATAAGTAGCTAGCCTGCTTTCTGAAATAGGTTGGGGTCAGCTTACAAAAGAATTACAAATAAAGTAAAAATTTCCTTCATGAGCAAAGTTATTGACAAAACATTTGCTTGATGGGAAAATACCAACCTTGTCAGTCATACAAGTACACACAATAATAAACTGCACTTATGGGACTAAATACAGGAACCACTGCCTTAAAAAAATTTTGGTAAAGGTGGATCATAAATTCAGCCCCTTATTTGTCTCAAACAGGTTTAGTGGTAGTAAAAATTGCAAGATGCATTTTAGCAGACCAAGTTGATCATGAACAGCAAAATGTACCCAATGGAGTTGTTGGATAAGTCTGAGGTCAACTAGCCTTCAAACCACAGGAAATTGCATCAGTCCCACCAGAAACGAAACGCACACTAGTTCTTGGAATTGCAACATTTTTAAATCACCACTAATAGGGAACTATTATTATTCAGCGCTGAGAAAGAAAGGATGTGCTTTTGACAACAATGTAATCAAATTTGCAAAGAATAGAAAAAGAAAAGTGTGTTCTATTGCAAGAAAAAAACTCAGCTGGTCATGTGGGAATAAAACTAGATTTGAGAAATAAAACAATGGCCGAGAAATTCAAGAGGACGATTTCTGACCTGCATTTGTACACAAGCACTTTTTAGTCTTCAATATTAGGAAGTGCAGGATAACTGCTTAACATAAAGCAAAAAGACCCAAAGTAATTCAGGCCCATGCTTATTGAATTGCAGTAATTTGCTTGTCTTCAACCATTTTGGCTCATAGTCCTTTTTTCCCATTCCAAATTGCCTCCTTTACAGTTAGAATCATGATCTCTACTTGTAAGATTTTTACACTCATGATCAAAAGGGCCAACAGGCATCTAGCTTTTCAAGATATGGGGGGGGGGGGGGATATGAAAATGGGAACAGCCAGGGAAAATCAGGTTAATACTGACTGTTATCTGTGACACTTAACTACACTTGGAGCAAATTATTGAAATATCACCACAAACTATGGATCTGCATCAAAATACAGCATTTCAATTAATAGACATCAAGGCCTTATCATGATGAAAGAGGATCAAGTAGGCAAGAAATATTTTATACAACTATTTAATTATAAATTACAGATTTCTTTTCATTCCACTTCATTTTGCATCACACATTTGATGCCGATTTTAGCCTTTAAGAAATCATGGGACCACTGATCACTTGGGACAACCAACCCATCTACAAATGCCATAATTATGGTAGTAAGATACATTCTTAAACACTCCCTACTCAGTGGACTGAAAGCACATCAAGGCTTTGCATAGAAAGTTCCAGGATTTTGACTCAGCAACAAAAACAGATCAGCAATATATTTCCGATTCAAGAGGCCACATGAGAGGGAAAGGTGAAAGTGTCTATTTTCTAACACCCTATCCTCTTAGTTATCCAGGTGGTAGAAATCTCTGGTTCCAAGCCTTTATGGTCATGACAAAACTGCTGGATGAACTCAGTAGATCAAGGAGCATTTCTGTAGGCATGAGGCTGGTTGAAATTTTAGGTCAAGACTCTGCAACAGGGCAGAGTGTAGAAGGAAGAGAGCCAGCATAAAGCAATGAAAGGATGAATTGAGATAGGTGTTAGAGTGCAAAGTGGATCAGGTGAGGTGGTGCATAATGAGCAGATGGAGCTACTAGAAGAAAGTAAGGATCTAGATAACAGGGCTGGCATGGTGAACAAAGGGACAAAGAACCCATGTAGATGGGCAGAGGGAGAACAAGACGCTACTGGGCCATAAGGTACCCATGTGGAATATGGGATGCTGTTCTTCTAGAACACATTTGGTCTCAACATGGCAGTGGAGAGGTACGGGACAGATAGGTTGGTGTGACTATAGAGGGGAAGATGACATGCACCAAGCTCACAATGGATACGGTGAACAAAGTGAAGATGCTCCGCAAAGCATGTCAACTACTCTGTGGTTGGTCTCGCCAACATAAAGGATGCCACATCAACAGCATAAAATTTAATTTGGAGGAGTAGTATGCCACATGGAATGAGTCTGTGTCTCTGAATAATTGGGAGGGAATGAGCACAGGGACAGGGGCTGCACCTCGGGAAAACGCTAGGACCAGGGAGGAATAAGTGGACAAACATCTATTAGGAACACTTCAATTAAAGCAGATCAATCAGGTTCAACTTCAGTTTGAAAGTCATTGGGATAGGTCACAGAACAGTTTGAAAATATACTTACCACTGGAATAACATGAGTGACACCATCCCCACTATCAATAACCGTTCCAGTCAACGTTCGCTCACCAACTTGTCGAGACGTCCATGAGGCAGCTAAGGCAAGGACAGCCTGAAGTCAAACATAGCTAGTTATTTTTCAATCCAAAGCTGAAGATCTTTTGAACAAATTATACTCTATTTAGGAGTAACAATCTTGAAATAAGCTACAACATATTTAAAAAACAACACACATCAAAGTTGCTGGTGAACGCAGCAGGCCAGGCAGCATCTCTAGTAAGAGGTACAATCGACGTTTCAGGCCGAGACCCTTCATCAGGACTAACTGAAGGAAGAGTTAGTAAGAGATTTGAAAGTGGGAGGGGGAGGGGGAGATCCAAAATGATAGGAAAAGACAGGAGGGGGAGGGATGGAGCCAAGAGCTGGACAGGTGATTGGCAAAGGGGATATGAGAGGATCATGGGACAAGAGGCCCAAGGAGAAAGACAAGGGGGGGGAACCCAGAGCATGGGCGAGGGGTATAGTCAGAGGGACAGAGGGAGAAAAAGGAGAGTGAGAGAAAGAATGTGTGTTTAAAAATAAATAACGGATGGGGTACGAGGGGGAGGTGGGGCATTAGCGGAAGTTATAGAAGTCGATGTTCATGCCATCAGGTTGGAGGCTACCCAGACGGAATATAAGGTGTTGTTCCTCCAACCTGAGTGTGGCTTCATCTTTACAGTAGAGGAGGCCGTGGATAGACATGTCAGAATGGGAATGGGATGTGGAATTAAAATGTGTGGCCACTGGGAGATCCTGCTTTCTCTGGCGGACAGAGCGTAGGTGTTCAGCAAAGCGGTCTCCCAGTCTGCGTCGGGTCTCGCCAATATATAGAGGGCCACATCAGAAGCACCGGACGCAGTATTTCACCCCAGCTGACTCACAGGTGAGGCGACACTTCACCTGTGAGTCGGCTGGGGTGATATACTGCGTCTGGTGCTCCCGATGTGGCCTTTTATATATTGGCGAGACCCGATGCAGACTGGGAGACCGTTTTGCTGAACACCTACGCTCTGTCCGCCAGAGAAAGCAGGATCTCCCAGTGGCCACACATTTTAATTCCACATCCCATTCCCATTCTGACATGTCTATCCACGGCCTCTTCTACTGTAAAGATGAAGCCACACTCAGGTTGGAGGAACAACACCTTATATTCCGTCTGGGTAGCCTCCAACCTGATGGCATGAACATCGACTTCTCTAACTTCCGTTAATGCCCCACCTCCCCCTCGTATCCCATCCGTTATTTATTTTTATACACACATTCTTTCGCTCACTCTCCTTTTTCTCCCTCTGTCCCTCTGATTATACCCCTTACCCATCCTCTGGTTCTTCCCCCCCCCCCCCCATCTTTCTGCCCGGACCTCCTGTCCCATGATCCTCTCATATCCCCTTTGCCAATCACCTGCCCAGCTCTTAGCTCCATCCCTCCCCCTCCTGTCTTCTCCTATCATTTTGGATCTCCCCCTCCCCCTTTCAAATCTCTTACTAACTCTTCCTTCAGTTAGTCCTGACGAAGGGTCTCGGCCTGAAACGTCGATTGTACCTCTTCCTAGAGATGCTGCCTGGCCTGCTGCGTTCACCAGCAACTTTGATGTGTGTTGTTTGAATTTCCAGCATCTGCAGAGTTCCTGTTGTTTACATATTTAAAAACATTTGTCATGCTCATGTTGGTAGAGGAGAAATTCCATGCTTATAATTTGAACAATTCACTAAAAAGGTCATCTGCATATCATTGGGGACAAGGTATTTAATTTCCTCTAGTATTAGAAGTTAAGGAAACCAAGTGATAGTCTTGTAGCATTTTGGAAACCATGAGAGAAGAATAACTTGTGAAGTTTTGAGAACATCTAGTATACTTCAGGGTAAGGCATAATAAGAGTATAAAAAAGTTGATAAAAGGTCAGAATACTTTTTGTGTAGCATCAGTATACAAGATTATAGAAATAACATATATAACTACTTAATTTACTAATACAGTTATACAAAAGCAACAAAATGTTACCTCACCTGGACAGCAATGTAAAGACCTGGCACGTTGAAAGATTCAAACATAATCTCTGCAGTATATTCTCTATTTTCAGGTGTATTTAATGGTGGCTCAGTCTGTTGAAGACACAATAAGCCTCTTCATAAATGGGAGCAGACATATTCTAGTTATCTGTTTTACTTGCTCATAATTCAGAATGCATACTATAATTTACTTCAGCTTCTACAGAAGACAATTATAGAATAGAAGAGCACAGGAATAAGCATTCTGCCTGGCATGTTTGTACCAACGATAACACCAATTTAAAGTAATCTTATTTGTCAACACATGGTTTACAACCCTACATTCCTTATTTAAATATCTCTTATAGTTGCTACCTCCTTTGCCACCTCCCCTGGCAGTAATTCCAGGCACATCATTCTGTGTTCAAAATAAAAACCCTGCCTTATACACCTCCTTTAAATTTTCCCCCTCGCTCCTTAAAATATACACCTTCTAGTATTTGACATTTTCATCTGGAAGACAGAGTATCCTGTCAATTTTATATATATATTTATAAAGTTATAAGTTCCTCCCACAGGCAGTCAGACTGCTAAATAGCTGCTCCACCTGACTCTGCTTTGGACACTTTTAACTTGCACTGGACACTTATAACTGATTTAACTGACGTGGCTGTTGTGTTTTACTATTTATTGTTATGTTTGTTACTTAGTGTTGCGTTTGTTATGTTATGATTGCACTGCCCCTGAGAAACGCTGTCTCATTCTGCCCTGCAGAGCTGATGTACGGTTAGAATGACAATAAGGTTTTTTGAATCTTTGAATCTTGAAATTAACCAATCAGCCTATCTACTGTACACTTAAACCAATTCATCCACATACATTATAAACAGATGTCCCAGCTCAAAGGTCTGTGAAACACCACTTGTTACAGATCTCCAGCAAGAATAATGCTTCCACAACTACCCTGCTTTCTATAGCAAAGACAACTTGAACCGATCCACCAAGTCACAATGTATCTACCTTGTTGACAGCTTTAAAATTCATATATATATAACAATTACCGCCCTACCTCCATTATCTTCATCACCTCAAAAAACTCAAGTTTATAACATGAACTTAGCCAGGCTGACTATCCATAATAAAGACATGCTATTTCAGGTACAAGTAGAACCTATGCCCAAGAATCTTGTCCAATAATCTCTATTGCACGAAAATTTGTTGGATTATCCCCATTGATCTTAAAAGTTACAGTGGATATTCTTCAGCCGCCTGCATCCTTCTCATCTACAGGCAAGATCCCAAAGATCTGTCAACATCTTCTTGTCTCTCTCAATAACCTGGGGACTTATGCAAATTATGTTGACAAGACCCAAGGGGCCCAACACAACCATCTCCTCTCGATACCAACATTCCTTAGAATATCAACATATGCCTCCATGAACTCACCATCTTCCCTGTCTTTCTATTTCATAAATACCAATACGAAGTTCTTGTTTAGTATTGTACCTCGTTGTGGCTCCAGGCATAAATTCTAAGTAAAAGTTCACTGCTACTTAGTGATTAAAATTCCATTTCTAAACCTTTAAAAAAATATATTAATGTTATTGTGATTTTTAATTAAAAATCTCCCATTACAGAATTAGCATAAAGTAACAGCTGTACTTACCAAAAGAAAATAATGGTCTTCTGGTTCTGCCCTAAGGTATTTAAAAATAACCTGTTCCATAAATCTCTCCATCAGATCCCAGTCTTCAACAATGCCATGACGAATAGGCCACTGTTGCAGGAGGTAAAACAGATGTCAATTTTAATTTTGTAATTAAGAAACTTTCAAACTGAGTAATAAATAAAATATTGTACACCTATCAGATAGACCTTTAAAATTTAACAAGTAATAAGAAATCAAGTTAATGTCCTAAATAGGACTCATACAGTCATTTACCAAATTTCCTATTAGGGCAAAGATACAAATCACATACTTCTGCATTAATTGTTCTACTTCCAACACTTCCACTTACTGGTATTAAGTACTAACCTAATGCCAGTATACAAACACATATTTGTAAAGTGACCATTTACCAAACTCAATCCATTCACAGCCAAGTGTAAATGATACAGCAAACTACGAGTCAAGTTTATTCTCATTTCTGCAGATTTCTTGTTACATTTACAAACATTTTAATATTGAACAATTTTTATCAGATGCTTCATGAACTTACCTTTGTTGCATAAGTAGGTTTGTCTATTGCTTCATCCCCTATAAAGAAATCCAAATCATCAACTCCTTTCATCACCCTCCTTTGCGCCTGGTCACCAACCTTTGCGGATTCCTTGATTGCAATACCTTACAATAGGTAGAGAAAAAAAAAAGTTTAGTCAACAAATAGTTCATGCACAAGAAGATAAGTACACACTTAAAAAGAGGAAATGATTTGTCCATTTCAGAGAGGCAAACAATGAAATTTAAATTTAAAACGTAATAATGTAATATACAAAACAATGGAAGCCAGAAGTTAGAACAGAGGATACTGGTAACACCCAACTCGAATAATATGTTTCCATCATTTGCGGTTTTTAGTTAATTTGATTTTCATTCACAAATGCTGCCTAACCTTTCTCCAGCATTGTCTCAGATTTGCAGAAGGAAATACAACTTTGCACAGATGAACAATTTTCTTCAAAGCCCTCATCAAATACATCTTCTGGCCCATGAGCAACACTTTCAAACACTTTGTACTTTGAACTGTGTTGTATCTAAGTATTTTCAAAAGATCAAAGCCTAAATATAAATTCAGCTGAAGATAAATCAAATAAAAATAGTAATACCTCAGATGCCATTGAGGATTACACTGTAGTTTTGTTTAAAGATGTTAGAACATAGAATAGTACAGCACAGTACAGGCCCTTTGGCCCACAATATTGTGCTGACCCTCAAACCCTGCCTCCCATATAACCCCCCACCTTAAATTTACAATACAAATTTTAAAAAAAGACTGCTTTTGGGTATAATGTAGAAAATAACTAGCACATATAGAACATTAAAACATGTAAATGCAAGTAAGATTTTAACTGATGGAAAACATCAATGACTTATTTTTTCCAAGATCAATTATTGAAATTAAAACACCTGCAGATATGAGAAAATTACACCTATTCTTGCATTTTATTTTCATTTGTAGGTCAATATAGTGGGAAAGTTGTAGCATTTACAACTTTTAAATTATTTAAAGAAAATGTAGGCTTGTATCAAGGAATTTAACATTGCCAAGTAGTACAGGACCATCCTGTTAATTATCCCTTTCAATTCCAACTTTCGTAATCAGATACACCAAACTAATTCTAAATATTTCCACAATGTCAGCCTCTCGACTAAATGATCGACACAATTTATGAACTCTAGTTCAACATGAATTGAGATAGATTAGAAACATAGAAAACCTACAGCACAATACAAGCCCTTCGGCCCACAAAACTATGGCGAACATATCCTTACCTTAGAAATTACCCAGGGTTACTCATAGCCCTCTATTTTTCTGAGCTCCATATACCTATCCAGGAGTCTTTTAAAAGACCCTATCGTATCCGCCTCCAACACCGTTGCCGGCAGTCCATTCCCCAGACTCACCACTCTCCACGTAAAAAACTTACCCCTGACATCTCTTCTGTACCTGCTTTCAAGCAACTTAAAACTGTGCCCTTTCATGCTAGCCATTTCAGCCCTGGGAAAAAGCCTCTGACTATCCACACGATCAATGCCTCTCATCATCTTATACACCTAGAATGTGCTGCTATTTATATTAATTTGATAGAGAAATTGGAAGTTTATCAAAAACGCAATCTACAGTAAAATATTTACAAAATGCTCTCATATTCTTAAGTGTTATAACTATTGCAATATTCAATGACACGAATGAAATGTATACAAAATTATAGGCACAAACAATAGAACAGTTATAGAAACAACAGAACAGTAGAATGCTATTAAGTAGTACATAGTTCTGCTATTAGAATAGAATCCAGAGTTTTTGTTTCAAATATCTTCTTGGACAATGATACTACAGTTACACTATTTGCACATATTTAGTGACATTAACTGGTTAAAATATCAATAAAACAAGCCTCAATTTTTAGCAAGAGACTTTATAGACCCCACTAAACAACACATTTATAGGTACCATTGGTAAATCTGCTTTTAGGCTGAATAGACGAACACCACACAAATGAAGGCAACTTCAGGAAGCCAACTCACCGAGTAAAAGCAAGAATTGGCAAAAGTGCCAAGTTTGTAGACTTGGCCAAATACATAGGAAAGGCTGAGGGATATGGACCACGCTTAGTTGGGCATTTTGATCTGCAGAGACTAGATGGGCTGTAGGGCCTATTTCCATGCTGTGTAATTTTGCCACAAGATCAACTATCATTAAGGTTATATTGTGGTGTTGTCACACTTCACTTTGCAATTACTAGTACAATTATTACAGTTACTGAGACAGGGCTGGAGAGTAGCAATGTGTCTCATTCACTAAGCTGTATTACATTACTCAGTCAAGAGTGCATGGAAGATACACAACGATGTTGCCAAGACTTGACGATTTGAGTTAGGAGAGATTGAGCAGACTGGAACTGTTTTCCCTGGAGTAAAGGACCCCGAGGAGTGACCTTGAAGATTTACTCTGTAATATAAAGGACACACTGGGCAGGCAGTCACAGTCTTTTTCTCATGTGGAAGATAATTCAAAACTAGAAGGCATAGATTTAAGGTGACATGGAGAACATTTACAGGAGATTTTAAGAGCTCATTTTTCTCCCACAGTGTGGTACAAACTGTCAGAGGTGATGGAAGAGGCAGGTGAAAAGAGCAGATATTTCAGAAATGTTTGCACAGTACAAGTATGCTCCTCTCCAGGTTCTGATCATGTATTCAAACAAATATTTGAGACCAGTGGGACAAATGGGGATGGATTTATCAGCTACTGTGGAGCTACAGGCTGGGTAGAAATTGGGCATTTCCAGGTTCCTTCTCTTCCTAATCCCTGCAGAGCCACAACAATCAACGGGCTAAGCAGAGCTGGAAGAGTTGAGCACACTCACTTGCTCACATACTGGGTCAGTCAGGTCGCAGACACCCATTCTTCCCACACCTATTTGATCTCCCATCACAGCTGTTTGAGCATTTCTTCTGTTGAAATTCATTTCCAAAAATACAGACCGTTCCGGTTATTAACAATTTCAGAAATGGAACCCTATCATTACCTAGGGACGTACATGGATAGGAAAGGTAGTTGGTAATTGGGTGATTATTGTCTTAAGTGCCAAGCTTTTGGTACTATGCTATGCAGACATACCATTTCATATAAGACAGCATAAAAAAGAGAGAGAATGCAGAATACAGTGTTACAGTTACAGAGAAACAGCAGAGTAGCTAAACAATAAGGTTCACAGGCCACAACCAAACAGATTGAGGGATCAGGAGTTCACCTTGATTGCACAAGTGTTTTATAACAGCAGGGTAGAAGCTGTCCATGAGAATGCTATACACGTGCTAAAGCTTTTGTATCGTCTGTCCACTAGAAAGGACAGAGAAGAGGGAGTGAAAGGTCCTTTCCCAAGGTAGTGGGAAATGAAGGGTCAATGGAAGGCTTGATGCTTTTCATAAGGTTGGACTACACTGACAAGAAACTGCAAGGAAGCATAAAATGTAGGATTTCAAAGGTAGCAATTTCTTGATTTCTGCCTGTGCCACATGCCACTAAGGGTAAATTAGGATATGGCAGATGACAAGTTAGTGCAGCAGGCAAGATTTCATATTTGCGGATCATCGGGATCTCTTCTGGGGAAGGTATGACAAGGTGTTGAGAGGGATTGATGAAGTTAGGGCAGTGGATCTTTGGAAGGCGTTTAACAAAGTCCCTCATGGGAGGCTAATCCAAAAGATTAAGATGCATGGGGTCAGCAGCAAATTGGCTGTTTGGATTCCAAACCAGCTAGCGCATAAAACAGAGGGTGGTAGTTGAAGGGACTTATTCAAGCTGGAGTTTGGTAATTAGTGGTGTTCCACAGGGATCTGTACTAGGACCTCTGCTGTCTTTGATGTATATAAAGGGAAAGCGGTAAACCATGTTATCCAGGTTGCACTAAAAGTACTGGATTACCAGCGCTAGTACAGCTTATTAGAATCCTGTCTGGGTGTGTTGTTTATTGAAGGTTGCACACAGCTCCAGGATGCCAACACATAGCAGATCTACATCTGGACAGGGTCTCTTCTGATGAACCTCTGTTTATACTTGTATTACTTTGGACTGTTTGAGGTGAAGAGCAGAAGGGATAGAGTGAAAAGGTATGGAGTTATATTTACTATTTTAGCTATATGAGCTGCTCATATTGAAGTCGCATCTTCTTTAGACAAAGATTCCTTTGTTAATGTACTTCGACACTTTATAGCAAGACAAGGACACGTTCATGAACTGTGCTCTGATAATGCAACAAACTTTGTTTTAGCTGAGTGTGAGTTGTGAGAAGTCATTGAGAAGTGAAATCATTCACAGATCAGTGATGTTCTTCAGAAAGGAATTAAGTGAATTTTTAACTCCTCAGCTGGAGGAACATAGGAGAGAGTGACCAGATCAGAGAAAAAGGTCCTCAACTCCACCATGGAATGTGCAGAATCTTGACAAGGGTTCTCACACAGTCCTTTACGAAGTAGAGGCGACTATCAATGGCCATCCAATTACTGAGGTATCCCCTGAACCAAATGATTTGAAAGCACTAACATTCAACCATCTACAGCCTCTGAAGATCTCAACACCCTTACCACCAGCAGAGTTATAAAGACATTTATGCTCGTCGTTGATGAAAGCAGGACAAACACATGTCAAACTTGTTTTGGAAATGGTGGATCAAGAAGTACTTACAACAGTTACAAGAACGTCAGAAGTGGGCAGATATAAAATGTAATTTCCTCCCAAGTGACATTGTGATGACACAACATCTCAAAACTCATGGATCACAAGAAGAGTCATTCAAGTCTTTCCAGACTGAAGAGAATTTGTGTGGCAGGTAAGCATTAAAACCAAGACCAGCTTTCTTGACAGGCATTTGCCTCTTGTAGAGGACAGATCTTAGTTAAAACTCTAGAAGCTTCATGACTTTGTCTTGACTTACTGACTTGACAGAGAATGGTGGTAAAGGGCACTGTACTGGGCTAAGTGCTGGCAATCTCTGGCCTAGATAACTGGTACATGAGTTGACTGGAAGACTAGAATAATTAGGGTGTGGGATGTAGAGCAATGTATCTATTTTCCGTATTGTATTTTGTGCTGTGTGTTATTATGGGTAATTTGTCACGTGATTGGGACATTGAAGAAGCAAATGAGTACAGTTATGCGTTCACCCTTCGTCTTAGTTTAGATAAGTTGAGAAAGAGTGAGCCAGGGGAGATTTATTTAATGATTTTTGCTTAATTATGCTAATTATTCTTACTTTGCTATATTGCTAATTTAGTTAGTTTTAAAATCTTGTAAAGATCATCCATCTTTGCAAGCTTTGTAATAAAGGATCAAACATACTTTTTTTTCAACTTGGAATTCAGTTATTTGGAAGCACGTCATACAGTGTCAAGTCCCTCGCTCAGTCCTCTCCAGTTTTGGTTTGTTTTCAAATACCCACTATAGTAGCCATGGATCCCAGCTATGCCTGCCTTTTCACTGGCTATGTGGAACAGCTGATGTTCCAAACCTTTTCTGGTAATGCTCACAAACTCTTTCTGCATTTCACTTGTAACTGCATTGGTGCTGCTTCATGCACCCATTCTCAGCTTACCAATTCTATCGACTCTGCCTCCAACTTACACCTTGCCCTTGAATTTACTTGGTCTATTCCTGACACCTCTTTCTCTTTTGCCATCTCTGGAGGCCGCTTGTCTATCAACAGCTTTTATAAGCCTACCAATTCCCATGGCTATCTTGACTATACCACTTCCCACCCCATCTCCTGTAAAAATGCTATTCCCCTTTCTCAGTTCCTTCTCCTCTGCTATATCTATTCCTAGGACACAGCTTTTCATTCCAAAACAAAGAAGTGCTCCTTCTTCAAAGAACGGGGTTTCCTTCCTCCACCTTTGACAATGCCCTCACCTGTATCTCCTCCATTTCCCGGAAAACCCCACTTATCCCTTCTTCCTACCGGTTAAAAGTGATGGTGTTCCTCATCCTTAACTACATCATGAGCCTTCATATCCAACACATCATTCTCCACAACTCCCACGGGATCCTACCACGAAACACATCTTTATTTTCCCTAACTCTGCTTTCTGTAGGGAATATTCACTCTATGATTCCCTTGTCAATTCATCCTTCCCCACTAATCTCCCTCTTGGCACATATCCTAGTAAGTGACAGATACTCTGCACCTGCCTGCAACATCTCATGTTCCGACTGCATACCCCCCAACCTAAGGCATGAACATTGATTTCTCCTTCCTGTAATTTTTTTTCTATTCTTTCCCCCTCCCCCTTCCAAAGATTGGGTACAAATCTCTTCTTCTCTTCAGTTGTCCATCGAAATCCGATGACGACGTCCACTCTTTTAATGGTGAGATCATTGATGACTATACAGTCCTATCCTGGACCCACAAGTAGTAGTGGAGGCAACCATGGCTGCATTTCTCCTGGCTCTCTGCTGCTGTCTTCTAGTTGTTCTTCCGATCTCCAGAAAACGAACCCCATCCCTACGCAGCTGTCCCCAAGTGGTACGGTCAGGAGCAATCTCCTCCAGGTTCTCAGGTCTGATCTTGCACTTCCTTAAAGCATTCTTTATCTGATCCTTACAGTGCTTCTTTGGCCTTCCAGCTGAGCGTCAACCATGATATAGTTGGCCGTATAACACTCTACGGGGTAGCCGACATGGGGGCATCTTATCACGTGCCCCAGCCACTGCAGCTGAGGCTGGGTGATCATGGCTTCAATAATTCCGCAGTTGGTCTTTACAAGTATTTCAGTATGAGGCACCCGCTCACTCCAGGTAATAAATACAGACAGAGCAAAGAGTGAAATTGTACCACAGAGGCAAAATTCAGATAGACAAAGTATGCAGAACTGAAGGTGAATGCACATAGTGTTCGGAATAAGATGGGACAAATATGGCGCAATTAGAGATTGGTTGGTATGACATTGTGGGGAGCAGAGTTATGGCTGAAAGAAGGCCATAGCTGGGAACATAACACCAAAGGGTACACTTTGTATCAAAAGGACAGGCAGAAAGGCAGAGGTGGTGGTGTGGCTCTGTTGCTAAGTGATGGAATTACATCTTTAGAAAGAGGTGACAATAAGTGCGGACTATTATGTAAATGGTAAGAAGATTCAAACATCTGAGGGACAGAGGGACTTGGGAGTCCTCATGCAACAAGGGTAATTTACTGGTGGAGTCTGTGGTAAAGGCAGCAAATGCAATATTGGCATTTATTTCAAAAGAAATAGAATATAAAAGCAAGGAGATAATGCCGAGGCTTCATAAGACACTAGTCAGGCTGCACTTGTCAACATTTTTGGGCCCTTTGTATCAGAAAGGATGTGTTACCATTGGAGAGTCCACAGGGGATTCATGAGGATGATTCTGGGAATTAAGGGGTTAACAAATGAGGAGCATCTGGCAGCTTTGGGCATTGTGCTCAATGGAATGCAGAAGAATGCAGGGGATCTCACTGAAACCTTCCGAATGTTGAAAGGACTTTATAGGGTGGATGTGGGGAGGATGTTTCCTCTGGTGGGGTATCTAGAACTAGACAGCACAGCCTCAAAATTGAGGGGCAACCTTTTAGAACAAAGGCAAGGAGGATTTTTTTTAAGCCAGAGAGTAGTGAATCTGTGGATTTTTCTCTGCCACAGGCTGCTGATTTGTCAGGGCAAAGGATATGGCAAAATGTTGGGTGTATGAGGTTGAGTGGAATCCAAGATCACCCATGATAGTATTGGGGAGTGGATTCGGTGGGCTAAATGGCTTAATTCTGCTCCTCTGGTCTTCGCTCTTCCTTTACTCCCCATTCTGCTCTCTTACCTCTTTATCTCACCTGCCTATCACCTCCCCCTGGTGCCCCTCCTCCTTCGGTCCATTCACCTCTCATTAGGTTCCTTCTCCTCCAACAATTTACCTTTCCCACCCATTTGGCTTCACCTATTGCCTTCTAGCCATCCTCCTTCACTTCCCCCTCCCCCCACCTTTAGTATTTATTTGTATGCAAGATGGCAACTGCAAACAATGATTCCTTGGGCGACATCTTCCAGATAACCAATCTCTTCAATTATTTCACTTTCTATACCACTTCTGCCTTTTAGAAACATAGAAAACCTACACCACAATACAGGCCCTTCAGCCCACAATGCTGTGCCAAACATGTACTTATTTTCAAAATTACCTAGGGTTACTCAGAGCCCTCTATTTTTCTCAGCTCCATGTACCTATCCAGGAGCCTCTTAAAAGACCCTATCGTATCTACCTCTACCACAGTCGCCGGCAGACATTCCACGCACTCACCACTGTGTAAAAAAAAACTTACCCCTGACATCCCCTCTGTACCTTCTTCCGAGCACCTTAAAACCGTACCCTCTTGTATTAGCCCTGGGAAAAAGCCTCTGATTATCCACACGATCAATGCCTCTCATTATCTTATACACCTCTATCAGGTCACCTCTCATCCTCCATCACTCCAAGGAGAAAAGGCCAAGTTCACTCAACCTATTCTCATAAGGCATGCTCCCCAATCCAAGCAACATCCTTGTAAATCCCCTCTACACCCTTTCTATAGTACCACATCCTTCCTGTAGTGAGGTGACCAGAACTGAGCATAGTACTTCCAGTGGGGTCTGACCAGGGTCCTATACAGCTGTAACATTACCTCTCGGCTCTTGAACTCAGTCCCACAGTTGAAGAAGGCCAAATTTGTAATGAATAACAGACTTTTCTGCTAGTCTTGATTGTGTTATGGAAATTGTCAGAGCCTGTGATGAGCAGGTTGATATTTGATAGATGATCTTATTCTCTACTGTGTCCAGGTGCACCAAGAATATGAGCTGCCTCATGGAAAGACCAGAGACAGGGTGTGGAGTTATGAATGACTCTATCTCGAAGCCGTGAGGAAGTCTGAAGCATCCAGGTAAATGCAGTGGTGGTCAGCAGCCTCTCTCAATGGAGGCGTTTGCATTCAAACTGGGAGCGGTAGCTGCTCTTCACGGAAGGACTGAGTTCTTGCAGCTGCCCTTTTCGAAAGCTGATGGAAGGATTTTTTTGATATTATAGACAATAAGTGCAGGAGTAGGCCATTCAGCCCTTCGAGCCAGCACCACCATTCACTGTGATCATGGCTGATCATCCACAATCAGCACTCTTTTCTTGCCTTCTCCCCATATTCCTTCACTCCGCTATCTTTAAGAGCTCAAACTCTTTTTTGAAAGAATCCAGAGAATTGGCGTCCACTGCCTACTCAGGCAGAGCATTCCACAGAACCACAACCCACTGTGTGAAAAAGTTTTTCCTCAACTCCGTTTTAAATTGTCTACCCCTTATTCCTAAACTGTGGCCTCTGGTTCTGGACTCCCCCAGCATCAGGAACATGTTTCCTGCCTGTAGCGTGTCCAATCCCTTAATAATCTTAAGTTTCAATCAGATCCCCTCTCATCCTTCTAAATTCCAATGTATACAACCCCAGTCGTTCCAATCTTTCAAAATATGACAGTCTCGCCATCCCGGGAATTAACCTCGTGAACCTACACTGCACTCCCTCAATAGCTAGAATGTTCTTCCTCAAATTTGGAGACCAAAATTGTACACAATATTCCAGGTGTGGTCTCACCAGGGCCCTGTAAAACTGCAGAAGGACCTCTTTGCTCCTATACTCAATTCCCCTTGTTATGAAGGCCAGCATGCCATTAGCTTTCTTCACTGCCTGTTGTACCTGCATGTTTACTTTCAGTGACTGATGAACAAGGACACCTAGATCTTGCTGTACTTCCCCTTTTCCTAACTTGACACCATTCAGATAGTAATCTGCCTTCCTGTTCTTGCCACCAAAGTGGATAACCTCATATTTATCCACATTAAACTGCATTTGCCCACTCATCCAACCTGTCCAAGTCACCCTGCATTCTCATAACATCCTCCTCACATTTCACTCTGTTACTCAGCTTTGTGTCATCAGCAAATTTGCTAATGTTACTTTTAATCCCTTCATCTAAATCACTAATGTATATTGTAAACAGCTGCGGTCCCAGCACCGAGCCTTGCGGTACCACACTAGTCACCTCCTGCCATTCTGAAAGGGACCCATTAATCACTACTCTTTGTTTCCTGTCTGCCAACCAATTTTCTATCCATGTTAGTACCCTACCCCCAATACCATGTGCTCTAATTTTGCACACTAACCTCCTATGTGGGACCTTAAAGGCTTTCTGAAAGTCCAGGTACACTGCATCCACTAGCTTTCCCATGTCCATTTTCATAGTTACATTCTCAAAAAATTCCAGATTAGTCAAGCATGATTTTCCCTTCGTAAATCCATGCTGACTCGGACCGATCCTGTTACTGCTATTCAAATATGCCGCTATTACATCTTTTATAATTGATTCCAGCATCTTCCCCACCACTGATGTCAGACTAACTGGTCTATAATTTCCTGTTTTCTCTCTCCCTCCTTTCTTAAAAAGTGGGATAACATTACCTACCCTCCAACCCGCAGGAACTGATCCTGAATCTATAGAACATTGGAAAATGATTACCAATGTGTCCACAATTTCTAGAGCCATCTCCTTAAGTACCCTGGGATGCAGACATTCAGGCCCTGGGGATTTATCAACCTTCAGTCCCATCAGTTTACCCAACAACATTTTGTGCCTGATGCGAACTTCCTTCAGTTCCTCTGGTCACTATTACATCCGAGAGATTGTATCTTCCCTAGTGAAGAGAGATCCAAAGTACCTGTTCAGCTCGTCTGCCATTTCCTTATTCCCATAATAATTTCACCCGTTTCTGTCTTCAAGGGCCTAACTTTGGTCTCAACTAATTTTCTCCTCTTCACATACCTAAGATATTCTGAGAGTTGTGATTATTGGATTATGTTTTCCTTCTGTTTTTGGTGTTTTCTTTCTTGTTGCCAATTGGGAGTGGCTGATGCAAAGTAGGGATTTGGGGTCTGATGTTGGCACTTGTTGGTGTTTTTCGGTGTGGACATATCTGTTGGGGGGGTAGGGTTTTGATGCTATTGTCATTGCTTTTTCTGTGAGGGAGGGGGCTAGGGATTTGGTGTTATCATTGCTAATTTTTGTGAGGAAGGGGTTTGGACGATCTGTTAGTTTTAGTGCGAGGGAGGGGGTAGGCAATTTTGGATTTTGAGAGTTTTGTTTATTTTTCATATAGGAGTGATGGCAATTTTTTCAACAATTTTTCTATTTTTTCCTGTATTTTATGGCCATCTGGAGAAGATTAATATGAGTTGTATTGTATATACATACTTAATAAAATTAACCTTTGAACCTTTTTATTCTGGCATCTTTCCCCTTCCTTTCCAGTCATGATGAAGGGTCTTGGCCAGCAACAGCGACTGTTTATCCATTCCCTTAGATGCTGGTTGACCTGCTGAGTTCCTCTAGCATTTATTTTGGTGTGTGTTGCTTTGGAATTGAAGCCTCTCGCGTTTAGTTTATATACATTGGCATATCATGGATCAAGGGGCCTGTTCTATATACACAAGGACAGTCACAGTACTAAGTTTGTTTTGTTTTAAAAGCACTGCCATCTTCTACAGATATAGCTTTCTGATAGCATTTGCCTTAATCCAGATGACTTTCAGCAGGGGCTCTCAACCAGAGGTTCATGGACCCCTCCGTTAATGGTAATAAAAATGGTTGGGAACCCCTAACCCAGATATATCAACAGTACTTGGAATTCAGAGGCAACCTCACAGGAAATGGTACTTCATTTGGATTGCAAAGTGAAAATGTGTTCAATGATATTCACATAGGCAAAGCAGATGTCAATGTGTGAAATTAATATTTTTGAGAAAGACATTAAGCTGATAAATGGAATAGTCATAGTTAGAATAGACTACATAGTACAAGAGGCACCTTTTAAACTACTTCCATAGTAACTTACATGTATTCTTGGCTTTGAAGTGGCGATGCATAAACAGACATTTATTTGCAAAGGAAGCAAGCCATGGCTCAGAGGGAGGTAACTGGAGATATGCTTTGCAAATCAATAAGACTTCAACTTTCACTATACATGTACATAAAGGCATGGTAAACATGGGGTCAAAGCAAACATTATATGGCCATGACACATTCTTGAATACACTGGTCAAATACAGTCAAAAAGACATGTTACTTCGACTGCATAGAAACTGCAACTATAACTACAAGAGGGAGGTGCAATATCCATTAATATTAAGAAATTATAGATTAAAGTCCGGACATTAGAAACGAGCAGATATTTTGAGCTCCTGCAGATACAGTAGATGAAGCAGCGCGTCTCTCCAACCCAGGGCAAGTTTCTCTCCAACTGGATGAAGTGAAGGGGAGGGTGTCAACATTATTACAGCACACAGCTTGTCAAGAATGGTCAGCAATTTTTTGCTCTGTCAGTGAATACCTGGAATGTTTCTGGATCCAGACAGCCAACTCAATACTAGTTTAGATGTCTGGGTTTTATTCTCAAAGCTTCTGAAGATATTAATGTAATTATGCTATATCAAAAGTGCTTTAATTATTTAATGCTGATATATTGTTAACAAATACACACAAGCATGGATAAATAGATGGGTGGGAGGGATTTGGAGGGCTATGGTCTCCATGACTCATGTAAATTCTATGACTTAGTGTTCACACAAAATAAAGGTAAAGAATAAATGGAAACACTTGAAATTCTATTTGTTCATCTGATTTTGTCTTCAAAAACTAGGATGCAAGTTTGAATTTGGGAGATTCTACCACCAGCATGGTTACTTATGATGAATAAAGACCTATTACATCCACAGCTCCAGACTCCAAATAGCATTCTCAATTACAACACTATTGCAATTATACAGTGTCAATTGTGAATTTTTGAGAAAGTTGGCAAAACATGTCATAAAGAATACTTCAAAGGTTCTTAGAAATGCATACAATATTAATGCTGTAAAAAGTCAGAAAAAATGATTTAAAGTCATTTACTATTTTCATTGTATATTGATTTTATTTAGGCTGATGGATTCTTTGTCCATGACGAATTCCAGAGTAAAAGCATTAATCTATTTACAACAATCATTGGAACATTTAAGGCATGCATCCCTGAATGTCTCAGTTTGACATATGGAAACATGATCTTTGCAAAAAAAAAAGAGTTAATGTCCCTATTTACATGAACTACTTCATTTCCAGCAATATCAAATGTTCAGTTGTGAGCAGCATTAATAAAGAACAAGAAATATGAAATAACTTAAACTATATGAAGATGAGTAAAGTGATTATGAAAGCAAAATAAATCTGCCTTTTCTATCTCAATAAGTAGGTAACAGTTCTTTAAACTTCACTGAACTGCAACACACATCAATGTTGCTGGTGAATGCAGCAGGCCAGGCAGCATCTCTAGGAAGAGGTACAGTCGACGTTTCAGGCCGAGACCCTTCGTCAGGACTCACTGAACTGTATGTATTTCTTGGAATATTCTCTAATTCAGACATCGGCAATCTTTTAGGACATAATTCTGAGCCACTTCCTTCCCAGATGGCAAAAATTGCAAAATTAGAGGTCACATGAAGCTCAAGCACTACTCCGAAGCTGAAATATCCAATGCACAGGAAATAATTTTCTTCACCCGAAAAAGCTACAGCAGAAAGGAAATGCTGTTACTGTGATGTTCAAGTCAATGAGAGAATAAGTCTGTGGCCTATCTGGAAATGCTCACAGAGATGCATCAAACTGCTTCATAGAAAGTAACGACTTGCCTGCCATAAAGAAAATGTGATTTTGTTTTAAAAACCATGCTTCAGCTCAAACACATGATCAAATGTTACGGTAGGCTTTTATTACCCTACGTTATGTTCCTTCCTGATTTCAAATGTTATCAGTTCGCAACATTTTCATTTTCATATCCTGCTCTCCCCAAATGCAGTTCCATTTCCTGTTAAAAAGTAACTGTCTATAGTAAAAATTTGAAATAAATTCGTAAATACTCAAAAGATCTGAAAGATTTAACATTTCAGGTCAATCATCTCAATCAGAAAGAAGGGATTTTAAGAAGTTGTGCACGTTCATACGTGTGTACATATACACAGAGGGGGAGTGGGTGCAAATGCTCCCAATATTAGTAAAATCATCAGACATTATTCCTAAGCCAAATGATTGCAAAATTCTGGTGTTCTTGTACAAGGAATACAAAGTTTTACTAAAAGATCCTCATTTCCCATCTCTTAATAGCTAAACCATATATCATAGTTTTGTAATCAAATATTAATTTTGGGCTCAACATTCCAGGCTAAACTCATCCTATTTGGCAGCAATGCCGTATCTTGAATTTCTACTTGCAAATTCCTGCAGATGTATTGTGGTGAGCATTCTACCTGGCTGCATCACTGCTTGGTATGGATGGGGGTGGCACTGCACAGGATTAAAAGCAACTGCAGAAGTTTGTGAACTTCGGCTATATCATCATGGGCACTGACCTCCCCAGCATCAGTACATCTTCAAGGAATGATGCCTCAAAAAGGTGTTATTCATCATGAAGGACCTCTATGTGACCCACAACTGTGCTACAACACACAACTCAAACCACATCATCAAGTTTGCCAATGACACGACCGTGGTGGGTCTCATCAGCAAGAACGACGAGTCAGCATACAGAGAAGAGGTGTAGGAGCTAACGGACTGGTGCAGAGCCAACAATCTGTCTCTGAATGTGAACAAAACAAAACAGATTGTTGTTGACTTTAGGAGGACATGGAGTGACCACTCTCCGCTGAACATCCGACGACTCCTCCATAGAGATCGTTAAGAGCACCAAATTTCTTGGTGTTCACCTGGCGGAGAATCTCACCTGGTCCCTCAACACCAGCTCCACAGAAAAGAAAGCCCAGCAGCGTATCTACTTTCTGCGAAGGCTAAGAAATGTCCATCTCCCACCCCCCATCCTCACCACATTCTACAGAGGATGTATTGAGAGCATCCTGAGCAGCTGCATCACTGCCTGGTTCAGAAGTTGCACCATCTCAGATCACAAGACCCTGCAGCAGATAGTGAGGTCAGCTGAGAAGATCATTGGGGTCTCTCTTCCCGCCATTACAAACATTTACACCACACTCTGCATCCGCAAAGCAAACAGCATTATGAAGGACCCTACGCATTCCTCAAACAAACTATTCTCCCTCCTGCCATCTGGCAAAAGGCACCGAAGCATTCAGGCTCTCACAACCAGACTATGTAACAGCTTCTTCCACTAAGCCATCAGACTTCTCAATACCCAAAGCCTGGACTGACACCAACCTACTGCCCTCCACTGTGCTTTTGTCTTGTTTATTATTTATTGTAATGCCTGCACTGTTTTGTGCACTTTATGCAGTCCTGGGTAGGTCTGTAGTCTAGTGTAGTTTCTGTATTGTTTCATGTAGTACCATGGTCCTGAAAAATGTTGCCTCATTTTTACTGTGTACTGTACCAGCAGTTATGGTCAAAATGGCAATAAAAAGTGACTTGACTATCACCCAGGACATGCCCTCTTCTCATGGCTACCTTCAATTAGGGAGGTGGTATAGGAGCCTGAAGACACACATTCAATGATTCAAGGAACAGCTTCTGCCATCTGATTTCTGAAAGGACATTGAACCAATGAACACAACATCTTTTCCCCCACAAAGAGGAAATTTGCAGATGCAACACATTCAAAATTCTGGAGAGCAGTCAACATTTCAGGCCAAGACCCTTCATCAGAACACATAAAGGATTTCAGCTCGAACCATCGACTTTCTCTTTTCCATAGATGCTGCCTGGCCTGCTGTGGGTATTGCTCATTATTTTAATCCCCCCTCTTTTTGCACTATTTCACTTTTTAAGAATATACTTACTGTACCTGAGTTTATGTATTCATTGTACCACTGCAGCATAACAAATTTCATGACATATGGCAGTGATATTACACCTGATTAACATATCTTACCACAGATAGATATAATTTTGATTCAGAATTTGAAACATACAATACAGCACAAAATAATTATGGGATTAATTTATTCTGTTAAACTTTCTTTTGCATGTGCAGACCTAAATAAAATGTGCACATTTATTAAATTAAACCTGTACTGAATAATTGAAAAGATGTATTTGAAGAATTAATCAAGGGTTTACACTTTAACGTCAAAAAACTTACTACAACCCTATTTTCACTAGGATTAACAAAAACTACGCCCAACAGCTGTTAATATTCCATGATTTAAATAATGAATTAAACCTTGGGATATCTCTCTCCCTCCTTCTCTCCTGTCCAGCACCTCATTTCCTTTCATAGTAAGCATGGTGTTTCAAAATCAGAGATACAATACCTGGAAAGATGCACAAAATATCCTCAACATATCTACACTTCAATGTAAATGGAATGATGGATATATAGTTATGTGCAGTTGTTGCTATCCCCTGCGATTTAACCTTTATGCTAAAATAGCTCTGTAGGTAAACCCAATATGAGCAGCCACTTTAGATCTTTACCAAAGTAAAAATCTTCAATCTCAGTTAACTGAACAATGCACAAGCTCAACAAAACAAAAATCTGTATATTTTCTTCTGAGAATGCCTACCAAAGCACTTTATTGGATAGGAGGTCTCTTCAGTAAATACATTCCAAAACTTACTTCATTCTCTCTCAGTGTCATAATTCAGATTCTCTGGTAGTTCTATCATATCTACAACCTTGTCACAGCTTGTGTGTAGCAGACAGGTGGTAGCTTCTCATTTTCACAGGCTCATTTTCAATAAGGTCAAGAAATTAAATTTTAGAATATTTATTAAGATTCAAATAGTAATCTGCCCATCTCCTGTCAGTAATTGAAATTACATATCATACAGCTCCTGCAAAACTCATGCTTAAAAATTATTGATTTTTGATAGATATCCAATTTCCCACAACAAACTAGCACATTGATCAAATTGGTGCTCAGATGAAGGTCGAGACATTTACTGTATTTGCATAAAATCCAGGCAGCTTTATGTAAACATTCCCCTTTTAAAGGAGTCAATTTGAAGACATTAGAATTAGTCATTATGTTCAAAGTTGGCATACAGACAGCTTCTGTGGAGATCAAAACTTCAGTTCTATTAGCTTCCTCTCACCATAAATGCAGCTTGACCCAAGCATTCTCAGGTCTTTTTTTCGCTTTGTTGCTGCCTGGATCAATGATGTTTTGTTCTTTCTATTTTAAGTGCCTTGTAAAACAAGACATTGTCCTTAGAAATTCTTAAGAGTCAATGTATTAATATTTGTTAAAATAAGTTAGTATGGCAATATAGACCATAAGCAGGTATTCAATGTTTAAAATGTCTCCAACATCTTTTTGAAATTTGAAACCAGGAAGACTTTCTATAAAAAGGTGTAATTCAATCTCAATATTCACCAGGGTCACTTCATTAATTGGCGTTCCAAATTCTAGATTAGTTAAATCTGATCTTTACAACATGTAAAAGTCACAGAAGACATGCAATGTTGTCTCTTTTTATTGAAAATCTTATTGTATTCCTTGCATAAACACTTGAATTTAAGCCGTGACTATAGTACAGCAAACAGAACATGATTATAATGCATAGTTTTGCATCCAAAGTCTATATTGCCTCTAAAGATATTACAACATTTGTAAATAACCCTTTAATTTTATGTGAAAGTAAATATTCTATGGAGACAATTTACACTGCTTATCCATTGCCCATAGAGTGCATTTTATTTTCATTCAAATTAAATGCTGTCAAATTACATCTGCCTAATAGTAGGACTAGAAAATTGAAATTAATTTGAAGATCCATCTTAAAATCTCAGTCAGTAAGTTTAATTTTGTATTTATTTATTGCTAACACTGAAATACCATACTTACATGATGGAATGATGAACTGCGGCTCTGTATTCCCAGCATAGCCAAGCTTGGTGTAGCTGCAAAATGAAAAGAATTGCTTGCTTCAGAAACCATTCTTGTAAAATTAATGACACCTTTGTCCTATAACTGAAATCAAGTCATCCCTGCTCATCTTCTAATGCAAGTTATAAATATTCTCAAATGTGTTTCCTTGGCAACTACAATCCCAGTTGCACAAATTTCAGTTTTCCATTTTGCTCCCTTACAGGCACAATGCCGCAATGTGCAGCTGTGATTCACAAGTTTCTGAGGGACCAACATCCTCATATATATGTAGAAAAGGCATGCTTGAATAACTCCACTTAACAGATTTAGTTGAGACAATTTTAATACAACCCAACATATAAGAGTTTGGTGGAGGGAAGCAACAATGCTTTTTAATGTACTGAAATTTAAGTATAGGACATAGAACTTCCAATAAAGTAAAAAGTTAACATTTATTTTGCTCAATCATATTCCCTCAAAAGGACAAACTTGACAGACCTCGATGCACAAGTATCAGTTTTTCATATATCCAATGGGAGTCAGTCATGAAACAAAACAGACACCAGCCCCACCCTATCCACACTGACCATCAAATACCACCTACATTGATCTAATTTACCAGTCTTTGATATCTCTGTGATTCAAGCTTTTGTCCAGATACTTAGGTGGGACAGTGCCACGACTCAGTACGTGCTAGATTCCAGACACCCTCCTTCCCCCAGATATAACAGGTTCTTCCTCGCCATATGCCAGTGCCATTAAACACAATTCCCTTATTTAAACATAAAAACACTACAGCACAGTACAGGCCCTTCAGTCCGTTACGCTGTGCTGAACTTTCAACCCACTATGATCAATTTAACCCTTCCTGCTTACATACTCTCCATTTTTCTATCACCTATACTGCAGCTAACACTCCACCCCCCTCCATCACTGCCACTGTGTGAAAAACTTACCTCTAACACCCCTCCAATCATCTGAAAATTATGCACCCTCATATTATCCATTTATCCCTGGGAAAAAGTCTGGCTATCCACTTGATCTAAACCTATTATCAACTTTTACACCACTATCCAGTCACCTCTCATCCTCCCAAGATAAAATCCCCAGCTCGCTCAATCTGTCCTCATAAAACAGGCTGCTTGGATTAGCAAGCATTCTGGTAAACTTTCTCTGCACCCTCTAAAGCAGGGGATCCCAACGTGGTCCACAGACTCCTTGCTTAATGGTATTGATCCACGGCATAAAAAAGTTGGAACCCCTGCTCTAAAGCTTCCACATCCTTCCTATAATAGGTCAAACAAAACTGAAGAAAATATCCCTGTTTGTCCACAGTGCCATGAATCATGCATTAACCATCTGTTCTAGCCTCAAATTCGACCCTCCAAAGTGAATCACTTCACACTTCTCTAGATTGAACTTCACTTCCCAGCCCAGTTCTACATCCTATCAATGGCCTCCAACAACATTCTGCACTGTCCACAATTCCACTAACGTTCATGTCATCTGCAAACTTACTAACTTGCCCCTCCTCATCCATTTCTTAACACAAATGCCCTGCATGTTTGTGTCCTGTGTCACTGCAGTACACTCTGCTCACACTGCCAGGCACCCAAGTAATCACATTGTCAAGTTAGCTAATGAAATGACAGTGGTGGGACTCATCACCAACAACGATGAAAGGGCCGACAGAGGAGGTGGAAGAGCTCGAGGCCCGGTATCAGGCAAGTAACCTCTTCCTCAACTTCAACAAGACAAGGAGGTGGCTATCAACTTCAGGAAAACTCACACTACTCACACCCCTCTTTACATCAGCATCACAGCAGTGGAAACAGTGAGCTGTTTCAAACTGGGGAGTGGACATCTCACACAATACCTCATGGATCCAGAGCACATTCTGCACAAGCAAGAAAGCTGACCAACGCCTTAACTTCCCGAGGAGGCAGAAGAGACCTGGACAACGCACATCTATACTCATGTGATTCTACAGATGCACAGTAGAGGGCATCCTAACATGCTGCATTACTACATGGTATGGAAACCTCACTGCAGCAGACACGAAGGAGTTACAGTGGATGGTCAAACCCATCACTGACAGCAGCCTATCCAACATTAAGGACATATATACAGACAGCTGCCAGAAAAGGGCCAGCAATACCATGAAGGATCCCACCACTCTGCTCATGGATTGCTTGACCCACTCCCATCAGGTACAAGGCTACGTAGCATCCTCGCCAGCACGACCAGATTCAAAAACTTACTTTCCCCCAAGCAGCAAGGCTGATCAACACCTCCATCCAGTAACCTACCCCAGCACAACCTCTATCTGCACTACTTTAGTCAGCGTCAACTTATTCACTGACACTCCTAAACCTAAAGTAATTGTATGCACATATAATCTATGTTAACAAGTTATCTTATATATGCGGTTTTAATTGCGTTGTTTCTGTGCGTTTTTTGTGCTGCATCGGATTTGGAGTAACAATTTACACTTGTCTGCTGGAGATAACATTACAGATATGACTACACATTTTTCCAATCAAAGATTTTCAATTATACCTTGGAGTAGAGAGCAGGTCAAGGAAGCTGAGCACACTGCACTGGAGAAGCTTACTTCCCCCCCTAAATGTTGTGCTTTGGGGACTTGCACTGACAATGACAGTATGTATTTTAATCATCATTGTCCCTAACCTGTTGCCCTGACGATAAGGGCAGTCACTCTCATCTCTAGAAGTCAGCTCTTTGGTTGATTAAAACCATGGCTGTGATAAGGACAGATGTAAAAAAAACTAATTAAATAATGGTAAGTAGATTGTCAAAAAGAGAATGCCACTTGATAGCTGTGACGATATGATCTTCCGTGACTGAGAACAGACTGATTGGGCATCTATTAGCCAGTTTGCATTCGGTATGCTTCTTAGAAGTAATAGACAGACAATCATCTACACTGCCAGAGTTGTAACCATATGGAATCATTTCAAGTGGAAGCAAGGTCTACTGAACCACAGCCATAATGCTGCTTGGTCCTCTTACCTTTGGAATATTTGGTGATAACCCATTTCTTGGTACATGAAGTGAACTAAATTGACTGAAATCTCACTCTCTAAGGGGACAGAGATGGATCATTTACTCTGCACTTCTATCTGAAGATGTCAAGGCACAGCCCGGCATCAACTTCAGCATTTATCACTATAGAGTAAGATGCTCTTGAAGTTTCTCTTCTGGTTAGTTGCACCAGCATTCCCAACTAAATATTACTGGACTACTAACTTTTGATTGGAACTGTTGGTTACAAGAACACTCAGTTGTCTAGCATGCATATCAACCTGTTTTGCAGCTTCAAACTGGCATCTCATTTTTTGGCACACCTTCTAATCTTCATGGAACTGGGGTTGATAATAGAGATACAGATTAACAGAAGAGAAACTGAGATTTACAGCTTCTTTTAAGCTATGAAAAACAGAGGGACAGAGTTGTCAGGACAAGACAAATTCTACATGCTTAATGATGGGCTACAAGGCTCGGGACAGACTAACTTAAAAATGCCAAAAAAAAAAGCAATCACTTGACATTATTCCAAACCATATTTTGGTGTAAAGAAGTAAGGTTTTTAGGTATGTAATCTATGCTTTTTAAGATTTGTAGATGAAAAATGAAACCAAACTACTCATGACTTCAAATGGCAATTCAAAATAATTAAGACAGACGTGCAAACTGCCATGACCAGTACATACTCTGACTGATGCATGCACTTGGAAAATTTCCAATTCCAAATCTAATTTCATTTGTAGCTGCTATTCATCTTCAAATTGAAAGTTAGAGTCAGCCTTTGAAGAGTCACATTTGCAAATATTTTACACCAGGAATACAAATATAGCATCATTCCATAAACTGCTCACTTTAAAAAAAACACTTAAATATTCTTTAGCAGTGAGGCGTCACCTTTGTTCCTATTCTAGGTTAATCAGCAAAATAATTAACACTCCTGAGAAACTGTCTAGAGATTAAGATTTTCCACCAAGGTTAGGTAGGCTATAACCAGAGGTCATAGGTTAAGGTTGAAAAGTGAAAATTTTAAGGGGAACATGAGGAGAAACTTCAGAGGGTTGAGAGGGTGTGGGACGAGCTGCCAACACAAGTGGTGGATGCGATCTCAATTTCAACATTTAAGTTTGGATAGGAACATGGATGGTAGGGATGCGGAGGGCTATGATCTCTGTGCATATTGATGGGAGTAGGCAGTTTAAATGCTTTTGGCATGGGCTAGATGGGCCGAAGGGCCTATTTCTGTACTGCACTTTTCTATGACTCTATAAAGGTACATTTAAGACAACATATCAGTAATGAAGTGCTTAGTTAACAGGGATATAGAGAAATCAAGTTCCTTCCCGTAGATAACGGAATAAACTTGTCTGGATCATGTCAAAATAACTAACCCGTCAGAGCAGTTTCTGGTGGCTGTGATACCAAAATAATTCAATATCTGTATTTCATCCTTGCAGAATTTACTTCAATGGGCAGAGTAGACATACTTATTCTAATATTTAAATTATCTCATTCATCACTTCAAGCTGATTCTTTCACTTTAGAAGTTTATGCATCGTGAATAGATTTTGTTTAAATATCAATGCTGAATGCTTGATCAAGTGTATGTTAATGTGATAGAATATTTAAAGTACATGTTGTTAAGATAATTAGACAGTCACCAAGTGAAACTTTAAAGGCTCTCAGAAAGTGACATTTAGAAGTGAATTAAATGCTGAGTGGTCTGGGAGTGAATTCCAGAATTTGGAACCAGGATTAAAATAATGAAAATCGAGAACAGGATTCAGGATGCCAGAACAAAATGAGCACCAATCTCAACAAGTTGTCAGTATCAGT
Organism: Mobula birostris; assembly: GCF_030028105.1. Classification (NCBI taxonomy): domain Eukaryota; kingdom Metazoa; phylum Chordata; class Chondrichthyes; order Myliobatiformes; family Myliobatidae; genus Mobula; species Mobula birostris. The sequence goes on from NC_092375.1 coordinate 194,757,325, forward strand.
GACTTACGATTGGGGGAAATTGAGGCAACAGAAAGCAGCAATGATAAATTCCAAAATTCCTCCTGCAAGCTAGTGCAGGCGATTCACACTAAACAGGACAAAAAAAACATTTTTAAAGAACCATTTCAAGAGAATGACATTAATTCTCCACAAAGTTACGCCCCGTAATATTCAACCCATTGTATACTTTTATTCAACATTTTAAATGTAATACCCATTTCAGGTAAAGACCTTGGGAGAACTGTTCCCACTTTAAAAAAAAACATCCATACAACTGATTTTAAAAATAGGTTTACCATATAGGGTTAAACAAAAACAACTGATGCTTAACTCTACTTTGCAGTACCAAAGACAGCAAGGAATCCGATAAACTTCACTAGTGGTGTATTTTGCCGAAACGTGCAGCCTCTGTGCCAAGAGAAACATGTAAATATGCTTACAGACCATAAGGTCGCAGGCACTTGTCAACACAGCAAAATTCACCACAATGAGATAGCTCACATATTAGGATTTGTTTTACTGAAGATGATGCAAAGTGTAACGTGAACATTTCCATTATCAACGAGTACCTCTTTTGTCATATTTGAAATATAACAGTTTGAAACATACTAGGTCTGAAAAAAAAATCAAAAAGGAAATAGTTTAAGTCTCCACGATCAGCTACTAAACATTAACAAAGAAACAGCCTAATAAGGAAATTATGCACGAAAGGAGGAAGGAGCTTTGACAACTCGGAAGTTCATTCGCGCTTGTCTACTCGCGGCCTTTTTACCCACAGTTTTTCAGCAAGAATTACTTCAGGGCAAAAAAAGACAGTGTAAAAGGCCGCCACTCCCGACGCGGGAGGAATGAGTTGTACCAGTTCACCTGGTGCTAAAAGGTGCAACGATGCTGGCGGAAGGGAGGAAACCTGCGCCGTTACAGTTGATTCTGAATGGAGGACGGTTAGCGACCGTGGTCCGCTGTTCCTGCCGCCAGAGTCACACCTTCCCCTGGAGCTATGCCATTTGATTTCCGCGGAGAGATGAACACCGCCTTTTAATCAGCATTTCACCTCTCCCCGGCCATTTACCTTGCTGGTTAATGGACGCGGTACCCTCTGCAGCCCTACCCAGTCAGTGAATCGGATCAGAGAGACGGGCGGCCCACACCCACACCGGCCCCGGAACCGACCGACAGCCAGCCGCCTCTCCAACTTCACATCGCACCTCAGTACTTACCCAGTGCCACAATCCACCACACAAGCCGGTAATCTGCCCGCCATCTTTTCGGGTAGGTTTCTTCGCGAAGCTGACAACAAGGAAGAACAGGAGCCGATGCGCCCGACGCTACCTGAGCATGAAAGGAGGGAAGAGTCGGTCGGCCGCTCCGGCTCGGGCTCCGAGGACACAACTCCAACTTCCGCACTAGCTCCAAAATGGCTGCCGGCTCCGGGCGTCCAGACCGCAGACCCGCCTCTATCTCCCGGCTTCGCAAACTCTGATTGGCTAATAAGCCAAACAGCCGGCAGCCATTTTCTACCAACCACAGATGAGTCAGCTTACCACCTGAGTGGTCGCCGCTGCTGTCCATCGACATTACGTCATGGAATATTTGCTGCCGCTGGGACTCTATACCTTGTAAATTAGACTTGCTCACGTGAATCCAAGAGGGCTTGTTGCACTGCATGCTGGGTGCTGTAGTTTCTTAGTAGAAAATTCCGGCGTATTCCTATTCAGAGGAACTACAAGCTCCAGAATACCGTGCGTGCACGTTTCAGTCTGAGACGGGCAGCTGGCCAGTGACACCGAAGGGGCTGTTCTGTTTACAACGTTTCGTCTCCAGCTTGTCACCGTCAAGATGTAATGTCCTCGTTCACTTTTCTGCGTAAGTTGCAATGTGGTGCCGTTTGTTGCGCTTCTCAAGACGCCGTTCAATGGTTGTTATGGGTGGATTTGTGTTTGTGAATGTGCCTGCGGAGGCGCGGGAGGGAGAGGTCGGATGGGCATTTGGGTCCAGCCCGCGGTTAAAGGGCACGGTGACACGTGTTGCTGGCATTAGTTGCGGTCTTTACACAAGTCCCCTAGGAACAGGGGCAGGAATAGGCCAGTCGGCCCCTCTCCAGCGTACTTCGCTATCCAGTAACAGCATGACTGATCCACATCTTGGCTTCAAGACTTTTTTACGCTCCCTTTTCACATCTTTGGACTTTTTGTGATTTAAATACCTGTAATTCTCTGCCTTGAATATATGCAATGGCTCTGCCTCCACATCTGCTTCAGGTACAGAATTCCAAAGATTAACGTCTCCTGAGTGAGGTGTCTTAGGTGGACGGCCCTTTATTTGAAGTTATGACCAACTCTGGATACTGCACGATGAAAAATATTCTCTCAACATGCACTCTGTTGGTCGCGTTCAGAATCTTATATCATTCCATATGATCACCTTTCAGCATCCTGTAGTTTAGAACCAGAATGAAGTTTATTTTACTGACATTTGTCGTGAAATTTGTTGTTTTGCGGTAGCAGTATAGTGCAATACTTCAAATATGCTGTATATTAAAATAAATATCTATTAAATCTAGATGGTAGAAATGAGAAGTGGTCCCTAATGATGCCATCTTTTTGAGACATTGCTTTTTGGAGATATCCTCAATGGTGGGGAGGCTAGTGCCCCTGATGGAGCTAGCTGATCTGCAGATTTTTTTTTTGCTGTTGGTGTTTTACAATATAGAATTGGTTTTCATGCATCAACCTCTGCTTCTCAGGAATCAATCAAGTGAAACTTCTCACTGCTTCCAGTCATTCCTTATGGCGATTGATAAATCATGGGAAAGTCCAGATTTTGTTTCTGCAAAACTGCATCAAAATGTCCCTAATTTATACTCCATTTCCTTTGGAATAAAGATTAACATTCTTAACTTCCGAATGACTTACTGAACCTGCATGTGAACTTGTACCAGTTCTTACCACAACATTTTATAATTTTACTTTAATTTAGTAAAAACAAAGCCTGCCTTTTAATTTTCCCACAATGTTCTCTACTACCCAACTTCTTGTTTATTCCCTTAAGCAACTATATTCTTCTCTGGGCTTATGATTTGCAAACCCATCCACTGTACCTTTGTGTTATCTGCAAGGTTGCTAGAGCACACCTGCTAGCTTTGTCCAAATCGTCGACAAAGAGAGTTGGTAGTTGACATCTCAGCAATGACCTGTATGCATCACTAGTTATCGATGCCAGATTGAATATAGACCCCCCCCCCACATTCCATCTTGATTTTCTGTACATATTTATTCTGATTCGCTATTTCACTGAAGCAGATTACTGAGACAGTGTCACATTATCAGAGGTACTCTCCTTCAGATTACACAGTTAAGTCTGTGCTCTTAAATAAAACTGAAATCCTATATCCATTGCAACACACACACAAAATGCTGGATGAACTCAGCAGGCCAGGCAGCATCCATGGAAATTAATAAACAGTCGACACTTCAGGCTGAGGCCCTTCTTCAGGACTGGAAAAGAAAGGGGAAGACACCAGTATAAAAACATTGGGGGGGGGGTAAGGAGAATAGCTAGAAGGTGATAGGTGAAGCCAGGTGGGTGGGAAAGGTCGAGGGATGGAGTGGAAGGAATCTGATAGGAGAAGAGAAGGAGACTCGGGGGAGGTGACAGGCAGGTGAGAAGAGTTATGAGACGAGAGTGGGGAATAGAAGGAGAGGGGAGGGGGAATGCATTATTAGAAGAAGCTTAGATGGGTTCCTCTGGTTTCCAGGCTAACATTTATCTCTCAAATAACACCTAGTAACATGATCTGGTCACTTGCCGTATGTAGGACTCCGCTGCGTACACTTTGGTGATGAATTTTCTATATTACCCACAAGTACATTTGGATGTAAAATATGGAATTTACTGTTAGTAAAATTTAACTAATATTTGCATTTCACTCTTATCATAATACGATATGAGTGTAAAAAGGCTAATTGATGTTTGACTTCCCAGTTCAGTATAATGTCATAGACATAGATAATACCTTAATTCTAAAAAGTTAATCAATCAATGTCTTTATTAACAGCTTACAACTTGAAGCTCCAAGTTACTTTTGAAGAGATATAAGAAGTAAATAGGAAGGAGATTGAAAGGTAGAATGTTTCAGGATTAGATCAAAAATGCAGGATTAAGACACTTGATGATTTTGTGACCAATGAGAGTGAAAGAAGGGGTACAGAAATGAGTCAGAAATTCAGTTTGTATTGGTTTCTTCTATGTTTCTGACATATGCAGCTGCCTGTGGGAATAAAGTCCACAAATTCACCACTTTCTGGCTTAAGAAATTTCTCCGCATCCCTGTTTTAAGTGAAGGCCCGTCCACCTAGAGGCTGTGCGCTCTTGCCCGACACTCCCCCAGCATGGAAAAAATTCTTTCCACATCACTGCTTAGGCCTTTTAACATTCAAAAGGGTTCAGTCAGTTCTCCCCTCATCCCTCTGAATTCCAGTCCGTACAGACTCAAGCATTTCTCGTATAATCCTTTGATTTCCAGACTCATCATAGTGAACCTCATATGAACCCTCTCCAAAGCACGTCTTTTCTTGGATGAGGAGCCCAAAACTGTTCACAGTACTCAAGGTGAGGCTTCACCAATGCCTTATAAAGCTTCATCATCAGATCCCTGGTCTTACATTCTAGACATCTTGAAATGAATCCTAACATTGCATTTGCCTTCCTCACCATGATTCTACCTGCAAGATAACCTTTAGGGTGTTCTGCACAAGGACTTCTAAGTCCCTCTGCCTCCTACCAATCAGCCAATGTTGTAACCATGCCAGTAACTTTCCTGTAATGCCATGGGCTCTGAACTTGGTAAACAGCCTCATGTGTGGCACCTTGTTAAAGGCCTTCTGAAAGTCCAATTATACAACATCCACTACATGCCCTTTATCTTTGTTTTTGGAATGCACCTATCGTGCACCTTTTTCATTTGTCCCAGAACTCACACCATTGCTGCTCTGCTGTCATCCCTGCCAGTATCTCCTTCCAATTTACTTTGGCCAGTCCTCTCTCACACCACAGTGATTCCCTTTACTCCACTGAAATATTGCTATGTCGGACTTTACTTTCTCCCTATCAAATTTCAAGTTGAGCACAATCATATTGTGATCACGGCTTTCTAAGGGCTCTTATATCTTAAGCTGCCTAATCACCTCTGGTTCATTACATAACACCCAATCCAGGATAGCTGATCCCCTAGTAGGCTCAACGACAAACTGTTCTAAAAAACTACCTCTTAGGCATTCAACAAACTCACTTTCTTGAGATCCATTACCAACTTGATTTTCCCATTCAACCTGCTTGTTAAAATCTCCCATGACTACCATAAAATTGATTCATAAAATTTGACTCACCTTTTCTATTTTCTGTTGTAACTTATGGTCCACCTCTCAGCCGGTATTGGGAGGCCTGTATATAACTGCCATCAGGGTCCTTTCACCCTTGCAGTTTCTTAACTCAATCCACAAGAATTCAACATTTTCTGATCCTATGTCACATCTTTCTACTGATATGATGCCATTCTTTACCAGCAGAGCCACACGCTCCCTCTGCCTGCCTTTCTATCCCTCTGAAACAACGTGTAACCCTGGACCTTCAGCTCCCAACTGCAACCATCCTTCAGCCACGATTCAATAATGGCCACAATGTCACGCCTGACAATCTATAATAATGCAATAAGATCATCCACTTTATTTCTTATATTCCATGCACTGAGATATAATGCTTTGAGTACTGTATTTGTTACTATTTTTGATTCTGCATCTGTAATGCATTGATACTCACCCTACTGGCTGCAATTATGTCCTATCATCTGGCCGCCCTTCCTGACAGTTTGACTGTATGCTACCTTTGCTTTTTTACCATCCGTCCTATCCTGAGTCCCTTCATTCCGGTTCCCACCCTTCCTCCCCGCCAAATTAGTTTAAACCCTCTCCAACAGCTCTAACAAACCTGCCCGCAAGAATATGGGTTCCCCTCGGGTTCAGGTGTAAGCCTTCACTTTTGAACAGGTCATACCTCCCCCGGAAGAGATCCCAATGATCCAAGAACCTGAGGCGCTGCCCCTGCACCAGCTTCTCAGCCACGTATTAATTTACCAGATCATCCTGTTTCTACCCTCACTGGCACGTGGCACAGACAGCAATCCAGAAATTACTACTCGGGAGGTCCTGCTTCTCAGCTTTCTACCTGGCTGTCTTCAGTTTTCTTTTCAGGACCTCATTGCTTTTCCTTCCTATGTCATTGGTACCAATATCTACCAAGACATCTGGCTGCTCCTCCTCCCTCCAAAATGTTGTGGATGCGAGAACTTGAAAAATGTAACATAAATTCAGAAACAGTTAATACAGGATGTATTAAATAAATAAAATCCTGTTGTTCAAAGGCTCATTTATTATCATCGTAAACAACCTGAAATTCCTCTTCTCCGCATACATGAAAAGAAGAAAGTAAAGCAAGAAGGCACGATCATGAACCCTCAAATCCTACCTCCCCACACAAAAAAATGAACAAAAACAGAACAGGTACTTCGCCCCCCCCCCCCAAATTCCTCCTTCCGCACAAAAAAATCCATAAGAACATAAGATATAGGAGCAGAATTAAGCCATTTGGTCCAGCGACTCTTCTCTGCCATTTCATCATGGCAGATCGATTTTTTCCTCTCAGCCCTAATCTCCTGCCATCTCCCCGTATCCCTTCATACTCTGACCAATCAAAAATCTATCAAACTGCCTTAAATATATGTAAAGACTTGGTCTCTTCAGTTACCTGTGGCAAAGACCCTCTGGCTAGAGAAATTCCTTCTCATCTTGTTCTGAAAGATACCCCTCTAATCTGAAGCTGTGTCCTCTGGGCTTAGACTCTTCCATCACAGGAGGCATCCTTCCACATCCAGTCTATCAAGACCATTCACCATTCGATCAGTTTCAGTGAGGTCACCGTCATTCATCCAAATTCTAGTGAATACAGGCCCAGAGCCATCAAACACTCTTCATATGACAAGCCATTTTTGTGAGCCTCCTTTGAACACTCTCCTGTTTCAGCATGTCCTTTCTAAAATAAGGGGCTCAAACCTGCACACACTACCCCAAGTGAGGCCTCACCAGTGCTTCATAAAGTTTCAGCATTATATCCTTAAACAAATGCTACTATTGTACTTGGCTTCCCTACTAAAATCTCAGCCTGCAAATTAACCTTTGGAGAATACTGCACAAGGATTACCTAGTCCCTTTGTGTTTCAGTTTTTTGTATTTAGATTGCATTAGATTATGGGGACACTCAGTCCTCTTTTATTGTCATTTAGAAATGCAGGCATTAAAAAATGATACAGTGATATCACAGAAACACAAGACAGACCAAGACTAAAACTGACAAAAACCACATAATTATAACATATAGTTATAACAGTGCAAAACAATACCGTAATTTGATAAGAGGAGACCATGGGCACGGTAAAAAAAAGTCTCAAAGTCCCGATAGCCCCAACATCTCATACAGACGGTAGAAGGGAGAAACTCTCCCTGCCATGAGCTTCCAGCGCCACAAACTTGCCGATGCAGCATCCTGGAAGCACCCAACCACAGTCCGACTCTCCATTTAGAAAATAGTCAACCTTTTTATTTCTTCTACCAATGTGCATGACCATACACTTCCTGACAGTATATTCCATATGCCAATTCTTTGTTCATTTTCCTAAGCTGTCTAAATACTTCTGTAGTGGACCTACTTCCTCAAAACTACCTGCGGCACCTACTTCCTATCTTCATATCGTCTGCAGACTTTGTAACAAAGCCATCAATTCCGTCATCTAAACCATCGACCTATCATGTAAAAAGAATCAGTCCCAAAACAGACCCCTGTAGGACACCACCAGTCACTGACAGCTAACCAGAAAAGGCTCCTTTTATTCCCATTCTTTGCCTCCTGCCAATCAGCCACTGCTTTATCCATGCTAGAGTCTTTCCTGTAATACTATGGGCATGCAGCCGGTTAAGCAGCCTCCTGAGTGGCACCTTATCAAAGGCCTGAAAATCCAGTACACAATACCAACTGATGCTTGTTATTTCTTCAAAGAATCTAACAGATTTGTCAGGCAAGTTTTTCCCTTGAGGAAACCATGCTTTTTTTAACATGTGCTTCCAAACACCCTAAGACCTCATCCTTAATAATTGACTTCAACATCTTCCCAACCACTGAGGTCAGACTAACTGGCCTATAATATGAACTTTACTTGATATAAATTTGTTTTACGATTGCTGTATTATCTGCTTTGTAAAAACATTCAACAGATGTCTTATAGTATATTTTATAGTGTACTATAGGAGATTTAAGCTAACTTTGGAACGAGACTTGATAATAAGAGGAAAAAAGATGTGGAAAAGAGTAGAAGAGATTATTTGTGGCACAACAAGAAATGTATATTAGGGAGCAAATTTCAGATACCAAATCGTTAGAACAAGTTGGATATGGGAAGTTCATGAGTAAGTAAAGGGAACAAAGAGGGGGAATGGAAAGAATGTGAAAGACTGAAAACAAACATAAAACTGGATCCAATGGTATAGGCTTGTGAACAGGAAAATTATTGCAAGAGAATAGGCAGGGACAATTGAATTGACTTTATTACTTACATCCTTCGCATACATGAGGAGTAAAAATCTTTATGTTACATCTCTGTCTAAATGTGCAATGTGCAATTTATAGTAATTTATAATAAATAGTATGTACAATGGGATAGTCAATATAACATAGCAATACAGTTGTGTCAGCATGAGTTAACCAATCTGATGGTCTGGTGGAAGAAACTGTCCTACAGCCTGTTGGTCCTGACTTTTATGCTGCTATACTGCTTCCCAGATGCTAGCAGCTGGAATAGATTGCGGTTGGGGTGATATACGTGATATATACAGTGGGGCACTCAGGATAGTCTCAATTGTGCCCCGATATAAATTTCTTAGGATTTGGGGGCCCACACCAAACTTATTCAACTGTCTGAGGTGAAAGAGGCGTGGTTTTGCCTTTTTCACCACACAGCCAGTACGTACAGACCACGTGAGATCCTCGGTGATGTGTATGCCGAGGAATTTAAAGCTGTTCACCCTCTCAACCCCAGATCCATTGATGTCAATAGGGGTTAGCCTTTCTCCATTCCTCCTGTAGTCCACAACCACTCCTTTGTTTTTGTGACATTGAGGAAGAGGTTGTTTTCTTAACACCATAGTGTCAGGGTGATGACTTCTCAGAATCCGGATCAGGTTTACTGTCACCGGCATGTGTTGTGAAATTTGTTAAATTATCAGCAGCAGTTCAATAGAATACATAACATAGAAGAAGAAGAAGAAGATGAAGAAGAAAAATAAATAATTAAGTAATTCAGTTACAGTATACGTGTATTGAATAGATTAAAAATTGTGCAATAAACAAATAATATATATTTTAATAAGTGAGGTAGTATTCAAGGGTTCAATGTCCATTTAGGAATCGGATGGCAGAGGGGAAGAAGCTGTTCCTGAATCACTGAGTGTGTGCCTTCAGGCTTCTGTACCTTCTACCTGATAGTAACAGTGAGAAAACGGCATGCCCTGGGTGGTGGAGGTCCTTAATGGAAGCTACCTTTCTGAGATACTGCTCCTTGAAGATGTTTTGGGTACTTTGTTAGCTAGTACCCCAAGATGGAGCCAACTAAATTTACAACCCTCTGCAGCTTCTTTCAGTCCTGTGCAGTAGCTCCCCCCCGCTCCGCCCAGACAGTGATGCAGCCTGTCAGAAGGGTACAACTGTAGAAGTTTTTGAGTGTATTCAAACTCCTAATAAAGTATAGTCATTGTCTTGCCGCCTTTATAACTGCATTGATGTGTTGGGACCAGGTTAGGTCCTCAGAGATCTTGACACCCAGGAACTTGAATCTGCTCTCTCTGTCCACTTCTGATCCGTCTATGAGGATTAGTATGTGTTCCTTCGTCTTACCCTTCCTGAAGTCCACAATTGGCTCTTTCTTCTTACTGACGTTGAGTGCCAGGTTGTTGCTGTGACACCACACCACTAGTTGGCATATTTCACTCCTGTGTGCCCTCTCATCACCATCTGAGATTCCACCAACAATGGTTGTATCATCAGCAAATATAGAGATGGTATTTGAGCTATGCCTAGCCACAGTCATGGGTATGTATGTAGAGAGTAGAGCAGTGGGCTAAGCACACACCCCTGAGGTGCACCAGTGTTGATCATCAGAGAGGAGGAGATGATATCACCAGTCTGCACAGATTGTGGTCTTCCAGCTAGGAAGTCAAGGATCCAATTGCAAAAGGAGGTACAGAGGCCCAGGCTCTGTAACTTCTCAATCAGGATCGTGGGAATGATAGCATTAAATGCTAACCTATAGTCTCTGTAGGTTGCCTCATTATTATTTCAGATTAGGGTAATCGTAGTGTCATCAGTAAATTTAATTAACAGATTGGAGCCGTGGGTAGTTACACAGTCATGGGTATATAGAGAGTAAAGGAAGAAGTTTAATACACAACCCTGAGTGGCACCTGTGTTGAGGGTCAGAGGGGTGGAGGTGAGGGAGCCCACACTTACCAACTGCCGGCGATCGGATAGGAAGTCCAGGATCCAGCTACACAAGGCAGAGTGAAGGCTGAGGTCTCAGAGCTTCTTGTCGAGCCTGGAGGGAATTATGGTGTTGAATGCTAAACTGTAGTCCAAGAACAGCATTCTCGCATAAGTGTTCCTCTTCTCCAGATGTGCAAGGACGGTGTGTAGAGCTGTGGCTATTGTGTCATCTGTCGATCTGTCAATATGTACAATAATGGCTCTACATCAATGAAGATGATGTTGCTGGATTTCCAAAGAAAAAAGATGCAGATATTACACCCTTGTACAAAATAAAAACAGTACAGGGGTAAATTGAGTAACAATAACTGGTTTAGTAGTAGGAAAAAGTTATGGAAACAATAATTGTGGAGAGAAATAGCTTAGAGAAATTGATTAGAGAAAGTCAGAATGGGTTTTTGAAGGCATGTTTTGTGCAACCTACTTGCTAAGTGTAAAGGGAGAGTAGTGTTGAAGGTGATGAGGGAACTGCATTTGATATAGTGTATATCATTTCCATAAAAGTTTTTGTTAAAGTGCATCATAATAAACTTGTCACCGGATGGAAGACCATGTAAAAGAGGCTGTGACAACATGGATAGAAAATTGGCTAGGTAAGAGGAAATATAATGTAATAGTTATTTTTCGACAAGAGAGAGATATCCTAGTGGAGTGTATCAGTATTGCTGCTTTCCTTTGTATTTATTGTTGATTTGGACTTCAGTGTACAGGCCACACGTTCCAAATTTATACAAATGTTCACAGAGGAAAGAGAAATGGACATGCTGATGAAATAGAGAAATATTTGCAGATGAAGTTTAATACAAAAAATTGCTAAGTGGTACATTTTGGTAGTAGAAGTCACCAAATGGATTTTATTGTTATATGCACAAATACACATGCACACAGGTGCAATGATAACCTTACTTGCAGGAGTGTTATGGGTACACAGTATCATAGAAGCAGCATTCACAAGAGAAGCATAAATTAAACAGAAAGCACAATTTTTACAGAGGCACAATTAGAACAAAAGAGGCCATTTTAGTGCAAAGTTTTCAAAGTGTTAATATAAACTAGTGAGCACAATTCTAAAAGGAGTATAAAGGCAGATATCTGGAGGTATTGTGCATACTTTGTTGTAAAAGACAATGCAGGTTGAAAAAGTAGCTTAAAAAAGGCATTCTGGCCTTTCTGAATAGACATCTAGAATACAAGATCACGCAAATCATGCTGAACTATTATAAAATGGTGATTTGACCACAACTGGAGTACTCATAGATAGATAGAAGATAGAATAGTACAGCACAGTACAGGCCCTTCGGCCCACTATGTTGTGCCAACCCTCAATCCCTGCCTCCCATATAACCCCTCACTTTAAATTCCTCCATATACCTGTCTAGTATTCTCTTAAACTTCACTAGTGTATCTGCCTCCACCACTGACTCAGGCAGTGCATTCCACTCACCAACCACGCTCTGAGTAAAAAAAATCTTCCTTTAATATCCCCCTTGAACTTTCCACCCCTTACCTTAAAGCCATGTCCTCTTGTATTGAGCAGTGGTGCCCTGGGGAAGAGGCGCTGGCTATCCACTCTATCTATTCCTCTTATTATCTTGTACACCTCTATCATGTCTCCACTCATCCTCCTTCTCTCCAAAGAGTAAAGCCCTAGCTCCCTTAATCTCTGATCATAATGCATACTCTCTAAACCAGGTAGCATCCTGGTAAATCTCCTCTGGACCCTTTCCAATGCTTCCACAGCCTTCCTATAGTGAGGCAACCAGAACTGGACACAGTACTCCAAGTGTGGCCTAACCAGAGTTTTATGGAGCTGCATCATTACCTCACGACTCTTAAACTCTATCCCTTGACTTATGAAAGCTAACACCCCATGAACTTTCTTAACTACCCTATCCACCTGTGAGGAAACTTTCAGGGATCTGTGGACATGTACCCCCAGATCCCTCTGCTCCTCCACACTACCAAGTATCCTGCCATTTACTTTGTACTCTTCCTTGGAGTTTGCCCTTCCAAAGTGTACCACCTCACACTTCTCTGGGTTGAACTCCATCTGCCACTTCTCAGCCCACTTCTGCACCCTATCAATGTCTCTCTGCAATCTTCGATAATCCTCTACACTATCTACAACACCACCAACATTTGTGTCGTCTGCACACTTGCCAACCCAGCCTTCTACCCCCACATCCAGGTCGTTAATAAAAATCACAAAAAGTAAAGGTCCCAGAACAGATCCTTGTGGGACACCACTAGTTGCAACCCTCCAATCCGAATGTACTCCCTCCACCACGACCCTCTGCCTTCTGCAGGCAAGCCAATTCTGAATCCACCTGGCCAAACTTCCCTGGATCCCATGCCTTCTGCCTTTCTGAGTAAGCCTACCGTGTGGAACCTTGTCAAATGCCTTACTAAAATCCATGTAGATCACATCCACTGCACAACCCTCATCTATATGCATGGTCACCTCCTCAAAGAATTTGTTAGACACGATCTGCCCTTCACGAAGCCATGATGACTGTCCCTGATCAGACCATGATTCTCTAAATGCCCATAGATCCTATCTCTAAGAATCTTTTCCAACAGTTTTCCCACCACAGACGTAAGGCTCACTCGTCTATAATTACTTGGACTATCCTTACTACGTTTTTTGAACAAGGGGACACATTTGCCTCCCTCTAGTCCTCCGGTACTATTCCCGTGGACCATGAGGACATGCTTCAGGAAAATTTAGAGGCATTTGATGCTGGAATTAAAGTTCAAAACAAGTTAATTATCAAAGTACATATATGTCACCATATACATCCCTGAGATTTATTTTCTTACAGGCATACTCAATAAATCTATAGATGAACATGGCCTGTGACCGGAAAATACTGGTGGATGTCAATAAACATCTCAACTTTCCACTAGAAATGACTACCACCAACCTTAGGCCAGACTTGGTTCTCTGGTCCAATTCATTACAGATCATCTACATCGTGGAACTCACGGTCCTGTGGGAGGATTCACTCACTGAAGCCTGTGAGTGCAAGAGGATACACTATGCAGATTGAGCAGCTGAAGTTCAGTGGCAGGGCTGGAAAACCAAAGTTTATAATGTGGAGGTGGGTTGTAGGGGAATTATAGCCATAGCCACCATCAAATTGCTGAAGGAGTGAGGGATCGATGGTCAGACTTTATTGCAAACCATCAGAGGCAGTGGAAAGAAGCAGTCGACGGCTTTGGATCAATCAAAAAGAGGTCTCCTGGGCTCCAAGATAACGTCAAGAGAGAGGTAAAGCACAATGGGGAGGTGACCCTGGGGTGCCAGAAGTAATCATCGAGCCCTTCAAAGATGTAGTGGGCTAATCGATGAAAGATTGAGGAAGGAGGTGCCCGCTTGTCAACCCTGTGTTGCTCCCAACATCAAGGCAGTCTTGAGCAAGTGCTCGTGACCCATTGGCAGGAGGGATATTAACATCTTGTCCTGTGTTTTTTTGATTTGGATTAACTGCACTTGTCCAGTGACTGCTGTGAAAGGGCAGCTGACGACAAAGGAAAGACAACTGACAGGAGGGAATAGACCGCAGTGGGCTAGCAGTGCATGGCAGCAGTCCTCAGTGCAATTTCAGCATGTTGGAGACACCCATTAGCAGCTATGAAAAGGCAACAAAGGAAGATAGATAGATCTAATTTTCCTTCTGCCTTCTCCTCGTACATAAAGATACATAAAGCCTTGGCCTCCACAGCTGCCTGTGGCAAAGAATTCCACAGATTCACTGCTCTCTGGTTAAAGAAATTCCTCCTCATCTCCATTTGAAAAGAATGCCCATCTAAAAAACAGGACAGATGAATGGAAAATGCTGGGGGATGTTTATAGAAAACTCACATTTCCACCCAAAATTGCTACCACCAACCTCAGGCCAGACTTGGTTTTACAGATTGACGACACCGTGGAACTCAGGGTCCTGTGGCAGGATTCAGTGGCTGAAGCATGAATGCAAGAGGATACACTGTGTTGATCTATAACCATATAACAATTACAGTACGTGTCCGTGCCGAACGCTTACTCTCACCTAGTCCCACCGACCTGCACTCAGCCCATAACTCTCCATTCCTTTCCTGTCCATTTAGCTACCCAATTTTACTTTAAATGACAATATCGAGCCTGCTTCTACTGGAAGCTCGTTCCACACAGCTACCACTCTCTGAGTGAAGAAGTTCCCCTTCGTGTTATCCCTAAACTTTTGCCCCCTAACTCTCAACTCATGTCCTCTTGCTTGAATCTCCCTTACTCTCAATGGAAAAAGCCTATCCACGTCAACTCTATCTATCCTCCTCATAATTTTAAATACCTCTATCAAGTCCCCCCTCAACCTTCTACACTCCAAAGAATAAAGACCCAACTTGTTCAACCTTTCTCTGTAACTTAGGTGCTGAAACCCAGCTATCATTCTAGTAAATCTTCTCTGTACTCTCTCTATTTTGTTGACATCTTTCCTATAATTAGGTGACCAGAACTGTAGACAATACTCCAAATTACCAATGCCTTGTACAATTTTAACATTATATCCCAACCCCTATACTCAATGCTCTGATTTATAAAGGCCAGCATACCAAAAGCTTTCTTCACCACCCTATCCACATGAGATTCCACCTTCAGGGACCTATGCACCATTATTCCTAGACCCCTCTGTTCTACTGCATTCTTCAATGCCCTACCATTTACCACGTATGTACTGTTTTGATTAGTCCTACCAAAATGTAGCACCTCACATTTATCAGCATTAAACTCCACCTGCCATCTATCAGCCCACTCTTCTAACCAGCCTAAATCTCTCTGCAAGCTTTGAAAGCCTACTTCATTATCCACAACACCACCTATCTTAGTATCATCTACATACTTACTCATCCAATTTACCACCCCATCATCCAGATCATTAATGTATATGATGAACAACATTGGACCCACTACAGATCCCTGAGGCACACCATCCTCCAATTTGACACAGTTATCCACCACTCTGGCATCTCCCATATAGCAGCTGAAGTGCAGCGATGGGGCTGGAAAACCAAAGTTTGTGCTGTGGAAGTGGGTTGAAGGGGATTTATAACCATATCCACCATTAAATTGCTGAAGAAGTGAAGGATTTGATAGTCAATAGAGCCACATCAGAGGCAGCGGTGAGAAGCAGTCAGTGGCTTTGGATCAAGTGAGAAGAGATCAGGGGTCCAAGATAGCATTAAGAGAGTGGGTAGACACAATGGGGGATGACTCTGGGACACCGGAAGTCGCCGTCAAGCCCTCCAGAGATGTAGTGGGCTAGTCAATGAAACATCGAGGAAGGAGGGTGCCCACTTAAAGACCCCTGTGTGTCAACCCTGTGCCACTCCCAACATCAAGGCGGTCTCGAGCAAGTGCTCGTGACCCGCTGGCATGAGGGATATTAACATCTTATCCTGTGTTTTTTGATTTTGACTTTTAGAATAATAACTATAGCAGAATCAATGAAAGACTGTGCAAGTAGGATGTTCAGCTGGAATGCAGAAGACAACAAACTTTGGAAATACAAAAAGAAAGAAATAATATAAAGAAATAAGAAATTAATATCAAGAACATGAGATAGAGTCCTCGAAAGTGTCCATTGGTTATGGAACCATTTCAATGTTAGGGCGTATTCTGGATTTCGGGTATATAGCAAATATTGATTTCAACCACAGTCATTTCCATTTCAGAGTACAGTTACCATTGTACCTTAACATGTCATTCACGTCTTGCTATCATGCTGTCTCGGTGTCCTGTGCCTTTGTGTTTGCTGTGGGCCTGCTTCCATCAGGTACGGTTAGAACTGATGCAGCCGGCTGATGTTCATCACATAGGTTCTCTGCAATGATACTCTCATGTGGTACTCTTGATCTCTTGGTCTGTCTGTGGGAGTGACAAGAAGTTGGATGATACGGTATAACCTGAGTCTAGTGTTTTCCCGGGCTGCTTTACCAGGACTGCACACCAACACAGGTGTCATTCGTTGGGAGCATCGCCTGTGATTTTATCCACCTGGGAGCGAAGCCTGTCTTTTCAGCCAGCTCCCTTACCATAACTTGGTTACCTGGCTGTGGGATGATTAACTTTTCTCCCTCTGCCTCTCTTGGATCTGCAGTATGCCACTGCTGCTTTGCTCGATCGCTCAATGTGTTACCCTGGTTGCAGTGGTCCTTAACATCTCCATGTAATCTTACTAAATTGGCAGTTGTAGTTTCTTTCTGAACTTGTGAAATTTCTGTTGCTTCTTGTTCTTTTGCTGCCCTCCTCGCACTCATTCCCTTTCGGCTCCTTACTAACCTTTCCTGTAATCACTGCTATCACTTGAGGTAGCTACACTACTTCTAACAGCTCCTGACTGCGCTTGGCCCCTACCTCCTGACATGATTTCCACACATCGCCCTGCCTCTCCTCTTTGCTTGGGGTTGCTGTCTGTCTGTGGGCCACACATGTTCGCTGCTCTTGTCATGTCCATGTTACTTCTCCTTTTCCTGAATCTATGATTATACCCGCCTTAGTCGATGTGTCTATTCTCAAAATAGTACCTTCATTGGTTAGACACGTCCAAAAAAAAACACAGGAAGCTGTACTCCCTCAGTCTTGTACCTGGGGCTGACTTCTCTCTTCCCTCATTGTTTCATATCCTGCACTGGTAATGTAAGTTGCCTCTCCGGTCCTGGGTCAGTTATTGATACTGGCGATCCTATGTTCACTAACATTTCACATTGCCAGCCCACAATAGACACCTTGTGTGCATCTGGGAATGACCACCATTGGCAATAGAGGCAGCCAGCAGCCAGTTGTCTGACCTCACCAGCTCTACAATCAGGTCTGTACTCAGATCAGAAAGGGAGAGCGCTGCTGTGGATTCTGCCTGCTTTGGTGAGTGATTCTCACACCCTCCTCTCTTTTCAACCATGGCCTGAGAGGCTACAGCTGTAACAACTCATTTATTTTACCTTCCCATGTCTATTTCAGCAGTTCCTTGCTAAGTGCCCTGGTGCTGGCACACAAAGCAAGTTCTTTATGATGTCACAGCAGCTACGTTCACTTAACCACTTTACAAGTTCTCTACCCCCTCCTCTGGTGTATCTCACTGGCCCATGATACTGTTGTGGTGTAGGTCAACCCCTCTGCTATCCCCAAATCTTTTAGATCCTGGAGGGCTAAGCTCTGGCATTTGCAGGAAGACTGGGTCATCCACCCTGGATTATCTATTACTGAGTACTCATATGCTTGATACTTAATCCATCACTTTTCTGAACCACTGGCATTTTCTGAACCCCAGCTACTCTCACCTCACCCCAGTCACTGCCTCACTTCCCCCTTAACAAAGTGATATCACGCTTCATTGCTGGCATTCCCAGTAAAGTAAGAGATCAAATGTACCCAGTAACAGTGTCATTTCAGAGAACCTAAGTGATGAACACCAGCCAGCTGTATCAGTTCTGACCTCACCAAACGCAAAGGCAGAGGACACTTGAGGGAGTGTGAATAACATGTTAAAGTGTAACAGTAACTGTACTCTGTAATGAAGAATGGCTGCTGTTGAAATTAATATTTGCTGTACACTCAAACTCCAGAGTATGCTCTAACAGGGCAAGTGAAGTGAGTGAAGTGATCCTTTCTGGTTCAATATCCCGATGGTTGAGGGTAGTAACTTGGTGGTGTGAATCCTGAAGTTCCTTAACGGAGCAGCGGGAAGCGAGGAGTCATTTCAGGGACGAGCATTCTGTGTGGAAAAGCTGCAGAAGCTGTGATATAATTTTAAAATCATGAAATGCGTAGATGTATAATGATAATTTACTTGAAATACCTGACAAGTAATAGAGATTTATGAAAAGAGAAATAGAGGTAACGTTTCAGGTCAATGACCCTTCAATATAAATGGAACAATAAGAAAGCAAATAAATATTAAATTGCAAAGAGGCAAAAGGGTGGAAAGGGAACATCTGGAAAAGGGTGGGGACAAAGAATGAAGATGATTGACAGGAGAACCAGAAGTGACATGAGGTAAACATGTTTAAACAGTAAGCAATTAGGATCTGGAATGCACTGAGGGAGATAATACTGGGAACAGATTTATTTGTAGCATTCAAAGAGAGCTAGATGACTGCATTAAAGAAAATACTTTGCAGACCTTCTGGAAGAAGTTTTTTAAATCTACTTGGTATCTTTCTGGGGCACTTGTTGAAGAAGAAACATTTAAAATTATTATGTTTACTGTAATAGTTTCATACCTGAAAAATACATTGTCCCATAAATATTAATTACTAAACAAAATTTGGTGTGTATAAAGGTGAGGAATAAGTGGAATATTTTCCATTTACGATCAGGAACATATTCCCTGATCAGCTGCAGAACAACTGGATACAGGAAAAAAATGTTTCCTGTATTCTGACCCAACTATGTAGCTCAACTACAATCTCAGAAGAGCCAACTCTAATTACGTCCATGTGCAACTTCTCCATTTTCACATCCCATGGCCTCTCTGAATGAACATATTAATAACTGCTGAGCTAAAGGCAGCTTACACTGAGGTTCCGACTCCACTACAAACTGAACTGAGATTACTTGAGATTGTTTTATGTTACACTCTGATTAACCTTTATCTATGTCAAGCTACATCTCAAAAACAAATATCTCATTACTTCATAAATTTCAAGAAGGCAGCACACATTTGGTTTACATATTTTGTCTCCTCATACGTGGCTGCACAATTTTCCAAAAATTTTGATGGAATAGTTACTATTTGTTAAATTAATGGAATAGTAACTATTCCATTAATTTTAAAGTGAGTTGGAATAGAGATTAACTTGATTCCAAAAGTTTATATAGTGATAATTATGTATTTAAAAGAATAGTGAATTGAAAATCAACTCTATGCTTTTTTTTAATCGTACTTGATTTAGAAAGATTTTTATTCAAGACTTAGATATTGAAGTTTTGTTTCAAGAAGGCTTTCACTGTCTATACTTGGCTTTAAATCATTTCATTTGTATTAAAGATTCTACTCCCTGACTTGCAGCTAAGAATTTTATATATCATCCATATTCAAGGTGTTATGTTCAAGATGGTAATCTAGGCAGAATTTTCTATTTTAGTTAGTTTAACTAAGTATTCTTGAAACCCCGTTTTAGCCAGCATCTCTAAAGATGCGGCTCGTTAGCCCCTTGCTAACAGCCACCAGACTCAGTGGTGAGAAGACTGCCTTTCAAAAACTCCATACGTCTAAGGTCGGTATGACTTCGGTCCCACCAAAGCTAGGAAGTTGGGATGCCTTGCCTACCCGAACCCCAGTCTGTGAATATTGTGTAATTATTGCCCCCATGCAACTGCCCATCAGCAAGAAATGACAGACACTGCATACAGTTATAAAGAAAGTACACTCATGAATATTAACCAAACACATTATTAAAGAAGAAAAAAACATAAGGGCCAATCATACTTAAAACAGTCAAACGTGTGCAAGGTGGAGCTCAAATCTTCCAAAAGCAGATATGTCCTATGTACTCATGGCACCAATTCCTATTCACCGATCACTGGTAGGATTACCCCTCTTGAACTCCATCCGATCATGCACTCCCATGGGATGAAATCCTATGGCTGGTTCTTCTGAGCCAAAAAAAAAGGTCCTCAATCCACCTCACATCAGAGGTTGGATCAAAACCTCTCTGCCCAGCATTCTCTAGAACCTTCTTCCAATTCCACCATCCTGATTAGATGACACGACATTCCTAACCACGAACATCACAACCCCTTATCTTTATCGGTAGTCCAAACACTACCAGGCGAACACACTGCTTCTACAGAAAACCATTAAATGAAATACCCAGTGGTAAAATCATAACCAGGGTGTTACATTCTAAATGTTAGTGAACTGAGCTTGAAGCAGGATGTACCTGTGGGTAGGTCTGTGACCACCTCATAAAGAGGTGAGGCAATTCCTGTGCAAAAATTCTTCATGGCAAGTTCCTTCTATGTCCTGTTTTGTTATAAAACCCACAATAGCAATAAATTGTTGAAGAACAGTGTACTCATGCCCTTGGGTCACCTCTGACTTTCCAGAAATCAAATTTCAAAGTTCAAAGTAAAATTTAATATCAGAGTATAGACACGCCACCACACACAACCCCGAGATACCTTTTCCTGTGGGCATACTCAATAAATCTATAGAACTCTAACTGTAAAGTCATAGTCATAGTCATGCTTTATTGATCCCGGGGGAAATTGGTTTTCGTTACAGTTGCACCATAAATAATAAATAGTAGTAGAAATAGTAATAGTAATATTACTATTAGTAAATAGTGATAGTCATAGAAATAATAACTAGTAATAGAAAATAGTAATAAATAGTTAAATAGTAATATGTAAATTATGCCAGTAAATTATGAAATGTCCAGGACCAGCCTATCGGCTCAGGGTGTCTGACCCTCCAAGGGAGGAGTTGTAAAGTTTGATGGCCACAGGCAAGAATGACTTCCTATGATGCTCTGTGCTGCATCTCGGTGGAATGAGTCTCTGGCTGAATGTACTCCTGTGCCCAACCAGTACATTATGTAATGGATGGGAGACATTGTCCAAGATGGCATGCAACTTAGCATCCTTTTTTCAGACACCGCCGTGAGAGAGTCCAGTTCCATCCCCACAACATCACTGGCCTTACGAATGAGTCTGTTGATTCTGTTGGTGTCTGCTACCCTCAGCCTGCTGCCCCAGCACACAACAGCAAACATGATAGCACTGGCCACTGGATGGAAACAGGGGTCAACGGTACCTTAGCTCTCTTCAGGTCTACCACCATCTCCTTAGTCTTTTTCACATTAAGCTGCAGATAATTCTGCTCACACCATGTGACAAAGTTTCCTACCGTAGCCCTGTACTCAACCTCATCTCCCTTGCTGATGCATCCAACTATGGCAGAGTGAACTTCTGAAGATGACAAGACTCTGTGCAGTAGCTGAAGTCCGAGGTGTAAATGGTGAAGAGAAAGGGAGACAAGACAGTCCCCTGTGGAGCCCCAGTGCTGCTGATCACTGTCGGACACACAGTGCTGCAAGCACACGTACTGTGGTCTGCCAGTCAGGTAATCAAGAATCCATGATACCAGGGAAGCATCCACCTGCATCGCTGTCAACTTCTCCCCCAGCAGAGCAGGGCGGATGGTGTTGAACACACTGGAGAAGTCAAAAAACATGACCCTCACAGTGCTCGCTGGCTTGTCCAGGTGGGCGTAGACACGGTTCAGCAGGTAGACGATGGCATCCTCAACTCCTAGTCGAGGCTGGTAGGCGAACTGGAGGGGATCTAAGTGTGGCCTGACCTTAGGCCGGAGCAGCTCCAGAACAAGTCTCTCCAGGGTCTTCATGATGTGGGAGGTCAATGCCACCGGTCTGTAGTCGTTGAGGCCACTGGGGCGCGGCGTCTTTGGCACAGGGACGAGGCAGGATGTCTTCCACAGCACAGGAACCCTCCGGAGCCTCAGGTTCATGTTGAATACATGGCGAAGTACTCCACATAGCTGAGGGGCACAGGCTTTGAGCACCCTGGAACTGACACCATCCGGTCCTGCAGCCTTGCTTGGGTTGTGACGTTTCAGCTGTCTTCTCACCTGCTCAGCCGTGAAGCCCACTGTGGTGGTTTCATGTGAAGGAGGTGTATAGTCATGAGAGCAGAGTGGGGGACTGTGAGGAGGGGTAGGAGGGGAGAGTGGAATATGTGAAGGTTGGGGGCCGACAACAGATGGCTCACGTGGGGGATGGGCAGGGGTCACAATGTCAAATCTGTTAAAGAACAAGTTCGTTGGCCCTGTCCAACAGGATTAATGAAAGAGCAAGAGCATAGAAGACAACAAACTGTTGAAATGTAACTCTAAATAAATAGTAATGAGTAACAAGAGATTGAAATAACAAGTTAAAGAGTCCTTAAAGATAGATAGATAGATAGACATACTTTATTGATCCCGAGGGAAATTGGGTTTCGTTACAATTGCACCAACCAAGAATAGAGTATAAAGACAGCAATATAAAACCATAAATAATTAAATAATAATATGTAAGTTATACCCTCCAAGGGAGGAGTTGTAAAGTTTGATGGCCACAAGCAGGAATGACTTCCTATGACGCTCTGTGTTGCATCTCAGTGGAATGAGATTATTAATTGTGGAAACAACTCAATATATGAGTGTAGTTTTCCTCCTATGGTCAAAAGCCTGAAGGTTGACGGGGAGTAACTGTTGTTGAACCTGGGGCACTTGTGCCTTCTGCCTGATGCAGCAGCAAGAAAAGAGCATGGCCTGGATGCTGAGGATCTTTGACTTCTGGAAAGATGATGGCATGCGCGAATGCCTCTCAGGGCCAACCAAAAGTGCTTTATTCATAGAAAATGTTTTTTATGATCCAAAGACAATTTTACTCTAAGAATATCGGGTACAGTAGGGTCACTCCATCAGTGAACTGCTGGTTGATGAGAGCTGGCCAAGGTATCGAAGGGGCCAGGGTGGTGGAGAAGGCACTGGTCAGGATACCGGAGGAGCTGGTTTGGGGACGGAGGAGCCTGCAGAACTTGTTGCTGCCTTCTACTCGGAAGCATCGAAATTGGTGCAGTATAACCATTGGAGGTTGTCTCGGACATTCACTTGCAATCTGTTGGGCAATGATAATGTAGGTTGCCACAGACTTGTTACCCTTGTCTGGTGGAGGGACAGTCGAAATGGGAGCTGTGTAGCTTTGGTTGTAATGAGAACTAGGCCACAAACCTCAGGCTTGCCCGCTGCTGCAGACCAGGTGATCAATGCTGAAATGCTACAGTGTGGTTGAGCTCAGCTGGGACGTGGTGCCGTTCGTCGGTGCTGTCCTCCCGTGTTTGAGCGGTGCAATGACAGGCTAGATCGTGGCATCTGTACACTGTTGAGAGACCGTACCATCGATTGCTGGACATTGTTGCCTAGGGTCTTGGACTATATATGTTTTTCCTCAAGTGAATATGCTTTTTTGAAATTGTTACTGTTTTGAATGTTTGCTTGCTATTTTTGAATGTTTTGCTCCTTGGCCCCAGAGGGATGCTGTCTCATTCAGCAGTATCAGTGTATAGCTTGAATGATCATTAAACTTAATTTGATTTTGATGAGGGATGCTGCTTTGCTACGATAATATTTCATGTAGATGTGCTCAATGGTTGGGAGAGCTTTAACCATTATATACTGGGCCAAATCCACTAACTTTTGTAGGATTTTCCATTCAAAGGCATTGGTGTTCCCATACCAGCTGTAATGCAGTTAGTCAATACACTTTCCAGTACACAGCAATAGAAGTTTATCAAGGTTTTTGATGTCATGCTGAATCTGTACAGCCCTCTAAGGAAGTAGAGGTGCTGTTGTGCTTACTTTGCAATTACATTTATATGATGGGTCCAGGACAGGTCATCAGAAATAGTGACACTCAGGAATTTGAAGTTATTGACTTTCTGCACTTCTGATCCTCCAATAAGGACTAGCTCATGGACGTCTTGTTTCGCTCTCCAGAAGTCTACAATAAGTTCCTTGGTCTTGCTGACACTGAGTGAGAGGTTGTTGTTGTGAAACCACCCAGCCAAATTTTCCATCTCCCTCCTGTATGCTGATCGATCACCACCTTTGATATGGCCCACAACGGTGGTGTCATCAGTAACTTGTATGTGGTGTTGGAGCTGTATGTAGCCACACAGTCATAAGTGTAAAGCGAGTAGAACAGGGGGCTAAGCACACATCCCTGTTGTGCACCCGTGCTGCTGGAGATTGTGGAAGAGATGTTTTTGCTAATCTGAACTGACTAGGGTCTCCAAGTGAGGAAAACCAGTATCCAATTGCACAAGGGGGTGTTGAGGCTCAGGCCTTAGAATTTACTGATCAATTTCAAGGGAGTGAT
Source organism: Mobula birostris (assembly GCF_030028105.1). NCBI lineage: Eukaryota > Metazoa > Chordata > Chondrichthyes > Myliobatiformes > Myliobatidae > Mobula > Mobula birostris. The sequence goes on from NC_092375.1 coordinate 194,781,889, forward strand.
GGTATTAAATGCTGAGCTGTAATTGATAAAGGGCATCCTGATGTATGCACCTTTGCTGTCTAGATGTTCCAGGGTTGTATTAGGAACGCTGTAAGTACGAGTAAATACATAGGAAATGTGGAGCCAAATGACCTGCAACTTCAATTGATATTTTTCCTGTTATGTGGATTTTATTTTTGCTATTTTAACAAAGATAATTCTTAACTCAAATTCTTTGCAACTTGAATCAACGAAGGATGCTTGACAGCTGTGGCGGGGTTTGAATATTATCACCTCTTATAAAGTTAAATCAACATAGGTGACAACAAGGCTTTGGAGGAACTATCACAAACTCTTATAGCCCCAGTGATCCTGTGATTTCAGTCTCTAAGGCTGACGTGGGGGGCAGACTTCAGGAGGGTGAACCCACGATAAATATCCAGCCAGATGGGATACCAAGCCAAGTACTGGGGACCTGTGCTGATCTGGAATGTTTACTGAGACCTTTAACCTCTTGCTTCTGCAGTCTGAGGTACCCATCTGCTTCAAACAGGTTTCAATTGTACCCGTGCCTAAGAACAACATGGCAACTTGCCTCAATGACTATCATCCAGTAGCACTTACATCCATAGTGATGAAGTGTTTTGAGAGGTTGATGATGAAACACATCAACTCCTGCCTAAGAAGTGGCTTGGATCTGCTTCAATTTGCATAGTGGAGCAACAGGTTCACAGCAGATGCCATCGCATTAGCTCTTCAGTCACCCCTCAAACATCTGGACAGCAAAGATACATGCATTAGGATGTTCTTTATTGACTACAGCTCTGCATTCAATACCATCATCCCCTCAAAACTAATCTACAAGCTTCAAATCTTTGGCCTCAATGCATCTTTGTGCATTTGGATCTTTGATTTCCTCACTTGCAGACTCCAGTTTTGATTGGCAACATCTCCTCCACAATCTCCATCAACAATGGTACACCACAAGGCTATGTGCTTAGCCCTCTGCTCTACTCACCTTACACTTTCAATTGTATGGTTAAGCACAACTCCAATGCCATATTCAGGTTTGCTGATGACATCACTCTCATAGGCCGGATCAAACATGATGACAAATCAGCATATAGGCGGGCAATTGAAAATATGGCTCAATGGAGCTGTAACAACCTGGTAATGTCAGAAAGACCAAGGAGCTAGCTGATTATTGACTTCAGAAGGAGGAAACTGGATGCCCACGAGCCAGTCTCATCGGGGGACTGGAGGTGGAGAGTTTCAGCAACTTCTGTCGGTCTGCCTGTCTACCAGAGGACTTTAGGTTCAGACCCAGAGAGTAATTGTCAAATACAGTCTACTTAAAATTACATACTGTTTATTAGCAAACTTGCAGCTGAACTACAGAGCCTGGGAAAATCTGCAATCAAGTAAGCCCGGAGTACTGTCTGAGGCTGCTTCTTAAATATTCGTTATCACATACGTATTCTGATTGTTGCTAGGCATCCTTTCATTACACAAAGCAGCTTTCCCATGCAACAAGCACTCCTTTGTTCATCAGTTATCTTTGCAACGTTATTAGCCAAGTTGCAAATAAGTTAGTTAGGTTTTAGCCCTTTTAATTCTGCATATAATTCTTCACTTTTAAATTCCTTGGTGTTATCATTTCAGAGGGTCTGTCCTGGGCCCAGTATGTAAGGGTAATTACAAAGAAAGCACGGCAACACCTCTACTTCCTTAAGAGTTTGAAGATTTCACATGACATCTAAAACTTTGACAAACTTCTATAGATGTGTATATGAATTCCATATACTTGCTTAGTAATATGATTTTATTGCCAGATTTTAAGCATGCCGTCATAGGATCATGGAGCATATCTCAACTTCAGTTCAAGGTGCCTAATTCTGTATGCTAGATCCTTTTCAAAGTTGGAATTTTGAAATTCTAATAATTAGTCTCACACTGCAGTCCTTCGCCACAGCCCTATAAATCATTTCCCTTCAGAAATGGTGTAACCATTTGTCCAGTCGGTTTATTCAAACTGAAATATGTATTCCTTTCAGAATTTCGAACAGAAACTGATCAGTGAACGTGAGCTAAGGTTGGTGGTGCTGTTGCATTATCTTTCAGTCATTGTTGAAGGGCATGGAAATAGAATAATTGTATCTCGGTGTTTACACAGGAAAAGATCCATATTTTGCTCTTGGAATATGCTTATTTGTGACTATAACTGTTATGAATATATTTTGACTAGTTTGAAAATGAAATGTACCACAGATATAAGGTGTGCGAAAACATTATATGTCATAGTTCTGTCAGTTGGTAAATTGAAGAAACTATTTTGTAGGTTTGATGAAAGAGCTGTACATTTTAAATCTGTGAAAATTATTTGCACTTAATCAGTTCATACTGAGGTAAAACAAAATAAAATTGCGAAAAATGCTTCTTCACTTGACAGATGTCAAAAGATTTGAGTGGCAAGCGTTTTCGACTATTCTGTCTGGTGGTGAAATAGTATTTGAACTTCATTTAGTAACTCATGTCACTTGTTTTAAAGTTGTAATAATCATTTATCCCATCTCCTTCCTCCTGTTGACTCATTGACATATGATTGTACCAGGCACTATTTATATTGCACATCTGGACGTGGTTTATAAAACAAAATTAATTTAATATGTTTTATAGATCATAGAAACATAAAAAATAGCAGGAGTAGGCCATTCAGCCCTTCGAGCCTACACCACCATTCAGTATGATCATGGCTGATTGTCCAACTCAGAACCCTGTACCAGCTTTCTCTCCATACCCCCTGATCCCTTTAGTCACAAGGGCCAGATCTAACTCCCTCTTAAATATAGCCAATGAACTGGCCTCAACTGTTTCCTGTGGCAGAGAATTCCACAGATTCACCACTCGCTGTGTGAAGAAGTTTTTCCTCATCTTGGTCCTGAAAGGCTTCCCCTTTAACCTCAAACTGTGACCCCTCGTTCTGGACTTCCCCAACATCGGGAACAAACTTCCTGCATCTAGCCTGTCCAATCCCTTTAGAATTTTATAGGTTTCAATAAGATCCCCCCTCAGTCTTCTAGATTCCAGCGGGTATAAGCCTAGTCAATCCAGTCTTTCATATGAAAGTCCTGCCATCCCAGGAATCAATCTGGTGAACCCTCTTTGTACTCCCTCTATGACAAGAATGTCTTTCCTCAGATTAGGGGACCAAAACTGCACACAATACTCCAGGTGTGGTCTCACCAAGGCCTTGTACAACTGCAGTAGTACCTCCCTGCTCCTGTACTCGAATCCTCTTGCTATGTATGCCAACATACCATTCGCCTTTTTCACCCCCTGCTGTACCTGCATGCCCACGTTTTCTGCCCCTTAGTGTTATGCAGCTCTACCCATATCGATTCCACATCCTCCAGGCTAATGTCCTTCCTTTCTATTGCTTTAATCTCCTCTCTAACCAGCAACGCTACCCCACCTCCTTTTCTTTCCTGTCTATCCCTCCTGAATATTGAATATTCCTGAATGTTGAGCTCCCATCCTTGGTCACCCTGGAGCCATGTCTCTGTGATACCAACTATATCATATTCATTAATAACTATTTGCACATTCAATTCATCCACCTTGTTATGAATGTTCCTTGCACTGACACACAAAGCCTTCAGGCTTGTTTTTACAACACTCTTAGCCCTTATATAATTATGTTGAAAAGTCGCCCTTTTTGATTTTTGCCCTGGATTTGCCTGCCTGCCACTTTTACTTTTCACCTTACTACTTTTTGCTTCTACCCTCATTTTACACCCCTCTAGCTCTCTGCACTTGTTCCCATCTCCCTGCCACATTAGTTTAAATCCTCCTGAACAACAGTAGCAAACGCTTCCCCTAGGATGTTGGTTCCAGTCCAGCCTAGGTGTAGACCGTCCTGTTTGTACCGGTCCCACCTCCCCCAAAACTGGTTCCAATGCCCCAGAAGTTTGAATCCCTCCCTCTTGCACCATTTTTCAAGCCACGTATTCATCTGAAATATCCTCCTATTTCTACTCTGACGAGCACATGGCAGATCCTGAAACATTAAAGCAGAATTAGTAATGTTTGAAAGCCAGTAAATACCCATTGTGAGATTCTATAAACAGTGATAAACTATTGCAGGCTCATCTCCCTCAGCCCAATGTTAACTGATGCTTTTCCTCAGTCCCTGTTTTCTTTATCTGAGCTTCTGTAATTATCCTGTAATCACTTTAAAGCTAGCTATATCCTTATCCCTATCCTAATCAGTCATGTCCATCCTATTTTTTTCTGTTAAAAATTCGGAATACGATATAGTCATCCAACACTGACAATCTACTGAATCTGGCTTTTAGCTTGCCAACCAAGCATTAACATTAAAAATCGAATTACTGTGACTACAGTTCACTATTTCTGCTTGCTATTCTTCGCTTTCTCTTGATTTCTCTGAATGTTATTGGTGTGGATAGACTCATTATCTCTCTAGCCTAGTGCAATATTTTTCTTCCTAGTTCCCTTCACTCACCATGCCTCTGGTAATCACTTATCCTGCCATAGTTACACAATGGCCTCAGTTGTATCTCTAGAATTCATCTTGGCTCTCCCCGATTTCCTATTTAAATATCCTACTTCTCATAGATTTAGAGTTTAAACATAAACCTTATTTTCATTTGTATGTTACAATAATTAGATTTATCCTCTGCCAATAACTTTAATTTTGAGACTTTTTAAATTTCAGTATCAGTGAGTCAGGGTATTCATTTTCTACCAGAAGTTATTCTGTTGTCCCTGATAGTGCTTTTCTAGATATTGTTCTATTTTCATATCCCATAACTTGCCATTCTTTGTCCCTGTGTTATCTCCAAAACTGTAAGAATGGTGAATACTCCACCTCAGCTTGTGATGTGCTTGTTTCCCTTTTCTTTCCATAAATACCAACAAATCCAGAAACCTTCTGCCCTCTTTTATCCTATGGAAAATCTTACCCAACAGTCTTGCTTGTTTCTTGCATTAACTGTCAATTTCAAAATCATTACGTTTATGCACAATTCTGCCTACGGGATTTTTTTTCTTCTGTAACTACATTATCCAGCCTGGAACTTTGTGTCACAGCTTCACTATACTCCGCATGTCCTTTTCGCCAACGATGAAAATGCATTTCTCCATTTGCTAAGCAGTTCTGTTGTGTGATGGTACAAAACTTACAAGGTGACTTACTTGCCAGTTAGATTGGTTACTCCTTCTGGTTCCATATTTAGTCTTCTTGGATAAGTCTAGAATTTAAGTTGAAGCAAAGACTGGTGGCAACAAATTTTCAAAAAATGAATTTTCTCCCAATTTTCATCTGGCCTTTAGGAAAGGATGGAGACAAAAGAAAATAAATTATCAGCCAGCTAGTCTGACATCAGTGGTTGGGTAGATGTTGGAGTCAATTATTAAGGATAAGGTTTTGGGAAACTCTGAGGCACTTGATACAATATGCTGAAATCAGCATGATTTCCTCGAAGGGGAAATCTTGCCTGACAAATCTGCTGGAATTCTTTGAGGAAATAGCAGACTGAATAGACAAAGATGAGTCAGTGGATGCTGTTTCTTGGATATTCAGAATCCAATAAGGTGCCACTCATGAGGCTGCTTAACAAGATAAGAATCCATGGTATTACAGGGAAGATACTAGCATGGATAGAGGATTGGCTGACTGGCAGGAGGCAAAGAAAGGGAATATGACGGCCTATTCTGGTTGGCCGCTCTGCTGGTGACTAGCTGTGTTCTGCAGGGGCCAGTAGTACGACCACTTCTTTTCACATAATATGCAAATAAATTTGATGATGTAATTGATGACTTTGTGGTCAAATTTGCAGATGGATAGAGGAGCAGGTAGTGTTGAAAAATGAGGGAGTTTTCTGAAGGATTTAGTAAATTATGAGAATGGGTAAAAAGTCATAGTGTAGGGAACTTGTGGTCATGCACTTTGGTAGAAAGAATAAGGCATGGACTATTTTCTAACTGGGAGAAAATTGAGAAATCAGAAATGCAAAGGGACTTGCGAGCCCTTGTACAGGATTCCTTGAAGGTTAACTTGCAGGTTGGTGAGGATGGCAAGTGCAATGTTGTAATTCATTTCAAAATGACTGGAACATAAGAGCATGGTTGTAATGCTGAAGCTTCATAAGGCATTGGCCAGATTGCACCTGGAGTATTGAGAGTGGTTTTGGGCCCCTTGTATAAGAAAAGAAGTGCTGGCTTTGGAGAAGGTCCAGGGGAAGTTCACAAGAATGATTATGGGAATGAAACGGTTAATGTATGAGGAGCGTTTGATGGCTCTAGACCTATAGTGTTCTCGCTGGATTTTAGAAGAATGTTTGTGGGGGTGAGGGGAATTCTCATTCAAACTTATTGAATATTGAAAGGCCTAGACAGAATGGATGTGGTGAGGCTTGGATGGCTCGGGCAGGAATGGTTACTTCGAGTGCCGGGTTTTAGATGTTTCAGAAAGGACAGGAAGGGAGGCAGAAGAGGTGTGGGTGTGGCACTGCTGATCAGAGATAGTGTCACGGCTCTAGAAAAGGAGGAAGTGAAATGAAATATCTTTATTGTCATTGCATAGTACAATTTGTCATGCACCAATACAGCAAAAATGAGTTTGCAACTCTCATACTCAGTGCTATAAAACAACAAATAAAACAAATAAACAATAAATAAAATCAAGTAACCAGTCAGTACAGGCAATGTCCAGCAGTACAAAAGCGCAACTCAGGTGCAAGACATGGAGGGATTGTTTACGGAGTCTCTGTGGGTGGAAGTTAGGAACAGGAAGGGGTCAATAACTCTACTGGGTGCTTTTTATAGACCACCCAATAGTAACAGTGACATCGAGCAGCAGAAAGGGAGACAGTTTCTGGAAAGGTGTAATAATAATAATAGGGTTGTCGTGGTGGGAGATTTTAATTTCCCAAATATCGATTGGCATGTCCCTAGAGCGAGGGGTTTAGATGAGGTGGAGTTTATTAGATGTGTTCAAGAAGGTTTCTTTACACAATGATAAGCCTACAAGAAGAGAAGCTGTACTTGATCTGGTATTAGGAAATGAACCTGGTCAGGTGTCAGATCTCACAGTGGAGGAGCATTTTGGAGATAGTGATCACAATTCTATCTCTTTCCCCATAGCATTGGAGAGGGATAGGAACAAACAAGTTAGGAAAGTGTTTAATTGGATTAGGGGGAATTATGAGGCTATCAGACAGGAGCTAGGAAGCATAAATTGGGAACAGCTATACTCAGGGAAATGTACAGAAGAAATGTGGCAAATGTTCAGGGGATATTTGCATGGAGTGTTGGCGCGTGGCCAAGTGGTTAAGGCGTCGATATAGTGATCTGAAGGTCGCTAGTTCAAGCCTCAGCTGAGGCAGCATGTTGTGTCCTTGAGCAAGACACTTAACCACACATTGCTCTGCGATGACACCGGTGCCAAGCTGTATCGGCCCTAGTGCCCTTCCCTTGGACAACATCGGTGGCGTGGAGAGGGGAGACTTGCAGCATGGGCAACTGTTGGTCTTCCATACAACCTTGCCCAGGCCTCCGCCTGGAAACCTTCCAAGGTGCAAATCTATGGTCTCATGAGACTAATGGATGCCAGTTTGCGTGGAGTTCTGCATAGGTATGTTACAATGAGACAGGGAACGGATGGAAGGTTACAAAGGCTGTTGAAAGTCTAGTCAAGAAGAAAAGAAGAGCTTACGAAAGGTAATGATAGAGATGTAGAAGATTATAAGGCTAGAAGGAAAGAGTTTAAGAAAGAAATTAGGAGAGCCAGAAGGGGCTATGAGAAGGCCTTGGCAGACAGGATTAAGGAAAACCCCAAGGCATTCTCTAAGTATGTGAAGAGCAAGAGGATAAAACGTGAGAGAATAGGACCAATCAAGTGTGACAGAGGAAAAGTGTGTATGGAACCAGAGGAGATAGCAGAGGTACTTAATAAGTACTTTGCTTCAGTATTCACTACAGAAAAGGATCTTAGCGATTGTAGGGGTGACTTACAGCGGACTGAAAAGCTTGAGCATGTAAACATTAAGAAAGAGGATGAGCTGGAGCTTTTAGAAAGCATCAAGTTGGATAAGTCACCCGGACCGGACGAGATGTAACCCAGGCTACTGTGGGAGGTGAGGGAAGAGATTGCTGAGCCTCTGGCGATGATCTTTGCATCATCAATAGGGACGGGAGAGGTTCCGGACGATTGGAGGGTTGCGGATGTTGTTCCATTATTCAAGAAATGGAGTACAGATAGCCCAAGAAATTATAGACCAGTGAGTCTTACTTCAGTGGTTGGTAAGTTGATGGAGAAGATCCTGAGAGGTAGGATTTATAAACATTTGGAGAGGCTTAATATGATTAGGAATAGTCAGCATGGCTTTGTGAAAGGCAGGGCGTGCGTTATGAGCCTGGTTGAATTTTTTGAGGATGTAACTAAACACATTGATGAAGGTAGAGTAGTAGATGTAGTGCATATGGATTTCAGCAAGGCATTTGACAAGGTACCCCATGCATGGCTTATTGAGAAAGTAAAGAGGCATGGGATCCAAGGGGTCATAGCTTTGTGGATCCAGAACTGGCTTGCCCACAGAAGGCAAAAAGCGGTTATAGATGGGTCATATTCTGCATGGAGGTCGGTCACCAGTGGTGTGCCTCAGGGATCTATTCTGGGACCTCTACTCTGCATGATTTTTATAAATGACCTGGATGAAGAAGTGAAGGGATGGGTTAGTAAATTTGCTGATGACATAAAGGTTGGAGGAATTGTGGATAGTGTGGAGGGTTGTCAAAGGTTACAGCGGGACATTGATAGCATACAAAACTGGGCTGAGAAGTGGCAGATGGAGTTCAACCCAGATAAGTGTGAGTTGGTTCATTTTGGTAGGTCAAGTATGATGGGAGAATATAGTATTAATGGTAAGACTCTTGGCAGTATGGAGGATCAGAGGGATCTTGGGGTCTGAGGCCATAGGACACTCAAAGCTGCTGCGCATGTTGACTCTGTGGTTAAGAAAGCATACAGTGCATTGGCCTTCATCAATTGTGGGATTGAGCTTAGGAGCCGAGTGTTAATGCTGCAGCTATGTTAGGACCCTGGTCAGACCCCACTTGGAGTACTGTGCTCAGTTCTGGTCACCTCACTACAGGAAGGATGTGGAAACCATAGAAAGAGTGCAGAGGAGATTTACAAGGACGTTGTCTGGATTGGGGAGCATGCCTTATGAGAATAGGTTGAGTGAACTCAGCCTTTTCTCCTTGGAGCGACGGAGGATGAAAGGTGACCAGATAGAGGTATATAAGATGATGAGAGGCATTGATCATGTGGATAGTCAGAGGCTTTTACCCAGGTCTGAAATAGCTAGCAAGAGAGGGCACTGTTTTAAAGTGCTTAGACGTAGGTGCAGAGGAGATGTCAGGGGTAAGTTTTTTACGCAGAGAGTGGCGAGTACATGGAATGGGCTGCCAGCGTTGGTGGTGGAGGCGGATATGATAGGGTTTTTTTAAAGAGATTTCTGGAAAGGTACATGGAGCTCAGAAAAATAAGAGGGCTATGGATAACTCTAGGTAATTTCTAAGTTAATGACATGTTCGACAAAGCTTTGTGGGCCGAAGGGCCTGTATTGTGCTGTAGGTTTTTTATGTTCTATGTTCTCGGATGTCTAGGACCAGAGGGCACAGCCTCAGAACAGATGTCCCTTTAGAACAGAGATGAAGAGGAATTTCTTTAGTCAGAGAGTGGTGAATCTGTAGAATTTGATGTCACAAATGGCTATGGAGTTCAAGGCATTGGACGTCGATAGTTTCTGGATTAGGGTATCAAAGGTTAGGCAGTGAAAGCAGGGGAATGTGGTTGAGACCCATGATGGGGCAAATTGCCTAATTCTGCTCCTATGTTTTACAGTCTTAATGCAGTTTTTTTAAAAGAAACTTGATTGAACTTTTTCACAGATACTGAATTTAAATTCTATTAGTACATGATGTACAGAATCAGAATCAGGTTTATTATCACCAGCATGTGACGTGAAATTTGTTAACTTAGCAGCAGCAGTTCTATGCAATACATAATACAAAATAAAATAATAATAATAAATCAAATACAGTATACATATATTGAATAGATTAAAATCGTGCAAAAAACAGAAATGCTATATATTTTTTAAAAAATGAGGTAGTGTCCAAGGGTTCAATGTCCATTTAGGAATCGAAGGGCAGAGGGAAAGAAGCTGTTCCTGAATCGCTGAGTGTGTGCCTTCAAGCTTCTGTACCGCCTGCCTGATGGTAACAGTGAAAAGAGGGCATGCCCTGGGTGCTGGAGGTCCTTAATTATGGACACCCCCTGCCTAAGATTTTGTACAGTACTTTTTAAGAAATGAAAATTCTTTATTGTTAGAGACCTGGAAAACTCATCAACTTTTTTGTAATTAATTGGTCTTTGGTTTGAAAAGGGTTATATTCAACATGAAATAAGGCAGGGTGAGTGAATATGAAGCAGGATGTCCAGTTTAGTTGAGTATGCTACAAAACCAACATTATGAGTTGACAGAGAAATTGAGTATTCGTCCTGAAAGCTCAAAAGGGAAGAAGTTCACTAGCAACATATGCAGCTATTGTTGTATAACTGTTGTTGCAATGTACTGTCATTTCAATTCAGCACAAATCTAAGAGTGACATGCTTCCTGGCAATCCATGATTCAAATGTTACAGTGAGACTCTTCTTCGTGTCCCCTTTCATTGTCATATTCTTGAACTGGTGTCCAAACACTGCTAAGAATGAAGCCTCCTGTGAGAAAGGGTTTGCTTTGGACTGCACAGCAATGTGAGAACCAGGAACCAATCTTTGCTCTCTTATGACACTTCTGCTGCAGTACCATGGTGATCTCATTTCTGCACGACTTTGTGTATAGGGAACAACAGAGGCACTGTATGAGGAACTGCATATTGGCATAATACCACAGAGAAAATTGGAGAGATGTTGATCTCTGAGCATGATACCACAGAGAGAGCTGGGGAGATCCACGCAACAAAACAAAAATAAGCTTCTTTCACATCTAATGGAAGGTGATGAGAGAAATTGTGGGATCCAGGTAGTGTGTCAACATATGCTAGATCTCTCTAACAACCCATACAATGAAATATTTCTGTTTCTCTGTCTTACTAGTTTCTTCAGCTTTCATATGTAAGTCTGCTGCACTTCAGAAGTATGCTGTCTTTCATTTCCTGAACCCTCAGTTCCATGCCTTTTACTGAACTCATGAATGAAATTGCTTTGTTTCTATTCATCTAATCAGTTACTTTTGGCCAGTATCGGCAGTTCTCTGTTTAAGAAAGTGTTTCATTCCTGAGAACTGTGAAAACTCATATCTCCAAAAGTCAGAAACATCCATTTTCATTTTGTATCACTCTATGTACACTTGCTTAATTCTTTAATTTTTTTGATTGCTCACTATAATAGGAAACTACTGTATATTTACTAATTTTGTTTGTGAGTTCTTGCAGCTTATTAATAAAGTAATAGAAATTAAGCAATAGTTCAGTATTGATCCTGGTTTTGTCGAATCTGCTTTGTCCTTTCATTAGGCTGCCGCACTTAACATCTTTATGATTATGGCTAATCAGAGAGCAGTTATAAAGAGCTTTAAATTCCATGTATCTGTTTTGTAACATGTTTAGTACCATATTACTGTACCCCTATGCTTGTATTGTATGATTTTAAGCTAACCATTTTTGTGACTGTGACTAGGTCACTGGAGAAATTGGAGAAGTTGTGGATATGAAAGTTTTTATTCAAGGTGACAAACATTCTTTTTGAACCCTCTTGAAAGAGTTTCACAAGCCCAAAGGTACACCACATTCTTACATCCTCAAGATTAAAGATAGCAGCCGGTGATTCAATACAACTCAATAGTTACAGTGACATAGTTTACTTAAATATTTTGGGTTAACCGATAGTTTCTTTGAATTACATATCTACAGTGATGCACCTGAGTGTTCAAGTACCTTTGTCACAAAGTAACTCACACAAATAGTCTGCAAGCTTCTGGGGACAGAAATCCCAACTAGCCAAAATTAATGTTGTCAGGGCTGTCTCTGAGTACACAAATATCATAAATACACAAACACTATTGATTGTCTAGACATGAGACCGCATTTTGATATGCTAAGTGACCTTATCTGTCTGGTCTGCCAGATTGAACTCAATTTACAATAATGCAAATAACTTAGCCCATGTTGTCTAGTTTGGTGCAGGCCAATTACCACAACCCAATTGTTTGGCTTTTGCATATGCAAACATCTCATGGTCACCATTTTACAAACCATATCTCTTGGCCTGTGAGCCAGTTTGTCCTCTACAAACAGTTCAAAGTATGCTTTAACTTCTATTTACTGCTTGCAGTTTACAATCAAGACGACGGGTTCTTGTTTGAATTACCAAATGCTATATTCACATAACTCCAGAATACTCTGGAACATACCCCTCTGAACAAAGGTCTGTCCCAGGAAGGCCAAACTTTAAGGAGGATCTAATTAAGTTGGGTATTAAAAATGCCCTTCACTTCAGATCCCTTCGCCAATAACTGCCCCTATGTGTACCTACATATACACTACCTATCCTGCTTAATTGGCTATCTACAAGGCTGAGCAGAAATGGCAATAAAAGGTCCAAAGGTTTGATCACATCCTGTTCGTGGACACATTTGTCTTCATGATTTCAATCAGTCTTTGTCATTCATGTGCTTGTTGCCTCCTTCTCTGCTGGCCCATTGCACTTTAATCATATACCTATCTTTGCCAAATTAATCTCCGATGACTGTAACTATCAGACATGGCTGTCAGTAGTTACTCTGTGGGCAGAGTCACGGTGAGGTCACTCTGGTAACACAGGTAACAGATTTCAGGTTCACAGCTAACATTCCATTCCAGAATCACACACATATATATACATATATAGCAAAAAGAGAGGGAAAAATAGTGGGGTGGTGTACATGGGTATGTGTCCATTCAGAAATCTGTAGAGGGGACTAGTTGCACCTGAAACTCCGAGTGTGTGTCTTCAGGCACCTGTCCCTCTTCCTCGATGATAGCAATAAGGAGGGAACATGTCCTGGGTGATGGATATCCTTAATGACAATTGTCACCTTTTTGAGGCATTGCCTTTTGAAGGTGTCCTTGGTGCTGGGAAGACTAGTGCCCATAATGGAGCCGGCTGAATTCTCAACTTTCTGCAGCTTTTTCTGATCCTAGGCAGTGCCCCCTCCCCCCATATTAGATGGTGTTGCAACCAGTTAGACTGCTCTTCACAGGACATCTGTGGAAACTTGCATGAGTCTTTGGTGACATACCAAGTCTCCTCAGACTCCTAATGAAATATAGCCGTTGTTGTGCCTTCTTTGTAATTGTATCAATATAGAACATAGAACAGGACCTTTGGCCCACAATGCTGTGTCGAACATGTACTTACTTTATAAGTTACCTAGGGTTACCCATAGCCCTCTTATTTTTCTGAGCTCCATATACCTGTCCAGGAATCTCTTAAAGGACCCTATCGTATCCTCCTCCAACACCGTCGTTGGCAGCCCATTCCATGCACTCACCACTCTGCGTAAAAAAAACTTACCCCGATGTCTCTCCTGTGTACCTACTTCCAAGCACCTTAAAAATGTGCCCTCTCATGTTAGCCATATGTTGGATCCAGGTAGATCTTCAGAGATATCAGCATCTTTAACATATATGTGTATGTCTTTGGGGTGCATCTGGGGGACTTCGATCATTTCTTCTAACTCGCACCAAAATTCTGCATTACCGCACACAATGCTAAGTGAAGGTAATTCAGATAGAATGCATTGCTTTTTACCTGGGTTGGAGGACCTATGAGATGGTGGTGATGAGACTGAGTGACTGGCTGGAATCATCAGGATTTTGAGCCTCTGGTTACCTGGTTTCTATAGGTGCCGTTCCAACAGGCAGTATTGGCTCCAACGTCTCCTATTTGTGGGTATTTTCCCACTTGTCATCTCCCTGGCCCAGCACTTCCCATTTGCCTCATCACCTTCCTCAGGGCTTACTCCCATGGCTGCAGCCCAGCGAAAACCCACCTGCTGGGCATTATGCCATTTACCTCACAGTCTCCCCAGATAGCTGACTAATTCATTCTAATACTTTTCCAGTTGTTCAGCCTGTTCTTCACCCATGTCTCTCTCTCCTTGTAAGTGCTGCAACTGTTCCTTCGATCTGTCCAGCTGTACTTGTACACTGTCTCGCTGTTCTCTGCATTCATCCCTTTCCTCTGTAGCACTACTATTTGTACGTCATGTGAGTCCAGACACTTCGTTTCCTCTCACCTGTGCACATGACATAAAATGACTACTGCATTATCACCATTCCTCTGAATGGCTTTTCCACCACTGCCAATGTTTCTCTGGGCTCCAGAACTTAACCCATCCGACTTTGTTCATTCTCTGTTAATCTCCTCAAGTTTATGGAGGATATGTTCTGTGAGTTTTCCCTTCTTTACAGTTAAGCCCATGATGTTTCTGTTTTTTATGAAGACTGGTTCTTGTTTGAATTAATATCCACTATATTCACGTAACTCCCTATCAGTAATTATAAGATTGTAGAACATAATATCTCAACTGCAATTCAAGAAACTTAATACCGTATGCTGAAAGATTTTGAAAGCTGGAAGTTTGAAATTCTAATAATTAGTTACACATTGCAGTTCTGCCCCAGAGATCTGCAAATTATTTCCCTTCAGTTTATTCCATCTGAAGTACACACTCCTTTCAAAATTTTTGTTGGATCAGAAACTGATTAATGAACATGAATGTAGATTGGTAGTGCTGATGCATTATTTTTCAGGGATTGTTCAAAGACATGCATATTGATTAATTATAGCTGGGTTTTAACACAGGAAACAAAAAAGGTTAGTAATTTTCTATTGGCATAAGATTAGTTGTCTTTGTGAATGTTATACATATATATATTTGTCCTTTGAAAATTATATGTACCACAGATAAAAAGTTGTAGTTTTGTTATATATAATATAAAAGAATAAAATACATGTAATGCTTGTTGATGGCAGTTATATACAGGCCTCCCAACAGTGGCTGGGAGGTGGACCACAGGTTACAACAGGAAATAGGAAAGGCGTTGTTGAATGCCTAAGAGATAGCTTTTTAGAGCAGCTTGTCATTGAGCCTACTCGGGGATCAGCTATAGTGGGTTGGGTGTTATGTAATGAACCAGAGGCAATTAGGGAACTTAAGGTAAAGGTGGTATGAGAGAAGAGTTGGCCAAAGTAAATTGGAAGGAGCTGCTGGCAGGGATGTCAGCAGAACAACAATGGTGTGTGTTTCTGGCAAAAATGAGAAAGGAGCAGTACACATTTATTCCAAAAATGAAGAAATACTCAAATGGTAAAATAGTACAACCGTGGCTGACAAGGGAAGTCAAAGCCATTGTAAGAGCAAAAGAAAGGGCATAAAATGAAGCAAAAATTACTGGGAAGATAGAGGACTGGGAAAGACCTAAAGATACACAAGTCACCCGAACTAGAGGAACTGCATCCTAGGGTTCTGAAAGAGGTAGCATTAGAGATTGTAGTGGCATTAGAAATAATTTTTCAGAAATTATTGGACTCTGGCATGGTGCCAGAGGACTGGAAAATTGCAAATGTCACTTCACTCTTTAGGAAAGGAGGAACGCAACAGAAAGGAAATTATAGACCAGTTAGTCTGACCTCAGTGGTTCGGAAGATGTTAGAGTTAATTGTTAAGGATGAGGTGATGGAGTACTTGGTGACACAGGACAAGATAGTACAAAGTCAGCATGGTTTTCTTCAGGGAAAATCGTGCCTGACGAACCTGCTGGAATTCTTTGAGGAGATTACAAGTAAGATAGACAAAGGGGATGCAGTGGATGTTGTATATTTGGACTTTCAGACTGCCACACAAGAGACTGCTTACCAAGTTAAGAGTAACAGGAAAGTTACTAACATGGTTAGAACATTGGCTGATTGGGAGGAGGCAGTGAGTGGGAATAATAGGATCCTTTTCCGGTTGGCTGCCAGTGACTGGTGGTGTTCCACAGGGGTTGGTGTTGGGACCACTTCTTTTTATACTGTATATAAATGATTTAGATGATGGAATAGGTGGCTTTGTTGTCAAGTTTGCAGATGATATGAAGATTGGTGGAGGGGCAGGTAGTGTTGAGGAAACAGGTAGGAATCAGAAGGACTTGGACAGATTAAGAGAATGAGAAGAAAGTGGCAAATGAAATACAATGTTGGAAAATGCATGTTCATGCACTTATGTAATAGAAATAAATGTGCGGACAATTTTCTAAACAGGAAGGAAAATCCAAAATTCTGAGAGGCAGAAGGACTTGGGAGTTATTGGGAAGAATACCCTGAAGGTTAACTTGCAGTTAGATTGAGTGGTGAGGAAGGCAAATGCCATGTTAGCATTCATTTCAAGAGGTCTAGAATACAAGAACAAGGATGTGATGCTGAAGCTTTATAGCGCACTGGTGAAGTCTCACCTTGAATATTGTGAATAGTGTTGGGCCCCTCATTTTAGAAAATATGTGCTGGCATTGCAGAGGGTCCGAGGAGGTTCACAAGGATGATTCCAAGAATGAAGGGGCTATATATGAGGAACTTTTGATGGCTCTGGGTCGGTACTCACTGGAATTCAGAAGGATGAGGGGGGATCTCATTGAAAGCTTTCGAATGTTGTAAGGCCCAAACAGAGTAGATGTTTAAAGGATGTTTCCCATGGTGGGAGTGTCCAGGACAGGAGGTCACAGCCTCAGGATAGAAGGGCACTCTTTCAAAACAGAGATGCGGAGAAATTTCTTCAGCCAAAGGGTGTTGAAGTTGTTGCCACATACAGCTGTGGAAGCCAGGTCGTTGGGTGTATTTAAGGGAGAAAATGATCAGTTCTTGATTGGACATGACATCCAAGGTTACGGGGAGTAGGCCAGGAACTGGGGTTGAGGAAGAGAGGGAAAAAAAAGGATCAGCCATGATTGAATGGTGGAGCAGACTTAATGGGCCAGATGGCCTAATTCTGCTCCTATGTCTTATGGTCTTATAATTATATTAAATGTATTATACATTGAATTAATGGAACTATACTGTTTTCAGTTTTTAATGAATACCATGAAACATTTTTTATTACTAATATTGTAGCTACATTGAAACTGCTTTAAAAATGTATGTGAGAATCTCCGTAAAGTTGGGTCTGCATTAGTCGGGTTACCTTTGACCTGGGGAGCCACTGTAATAAAATAGCCAGCTTATCGGATCTTCTGTAATGAACTAGGTTATCCTGAATGCTGTTCCATAGTGTATTGGCTGTGCTTTCATGTGCCCACTCTCAAAAACAGCATTGTATTTGTAGCATGAAGTAAAAGTTCATAATGGTGAAGAGCAATAACTATCTATCAGTACCAATAAACAGTTCTTTACAAACTCAAGTGTGGTGGAGTGGAAATGTGTCTCTAGACCATGATCACCTATGTCAAAAGGACACAATGAACGAACAAACTGTCATTAAAAAGGTACATGGAGGTGTTGGAGGTTATGAAAAGGGGCATAGAGAAAAATAGAGACAAATCAGAGAAAAGACAATGAGAGAGGGAAATCAAATGTAAAAGGAGAGAAGTGTGAGACCACCAGGAAAGGGACTGAAGGAAAAAACATTCAAAGTTCAAAGACTATTTTGTTATCAAAGTACATATATGTTACCATATACAACGCTGAAATTAATTTTCCTGCAGGCAGACTCAATAAATCTTGAGAATAACAACTAAAACAGGATCAATGAAAGATCAACCAGAGTGCAGAAGACACCAAATGTACAAATGCAAATATAAATAAATAGCAATAAATAACAAGAATGAGATAAAGAATCCTTAAAGGGAGATCATAGGTTATGGGAAACATCTCAATAATGGGGCAAGTGAGCATAGTTATCCCCTTTCATTCAACAGCCAGTTGGTTGAGGGGTACCCTTTACAATAATTAAAAGTGTTACATGCCTAAAATAAAAAGTCCTTTTCCACTCACTTGAGCCTGAATTCCTGCACTCCCTACCCACCCACAACGACCCAGATTCCCACACTTCACTGCCACTTACTCAGGCCTCAGATGTTATATGGTATATGATATGTGCTGGTCTGGTGGTGTGAGTCCTGAGGCTCTTGTGATGACAGCAGAGAGAAGAGAGCATGACCTGGGTGGTGGGGATCTCTGATGATGGATAAGAGCATAAGACAAAGGAGCAGAAGTCGACCATTTGGCCCATCGAGTCTGCTCCCCCATTTTATCATGAGATGATTCATTCTCCCATTTAGTCCCACTCCCCCGCCTTCTCACCATAACCTTTGATGCCCTGGCTACTCAGATACCTATCAATCTCTGCCTTAAATACACCCAGTGACTTGGCCTCCACTGTTGCCCGTGGCAACAAATTCCATGGATTCACCACCCTCTGGCTAAAAAAGTTTCTTCGCATTTCTGTTCTGAATGGGTGTCCTTCAATCTTTAATTCATGCCCTCTCGTACTAGACTCCCCCATCATGGGAAACAACTTTGCCACATCCACTCTGTCCATGCCTTTCAACATTCGAAATGTTTCTATGAGGTCTCCCCTCATTCTTCTAAACTCCAAGGAATACAGTCCAAGAGCGGACAAATGTTCCTCATATGTTAACCCTCTCATTCCCGGAATCATTCTATTGAATCTTCTCTGTACTCTCTCCAACGTCAGCATATCCTTTCTTAAATAAGGACACCAAAACTTCCCACAGTACTGCAGGTGAGGTCTCACCAGTGCCTTATAGAGCCTCAACATCACATCCCTGCTGCTATACTCTATTCCTCTAGAAATGAATGCTAACATTGCTTTACTGCTTTCCTATGACAGTGTTTCATGTAGATGTGCTCAATGGTTGGGAGGGCTTTACCCATGATATACTGGCCAAATCCACTATCTTTTGTTAGGATTTTCCATGCAAAAGCATTGGTGTTTCCATATCGGGTTGTGATGCAGCCAGTCAATAAACTTTCCATTACATATCTATGTTTTCTTCACAGTTGCACTTGTGTGCTGGGTCCAGGATGGTCCCCTGAAAAAGAATAATTGTGAATGGGATGCCAAAAGATGGAAACGTGAAAGAAATGTGAGTGAGTGAGTGTGAGAGAGAGAGATATGGAAGAAGATAACATTGGAGGGATCAATGTCAGGTACTTGATGGAAACATTGTTTCTGCGCGAATCATAATAGATAAACAGTCTGAATGGACAAAGGCTGCATATGAATGAATGAGATTAGTATATTAGAGTAATGATAGAAAATGCAGATAATTTCATACGCTTATTTGCATTGACTGCTCTGATATTTGTGTTTGACAGGTTACAAATGGTGTGGGTGTTTATCATGAATCGAATGAGCTCACAGAGCAGTTTCCCCCCGAGGCGACGGATGGTCCTCGGAATAATCATTCTGTTGATCGTCGATGTCATCTGGGTTGCGTCGTCTGAGCTTACTTCAGTAAGTGCAGTGGTCTTGTTGTATTACCTGGTTTGACAGAATGTTCCCTTACATTCATTCTATTTTGCAGATTTTTAGTCGTTTCATGTCATATTTATAGTAACTCATCCTTAATATTGCAGTCACGTTCTGAAAATCGCACCCATCTATTGTTGCCAATGCGGCCTGACTTTGTTTTGTAACCTGTGTGGTATGTGAGTTCTTATTTGATTTATTTCAAAGTTCAAGGTCACCTGATTTGAATGCTGCAGACTTAGACTTTAATAGGGGTTGTAGCTCCTGCTTCATCCATGGTTTCTCATTCAGGTTGTCCTTGTTGGTGCACAGTCCACAGCACACTTGTGGTAAAGTCCGTGATGACAGTGACGTACTCATCTAGGCTGCTCTTTGAAAATGAACTGGACTACTGACTCAAAGCAGTCACGTAGAATCTCATCGGTTTCCTCTGACCAGTACTGTAAGATGTTCTGTACTGGACTGTGCTCTTTCAGCTTCTGTCTACATGCAGGGAGAAGCAGCACATCCCGGTGGTCTGTTGTTAAGAGCTCCACGTGCATGTTTGATGGTTGTATAGCAATAGTTGAGGGTGCTTCTGCCCCTGGTGGGACAGGCAGCGTGATGCTAGTGTTGTGCTAACACATGCTTCAAGTTGGCCCAGTTGAAGTCACCAGCATTGATGAATTCAGGAGCCTCTGGGTATTCCATTTGAAGGCTGCTGATCAGAGTGTAGTTCATTGCCACGGAGTAAGCTTTCCTGCAACACACTAGTAATCCAACACACTTCGGACTTTTGCAGCACCAGACCAGCACATATCATATACTCTGTAACATCCGAGGCCTGAGTAAGTGGCAGTGAAGTGTGGGAATCTGGGTTGTTGTGGGTGGGCAGGGAGTGCAGGAATTCAGGCTCAAGTGAGTGGAAAGAGACTTCTTATTTTAGGCATGTAACACTTTTAATTATTGTAGTTAATATATCAAGAGATGTTCAAAGCCCATTTGTTATGAAAGTAAGTATACATAATACTACCTTGAAATTTGTCTTCTTACAGGCAGCCACAAAACAAACACAAAAGAACCTATTTAAAAAAAAGACTGTCAAGCAGAAAATAAAACTAACTGTACAAACATAAAAGCAAGCATAAAGATGTAAGGTGGAGTCTTGGACCAGAGGGCACAGCCTCAGAACACAAGGACGTCCCTTTAGAACAGAGATGAAGAGCAATTTCTTCAGCTAGAAGGTGGTGAATCTGAGGAATTCATTGCCACAGACAGCTGTGGAGGTCAAGTCACTGGATATATTTAAAGTGGAAGTTGATAGGTATTGATTAGTCAGAGTGTCAAAGTTGATGAGAAGAAGGCTGAGGAATGGCATTGAGAGAGAGATAATAAATCAGCCGTGATGGAATGCCAGTGCAGAGTTGATGGACTGAATGGCCTAATTCTGCTCCTCTGTCTTACTGTCTTAAGGGATGTGTTATATACTTTAGAAACATAGATGTAATTAAATATTTCATCTTTTTTTTGAAATACCCCCATAAAACATATGCATATTCAGTTATCATTAACATACACATTTAACTAACAGGTTAGTTTTATGGTAGCTTAGAATTATACCTATACTTTTTATACTTTATACTTTATTGTCGCCAAACAATTGATACTAGAACATACAATCATCACAGCAATATTTGATTCTGCACTTACCACTCCCTGGAGTATAAATGATTAGTAAATATTAAAAATTTAAATTATAAATCATAAATAGAAAACAGAAAATGGAAAGTAAGATAGTGCAAAAAAACTGAGAGGCAGGTCCGGGTATTTGGAGGGTACGGCCCAGATCCAGGTCAGGAGCAGTTCAGCAGTCTTATCACAGTTGGAATGAAGCTGTTCCCAAATCTGTCCATACGAGTCTTCAAGCTCCTGAGCCTTCTCCCAGGGGGAAGAGGGACGAAAAGTGTGGTGGCTGGGTGGGTCGTGTCCTTGATTAACCTGGCAGCACTGCCCCGACAGCGTGCGGTGTAAAGTGAGTCCACGGACGGAAGATTGGTTTGTGTGATGTGCTGTGCCGTGTTCACGATCTTCTGCAGCTTCTTCCGGTCATGGACAGGACAACTTCCATACCAGGTTGTGATGCACCCTAGAAGAATGCTTTCTACAGTGCCTCTATAAAAATTAGTGAGGGTTTTAGGGGACAGGTCAAATTTGTTTAGTTTTCTCAGGATGTAAAGGCGCTGGTGGGCCTTCCTGGCAGTGGACCCTGCTTGGTTGGTCCAAGTCAGGTCAGTTGTGCTATTGACCCCGAGGAACTTAAAGCTTTTGACCTGTTCCACTTGCGCACCACCGATGTAAATTGGGCCGTGCAGTCCGCTACTTCTTCTGAAGTCAACAACCATTTCCTTCGTTTTGCTGACGTTGAGGGATAGGTTATTGTCTTCGCACCATGCCACCAGGTTCTTAATTTCCTCTCTGTATTCAAACTCATCATTACCCGAGATATGGCCTACAATTGTGTCATCAGCAAACTTATATATTGGGTTCGATGGAAACTTGGCTACACAATTATGGGTGTACAGTGAGTACAGCAGGGGGCTGAGTACACAGCCTTGTGGGGCACCGGTGTTCAGAGTGATTGTAGAGGAGAGCTTGTCCCCTATTTTTACAGCCTGGGTCCTGTCTGTGAGGAAGTTGAAGATCCAGCTGCAGATTTGAGTGCTAAGGCCCAGGTTCTGGAGCTTAGGAATCAGTTTATTTGGAATGATGGTATTAAAGGCAGAGCTATAATCAATGAAAAGGAGCCTTACGTATATGTCTTTATTCTCCAGGTGTTCTGAGGAGGAATATAGGGCTAGAGAGATGGCATCTGCCATTGACCTCTTGCTCCGGTAGGTGAATTGCAAAGCGTCAAGGTTGACCAGTAGGCTGTGGTTGATGTGTGCCATAACCAATCTCTCGAAGCACTTCATAACAATTGATGTCAGAGCCACAGGTCGATAGTCATTCAGGCATGCCACCTTGCTCTTCCTCGGCACTGGGATTATCGTTGCCTTCTTAAAACACGAGGAGATCTTAGACTGAAGCAAGGAACAATTGAAGATGTCAGCAAACACTCCAGCTAGCTCGCTTGCACAGGCCCGGAGAACCCTTCCGGGGACGCCATCTGGGTCCGTCGCCTTCCTTGGATTTATCTTCAGGAAAGCCCTTCTAACGTCCTCCTCGGTGACGATGAATCTCGATGCCACCAGGTCCAGTTCATCCGGAGGGAGCTCCTGCTCCTCTTCTGTTCGAATCTTGCGTAGAATACGTTAAGTTCATCAGGAAGAGAAGCGCCACAGTTATTGATATTCCCAGCCTTTTCTTTGCGCCCAATGATCTCATTTAGACCCTGCTACAATCTATCGGCATCCCTCTGGTTAGCCTGGGCTTCCAACTTGGCTCGATATTGCCTTTTGGCGCCCTTAGTGGCTTTCCGGAGTTCACACCTGGATTCCGTGTAGCGACTGGTATCCCCGGACCTAAAAGCCGCAGCTCTAGCCTTCAAAAGGGACTTGACCTCATAATTCATCCAAGGTTTCCGGTTAGGGAATACCCGGATTGTCTTGCGAGACGCACAGTCCTCCGTGCATTTCCAAATAAAGTCCATGACAGCTGAGGCGTACTCTTCGAGGTTAGCTGCTGAGTCCTTGAATACTAACCAGTCCACCGATTCAAAGCAGTCACGGGGGACCTCATCCGTTTCCTCCGTCCATCGCGACACTACTTTTGACACCGTGACCTCCCGCTTCAGTTTCTGTTTGTAAGCCGGGAGGAGAAGTACGGCCTGAAAGTGCGGTTTTCCGAAGTGAGGTTGTGGAATGGAACGGTAGGCATCCTTGACTGCTCTGTAGCAGTGGTCAAGTATATTCAGGCCTCTAGTGGGGCAGGAGACATGTTGGTATAACTTTGGCAGTGCCTTTCTGAGGTTGGCCTGGTTAAAGTCCCCGGCTGTAATGAGCAAAGCCTCCGGATACCTGGTCTCAAGTTCACTGATGTTGGTATACAGTATGTTCAGAGCACACTCCACGTCCGCCGGGGGGGGGAATGTAGACTGCTGTGAGTATGACCGAGGTGAATTCCCGTGGCAGACAGTAGGGATGACACTTCACCGACAGGTGTTCCAGGTCCGGGCTGCAGGAGCTTGTCAGTGCCACTGTTTCTGAGCACCACCCAGTGTTGATCAGTAGGCAGAAACCACCTCCCCTCGTCTTGCCCGAAGACGCCGTGCAGTCCATCCGATGGATCGAAAATCTCTCCGGTCGGATGGCACAGTCGGGGGTGGCAAGGGAGAGCCAGGTCTCGGTGAAACAGAATACACAGCAGTTCTGCATCTCCCTGCAGTAGGTGAGTCTCCCTTTAAGATCACCCACCTTGTTCTCTATGGCTTGCCCATTAGCTAGTAGGATGGTGGGCATAGGGACCCTGAAGCCCCTCAGCTTCAATCTGACCAGCAGCCCAGCTCTTTTCCCACACTTCCTTGGTAAATAGTGCATCTTTCCAGGTTTCCATCAGTGCAGTGTGTTGTCAGCTCTTCGAGGTTGGTGGACGCATCCCGCGGGGAGTGATCGGCGGGTTGCGTCGAGTGACGGCGGAGGCTCCGCTGCCACTTCCAGCTGCCGGGGGCCCAGGCTGTCAATTGGGTCGGCCCCGAAGCCGACACTTTATCCCGGAGGGCCGGGCTCCTGGCTGAAACAAGTCAGTGAGCTGATTCACAGTTGCGGAGGCCTCCGCTCCAGCCGAGCCTCGGGCTCGATTTCCGAGGTTGGCGGCGGAGATCGAGGAGTCTATGAAAATAGAAACACCTTGCACCTTAATCGATGAGTTAGAATGAAATTTTTGGTCTTTCCAAAACCTAAAAAAACGCAGATTATCCTCCTTCCTCACATGAGTCTCCTGTGCAACAATAATCTGAGCATTCAATCTATGAAAAACTTTAAAAATCTTCTTTCATTTAATTGGTTGATTCAAATTGTTCGTGTCCCATAAAACAAAGTTAATACTATTATCCATTTTCCTTAAATAAACCATATAGTATGTAAAGGGATAACCATATTGCATAGGAAACTCATGAATCAGGAAGAGGGAAAAAAGTTTAAAGAGGAACCGGAAGTTACGATAATACAGACATTCTTGTAGTTTCAAATCAGTCCAAATGAAAAATCCTAAACTAAAAATAGCTCCACCCCCCCACCCACAAAGACTCGAATCCTGGCCAATAGACAGCCAGAAAGCTATCTAAGAATCTCTCTACCCCCATCTCTCTTGAGGGCAAGTTTCCAAATTTAAAAAAAAATTAAGAAAAAACACCCATAATCAAAACATTGCGAAAGGAATGCCAAACACATGTTAAAAAAAAACAGCCATTTACAGACCATTTTAAAAGACAAGGTCTTAAAAAATGAAGCAGAATACAATCTTAATAATATTTCAAGAAAAAACAAATAATCACCAAGTCAGAATCTTAATAATTTTCAAGGGCGAACAATTAAAAATAAAAAAGTCAAATAATAAAGGAAAAAGAATGGAACCTTAACATAGAAGCATAATAAACATCCGTACGCCAAAACAAAGTACGAGTAAAATCAGCCCAATGGCAAAGTTCTACGAACTTAAAATATCCAAGTCTATAAGCTGGGTATTAACTAATAAACCAGATGTTTAAAACATAAAGGAATGGTAAATTTATTAGAGATCCGAGGTCAAACAGTGGTCCTCAAGAAATTGTTGTGTGTCATCCACAGATTTAAACCATTTGAACAATTTATCCGGCAGAACAACCCTTAGATGAGCAGGATATAGCAAAGCCAGTCGGAAATTCCTTTCATATAATTCCGACATCACTGATTTAAAACGCAATCTTTTTTTGCATTACCTCAGGACAATAATCTTCAACCAGATGAAACTTAAGATTTTGATGCTGAATAATTCCTTCCCGACGAGCAATTCGAATTAAGTGCTCCTTAGTATTCACATAGTGAAATCGAAGAATCACAGGGTGCGGTTTTAACTCTTTTGATGGTTTGGGTCAAAACGCCCGATATGCACGGTTGAGTACAGGAGGAGAAGAAAAATCTTCCGAGCTGAAGACCTCCATTAAGAATTGAGAAAAAAACTTAGTAAGATCCCCACTCTCAACGACTTCACTGAGTCCTATTATTGGCAAATTCTGTCTGTGACTACGTCCAAATCATTAATCTTGACTTTATACTGCTCCAATGTATGAGTGGTCAAAGCTAATTTCTTTTCCAGAGAATTCAGTCTGCGATCTCTCTGTTTCCCAGCTTCAGTAAGCTCTGAAATTTGCCGCTGCTGTTTTTCATTCTCCTTTTCAAGCACTGCCAATCTACCTTTGTTCTCCTTTAATAATAGTTCCAAAGCAGCAAACCTTTTATCAAGTATTTCATCCAAGAGATTCGAGATAGCCTCCAAAGTAAGTTAAGACTGTTTTGGCTATTCAAAGACACCTTCTTTCTTTCCATTTCCATTACCTGTTTCCTTGCCTTCGGCTAATGCCTTTCTTCCTCTGGTAGTCATTTCTGTCGATTAAAATTCAGAATTCAAGCATATAAAGGTGTTATAAACACTTTAATATAGATAGTAAAAGGATGGTAAGGGAATTGAAAAATGAACGGAACGAACCCAAAATGCGACCTACTCCATCTAGCGCTTCCAAGAGTGTCCCCCGATATATATGTTCTGCGTAACCCATGACCGTCTCATCAGCCTTTTGAATCGCTGCCGTTATCGTTCCCCAGATGCTCTCACCTCCTCCCAGTCGCTGCCTCACTTCCCCTTTAGAAAAGCGATATCTTTCTTCATTGCTGGCATTCCCGGTAGTTGCCCAGGTACCATCCCACACTCCCTGGCCCATCCTGTCCCACATATTCCTCGGGCACATCGCTTTTACCAACACGTGTATATCTTTAGGGCGGTTCTGGTGAATTTCAGCCATTTCCTATACCAGAATTCCAAATTCCCACATGCGACTTTAAGTGAAGGCAACTCTGACAAAATGCTCTGTTTCTCCCCGGAGCTGAAGGGCTTATGAATGGTTGTAATCATTGTCAAGGGCTGGCTTGGATCATCTGTGGACTGGGATTCACAGCTTTTAGGAATGCATTGTTCCGAACTAAATCCACAATACGTTTTCAAGGAACAGGAGACTGGTAGCCAAAGCCATTTGTTAAATGTAAATGACCTAAACCCAAAAATCACTCTAACAGTAACATGGCATCCTCTCTCCTCTCCAGAAGCAGAGTGATCCCACCAGCAACCAAAAGGCAGTCTCCCCTCTCTGTAGCAGAGTGATCCCACCAGCAATCAAAAGGCAGTCTCCCTTCTCTGTAGCAGAGTGATCCCACCAGCAATCAAAAGGCAGTCTCCCCTCTCTGACAGCAGAGTGATCCCACCAGTGATCAAAAAGCAGGCTTCCCTTTCCGGTAGTACAGTGTTCCTGCCAGTGATCAAAAGTCAGGAAGCTGACGCTCATCGTCAGCATTCAACTCAGTGTTTCAGTCTCCCTCTTTGCTTCAAACAGAAAACAATGGAAAATGAATGCTGTTAAAAACAGAGAGGTCCTGGATGAAACCTGGTAGCCTCTGCTAGAAAGCTTAAGCTGGAGTGGAAGTTTGTCTTTCAGGACGACGACCCAAAGCACACTGCCAGAGCAGCCATGGAGTGGCTTCAAATGAAGAAAATTGATGACTTTCAGTGGTCCAGTCAGACTTCTGACCTTAACCCAATTGAACATCTCTGGCAAGATTTCAACATTGTTGTCCTCTGCTGCTCCCCAACTAAACTGGCACAGCTTGAGCAATTTTGCAAGGAGGAATGGACAAATTTTGCTCCATCACATTGTGCAAAGCTAATAGAGACTTACCAAAAAGACTACTATCTGTAATAGCTTCGAGATATGGTTCAACCAGGTACTGAGCGGGGGAGGGGAGGTGAATAATATTGAACTACTGACATTTCAGTATCTGAATGTTTAGTTTTTCATGCTTTACAATCTTCCCAGTTTTTTGGGCTCTGCAGTGAGAAAGGAGCATATGATTAGCAAATTGAAAAAAATCTGTTAAATTGATCAAAATCCCTGATGGTAATACAGGTGTCCCCCACTTTTCGAACGTTCGCTTTACAAAACCTCACTGTTACGAAAGACCTACATTAGTTCCTTGTTTTCGCTAACAGAAGGTGTTTTCACTGTTACGAAGAAAGGCAGCGCGTGAAAAAAGCAGCATGCGAAAAAAAATCAACATGCGATAAAAAATCAGCGCGCGCCCCGTGCAGCCACTCTCCCCCGGATTTGGAACTGCGAGGCGGGCAGTCATAGTAGAAGATGAGCTGCCTGCCCTAATGGAGACAGACGACACCCCAGTGTCCCACCACCCCAACCTCCAAGCTGCAAGCTGCGGACAGATACCGATTCGCGGAGAATGAAGCGGTAGCCGGGAGGCATCCAGCACATCTTTAAGAAAAAAGCCGAAATAAACATGTGAATTAATTAGGTGCAGCCCGGCACATAATTGTCGGCCCAGATCAGAGACGATTGCCGATTGCGTTGCCTCTGATCTGGGCTGACATTTACGTGCTGGGCGGCACCTAATTAATTAGCTTGTTTATTTTGGCTTTTTTCTTAAAGATGTGCTGTATGCCTCCCGGCTACCGCTGTACCCCTGCTTGCTTCGCGGATCGGTATTGGTTCGCTGCCTGGAGGGTGGGGGCCACTGCACCACCCAAACTCCGACAACTCAGCCTAACACACCATCATCAGTGTGCTCGCTGTCTTCCGGATTCCCGTGATACTACACTGTACATACATTATTTCTACTTTGTTGCGGCTATGTATTTTTATGTGTTATTTGGTATGATTCGTAGCTTAAAGGTTACTGGAGAAAGTGTTTTTGCCAACAGCGCTTGTGTGAGATTTTCTGTTGAGAGCGCTTGCGTGCGATTTTCGATACAGAGAACAGTGCCGGCAATGATTGTGGAAAAGTATTTCTACTTTATATAGACTGTATATTTATCATATCATTCCTGCTTTTACTGTATGTTACTGTTATTTTAGGTTTTAAGTGTTACTTGGCATGATTTGGTAGGTTATTTTTGGGTCTGCGAACGCTCTCAAAATTTTCCCATATAAATAAATGGTAATTGCTTCTTCGCTTTACGACATTCTGGCTTACGAACCGTTTGATAAGGACGCTGTACCTTCGGATAGCGGGGAAAACGTGTACTCATTTATGTGAACAAAGGGTTAGGGACTGAATACTTCTACAAGGCACTGCACAACATTGTATGTGTGCATACCTGGAAATGTACTTTGCATAAGTGGTGATTGTAAGTTCAACATTTTTACAGATTGTGTTGTTTTAGGGGGAGTACAAAAGCTCAGAGAGCAGATGAAATCCTTAATGTGTTGTGGTACATGAAGATTAACTGGCATAGTAGGTCTTTAAAAAATTTTAACCACACTTTTTTTCTTCTTCTTCTTTCCAGTATATATTTAAAAAGTATGAGAAACCCTTTTTTAGTACATTTGCCAAAACATCCATGTTTGTTCTTTACTTAATTGGATTCCTTGTGTGGAAGCCATGGAGGGAGCAATGTACCAATGGAAGGCATGTTACATTGGTGAGTAACTTTTCCAACTGTACAGAAATACTGTGTCACTAAGCTAAGCCCTCAATGTACATTTTCTTAATAATTTTAATAAATGAAAATAATTTGTGGTGTAAGTTTAGGACCATAAACTGTAGAATACTGGAACAGACCCTTCAGTCTATAATATCAGAATAACACCCTTCCACTACCCTGTGCCTTCTATGACCAAGTCAATTTTGAATCTAATCTACCAAGTCTCCGCAGATCGCAAGTACCTTAATCTTCTGAATCAGCCAACCATGACCTTATTCCTTGGAACTTAGAAGTTTGAGATTGATAGAGGTCTGCAAAATTATGAAGGGTATACAGTAGATTGGGTAAATGTAAGCAGTTTTTTTTCCACTGAACTTAGGGGGGACTACAACTAGAGATCATGGGTTAATGGTGAAAGATGGAAAATTTAAAGGGAACATGACTTCTTCACACAGAGGGTGGTGAGAGTGTGGTATGAGCTGCCAGTGCAAGTGGTGCGTGTGAGCTCAGTTTCACTGAGGGCTGTGGTCCTGGTACAGGTCGATGGGAATAGGCACGAACTAGATGGGTCAAAGGGCCTGTTTCTGTGATGTATTTTTCTGTGACTTATTGACTCACGAGAGACCCTGTGAAAGGTTTACTAGCTTTACTTTAAGATGTAATTCTCTGATTTATGGTTACAGTAAATGTTTAGTCAAAAACATACCCGCACAGAAATACTTCCAATTATTTGTTACTCAATCTTAGCAGATGTACCAAGATCAGTTTTCTCATATTAATATGCTGCTTCAGGTGCCAGCTTAGTAAACTATTCTTTTTTTTAAGTTTGCAGATGCTGAAAGTTACCTTGCAACTTGTACTACCGACACTAGTGTAAATAATTCCTTGGTGAGTATGCAGTGTTGCAAACAATTTTGTCCTCATGTTATGAAGGGTTTATATTGCTAGAAAACCATCCATAAGGTGAATTTCCATAAGGCTGAACCAAGATGCTCATGTTGTTACTAAGGGTGCATTCCTGTAGGACGTGTTTCGCTCAGCAGTCCATAAGCCATAGGAGCAGAGTTAGGCCATCTAGCCCATGGATCTGCTCCACCATTCCATTATGGCTGATCCCGGAGCCCATTCAACCCCATACATCTGCCTTCTCATCATGTCCTTTGATGCTCTGAAATGACCAACCTCTGCCTTAAATATACCCACTGACTTGGCCTCCGCTGCAGTCTGTGGCAGAGAATTCCACAGATTTACTACTCTGGCTCAGAAAGTTCCTCCTTACCTCTGTTCTAAAAGGTTGCCCCTCAATTTTGATGCTGTTCCCTCTAGTTTTGGATACCACTACCATAGGAAACATCCTCTCCACATCCACCCTATCTAGTCCTTTCAACATTTGGCAGGTTTCAATGAGATACCCCCACATTCTTCTAAATTCCAGTGAGTACAGGCCCAAAGCTGCCAAAGGTTCCTCATATGTTAACCCTTTCATTCCTGGAATCATCCTCATGAACCTCCTCTGGACTCTCTCCAATAACAACACATCCTTCCAGAGATATGGGGCCCAAGACTGTTGACAGTACTCCAAGTGCGGCCTGACCAGCATTTTATAAAGGCTCAGCTTGCTTTTATCTCCTTGCTTTTATATTCTATTCCCCTTGAAATAAATGCCAACACTACATTTGCCTTCTTCACCACAATTGCCATATTCTAGTCAGGGCAGAAATAGGATGGTAGTACAGACAAATGAGTAGTTGGAGGCATGGTGGAAAGGGCAGGGTTTCAGATTTCTGCATCATTGGGACCTTTTCCAGTGAAGATATTATGACCTGTGCAGAAAGGATGGCTGACACCTGAAGCCAAGCGGGACCAATATCTTCATGGGCAGGTTTGCTAGAGCTCTTGGGGAGGGTTGGTTTAAGCACTAATTTGGCAGAGGGGTGCAACCAAAGTGGTATACAAATTGATGCATTGAAAAGTGAGACCATAAGGATCTCAGGCAGTCGACAGGGCAGAATTGCAGTCAGTGGGATGAGCTGAGGTGTAACATGGGGGCAAAATTAAAAAGAGTGATAGGACTGAAGACGTTATATTTGAATGCATGCAGTATATGGAATAAGGTAGATGATTTTGTAACACAGTTAGAGATTGGCAGGTATGACATTGTGAGCTGAAAAAAGATGGTAGTTGGAAGTTTAATATCCAAGGATACACTTTGTATCAAAAGGACAGGCAGTTAGGCAGAGGGGATGGGGTGGCTGTAATGGTAAAAAATGAAACCAAATCCATAGAAAGAGGTGACATAAGATTGGAACATGTAGAATATTTCTGGGCAGAGTTAAGAAATGGCGTGGTTAAAAAAACCTTGATGGGAATTATATACAGGCCTCTGAACAATAGCTAGGATGTGGGATGTGAATTACAATGGAAAATAGAAAGGCATGTGATATGGACAAAGTTATCATTTTAGGCTTGTTAGCCTGACTTCGGTAGTTGGGAAGATGATGGAGTCCATTATTAAGTATGAGGTTTCGGGATACTTGAGCATGCATGATAAAATAGGCCAAGGTCAGCATTGTTTCCAGCAGAGGAAATCTTGCCTGAGAAATCTGTTGGAATTATTTGAGCAAATAACAGGCAGGATAGAGAAGGGAGAGTCAATGGATGTTATTGACTTGAATTTTCAGACTAGAACTTGACCCTTGTCTTGCCTTCAGAAAAACAGAGTGATTTGTATCTTGATTAACATTTTGATCCAAACAATGTAGCTATATTTCTGTGTGTGTTCCTCTATTTCTTAATCTGAAGATATTAAGAAAAAGGGCACTTATTCCAAAAACGCATAAATATTAAAACCTGAATCATTGAAACTGAAATGGTTTCATGTGGGTAAGGAGCAGCAGAAGTGATTCTCCTTCAAAGTTCAAAGTAAATTTATTCTCAAAGTACATATTGTATTGTATAAGCCCAAGTAGACCCTACTCAGGTTTCATGCACTAATCTCTTCCTCCCACTCACTGTCCCCAACACTTTTTTTCAGTATCAAAAACCGATAATTAAAATAACATGAAGTGAACTTCATAGAAGGATGCAGACAGTATGTGCCACCTTCGTACCAACTTTATTGTTGCCAATGCAGAGATTATCAACAAACGTGTTGTCAATGAAGAACAAATGTTTCTGAAACATAGAAACATAGAAAATAGGTGCAGGAGTATGCCATTCGGCCCTTCGAGCCTGCACCACCATTTATTATGATCATGGCTGATCATCCAACTCAGAACCCCGCCCCAGCCTTCCCTCCATACCCCCTGACCCCCGTAGCCACAAGGGCCATATCTAACTCCCTCTTAAATATAGCCAATGAACTGGCCTCAACTGTTTCCTGTGGCAGAGAATTCCACAGATTCACCACTCTCTGTGTGAAAAAGTTTTTCCTAATCTCGGTCCTAAAAGGCTTCCCCTCTATCCTCAAACTGTGGCCCCTCGTTCTGGGCTTCCCCAACATCGGGAACAATCTTCCTGCATCTAGCCTGTCCAATCCCTTTAGGATCTTATACATTTCAATCAGATCCCCCCTCAATCTTCTAAATTCCAGCGAGTACAAGCCCAGTTCATCCAGTCTTTCTTCATATGAAAGTCCTGCCATCCCAGGAATCAATCTGGTGAACCTTCTTTGTACTCCCTCTATGGCAAGGATGTCTTTCCTCAGATTAGGGGACCAAAACTGCACACAATACTCCAGGTGTGGTCTCACCAAGGCCTTGTACAACTGCAGTAGTACCTCCCTGCTCCTGTACTCGAATCCTCTTGCTATAAATGCCAGCATACCATTCGCCTTTTTCACCGCCTGCTGTACCTGCATGCCCACTTTCAATGACTGGTGTATAATGACACCCAGGTCTCATTGCACCTCCCCTTTTCCTAATTGGCCACCATTCAGATAATAATCTGTTTTCCTGTTTTTGCCACCAAAGTGGATAACTTCACAGTTATCCACATTAAATTGCATCTGTCATGAATTTGCCCACTCACCCAACCTATCCAAGTCACCCTGCATCCTCTTAGCATCCTCCTCACAGCTAACACTGCCACCCAGCTTCGTGTCATCCGCAAACTTGGAGATGCTGCATTTAATTCCCTCATCCAAGTCATTAATATATATGAATGAAGAATAGCTTCCTGGAAACCACTTTAAACATCACAAATGAAGGCATTGTGGTAAATTTGGCAACTACAAATGAAAGAAAAAGGGAAAGGTAGACTCAATGATTAGGATATAGGAGTATATTTTCAAAATTATATCCTAATAACAACTATTAAAAATGAGTATGTTTTCATATATTGTGTAAAGTTTTTAAATATTCTGTTTATCTAGTTGCGAGCTTGTTTCTCCTTATTTTGCAGAGTGAACCTCTGTACATCCCAGTGAAGTTTCA
Organism: Mobula birostris; assembly: GCF_030028105.1. Taxonomy (NCBI): domain Eukaryota; kingdom Metazoa; phylum Chordata; class Chondrichthyes; order Myliobatiformes; family Myliobatidae; genus Mobula; species Mobula birostris. The sequence continues at coordinate 194,815,556 of NC_092375.1, forward strand.
TGATTCTGCCAATGATAAAGCTAATAATGACAACATTCCAGGTAGGTTTAGCTTTAGGCACTTACTTTGCCTGGCTTAGCAGAGGAGCATGTCATGTTCAGATTTTTAAGAATCTTGGCCTGGATCAAGTTTGCCATTATACCTTGAATACCTGGCATTCCCCAAATAAGTACTACCAAGTTTGGGAGGCTTTTGTGAATGCATAATTCATGTTCTTATTGAAAAAAAACTTCAGTGACAATTTACCAACTTGCTCTCCAGCTGAATTCCACATAGGATCAGGAGCATGCTAGAATTTACCAGCAGTCATAGTAGGGAATCTGATCTTGTGTCTTAGATCAGTGATTGTGCAGCTTTGGGGATGTAGGTAATATTAATTTAAAATTTTAAATCTACAGTATATTCAGATCAATGTTTTAATTAGTTGTGCAGACTGATATTCCAGGAACTGTAATTTTATACATTAGCCATTTATGTGAAATTTTGTCTAAAAATCTCTGAGCAGCATACATTGCATTTCCTTCATCCGCCTTCCCTGCTATTTCACCAAGAAAATCCAGTTAAAATTAGTAAAACATGGCTTAGTTATACAAGTCCATACAGGTTCTCCTTAACTACTGAATTCTCTCCTAGTATTTTCTAACTCTTTTTCCTCTGACGGTTGTTTCCAAAGTTTTACCTGCCACATCCTAAGTTGACCAGTCTATACTTACAAGAGATGTTATTTAACAAGGTATTTTATTTGTTGCTCCAATCTTGTGGTACATTCCCCCCCCCCCCCACCCCATGTCCCAGGTAGATTATGTTGTCTTCACTCCTCCTTCCCCTTAGCAAGCTGGGATCTGACAAACTCAATGTACTTTTAGTATGCAGTGATTATGTGTTCCACAACCTCTTCAAAGTTTCTATTTTGTTCCCTTTTCTGCCTGCTTATTACAATACTCTATACCATCTCACATACTCCATGGTATTCATCACACTGTCAGATAGAACCATTAATCAATTACATTTTGATTTTGTACCTAATAATTCTTACATTGTGTTATGGTTATTTAAATTTGTTCTAAATGTCATGTGAGACTTCATCTATCTAAATTACTATTGTTGTTTAACGTTAGTGAATTCTTAATGTAGCAATTAGTGCTGATGCTGCAGAGACCCAGGATCCTGGGTTTCATCCTGACCTTGGCTGTTACTTGTCTGACCACATGAGTTTTCTCTGGGAGCTCTGGTTTCCCCTCCACATTGTGAAGACATACTGGTTGGTTACTGTAAATTATCCTTAGTGTAAGTACATGGCAGGAGAATTGGTGGTGGGACGGGGTAGGTTGATGGGTATGTGAGAAGAGGTTACAGAGAAATAAGTAGGAGAATGCTCTGAGAACTGGCCTGTACCCATGCAGTCACACAGACGATGGCCAAGGTCAGGATAAAACACAGGATCCTGGGTCACTGCAGCATCAACATTAATGGCTACATTGAAAATTCATTCATCTTAAACAACAATAATTTAGTTAGATGAAGTTTCAGATGACATTTAAACGGATTAAAACGCTACAGTAGCGTAGCAGTTAGCGCTACGCTGTTAGAACTCAGGGCCCTGGAGTTCGAAGGTCAATTCCACTGACATCTGTAAAGAGTCTATGTCCTCCCTGTGGAATGCGTGGATTTTCCCCAGATGCTTCGGTTTCCTCCTACCGTCCCAAAACATACTGGGTAGGTTAATTAGTCACAGTGAAAAGTCCCGTGATTAGGTTAGAGTTAAATCAAGGTTGTTAGTGGGGGGGTTGTGGGGCAATGCAGCTCGTAGGGCCAGAAGGGCTTTCTTTGTGCTGTATTACTAAATAACTAAATTAATAAATACAATGGAAGAATTATTGAGTTCAAAATCAAAATAAATGTAATTGATTAATGGTTGCAATGGTTGATAAAGTATAAAGTATCTAATAATGTTATGAAGACCATGAAGTATTGGAGATGGTATATAATAGAGTATTTGTAATAAACAGAATAAAATAGAAACATTGGAGAGGTTGTTCAACACATTAATCATCTGCATATTAACAACATTAAAGTACATTTAGTTTCTCTACTCCCAGCTTGCTAAGAGTAAGGAGAAATGAAGACAATCTTCTTGGGACATGGCGGATGTGCCACAGGACTGATCTGCAAATATAATACCCCATATGTAATAATATCCCTCGTAACTGTAGAATGAATGACCTCCTTCTATGTTCTGTGAGACATGAGATTTCCAAACGGAAACTGTTGTCCAGTTTCAGCACATTAGTCAGAGAACTTCTGTATGCCACTAAGGGAAAGGGAAAAAGCATAGTTTATTTCACCTAGATCAAAATAACATTCGTCTGTTTATCAAGCTTCAGGATTCGGGCTTCAATCAGATTAGCCTTGGTGTTATTGTATAGCAGAGAATACTTGAGTACATTGCTCTTGCTCCTAAATCATATATTTGTAATATTTCTATTTCCATTGAGACTGAGAAGCCTGGTTATTTGGAAATTAATAAATGGACAGGGTGGGGGTAAGATGGCACAGACTGATGCAAGATCTCCAGCCAGAGTGGTATCATCCAACAGGGAATGCCAAAGACTTCAACAAGTAAATGCTGTGATCACAATGGAAACAGTGAAAATTGTTTTAAAAAATTAGGTATGTGTTTGTCTACCACAACATCTCCAAAGAAAATCAAGGCCTTGATGGAGGCATAGCTACGTGTCTTTGGAACTATGTAATAAAAATCTATTTGTTCATTATGTGCCATGTCGTATAGCATTCACGATCAGGGTCTTTCCATGAGTGTGATTGTTCTTGGCAAATTTTTCTACAGAAGTGGTTTGACATTGCCGCCTTCTGGGTAGTGTCTTTACAAGATGGGTGATGCCAGCTGTTATCAATACTCTTCAGAGAGATTGTCTACCTGACATCAGCAATCGCAAAACCAGGAAGTGATATGCACCAGCTGCTTGTACAACCATCCACTACCTGCTTCCATGACTTCATGTGACCCTGCTCAGGGTCTAAGCAGGTGCTTCACCCAAGGGTGACCTGCAGGTTGGTGGGGGGGGGGGGGGAGGAACACTTTATGCATCCTTTGGTAGAGATCTATCTCCACCACCCCATGGTTACTGTAATAAAATACTGATCTTAAAAGCATTAAAGTAAAAAATGCAGAAACATGTTGGATTATATTGTTCTAGAAATAGAGTGATTTTGAGAGGGAAACGTAATATAGAAAGTGATTTGTAAGGAGAAATAAAACAAGAACTTTGTCTTTCAATATACATAGTGTCATGAAATAGAACTAATTTGAAATGTCTCAATGTGACTTTACTACAACTTATTCTTCAAAGTGACTTTGTCCAAGGACATTTAGCAGTGACAGACATTGCTGTGAATATCTCAGTATGATTTTACTACTACTTGATCTTTAAAGAGACCTTGTTAAAGGACATTCAGTGACGGCTGTCATTGCTAGACCAACCAATTTTATTGATATCTGAATGTTCAAACTTTTAAGCAGGAAGTTACTTGATTGAGAGACGTTTTTAACCTCTTTACCTTTGTTGACCCAGAGATACTATGGACAACTTAAATGTTTCTTTCAGTCCTGCCGCTACTACCTCAAGTTGTAAACCTAGCAGCGAATAAGGTGAATCTGAGACCTTCATAGTATGTCTAATTCATTACTCAGCCATGGGAATATAGAGGGGATATAAATTAATTTTTTTTCTTGTCAGATTCATCCTTTTTGAGCTGTTTATCCTTGATCTTCATTTCCTAAAGGCATAATATTGTCTGGTGCTATTTCCTTGAATTATTTTGGTAAATTACTAAATTGTTTAATAATTTGCATCACAATCTAAAGTAGGTCAATGGCAGACGCAATCTCAATGGCTCCCCACAGGGCTTTAGATCACCTGGACAACACAAATACCTACGTCAAGATTCTGTTCATCGACTATAGCTCAGCATTATATTCCATCATTCCCACAATTCTGATTGAGAAGTTGCAGTACCTGGGTCTCTGTCCCTCCCTCTTTAATTGGATCCTTGACTTCCTAACTGGAAGACCACAATCTGTGCAGATTGGTGATAACATATCCTCCTCACTGGCGATCAACACTGGCGCACCTCAGGTGTGTGTGCTTAGCCCACTGTACTACTCTCTATATACACATGACTGTGTGGCTAGGCATAGCTCAATTACCACCTATAAATTTGCTGATGATACAACTATTGTTGGTAGAATCTCAGGTGGTGAAGAGAGGGTGTACAGCCGTGAGATATGCCAACTAGTGGAGCGGTGCCACAGCAATAACCTGGCACACAACGTCAGTAAGACGAAAGAGCTGATGTGGACTTCGGGAAAGGTAAAACGAAGGAACCCATACCAATCCTTATAGAAGGATCAGAAGTGGAGAGAGTGAGCAGCTTCAGGTTCCTGGGTGTCAAGATCTGAGGATCTAACCTGGTCCCAACATATTGATGTAGTTATAAAGGAGGCAAGACAGCAGCTATACTTTATTAGGATTTGAAGAGATTTGGTATGTCAACAAATACACTCAAAAACTTCTATAGGTGTACCGTGGAGAGCATTCTGACAGGCTCCATCACTGTCTGGTATGGAGGGGCTACTGCACAAGACCAAAAGAAGCTGCAGAAGGTTGTAAATCTAGTCAGCTCCATCTTGGGTACTAGCCTACAAAGTACCTAGGACATCTTCAGGGAGCGGTGTCTCAGAAAGGCAGTGTCGATTATAAGGACCCCCAGCACCCAGGGCATGCCCTTTTCTCACTGTTACCATCAGGTAGGAGGTACAGATACCTGAAGGCACACACTCGGTGATTTAGGAACAGCTTCTTCCCCTCTGCCATCTGATTCCTAAATGGACATTGAATCTTTGGTCGCTACCTCACTTTTTTAAAATATACAGTATTTCTGTTTTTGCATTTATTATTTTTAATTTTATTTATTATTATTATTTCATTTTCCCTGCTAGATTATGTATTACATTGAACTGCTGCTGCTAAATTAACAAATTTCATGTCACATGCCGGTGATAATAAACCTGATTTTGATTCTGACGTACCATGTGTTTATCCATCCAAAGTCGAAATCTAAGAAGAATGATTAATGGGGAGGAATGTTTCATTAAGGAACATAAATGCTTGAGCTCTAAAATAAAAATGGTGGAAATATTCAGCATCATAGTTCTGAAGAAATCTTCTGATCTGAAATGGAACAGTTTTTCTATGGATGCAGCCTGACCTGCTGAGTTGTTCCGGCATTTTATCTTTTCATTATTAAAGAAAATAAATACTTCATTAAAATGCTAAAAGTTTTGTATGAATTTTGTTTTACTTATAGCTGTGAAAAAGACGCGTGTTCGATTCAGTAATATTATGGAGGTGCGGCAGCTTCCAGCTCATCACGCATTTGAAGCAAAGCTTTCTAGGATGTCCTATCCAGCAGCAAAGGATCATGAAGCAGCATTAAAATCTGCTGGCAAACTGACAATATCACAAGTAGCAAAAATCAGCTTTTTCTTCTGCTTTGTGGTTAGTACCTCTTCCTGCATTATTAATTAATAGAACACCACAGCACAGAACAGGTCCTTTGGCACAAAATGCTGTGTCAACTTTTTAACCTATTCTATGATCAATGTAACCCTTCCCACATACATTGCCCTCCATTTTCCTATCATCCATGTGCCTATCTAAGTGTTTTTTAAATGTATCTAATGCATCTGCCTCTACCACCACCCTTGGCAGGTCATTACCCTCTGTGTAAAAATAGTTATGACTAGTGGTGAATCTGTGGAATTCGTTGCCACAGGTGGCTGTGGGGACAAAGTCATTGGATATATTCAAAGCAGAGGTTGATAGATTCTTGACTGGTCAGCGCATGAAGGGATATGGGGAGAATGCAGGAGACTGGGGCTGAGAGGGAAGTGGATCAGCCATGATGAAATGACGGAGCAGACTTGATGGGCCAAATGGCCTAATTCTCCTGTATCTTGTGGTCTATTCGTATGACTAGTGCAAGCAAACAACGAACATATAGAGGGTAAACCAATGTCTTTCTAAAGGTGATGTGGAGTTTCTATATAAACAGTATAAATGGCTAAATTTCTTCTTTGGAAATTTGCATAAGGATATATTCTTCACCACATTAAGTATTGCATTTCAATTAATTGGATACTGGAAAATATACACTGCAATTGACTTAAACATCATAGAAGTAGCTAATATGCATTCATTAGTCTTATCAACGACATTTGACATTGTGTTGGAATTATACATTTATAAATAGTTCTTACTGTTAAAATATTTATCATTTATGTTTTGCAATTAAAATGATTGAACAGAAATATTAAAGCACTATATATATGTTATTAACTGTACATTTTGACTTAAACTGTACTATTAATGTTATAGTGGTTTCTGGCAAACTTTTCCTACCAGGAGGCATTGTCTGATACCCAGGTGGCAATTGTTAATATTTTGTCCTCTACTTCTGGTAAGTTGTGTGCTCTGTCCTTTGAACTGTATGGAAAATTAGTTTAGAAAAATTAAATGTTAGGATTTGTTAAATTTGTGTTTTAAAATAAAAATTTTGGCTTATTACCAAAATTACATATTGCTGTATAATCAGAACTCAGTATAATTAATGTTAAAGTAGATTTTTGTAAAAGGTTTAATCAAACCCTCAATCCTGATTTACCACTTATTGCTCATTTGCACCTCAGCTATATTTAGCATTTTGAACATTAGTTTCTTTCAGTACCATTACCTAACAAAAGAAAACTGAATATTTTAGATGACCCAATGTCCATAATGTATGCGTAGTAATTACTTAAAAGATTTAGAATGCATCTTTTTCTGGGTCACCCCACCATAGGAAGCTTACCTACCAAAACTGTTTGCTACCTTAAAAATGGAGATCATCTTCAACTTCCAAAACTTCTGATGTGTATAAAAAATCAAATTTATGTATCCTGTCTTTATTTTTAAGCACTTTAATGTATCGGAACAATACCAAACTACATACTGAATGAAAATTATGGTCAACAATGTTTTTCAATGTTATTTTAGCTATGCATTTCCCTTCTGTCTACATGGTCATTTTACACACCTAAAGCTACCACTAGTTCTCTCAATATTACTAATATCAATTGCCTGGAATATTGGCAAATTCTTTTTCTACCTATAGAGACAGTACCATAAGCATCCTGTTACTGAACTCCTGCTGAATGATGCGGTCTCTTTTAAATCTCAGTTACATATATCTGAACCATCCTGTTTGCCTTCTGTCAGCTTCTTAAATACTGGAATGGTTTTCTAATTTCTCAATCCAAAGGCTTTATTCCTGAACATTTTTTTTGGCATTTCTAATACTTTTATTGAAGCCAGCTGATTCTGGTGATTTATCAAGTTTAAAGCTGGTATTCTTTTTTCTTTGTTATGTCATTTTAATGGGTAGCAGAGTGGAGATATGTCTCTACCAAAGGAGGTATAAGGTGCTCCTTCCCTCCGCTAGCCAGCAGGCCACACTTGGGGAAGATGTTGCACCTGCTAATCCATCGCCCACTCCTCCTCCCCCCACCCCCGGATCAGGGTCATGTAAAGCCATGGGAGCAGGTGGTGAATGGCCGTGTGAGTAGCTGGTGCATTTCCCAATCCTGGTTTTGCAACCACTGATGCTAGGCAAACAATCTCTGCAGTGTATTGATAATGGCTGGGGTCACCTGCCTTGTAAGGACACTGCCCTGATGAAGGCAATCACAAACCACTTGTGTAGAAAAATTGGCCAAGAACAATCATGGTCAAAGACAATGAATGCCCACGTCATATGGCACGGCACATAATATTGAAACCTAAATTAAATCCATATGTTTCCTTTCCACAATAGATTCTCCACAACCTTTGGTAATTTATCTATTTCTTCTGCTACAAAATCAGATAACATTTGGATTTAATTTACATCTGTCATTCCCTTAATGTCCTCT